>NC_066617.1:299821706-300455129 GCF_025201925.1 Gopherus flavomarginatus | reverse complement strand
GTTTGTTATAGACCAAGGACTTTTATACAAGAAGATTCTTTCTGGTGGACACCGGGAAGAATGGCAGCCGCAAAACAGTTGGTGGTTCCAACTAAGTACTGGGGGAAGCTCTTAAGCTTAGCCCATGATCATTCCAGTGGCCATGCTGGGGTGAACAGAACCAAGGACCGGTTGGGGAAGTCCTTCCACTGGGAGGGGATGGGCAAGGACGTTGCCAAGTATGTCCGGTCTTGTGAGGTATGCCAAAGAGTGGGAAAGCCCCAAGACCAGGTCAAGGCCCCTCTCCAGCCACTCCCCATAACTGAGGTCCCATTTCAGTGAGTAGCTGTGGATATTCTGGGTCCTTTCCCAAAAAAGACACCCAGAGGAAAGCAGTACGTACTGACTTTCGTGGACTTTGCTACCCGATGGCCGGAAGCAGTAGCTCTAGGCAACACCAGGGCTAACACTGTGTGCCTGGCCCTAACAGACATTTTTGCCAGGGTAGGTTGGCCCTCCGACATCCTTACAGATTCAGGATCTAATTTCCTGGCAGGGACCATGAAAGAACTGTGGGAAACTCATGGGATGAACCACTTGGTTGCCACCCCGTACCACTATCAAACCAATGGCCTGGTGGAAAGGTTTAATGGAACTTTGGGGGCCATGATACATAAATTCATCAACGAACACTCCAATAATTGGGACCTAGTGTTGCAGCAGTTGCTGTTTGCCTACAGGGCTGTACCACATCCCAGTTTAGGGTTTTCACCGTTTGAACTTGTGTATGGTCACGAGGTTAAGGGGCCATTACAGTTGGTGAAGCAGCAATGGGAGGGGTTTACGCCTTCCCCAGGAACTAACATTCTGGACTTTGTAAGCAACCTACAAAACACCCTCCAACACTCTTTAGCCCTTGCTAAAGAAAACCTAAAGGATGCTCAGGAAGAGCAAAAGGCCTGGTATGATAGACATACCAGAGAGCGTTCCTTCAAGGTAGGAGACCAGGTTATGGTCTTGAAGGCGCAACAGGCCCATAAGATGGAAGCATCATGGGAAGGGCCATTCACGGTCCAAGAGCGCCTGGGAACTGTGAACTACCTCATAGCATTTCCCAATTCCTCACTAAAGCCCAGAGTGAACCATGTTAATTCTCTCAAGCCTTTCTATTCCAGAGACTTACAGGTCTGTCAGTTTACAGTCCAGGGAGATGATGCTGAGTGGCCTGAAGGTGTCTACTACGAAGGGAAAAAAGATGGTGCCGTGGAAGAGGTGAACCTCTCAACCACCCTGGAACGTCTGCAGCGGCAACAAATCAAGGAGCTTTGCACTAGCTTCGCCCCATAGTTCTCAGCCACCCCAGGACGGACTGACCAGGCATACCACTCCATTGACACAGGTAATGCTCACCCAGTTAGAACCCCACCCTACCGGGTGTCTCCTCATGCCCAAGCTGCTATAGAACGGGAGATCCAGAACATGCTACAGATGGGTATAATCCGCTCATCTACCAGTGCATGGGCATCTCCAGTAGTTCTGGTACCCAAACCAGATGGGGAAATATGCTTTTGCGTGGACTACCGTAAGCTAAATGCGGTAACTCGTCTGGACAACTATCCAATGCCACGCACCGATGCCATCACCTGCCTTATTGGAGAATTTGGGACGTGCCCAGTTCATCTCTACAATAGACTTAACCAAGGGGTACTGGCAAGTACCGCTAGTTGAACCTGCCAAGGAAAGGTCAGCATTCGTCACCCATGCGGGGGTGTATGAATTTAATGTCCTTCCTTTCGGGCTTCGAAATGCACCCGCCACCTTCCAGAGGCTGGTAGATGGTCTACTAGCAGGACTGGGAGAATATGCAGTTGCCTACCTCGATGATGTGGCCATTTTTTCAGACTCCTGGCCCGAACACCTACTACACCTGGAAAAGGTCTTTGAGCGCATCAGGCAGGTCAGACTAACTGTTAAGGCCAAAATGTGTCAAATAGGCCAAAATAGAGTGACTTACCTGGGACACCAGGTGGGTCGAGGAACCATAAACCCCCTACAGGCCAAGGTGGGTGCTATCCAAAAGTGGCCTGCCCCAAGGTCAAAGAAACAGGTCCAATCCTTCTTAGGCTTGACCGGATAGTACAGGCGATTTGTTCCACACTACAGCCAAATCGCTGCCCCGCTGACCGACCTGACCAAAAAGACCCAGCCAAATGCGGTTAAGTGGACTGATGAGTGTCAAAAGGCCTTTACCCAACTTAAGGCAACGCTCATGTCTTACCCTGTGCTCAGGGCCCCGGACTTTGACAAGCCATTCCTAGTAACCACGTATGCATCTGAGCGTGGTACAGGAGCAGTTCTCATGCAGGAAGCAACGGATCACGACTTCCAACCTGTCGTGTTTCTCAGCAAGAAACTGTCTGAGAGGGAAAGTCACTGGTCAGTCAGTGAAAAGGAATGCTATGCCATTGTGTACGCCCTGGAAAAGCTACGCCCATATGTTTGGGGACGGCGGTTCCAGCTACAAACTGACCATGCTGCGCTAAAGTGGCTTCATACTGCCAAGGGGAACAACAAGAAACTTCTTCGTTGGAGTTTAGCTCTCCAAGATTTTGATTTTGAAATTCAGCACATTTCAGGAGCTTCTAACAAAGTAGCTGATGCTCTTTCCCGTAAGAGTTTCCCAGAATCCAGTAGTTAAAAAGTGTTCTTTAAATGTAAAAGTCGGTTAGTTATATACTTAGTGGTATATGTAAGGTGCATGTGTTGTATTAATCTGTTTATTTTAAAGTTCTAGGAGGAAATCGCCGCCAGTGAGGTTCCCCACTGTCTGCAGTTGTGGGGGGGTGTCATAAACAGATAGCTAGGGTTAATGTCTCTTTCAGCTGGAAAGGAGTAACCTGAAACACCTGACCAGAGGACCAATCAGGAAACAAGACATTTTCAAATCTGGGTGGAGGGAAGTTTTGGGTGTGAGTTCCTAGTTCTTTGTCTTGTGTCTGACCCTCTCGGCTCTGAGAGTGATCTTTCTGTCTTCTGCCTTTCTAATCTTCTGTTTCCCAGTTGTAAGTACAAAGAGATAAGATAGTAGATTTATATTGTTTGTTTTTTGTATTTACATGTGTGTAGTTGCTGGAGTGTTTTGAATTGTATTCTTTTTGAATAAGGCTGTTTATTCATATTTCCTTTAAGCAATTGACCCTGTATTTGTCACCTTAATACAGAGAGACCATTTTTATGTCCTTTTCTTTCTTTTTATATAAAGCTTTTTTTTTAAGACCTGTTGGAGTTTTTCTTTAGTGGAGACTCCAGGGAACTGAGTCTGCAGCTCACCAGGGAATTGGTGGGAGGAAGAAGTCAGGGGGAAAATCTCTTTGTGTTAGATTTACTAAGCCTGACTTTGCATACCCTCTGGGTGAAGGGGCGGGGGGGAATTAGACTTCTCGGTACTTCTGTTTCCAGGACTGGAAATAGGGAGGGTGGAGTCCCTCTGTTTAGATTCACGGAGCTTGCTTCTGTGTATCTCTCCAGGAACCCAGGGAGGGAACACCTGGAAGGGAGAAGGGGGGGGGGAGAAATGGTTTATTCCCCTTTGTTGTAAGACTCAAGGAATTTGGGTCTTGGGGTCCCCAGGGAAAGTTGTTGGGGGGGACCAGAGTGCCCCAAAATACTCTAATTTTTTGGGTGGTGGCAGCTTTACCAGGTCCAAGCTGGTAACTAAGCTTGGAGGTTTTCATGCTAACACCCATATTTTGGATGCTAAGGTCCAAATCTGGGAAAAATGTTATGACATAAGTGTGATCAGAATTTGAACTGTTATGTGAATAGGACTCTTTGCAGCATATACACTTTATACAGTAAAATGGAATGTGAATGGATTGAATTGGACCTATAGACACATTGAGCAGTAGAGAATTTAAAAATCAACCCATCATATCTTATCTTCCAGAGGCCATACACAACATTGGTACATCAGCAGGATGGTTTAGGGGCCAACAGAGATATGGCGAATCACTGGTGTACAAATTACAAGGACCTATAATACTGGAGTCAGAGTGAAGGCAAGACTTTCTTTACTTCCTGTTTACACAGACTCTTACCTCCTTACTATATTCCCTTTAGCAGACACCTTGAACAATGACTCTACCCCTGGGATCAGAAACCTTTGGCAGGTGGCCCATCAGGGAAATCTGCTGGCGGACCAGCACGGTTTGTTTACCTGCAGCATCCACAGGTTTGGCTGATCGCAGCTCCCACTGGCTGCGGTTCACCATTCCAAGTCAATGGGGGCTGCGGGAAGTGGCAGCCAGCACATCCTTTAGCCCACGCTGCTTCCTGCCACCCCTATTGGCCTGGACTGGCTAACCGTGGCCAATGGGAGCTGTGATTGGTTGAACCTGTGGACATTGCAAGTAAACATAGAAAGGATGAAAACTTTACATATTACAAAATGAACTGCACATCACTTTCAAAAGTCTCTTCTGCTGTTTTTTGTTTGTTTGTTTTCTTGTTTGTTATACATACTTTTTCATTATGGATCTAATCATTCTCCCCCTAAAATCAATTGCAAATAGCAATACCATACTCTGTGAGTCCTTACCACACATTTTTAGTTCTGTTCCTGCCTTTGTCACACATTAATATCTCAGAAGTTTGGTAACTTTAAGTACTAAACCTCTGCATTTTGATAAATAAAAAAAAAAGCGGAGTGCATATGGAACCAAATCTAACAGCATTTATCCAAAGTTAGTCAGCATTATATATTTTCATATTATGTCATGCTTTATGCTCTCTTGTGACAAAACAACTATGGGTATGTCTACACTGCAACAGGAAACTTAAGCACAGCATGTGTAGACATGGCAGCACAGACTTCATCCCAAGTAAGTACCCAGCGTGTGGCTGGGTTTCTTCAGCTGAAGCCCCTGCTGCCACAGTTTCAATGCTTTTGATACCAATGTAGCTAGATTAAAGTAAACTAAGATATATCTATGCATGCTGCAATCACATTCCCCAGTGTAGATATACACTTAGATATCTGTCTAAGTTCTTTTTTTTTCTGTTGCTTTCCAGCCAGGATTATCTCAACTAATACATAATTTTCTATTACTAGTTTTATTAAGAATGTTTTGTTATTTATTTTCATGTTTTGAAAGTGCCTTTAAATTATTTCAGGTCATACTCCTATCAGCTGTTTTACCTCCCAACTGTTGGCCAGACACTGGAATGTTTGTATCTAATTAAAAGTCCCCAAAGGTAGATGGAATAACTGTTCCATATTTGTATCTTACAGGTTATCACTGTGAGAGTTGAACCTATTATCTTTGTGATACATAGGCAGCTGCTCTACTAAATGAGCCAACAGAACTCTTCCCCAGGGAACAAACTTTCACTTTCTTAGTTAGAACATACTCTTCATGTACTTTACAATAGCTTTTCAGAACTTCTTTACGACAGCAACATATTGCAATTCTGTTGCACCATTCATTCAAGGATATTAAAGCACCCTTAAAATAAATATTGATTAATCCTTGCAACATGCCTGTAATATGTAGGTAAGTCTGACTACACCCATCTTAACAGATGGGTAAATAGAGAGATAGAGAGGTTAGGTGGGTAGCTAAGGCCACACATTAAGTGAGTAGTAAAATGAGACAAAAAATTCACAATCCCTGGTTCTAAGCAATACAATGTACTCTGCAATTTATAACAAGCTTTATGACATCTAATGTTAACGATCACAACAGACGGTCTACAACCAATAGAGTCCCTACAGATTGTTCAAACTTTATGTATTTATCTGAAAATCTGGTTCAAAATAACCTATTATTTTTGTGTATCACTGCAATTGGGTCTTTTTCTATTCATATATTTCATAAATGATGTCTTCCTACCTGTAAATAGATCTATTCTCTCAGCACATCATTCCCTGAGATATTGCCATATGAGTTACTAATGAAATCTACTTTTCATGTCTTTATAGTGTTTTAGGATGACTGGTCTTGCAGATGATAATCTGGTCTTTAACCAGGGTCTGTTCTGTGAGTAAAGTAGATATGTCAATCAGGAGACATAAATTCTCATGCATGTATATTGGTCACCTAGTGTTTATGATTGAATGACTTTAACAACTACCTCTTCATTAGCTATCTTTTCTTGATGAACTCTGATGCCCAATAATAATGTGGAACAAGTTGAGCCATAATCTTTGAGCTATCACTGACGTTATTCATGAGACCTTGCTCTGGAGCACATACTGTCCTGGGGAAAATATACTTATGTGCTACCCATTTGCACAGTTAGTGCCTGGTGCTGCTCCCATTAGAGTCAATGGAAGCTTTGTCTTTGACAAATTGGATCAGGCTCTTAGCAATATTTAGGTTATGTTATGTCCCATTAAATGCTAAATAGAATAACTTTATAATCATACCATTGTATTGTATAAAAAAAGATTCACTGTGTCTGAAATTATCATGAATTTTATTAGTCAGTAATAGAGCATTGGAATATTAAACTGGTGACTCTAATGCACACAGAATTGTCCTTCCATATTTTTTTTCTTTACTTGACATTTGTTTGAGATTTAGTTTTATTATTAGTTTGTGTATCTTTCAATGTGGTGGACAAAAGTGTAATCTTTAGTTGTCTAACTCCTTCAATATGTTACACTACTCAGCTCATATATACTGCTTTTCAAAGCAGGTCAGTATCATTATCCCCATTTCTATATGGGGAAACTGAAGCAGAGAGCAGTGAAATGACTTGCCTAAAGTCACTCAGCAGGCCTGTGGAAAAGCGAGAACAAGAACCCAGAATTCCTGAACTCCAGGCCAGTGCTCCATCCAGTAGGCCACACTTCCTGTACTAACATACCCTTTGTCCATAATAAGGGCACACCCTGCTAGCTGGGCCCCAGTTGAGCTGACTGATTGGTCCAACTGCCTGATTGGCTGAGAAGATCAGCACACCTGCCCATAAGCCCAACTTCAGTAGCAGCATGCTGGCTGTTCAAAGCATTTGCCCTTGACTACCTTAGTTTTTGCTCCTTCTGTGTTTCAACCTCATTCCTGCCTCTGATTCTGACTCTAGCATCTGGCCTCTGACTCTGGTACTGTGCCTCACTTCTGTTTCCTCACATTGGATGCCTGCTATGACCACTAAGCATGACTCCTGTTCCAACCACTAGGCAAGACCACTCATTGTCCTGTCCCTAACACTTTTTAATTTATAGTTTTGAAGATAATTTTATGAAAAACCATATAATAGCACAGTCAGGTATCAATAGTGATCAGTAAGCTACTATATGAAAAATGAACTTGAAAGTTTTATCCTTATTGCCATATATAAATATTTGACCTTGGTGTATTTTATGTGTTTCATTGTATGGTTGTATATTATTCAACTTTTCATCATTTTAATAATGAAGATGAGCAACCATATGCTTCCATTTTTGTGTCTTTTTTTTTATAAAATACCCAGATTAAATGTAGAAGCACAATTAGCTAATTTTGCAGGTCTATATGATGAGGATTATAATCACGACAATATTACTTAAATGAACAATTCATAGTAACTACAAGTGTCTGACAGATTATATTCCTTAGAGTCTAATTTTGACTAAGTAGTGTGAGAGATATTGATATTTGTGAAAGGTACTGGATCTGGAGCCTGAAATTCTTTATTCTGCTGATTCTTCCATCTGAATGTGCTTAAGATAGTTCCACCCCAGATATCTAACTGTATTCTCTTCAGCTGGAACATGGGCAGGGAGGCCTCAGCTAAGAGACCTTTCTGTTTTTGGAGTACTCATGTCCCTATCCTTCTTTCCTGACACTGTCCCCTCCCTTTTTTCTCATGTCGCCTTATCCAAAGCTCACTGAAGTCTACTTCAGTCTTTCAGTTGACTTCAGTGCCTTTTGGGTCAGGTCTGTAGTGATCAGATTTCTTTTTTTATTTGGTTTTAACTATCAACTATTTCAGGGATCGGCAACCTTTGGCACGCGGCTCACCAGGATAAGTCCCCTGGAGGGTCAGGCCAGTTTGTTTACCTGCCGCTTCCTCAGGTTCAGCCAATTGTGGCTCCCACTGGCCGTGGTTTGCCGCTCCAGGCCAATGGGCACTGCGGGAAGTGACCTGAGCTGAGGGATGTGCTGGCCACCACTTCCCGCCACCCCCATTGGCCTGGAGCAGCAAACCGCGGCCAGTGGGAGCCACGATCAGCCGAACCTGCGGACGGAGCAGGTAAACAAACTGATCTGGCCCGCCAGGGGGCTTACCCTGGCAAGCCACATGCCAAAGGTTGCTGATCCCTGAACTACTCCTTGTCACATATTCCTCATACCATCCTCAATCTCAGACCCTCTATGCCTCAAGGCTAGATGAGGGCATAAAACATGACGCTATATTTTCACAGAACAATATGTAAATATTCATAAATATATTGATCTCACAAGAATAAATATAAACAGAAGCACAGGAACCTTCCCCAAACAATATTAAGAACAAACAAAAATGTTGCATTAAAGCTGATGGAAAAGCAAATATAAAGAACTTTGAGCATGGCTGAATCAAAATGCAATTCAGAACTAATAAAATACAGGAGAATAATTTCTTGCACTATTTGCCCCTTTTTTCTGATAAGCTTATTTTGCATGAATTAAAAATCCTCATCATTTTAGATGAGACTGTGGTTGCTAACTTTAAAGTGTTCCAATGAGTCAGGTAGACTGACATTTTAATTGTTACCGTTTGTCTCAAAAATTAATTTTAGTAAGATCAAAGGGTAGTTTAATAATTCACCAATATATAGAATATAAAAGAACTCATATTGGCCTTTCTTTTGCTAGTTAAATTGATTTTCATTTGCTGTGTGAAATCTAAAATATAATATAACTGATTCATTTGATTTTTCCATTGCCAAATCACAAGATCAGTTCCCGTGTAATTGTTATGCCCAAGGAATCTCAAGGGGGAAGAAAAGACTCATCTCTAGATAATCAATTTCTGATAAGAGAATAGGCTGCTTCAGGATTGCTTTGCCGTCCCTAAAGGAAGACTGTTCATCTAATTAGAAAAAAGTATACAGAATCCTGTTTCTTTTTTGGAACACCGAAACTATTAATTTTTGAGTATTGAAAGCTAGGTAAAAATCTAAACCATAATATTTCAGTCTAGCAACAACAGTTGCTTGGAGAAGAGTTAAGAAAATAAAATACAAGTTTTATGCTTTATGCACCGGACAGGCAAAATGTAGGTTAATCAACATTTATTCTTATGGAAGACACATTAATAAAGTTCTATAAAAAGTAGTGTATTGAAGATCTTAAATATAATTGTATGAATATTGAGAAATTAAAAATTACCTAATTCAATAATTATAGCAATCTAAAATTGTGTAATTTAGCATGAGTTAAATACATATTTCAGATACAGCTAAGGGCACATTTTTGAGACAATGATTACCTGAAAGTTCATCAGTGTGTCAACTTAAAAGTTCTGAGTTGTTCAGATTTTCTTCTGGAACTCATTCAATCACTAGCATAATGTAAAAATTATACAGTGTATGCACTAAAGCCAAGAGAATCATTTACAACACATAATTTATTTGACAAACTTAGTCTCTTTCTGTTCCAGAAATACCTACAATTGAATACAATTTTTCTCAAATATTCACTGTTCATACATATTTCATAAGCAATGTACTGATTTTTTTACACTATGGCCTGACCACAAATATTTGAAACTTGAGCTGTGTAGTTGTTGGATTGATCAATTAAGATATATTTATAGCATTCTCTTATACCCTGTCTAAATGATTAGCAAGACCCAAGTCCACAAAAGGGCTTGGGCATTGCAATTCCCAGTTTTTAGCACATAGCCACTCTGTCTATAGTGCAATCAAAAACCTATGACAGCAAGTCTCAGAACCTGGGTCAGCTGACTCAATCTCATGGGGCTTGGATAACAGGGCTAAAAATAGCATGGGATTTTTATTGACATTGTCATAAACAGATGGTTAAGGGTTAATGTTTCTTTTACCTGTAAAGGGTTAAGAAGCTTAGTAAACCTGGCTGACTCCTGACCAGAGGACCAATAGAGGGACAAGATACTTTCAAATCTTGGTGGAGGGAAGGCTTTGCTTGTGCTTTTTGTTTGGTTCGTTGTTCGCTCTTGGGGCTAAGAGGGACCAGACATACACTCAGGCTTTCCCAATCTTTCTGAATCAGTCTTTCATGTTTCAACATTGTAAGTATAGCCAGGAAAGGTGAATTAGTCTTATGTTTGTTTTCTTAACTTGTAAATTTGTCTTTTTGCTGGAAGGATTTTTACCTCTGCTTGCTGTAACTTTGAATCTAAGGCTGGGGGGGTCCCTCTAGTCTTTATGTATCTGAGTACCCTGTAAAGCATTTTCCATCCTGATTTTACAGAGGTAATTTTTACTTTTTCTTTCTTTAATTAAAAGCTTCCTTTTAAAGCTAATTGTTTTAAAATCCAAGGAATTGAGTCTGAACTCACAAGGGATTGGTGGGGGGGATAGGAGGGGGATGGTTAATTCCTCTTTATTTTAAGATCCAAGGAGTTTGGGTCAGTGTGAAGCCTCTCAAGGCAACTCAGAGAGGGAAAAGTCTGGGGGAAAAAGGAGGGGGATAGTTAATTTCGCCTTGTTTTAAGATCCAGGGGTTTGGGTCTGAGTTCTCCAGGGAAGGTTTTGGGGGAACAGAAAGTGTACCAGACACTAAATGCTGGCTGGTGGCAGCATACCAGATTTAAGCTAGTAATTAAGCTTAAAAGTGTTCATGCAAGTCCCCACTTTTTGTACCCTAAAGTTCAAAATGGGGGAAAAAACCTTGACGGACATACCCAGTGGAATCCACAAACCCTGAGTTAGGTGCCTAGGCCCTCAAGATAGTGCCTAAGAATGGGATCTACTAAAGCCAGCACACTGAGTGGAGAGACATCTAAGGCAGCTCACAGCAGATGCCAATCAGAAGAGCCAGGGACTTATGTGCCTAAATCTGATTTAGAGGGAGATGCTTAACTGTGCTTGTGATCCAAAGCTAGGAACTCTATCCTGGAGTCAGATGCATAAGCTTTTTCTTTCAAGAATGATGTTGTCTTATGCTGGACTCCACACAAAATGGATGGGGCAGGAGGGAGAGCAGAAGTGAAGGAGAATGTGGACTCCTTTATAGATTTTAGACCAGAGGTCTGGCCCAGTAAATGCCATGATGCATATCTACAATAATCAGCAGAGACACAAAGAATGACAAACAGAGAGAAAAACTGGAAATGTGACAACTTCTAAATATAATTTTGCTACAACTGTAGCCACACCTTTACTTGATTTCCATGAACACTTGTGCCAGCAAGTTTTGTTTGTAAAAGTGTTCAAAGAAAGTGTGTTGTGTTTGTTTCTTTCTTTTTGTTATGATTATTATGATTATTATTATTATTTAGTTTGTAGGGAAGTTTTGTTCACTCACTCCTGGTGGAACTAGTTAGGCAATTCAGTCAGGGAGTGCAAATGATGCTAAGTGGCTTACATGACCAACAACTCAACTGGAAAACCGAACCCAGGATATTAAATGACTGAAGAAAAACAGTCAACAATTGATAAGTAAACAAAAGTTTGAAATTCATTTGCATCAAGACATTTTCCCAAAGTATTTTATAACTATCACATTTATTAAAAATGTCATGTGTTCTTAGACTCTAGACAAATAGGAAGAAAAGTACTGAATTTACTGAATAAATTGTTCTCTGTGAATTGTCTACTCAGCTTTAACCATTGCTTACCAATTCTAATTCTAGAGGGCTCCAAACACCATACAAGAGTTATCTATAAAGGGCATTTCAGTGAGTCTGCAGGTACAGTCAAGTTCAAGTGATGTAGTCTCTTGTTCAAAAACAGCAGGTGATGCTAGACCCTTAGTGTCAAGCATTGATTTAAACTCTGAGTCAAAATACTCCCAACCATTTACATCTGGAATGGACATAAGCTGCATTCAGAAACTTTATAAAGCAGAATACTTGGTATTTCCCCTCTTTTGTCCCCTTTGCATGAACTGTTAACAGTAAGAGAAAGGACTAGGCTTTTATATTTTCTTGCAGGAAATCTACTTCTGAATATGTAGTGATTTCAATGCGATCTTTTATTGAATAAGAGCTTCAGGATAAACCTTTTGAATGTGAACTCAGAAACCTGGATAAGTGAAAAGTGAAACATTTCCCCAGTTTTTTTAAAAATCTGAAATAAATAAATAAATGTGGTGCTGGTGCTTTCACTGAGTAGTTAAAGTGCAGTTCTGCTTTGAAATATGTTGATGAAAAAGCATCATCTTTCCACTCAGGTGATCTGTTCCTTGTGTACACTAAGAGTCACAACTTCTTACTTAGTTCTTATTCTTAATATTGTTTGTATTGTGTTTATGCCTAGATGTAACAGTTAAAACTGAGGGCCCAGTGTCCTAGTTGGTTTATAACCACACAAACAGACACAGACGCTGCCGCAAAGATGTACAGTCTAATTGGAGGCAAGACACACCAAATGAGTATGATCAACAAATGCAAGAAAAGGGAATAAAAGGAATCAGGATACTGAAATTCAGATCCAAAATCTAACAGACAAGCTAAGCAAAATCAAAGCTGCTTCTAAAATCCAGCTTCCTCAGCTCATCTCTAGTCCAAAGTCTTGAAGGTGAGATTGTTTGAATTAGCAAAGTCATATGTTTCTGAGGATTCCTACTGTTTGTTATGGGAACATCCTAACTGTGGTGGTACCCTGATTAGAACTGAATGAATGGTATGTTCAGTCTAATGCGCATGTTGAATTTCACCTCTTTTGCTTTTCTGTTGAATTGTGAACAAACTGGTTTGTGAAATTCTGAAATTATTATTTACAAATTCCTCGAGAACTTGTTTGTATCTTAGAAGTGCTGCAAAGAGTAAGCACAGGGAGCAGTGCGCTGACAGCCTCCCCCTTTATGAGGCGTGCACCAGTGGCCAACTAAACCAGCCAGAGGATGGAGTAAGGAACCATTGTTCAGTCTACTCCCTGCACTTTTCAGAATAATTAGGCAGTAGTCCCTGCACTCTGAGTGAGACTGCATTTCTGCTTAATTCTTATATAGACCAGGACAAACTAAGAAAGGGGTGGGAAAATGCCTTATTAGACTTTGCTTCAACCTCATACAGGTGCTATCTCAAAATGATTTGTATAGAGATATCTAAAAAACTAACCAAAAAATAACAACACTCCATTAAAAGAGAATATAAGATTGCAGAGACAAGCCCTCAAATGTTAGAAAATGTCCATTAAGGTTGCCTTAAAAAACAAGCCATAAACAGTCACTTAGCATGGCTAAATTCAGTTCAAGCAGTTTACTTTTTGCAAAGTTATAATCAACTAAAAAACTATCTTATAATGAAAAGTGTGAGACAACCTTAACCAGAGGTATCTCTTCCTGTCATGCCATTAATAACTAAGACTGAGCAAACAATTAATTTTTTTAGTTTAGTGGCCAAAGCAAACATTTAACAAAATTAAAAATGGTATTTTTTTTCTTGTACAAAAATTGTTTCATGTCAAATGTAATACTTCTTTTGACCCAAAATGAAATGAGTTTGGGGGATATTTTTTTAAAAATAAATCTAGCTAAATTCATTTTTAAATGTTTCATTTGATGAATGTTGATATAATGTATTTCAGCTTTAAGAATATTTTAAAAATACAACTCTTTTTGGCTGAAAATTCAATGTGAATTTATGAATAGTTTCAGTTGACCCAAAATTGTATTTTGGGGGGAATAAATGATTCAGCCAAAAAAATTCACCCAGCTGTAATAACCAATCTATCAGAGCAATTTCAGTGGAAAGCTAGAATGAGGACTGAGGATTTGAAAATGTATCAATATTTGTTTTAGGGTTTCTTCTAGTTTATATTTGTTTTTTGATTCTTTTAGTCAGCTAGGTCTACAAATATCAGAGAGAGAGTTAATTTGCTGTAAATCACTGAAATACTCATGTCTGATTGGCATTAGGAATGGAATTGAACACAATTCGGTGTTTCATCCATTACAGAATAGTTCATTCATGAAATACACATTACTGTGTGAAAACCGGCTTTCTTTCTGTCAACAAAAGAAATGGCAAACCATTTAATAAAACAAAGTTTTAAAGTACACTGTAGACTGTACGTTGATTGAAATGTTGACTTCTCATTTTCCCTTTCATTTTTCTTTATACACGTCAACTGTACAACAATCTATTTAGTTTCATTTGATACATATACAGTGACAGATAGGTTGACGGAATGTATTGTCAAATAACTGAAAATATTCCCATGTAGTCCTCTAAGCAAATTTTATTTTAAATTCCTTCAAGTCACTCTGTTCATGCCACTGAGGCTTAGGGGCTAGATTCAGAATGGGGACTTATGAGCCTAACTACTCCTTTCAGTACCTAAATCTAATATTCAGGTGCCACTGGCATTTCAAAAACACTGCTCAGATGCTTCCTAAACTTATGGGACACTTTCGTTTCTACTGATAAAGTCCCAACATTTCTGTTGCTGGGAAAGCACACAACCACTGAAGTTTTGGCACTGCCAGGCTGCTTGGAGTGTCTACCTTACGCTTAAACCCGGCATGATTCACAAACTAGTTATTCCCCCAACCTGGTAGGCAAAGGGCATGCCTAATCCCACACAAAAGACAGCTAGAGAATGAGACACCACCACCTTTTTTTTAATTGCCCGGTGGTTAGAGCAATCACTCAAGAGACTCAGATTCAGATCCCTTTTCTGTCTGATTGTAGTACAGAGACTTAAACCCAGGTCTTCCACTCCAGAGATGAGTGCTCTCACACCTGGAATAGAGTCATTCTTGCTCTGACAGGCCTAATGTTTAGTTATTCACACCTTCAATAGAAGAGACTGAGACAATGCACTCCAAAATATCCTATAGCCCAATCAGCAAGGCATTCTCCTCAAAGGTAGAGAACCTGAGTTCAAAGCCCCACTGCATATCAAACGGATGAGGAATTTGAATATCTTACATATTTGACAAGTGTGCTAACCACTACGCTATCGGATTTGTTCTCTCTTCACTAAAAGAGTTGACATTATTTAGGTATCTAACTCCAGAAGAGGACACCTCTCTTCAACCTCAATGTAGATGCTTAATTCTCTTTGACGGGGTGGGATTTAGGCCACACTGGTCTCCTCTGCATTTCCTACTGGATAGCTTAGGTCAGTGGCTCTCAACCTTTCCAGACTACTTACCCCTCAGGAGTCTGATTTGTCTTTTGTACCACCAAGTTTCACCTCACTTAATAACTACTTGCTTACAAAATCAGACATAAAAATGCAAAATGTCACAGCATGCTCATACTGAAAAAAGGCTTACATTCTCATTCTTACAATATAATTATAAAATAAAACAATTGGAATATAAATATTGTACTTACATTTCAGTGTATAGTATATGGAGCAGTATAGACAAGTGATTGTATGAAATTTTAGTTTGTACTGACTTCGCTAGTGCTTTCTAAGTAGCCTGTTCTAGGCAAATATCTAGATGAGTTGATGTACCCCCTGGAAGACCTCTGAGTAGCCCCAGGGGTATGCAAACCCCTGGTTGAGAACCACTGACTAAGCTACAGGGAAAGGTAGGATAAATGTGAGAGAGGTATTGAGTGTGAGACAGTGTGATTCAAGGAGACAGCAGACTCCATAGTGATAGGTATAGGTGGTAGGGTGTAGAAGTCAGGGATAAAGGGATGGGGTTAGCACAGCAGAAGGGTAGTCCATGGGGCTTCTGGAGAGGCATATATTAGAGGTCAGGGATAGCAGGGGTAGATAGACTGGGGAAGGAGAAATCACAGATGACCATGCTACACCCCTGAACCTATAGACCCCCACTGCAACTTCACTGGGCTTTCACAATGTGAAACAGATATTCAGTGCTACTGTCTGGACCCAGACCCTCTGGTAATGCAACATGCTCTATGATGAGCTCACCACTGCCACCCAAAGGAGTCATACACTCTCCATCCCCACACAACTCAGCATAGACCTGAACATACTGTCCTTGGGATATATTCATAGGATCACTGTCCAGACCATTGGCATCATCCAGCCTGTGCCCTCCAGAGTACTACAACTCAGCCATGTGAAAAAATAATCCATTCCCCTCTGACCAAGCCATCCAGAGGTGAAACACAGTAGAGGTCCACCAGACAGCATATGTGCTTTGCATTTGTGCTAGTGACTATGGATAGGACTTATGTTAATATCAGAAGATCCCACAGTGACCATCTGTAATGCATAAGGCTAAGTTTTTGTCATGGATATTTTTAGTAAAAGTCATGGATATGTCACGGGCAATAACTAAAAATTCACAGAAGTCCCTGACCTGTCCCTGACTTTCACTAAAAATATTCCTGGCAAAAGGGTAGGTGGGTTCAGCACCCACAGTTTCTGGGGCTCCCAGTTCCCCCGCCAATGCAGTGTATATGAACTCTGGGGTCCCACTGCTTGTGGGGCTAGGCTGCTGCAGGGTCTGCTCATCCACAGGAGCAGTTGGGAGCTGTAGGGTCCCCCCACTGCTGGCCATGGCTAGGCAGCTGTGGGAGTCCCCCTGTGGCCCATTGCAGCTGGGTAGCTGTGGGGTCTGCCGGCCACCTGCTGTGGCTGGACAGCTGCGGAGAGTCTCTGCTGCCTGCTGCAGCTGGACAGCTGCAGGGAGTCCCCCAACCCCTTTGGCAGCTGGGCAGCTGAAGGGTCCCCACACTGGGGCAGAGGCTGGGAGCTGCAGGTGTGGGGCTGGCCCCGAGGCAGAAAATGTCACGGACGTCAATGGAAGTCACACTTATTGTGAGAGAATTTCTCTTTAGATCTCTGCTTGATAATACTTACTGTCTCTCACTTCTGCAGAAGACACAGACTTTCTTTGACCTGCTGTCTTGGGACTTGGAAGAGGAAGACAAAGGGACTTGGTTCCTGCCTGTGCAAGATGGCATGTGGTTAATTACCTGGGGTGGAATGGGGATTGAATGGGGGTAAGTGTATTAGAATCTAGCACTATATGTTTTTCAAAAAAGAACTTAGTGGCATGAGCTTCAGTGAGCATGAAGCTATTTGAACTGAAATTAATTTCATGAAAAGACATCTATCACTGTATATTTCAAATTAAACGAAACAGATTGATTTTGATTGGACTACTTGTGTAGTACGGTGCTATTTAATATGAATAAAGGTATACAATACTGGCCCATAATGGAAATTTGTGGTTTTCCTTTCTTCAAACATTACACCTGGCCAGGGACAAATTCTGCCATCATTCACTCCCATACACTATTCTCACTTGAAACATTTTCACTGCTTTGAGAAATTTTACCAGTTTTATTGCTATGCCTCATTTTGATACAATCCTTGGACGTGGTGTGGAACAGCAACAACTGAGGAGGAATATTACAGAACATTCTAAAAAATGCACCCTAGAGATCCTTGGCATGCAGCCTCTGCCTCTGGCATGCTCCAGGCTTGGCTAGTCAGTTCTAGACAGTGGCTAGACATGATCCTGTCTCCTTTCCTCCCCATCCATAGACAATGGGTGGTTAGGGCTAGCCCCGCCCCACAGTTATGTTTTCTGAGCCACCCTGCTTATATGCATGCGCAGTGGCACTCGGGACAGGAGGGGCCAGGTGTCATGGGGAAAGGGCTACATCCGGGGAACTCAGTTCCTGGCAGGAGATAGATTCATCAGTCTGGAAGTGGTTGCTAGCTCCTGAGAAGCAATGGCCAGGAAGGATTGCTGGGCAGGGTGAGAGTCCCTGGGGGATGTGGGGAGATCCTGAAGTGATGGTAGAGAAGGGCAAAACAAGGGGAAAGGGCATCCTGAGGTGATTTTGGTGGGGAAGGGGAGAGATTCTGACATCCTGTATCTGGAAGTACCAGAAAGAGTGAGAGGTAGGTCATGATGAGGGTTGGTCCCCACCTATGCATGGACATTTTCATCCAATGACACTATAGTGGGTTCCTTTGAACTGAAAGCAGTGTAAGTCATCAGGCTGGAGAAGGGATACTGACAGGACAAGAGGCACAATTGTTCCCCAAAAGAATAGTCTCATCAGCCACTTATGTCTCCACACATTTGGGCACTGGAAAGTAGGGGAGAGAATCCTCTACACATCATAAGCACGTATGGAGTGCAATTCTGCCTGACATTTACATGGGGTACACACAAAATATGGGCACAATATGGGTCTATGGTATAAGAAATATCTCTGGGATCAGGAAAAGCTTTCAAACTGGTAGGACCCTTCACATATTATCACCATCCATCTCACTGAAGTCATTAATGGAACCATTTGGATCCTGCTATTTAAAAAGTACCATTATTATACTGCATGACAGAAAGACTTGAATGATAACACCAAGTACAAATTTACTTTATAATCTTAAAGCAAATGCTATGCCCCTAAACATAGGAATGTAGCATAACACACTTATCCCACTTCAAGAAAAAAAAATTGTTGCAAATTGGACCAGATGGATTCTCATCTGAATCTTTAAAAAAGTATTTATCTTTTTTTCCCCTAAGACCTTTCTTTTTCATCTATCAGGTGTTCTCATTATAAATCAAGAGTAACATAATATGTAACTGCAGGCATCATATTTCTTTGGTACAACATGAAAGGAAAGTTCTTTCTTGATTTCTGAGGCTACTTCTCAGACATCTGTTTTCTGCAGGTCTCAGTGAGCTCCCTGTGATACTTTCCAACCTCTCCTCTTGACACAGGATGAACACTGGAGACCACCTGTGAATACAATATTCAGTAGTGTTGAAATGAATTAATTAAAGTTAGCAACCTCACATATGTGGTTATTAAGGTATACAAAATCATGGTGACCGAGGCCAAAACTTTTGGAAAACAAGATTTTTGTAATCATGCTCTTAAATCCACATTTAGGCACTGCCGGATTTTCAAAAGTGCCAGGCACTCAAGCACATACATGTAGGTGCCTATATAGATTTAGATGCCTGCTTCTATTTTTGAAAATACAAAAGTTGTTATTTCTTGACCACTGGCATAAATATTGTCTGAATAAAAAAAACAGGCTTCATGCTAAGCTTTGGGAATCAGCAAATGCTGCATGACCAGCACCTAGAGAAGCATTTTTTTTTCTGAACAAGGCACAGATTATGTGCAGAATAAACTCACAATTTGCTTTATTATAGTGATTTTTGAAGTAGCTAATCATTGGGGTTTATTGATTACCTGTATAATTTCATGTGTTTTGGACTGTGCTATTAGTTTTTGAAATTGAAAAACTGCTTTCCTTGATTGAAAACAATCTGTTTGCTCATTTCAGTCTTTTCAACAAAACCACATTTCATGTTGATGTTTTAACTTCTGTATATTCAGTAGACCATAGAGTAGCAGGAAAACTGTATAATTGTTTGATGGATTGCGGTGCTTTGTTGCATGAATTCAAGAACACATTTTATAGCTTTTCTTATAGGCTGTAAAAGATAACATTAGACTGTTCAATTGATAGTTGTTCCATGTGGGTGTTGACAAAGTACCTTCTACATTTAGCCAGTCACTATTCATTTCCACTACTCACTTTCCGTTATTTCTTTTGTTGTTGTTGTTGTTGTTGGGTGGACAATCTTAACCAGTCAGCTTCTATCTTTGAAAATAACAACAAGGTCTTTGAATAAGTTTGGTAAGATGCAGTCAGCCTCAGCTTTGGCCCCTTAAACCTGAAAACCAAAAATGTGGTGCAGGAACGTATCTTCCCCAAAGTTTGGGGATCTTAAAACCTGGGCCTCACTTCTGCCAGTTATAGACGTTAGACTCAGCAACAAATGTCAGATGTAGAGTCACACTTTCCCAATGCTTGAGAGCTTAGTTGACAAGTTTTTGATCTGTGTGTGTGAGGTGGAGAGGGGAGGAGGGAGAGTTATCTTACTCTGGACTGTCTTGCTCTCGATCATCAGGTACTAGCCACAACTGGAGTCTCTCTTCCTTTCTTTTTCATATCTATCATATTTATCTAGATTCTTGTACAGCAACCAACATCACAGTATATTTATACCTGTTTTGGTCTAACAAAATTCATTGGGCTCAATATAGGAGTAGCTGGGTGAAATTCTATTGCATGTGATATAGAAGAGGTCAAACTAGATGATCTGACAATCTGTCTGAGCTTACTCTTTCTATACGCTATCTGTGAATATGGATTTGATAGATGAATGGTCAGAGCCAGAATGGTAAATCCTAAGTATATATTCTTAGAAATAATGCAGCGTTTAAAGTAGAAAGAAGCCATGGAAAGAGAAAAGGAAATTAATTTTATATAAAAATTCCATCTTAAGAAAAATGCCTCTGTCTTAAAATGTTACCTACAATTGTAAAAGGCAGTACCTAAAAGTAATATAATTTAAAAACAATGGAATAAATAAACATATATCCCTGTGTTGTTTTCAGTGAATTTGTAGTAGTTCGTGTATTTGACAGCACTTTATGTATAGTCAGTTTCATTGTTTCTCCTGCATTCAGTTTTCCCTATTAAATATGCGAAACTTCAACTTAGCAAAATGGGAATAAAAAAATAACTTTTAAAATAGTAAAATATGATTGGAAAACCACTGAAATTGAGTTCTGAGGGAGACTGGAAACTCTTTAAAAGTTATTTTATAAAAGTTGACTAGACCTTGTGTTGGCAATGTATCTTTTGAGAAAATAAAGTTGAGGCAATATATTATATAGACCTTATATTATAGACCTTATTATTATTGTTATTATTATTATTATTATTATTATTAACCTTATATTTCTGCTGGAGAGCTGATGAATGTTCTGTTCTGCAGTCCTTTGAATACAGAAGTAAATACTGTAAAAATTCTGTAAGAATTTGATAATATATATGACTTTTTTCAAATATTTTAAATTGTATTTTCATTTTATTTAACCCTAATAGTCTTATATTAAAGTGTCCCTTGATTTCAAGGCTTCTTCTCCTCATCAGTGACTCTATCTTTAGCCATTTATCTTTTGGTTGGTTGGTTAGTGTGACATTATTGACATGAACTGTGACTGTATAGGTCATTGTCGCAAGCAGTGTCCTATGGTTGCACCAGGTCTTGTACAGAGGAGGTCAAGTGGGGTGTCTATGGAAAGGTTGGAGTTTGCTGGTTGTGATTATGCTGTCTGTATGTCTGTATCATTTTTGTATTTGAAGTTATGAATATTGGCTATGTACTTGTATCTCAATGTGTTTCATTCTAAGTAGCCTCAGTGAAGCATTTGGTCAGCTTCTTGAAAAAAGACTATTCTCAATAAGTGTTGTGTCATGGGTACTGTGCTATATAATTGGTTATGTTTTAGCTATATACAGTGTATGTTTTATAGTAAGAATTAAGGTATTAGAATAAATTAATAGGATAGTAGATACTAGTATTAGCCATTTTCTTTTTATACCTTGTAAGTAACAGATGGGATTTTGTCTGTGTCTATGTTAATTAGATTAAAGGAATTTTGGAGGCTTTGGCCCCAATGTGGGAAAGGACAGTTACAAGATTTAGTAAGGTCTAATTTATGATGCCTTTCTTGTTCAACATAAAACACTGCTATTTGTTACCTTTTGAAGGTCTCTGCAAAGAACTGTTTGTGTGAATGTGGAATGTATGAATTGGGGAAAGTTAAGGCATGAAGGCCTTTTTTGAAGCCAGATAGCCGAGGGAGGAGGAATGAAGAAACTGAAGAGACTGAAGAGACTTAGAAATGCCAGAGAACCATCAACTCACATCCATGGTTGAGGAGGGGCAGACTGATGACCCTAAGGTGAAGGCTGACACCCTTAAAACACAAGATAATTGATTAAATCAAAACCAGGCAGGATGACCCTCTTGGAGATGTTTTGAGCCATCAAAAGATAACACCAATTAAGGACTAACTGGTCACAAACTGACACAGCAAAATACATAGACTTCAATGGAGAAAAAAGACTATAAGAACAGGGTGCTTTGCTATGGGACATAGGGTTCATCTTGCCACTACTCCAGGATCATCGGCTCCCACTGTGACCAATCTGGCTGGCCACTAGATTGGTCCAGACTCTGGACTGGTAACTATAAACATCGACTAGTGGGACTGTGTGTATGGTGTGCGTGTGTGACTGAAAAGCGTATGCTAATTGCTGTATTCTCAATAAATGCAACATGTTGCCTTTTCCTCTATAAAAAGATCTTGTGTGCTCTGTTTAAGCATAACATAAGTGCCCAATCAAGAAACACTAACTGATAATGGACTTTGTGAGATGCCAATCCAAATCTAAGCTTCCCTGGGAATGTTCAAACTAACATGTAAACAATGGCGTTGGCCTCCAAAAAGATGAATCATTCTTGGACATGTGACTTGCCCAGGTAGCTACAAACTCCATCTTGTTACTGTGATTTTGCACAGTAGAACAAAGAAGTTTCTACCCACAAGAGAAAGAATATAAAAAGCCGTGGAAACTCCTCCATTTTGTCTTCTCTGGGGGCGAGATTTCATCTGTAATCAGTTTCTTAATGTATTAGGCTTAGACTTGCATGTTTTGCTTTCTTTTGCTTGGTAACTTACTTTGTTGTGTTATAACTTGGAACCACTTAAATCCTACTTTTTATGTTTAATAAAATCACATTTGCTTATTAATTAACCCAGAGTAAGTAATTAATACCCAGGGGAGCAAATAGCTGTGCATCTCTCTATCAGTGTTATAGAGAGCGGACAATTTATGAGTTTACCCTGTGTAAGCTTTATACAGAGTAAAATGGATTTATGCAGGGTTTGGGATCCCAGAAAGACGGAATACTGGGTGCTGGGAAAGTCCCTGTTAACTAAGAAGCCCCTGAGCTGAATGGATCTCAGGTTCAGTGAACTGCAGAGAGGTGTGGCCCAACCCTTGGGTATGTGCTGAAGCTGACTGTAGTGTCTAACTCAGCAAGACTGGCATGGAAGGAAGCCTCTTTTGGCAGGGGTTTTGTTCTCAGTGGTATCCCAGCAGATCTAGTGACAGTCTTATGCTCAAATAAATGTGTTAGTCTCTAAGCTACCACAAGGACTCCTCATTGTCTTAAGTGGGTTTCTGTGACCGAACCTGTCACAGTTAGGTTTTCATAATTAAATTATGCAAATATAATGTACACACAATCACAGATACAATCACATAGGGAAGAAGACCAGATCAGGTCTGGAACTTTTAGTCCTGAATGAAAGAGAACTGGAGAACATAAAAATATTCACACTGGGTCAGATCAATGATTGATCTATCCCAGTATCTGTCTTCTGACTGTGGCCCATGCCAGGTGCATCAGAGGGAA
The DNA here is from genome assembly GCF_025201925.1 of Gopherus flavomarginatus. NCBI lineage: Eukaryota > Metazoa > Chordata > Testudines > Testudinidae > Gopherus > Gopherus flavomarginatus. Next base: position 300,431,781 of record NC_066617.1, on the reverse strand, counting down.
TAAACAGAGCAGGCAGATCAAGTGATACATCTTTTATTGTCCACAGCCAGCTTCTGGCACTCAGCGGCTAGGGACACTCAGAACATGGTGTTGCATCCCTGACCATCTTGGCTGAAATCCCATTGATGGACTTGTCCTCTAGGAAAGTATCTAATTTTTTTGAACCCATTTATAGTTTTGGTCTTCGCAACATTTCCAGGCAACAACATCCACAAGTTTACTGTGCATTGTGTTGAAAAAGTACTTCTTTAAATCTGCTGCCAATTAGTTTTATTTGGTGACTCTAAATCTTGCATTCTGGGAAAGAGCAAATAATACTTCCTTATTCACTTTCTCCACACCAGTCATGATTTTATAGATCTCTATCATATCCTCTCCTCCCCCTTAGTCATCTCTTTTCCAAGCTGAAAAGTCCCAGTCTTTTTAATTTATCCTCTTATGGAAACTGTATCACACCCTTAATCATTTTTGTTGCTCTTCTCTGCACCTTTTCCAATTCTAATACATCTTTTTTTTCGAGATGAGGTGACCAGGACTTCATATAGTATTCAAAGAGTGAGCTTACCATGGATTTATATTTATGATATTTACTGTCTTATTACCTATTTCTTTCCTAAAGGTTCCTAATATTCTGCTACTTTTTTTGACTGCTGCACATTAAGCAGATGTTTTCAGAAACTATCCATAATGACTTCAAGATCTCTTTCTTCAGTGGTAACAGCTAATTTAGACCCCATCATTTTGCATGAATAGTTGGGATTATATTTTCCAATGTGCATCGCTTTGCAATTATCCACATGCAATTTTGTTTGCTATTTGGTTGCCCAGTCACCCATTTTGTGAGATCCCTTTTTAACACTTAATAGTTTGATTTGGATTTAACTGTTTTAAGTAATTTTGTATCATCTGCCAATTTTGTCATCTCAGTGTTTACCCCTTTTTCCAGATCATTTATTAATATGTTCAACAGCACTTGTCCCAGTTTACATCCCTGGGGAACATCACTATTTGCCTGTCTTGATTCTGAAAACTGACCATTTATTACTACCCTTTGTTTCCTATCTTTTAACTAGTTACTGATCCATAAAAGGCCCTTCCCTCTTGCTCCATGACTGCTTACTTTGTTCAACAGCCTTTGGTAAGGGACCTTGTCAAAGACTTTCTGAAAGTGCAAGTGCACTATATCCATTAGTGTACCCATGTCCACATATTTGTTGACCCTCTCACAGAATTCTAAGAAACTGGTGAGGCATGATTTCCCTTTACAAAAGCCCTATTGAGTCTTCCCCCCAAAATCGTGTTCATCTATGTCTTCAATTCTGTTCTTTACTATAGCTTCAACCAATTTGCCTGGTACTGAAGTTAGGCTTACTCCCAGGATCACCTCTGGAGCCTTTAAAAAAAGTTGATATCCTCTTAGCCATCCGCCTATCATCAGGTACATGATGTAAATGATAGGTTACATACCACAGTTAGTAGTTCTGCCATTTCATATTTCAGTTCCTTCAGAATTTTGGGGGGAATACCATCTTTCTGGATGACTGGCTACTGTAATTTATCCTTTTGTTCAAAAAATTCCTCTACTGACACCTCCATCTTGGACAGTTCCTCACATTTGTTACCTAAAAAGAAGACTGAGGCAAAGAATTCATTTAGCTTCTCCTCAATGGCCTTAATTTGCTTGACTGCTCCTTTAGCACCTTCGTCATCCAGTGACCCCACTAATAATTTGGCAGGCTTCCTGCTTCTGATATACTTATTTTTATTTGTTTGTTTTGAGTGTTTTGTTGTTTAGCTACGGTGGCCCTTTTTTGGTCCTCATCATTTTTATTTTAATTTGGGCTATATATTTACATTGAGCCTCTATTGTGGTATTTAAAAAAAAGTTGTCATGCAGCTTGTGACTTTTGTGACTGGACTGCACCTTACACTTTCCATTTAACTAGTTCCTTCATTTTTGTGTTGTTCCTCTTCCTGAATTAAATGCTACTGTAATGGGCTTCTTTATTATTTCCCCTCCTGAAGGATTTTAATTTAATTATATTTTGGTTGCTATTACCAACTAGTTCAGCTAAATTCATCTCTTGGACCTAAACCTGTGCTCCATTTAGGACTAAAGAATTGCTTCAAACCTTGTAGGTTCCAGGAAAAGCTGCTCATTAATGGTGTCTAGAAACTATATCTTTGCATCCCTGAAGTGACATGTACTTAGTCAAGATGGGAATAGTTGAAATCCCCCACAGAGTGTTCTATATTTATAGCCTCTCTAATCTCCCAGAGTATTTCACCATCACCATCCTGGTCAAATAGTCAGTAGTATATTCCTACAGATATACTCTTATTATTCTAGAATGGAAATTCTATCCATAGAGATTCTATGTTACACTTTGATTCATTTATTACTATGTTTGACTTAATGCTTTCTTTTCACACTGTGACATTCTCCAGGGTACAATCTGGACTGATAGACAGCTGTGTTCCCTCAATTTTCTAGCCTGGGGTTCCTTTTACACTATTTTGCTAGGAAAGTAACCACTCTTAGCCTGCTCACACACCCTCTAGCATGTAAATTACTCTTAGCATTCTCAGCCAGCTACTCCTGAATTATATTGCAGAGAGACACCAGTAAATTCCCAATACTAGACTTGTCCCCAGAAATGTGTGTCTTGTTCTGCCAAGTACCCTCCTGGAGAACACAAGCTCATACAAAGTCCTTCATTTTATTAAGAGAAAATGATATGCACAAATGTTGTTATCTCAAATGAAGAATCCCAAACAATTCAATCCAAACACACAGTGGTTTAGATAAAACAATATTATAAGTTTATTAACTACAGTAAGATAGATTTTAAGTGATTACAAGTAATGATACATTTTCATAAGCTTAAAACCCATTGGAGACAAAGTGTTCTTTGAATAGGAATGGCTTGCCGAATCAGGACCATAAAACCTTTCTCAGTGAAATAGTGACTAAATGAAGGCATCTGGGAACTAGATTTGACAGACAGGTTCAATGGTTGAATGCAAATTCCAAGGTAAACTCTGCTAATGGAGATTCATTCTATGATTGATTTCAAGTGTTTTTGGGTCCAGCAATGTTCCATTTCCTGAAGGAGAGCACAAGGACATACTATTTATCTATGTTCACAATTCATGGAAATAAGACCAACATATTCAGTATCAATCATGGTAAACTGTCAGGGTGAAAATCACAGAAGAGTATTTTTAAGATCATTCTGCTTCAGACCAGTCATTAAGCTGACACACATTTCATTTCAGATTTGTATTTTTAAATACTTATAGCAGTTGTGTGCTAAAGATTTATGGATTCTCATTTTCAATGCATTGTGAATAATGAACATTAAATATTTAATATTTTTGTATATCATTCTTCATCATAGTTTGTCAGGTAAAAAATAAAAAGAAAGAGACAGTCTTTTCCGTTTAAACTCTTTATTTTCAGCAAGCTGTTTGTAGAAAGCCAATGAGTAATCAGACAGTCGACTTTGGTATTTAGTACAGAAATCTTAAACCCTATAAACACTGAGGGGTTTATTCAAAGTGATTTCAGAATTCAGTAAAAATCATTTCCATCTGTTGACAAACAGTGATACAGCACCATGTACTGTAGCTGATGCTTGGCCTGACATGAGTTATTAACATAGGAAGGGAGGCCTCATATTTTGGAGGAGAGAATTAGGGAAGGAAATGAATCATCAGGTTGAAAACAGAATGTTTGTGCTAAATAAGATATGCAAATAAGTCAGTAGGCCAAGACAGAATGTCTAAGATCATAGAATCATAGAACTGGAAGGGACCTTGAGAGGTCATCTAGTCCAGCCCCCTGCACTCAAGGCAGGACTAAGTATTATCTAGACTATACCTGACAGGTATTTGTCCAACATGATCTTAAATATCCCCAACAATGGAGAATCCACAACCTCCCTAAGCAATTTATTCCAGTGCTTAACCACTCTGATAGTTAGGAAGTTTTTCCTAATATCCAACCTAAACTGCCTTTGCTGCAAATTAAGCCCATTGTTTCTTGTTCTATCCTCAGAGATTAAGAAGAACATTTTTTCTCCCTCCTCCTTGTAACAACATTTTATGTACTGGAAAACTGTTATCATATCCCCTCTCAGTCTTCTCTTCTCCAGACTAAACAAATCCAATTTTTTCAACATTCCTTCATAGGTCATGTTTCCTAGACCTTTAATCATTATTGTTGCTCTTCTCTGGACTTTCTCCAATTTGTCCACATCTTTACTGAAATTTGGTGCCTAGAACAGGACACAATAGTCCAGTTGAGGCTTAATCAGCACGGAATAGAGCGGAAGAATTACTTTTTGTGTCTTGTTTATAATACTCCTGCTAATACATCCCAGAATGATGTCTGCTTTTTTTGCAACAGCCTTACACTGTTGACTCATTTAGCTTGTGATCCACTATAACCCCCAGATCCCTTTCCGCTGTACTCCTTCCTAGGCAGTCATTTCCTACTTTGTATGTGTGCAACTGATTGTTCCTTCCTTTGTCCTTATTGAATTTCATCCTATTTACTTGAGACCATTTCTCCAGTTTGTCCAGATCAGGGGACAGCAAACTTTGGCACGTGGCTAGCCTGGGTAAGCACTCTGGTAGGCCGGGCTGGTGTGTTTATCTGCTGCCTCCGCAGGTTCAGACGATTGTGGCTACCACCCCGTGGTTCGCCGTCCCAAGACAACGGGGGCAGTGAGAAGTGACACGGGCCAAGGGATGTGCTGGCCGCTGCTTCCCGCCACCCCGATTGGCCTGGGATGGTGAACTGCGGCCAGTAGTAGCTGCAATAGGCCGAATCTGTGGATGTGGCAGGTAAACAAACAGGCCTGGCTTGCCAGGGTACTTATCCTGGCGAGCCGTGTGCCAAAGCTTGCTGACCCCGGTCCAGATGATTTTGAATTTTAATCCTATCTTCCAAAGCACTTGCCACACCTCCCAACTTGGTATCATCCACCAACTTTATAAGTGTACTCTTTATGCCATTATCTAAATCAGAGGGCGGCAACCCACGGCACGCGTGCCACCTTTGGCACACAAGCTGATTTTTGATGGCATGCAGGCCAGGCTGAGCTGCTCAGATAACAGCCACTCTGGGGTTCCCGCTGCTGGCCCCTAACCAGCCAGGGTCCCACTCAGCACCCGCTGCTGGCCTAGGGGAAGGAACCCCAGGAGCCAGCAGCCGAAACCCCAGAGCGGCGGCAGGCTAAGCTGCTCAGCGCACCACCACTCTGGGGTTTCCACCACCAGCTCCTGCCAGCCGTGGTCCCGCTGCCAGTCCCACTCAGCGCCAGCTGCTGGCCTGGGAGATGAACTGCTCAGCCCACCGCCACTCTGGGGTTCAAGCTGCTGGCCCCTTGCCTGCTGAGAAGGAACCCCAGGCTGGCAGTGGACTGAGACCCCAGCTGGCAAGGAGTTGGTGGTGGAAACCCCAGAGCGGTGGTGGGCTGAGCTGCTCAGCCCATCGCCGCTCTGGGATTTCTGCTACTGGCCTCTTTCCAGCCAGGGTCCCTGCAGCCGCAGCCCCACTCAGCACCCGCTGCTGGCCTGGGGGAAGTAACCCCAGGCTGGCAACAGGTGGAGACCCCATCTGGCAGGACCTGGCAGCCGAAACCCAAGAGTAGCAGCAGGCTGAGCAGCTCAGCCCACTGCTGCTCTGGGGTTCTGGCTGCTGGCCTCTTGCCAGCCGGGGTCCCCTCCACAGCCCCACTCACCTTGCTTCCAGTTGGAATTCCAGCGCAGGCCCCATTCCAGACAGGGTCCAGGCTTCCAGCTCTGCTCAGCCCTACCAGCCACCAGCTCCACTCACCTCAGCTGCCGATATGGGGTTCCAGCCGCTGACCTCCTGCCAGCTGATTATTAACTTATAACTCAGAAGCCTGTGTGTGGCTTAAAGTATCTAAATAGGTGCCATTAGACATTGGAAAACTCAGCAAGGAAAAGCAAGGGCAAGGATCACACTAAACTAATAATATCTGCATTTTAATTTAATTTTAAATAATGCTTCTGAAACATTTTGAAAACCTTGTTTACTTTACATATAACAGTGGTTTGGTTATATATTATAGACTTATAGAGAGACCTTCTAAAAAACGTTAAAATGTATTACCGGCACACGAAGCCTTAAATTAGAGTGTATACGTTAAGACTCGGTACACCACTGCTGAAAGGTTGCTGACTCCTGATCTAAATCATTGATGAAGCTATTGAACAGAACCTGACCCACAACCGATCCCTGCAGGACCCCACCCTATATGCCCTTCCAGCATGACTGTGAACCACTGATAGCTACTTTCTGGGAATGATTTTCCAACCAGTTATGCACCCACCTTACAGTAGTTCCATCTAGGTTGTATTTTTCCAGTTGTTTTTTTTATGAGAAGGTTGTGCGAAACAGTATCAAAAGCCTTACTAAAGTCAAGATATACCACATCTACTGCTTCCCCCATCAACAAGGTTTGTTACCCTGTCTGTTCATAGAATCATAGAATATTAGGGTTGGAAAGGACCTCAGGAGTTCATCTAGCTCAACCCCCTGCTCAAAGCAGGACCAATCTGCAGATTTTTACCCTAGTTCCCCAAATGGCCCCCTCAAGGATTGAACTCACAACTCTGGGTTTAGCAGGCCCTCAAAGAAAGCTATCAGGTTGGCTTGACATGATTTGTTCTTGACAAATCCATTCTGACTGTTATTTATCACCTGATTATCTTCTAGGCATTTGCAAATTGATTGCTTAATTATTTGCTCCGTTATCTTTCCGGTTACAGAAATTAAGCTGTGTAGTCCGTAATTTCCCAGGTTGTCCTTATTTCCCTTTTTATAGATGGGCACTATATTTGCCCTTTTCCAGTCTTCTGGAATGTCTCCCGTCTTCCATGACTTTTCAAAGATAATTGCTAATGGCTCAGATGTCTTCTCAGTCAGCTCCTTGAGTATTGTAGGATGTATTTCATCAGGAAAACAGGAAGAACAGGCAAGGAACTATTTACTATGAACTAGATAACAAGGGAAATTAGGCATGTGGAGATGAGGTAAAGAAGAAGTCGAGCCATGATCAATGCATGGACTGTGCATGGTGCACAGGGATTGGTTCCTGCAAAGTAACCAAACCAAGCCAAAAATGCATGATACAATGTATAGTAAATGAAATGAGATTAATGTAATATATATAAAGGGAGAAGGTTTCTGAATAACTGTGGCGCTGTGATGTACCTTGCATCCATCCTCCTTGCTTTTCAGTCTGATCAACTTAGCATATCACTGCAATAGGCCAAATAAAAATACCTGAGTGAGGAAGGTTGGAGTCAAATTGAGCTCTTGGGCAGCCAAGTGGAAAGAGGTCTCAGAGGGAATATCAACATGTACCATTGAAATGAAGGGATTAAAATGAAGCAATGAATACATAATGACAGGCAAATTTTCTTGGAATCTTACTATTATGATTATAACATATTTTTAGCCCCTGAAACAAGAGATACTTATCATGATGAAACATTTTATCAGAATCTTGAGTTTGCATTTTCTTTACTCAGATTCTTCTTTGTTTCCAGAGTCATGAAAGTTAGACTTGGACAGAAAATGAATTTTCAGTGATGACAAATTTCAAGGTTCCAAATCAGATTGAAAAGCCAACATTTCAAAATTTGTTGCAAAACAAAATTCTAAAAAAAAAAAATTACTTTGAGGCCAATTTAAATATTTTGTTTTGATTTCAACTTTTTATTATTTGTATTTATTTCACATACAATAAAATAAATTACAAAATAAAAAAATATATTTCAAAACAAAAAATCAAAACCTTATATCAAACATGTCAACATTTTACAAATATTTTTTCCATTTTTTTCAAAATGAAATTTTATCAACATTGATATGATTTCATGCATTAAAAATAGTCAAAAATGGCATTTTCTAATGGAACACAGTTTCAGTGAAAATTTTCTAACCAGTTGTAATCACAGGCTATATTGTCATATCTGTTCTCTTTTCCCATCTGATCTTACATGAATGAACAGTGGAGTAAGTAAGCGGAGGGATTCAGAAACAAAGGGAAACACCTCAGTAAGTAGTGATATGAAGCAACAGACCATTACAGGAAGGGCACAGGAGGAACATGTTCTGAATTATTATTTGTAGTCATTTATTTTTGGGGTTCTTTTCCTGCAGCTGTTGTATGGTAAATGCTGTGAGCTCCATCAACTTAGAACACAAAGTACAAGTATAGAAAATTAATAATTATAATAATAATAATTAATATTCACTATGATTATTGCACTAAAAACATACCAGAAATCTCACAGAATAGATAATAGAAGCTATCACTGCCCAATAATTTACACTCTAGATTTTAGACATCATGCAGAAAGAACAAAAGGTGAAAACAAATAACGGACAGACTGGGTAGGGTTAAATAGAGTTACTTACGTACAGTCATGTGGGTGATTCTATTAGTTTCTGTACATTTAATGCATATATTTCTGGCAAATTAGTTTGAGTTGATTACTTACTGTAGGCTATGTAGATCCAGAGCCATTTAAATGAAGCAAGTATTGTTGCTTTGTTTTGCACAGAGGGCAGCATGGTACTTTATTAGTTATCTTCTTACTACTTCACTATTACCCACCCTCACTTAAAAGATTAAGTGCTGCTTTCATTACAAATTGGAACTCCATTTCAAATGAGTCAGAGGAAAGCCATTGCAATTTGGCCCCCTGAAATTGTATTGTAGACTAGTCCTAGTAAGAGATAAAATAAGCTGAAATCTGTAAAAATGTGCGCATGATCTATAAGCTCAGTATAAATTTTATAACAAAAACTCAAACCAGGCAGAACTCAAGCTCCTCTTATATCCTATGGTAAAGCTAACATTAGTTGCAAATATAGTGCAACTAACGTAAAATAGGCTTATTTGCACTATGGTGGCACCTCAGGCACTAACTGAGATCAGGGGCCCTCATAATATGTGCTGTATGAAGACATAATAAGAAACAGTGCTGGCTTACAATCTGAATAGAGAAGACAGAAAAAGGAGGTGGGTGAAACCGACGCAGGGAGTTTATATGTCTCTCCCAAGGTCACACAGTAGATCAGTGACAAAGTCAGGAATAGAATCCAGGTCGCCTGATTCCCTGTCCAATGCCATATTAACAGGGCAACACTGCCTCTGATAATGTTCAATGATACCATATGATAAATGTGTAAGAAAAATGGACAAGTAGCTGAAATATAAATAGGATTTTTGAATAGTATGCATTTTTACTGCAGCATCAAACAGTAACTGGAATTGGAGCTGGATGATTCTTTTTTCTCTAGTGAATAGAGTATTCCTCAAAAATACAGTTTAGAATTGACCAAACCTTTTCATGTATTTGGGTGGAACTGACAAACAGTTTCTGTCTCCCCAAAAGGGTGGGGGGAACAGATTCTGAAAAAGTTAGAACATTTTAAAAATGATATGTTTTGACTTTTCATTTTGAAATAGTGTTTTGTTTTGAAATGTAGCTAGATTTAACTGAAGCAAAAACAAAAATGAAAACAAAACAAAAAAACTCACCTCCCCCTCCCAAAAAAGGCACAAAATTCTCCCACCACCACCACCCAAAACCCTCAAACATCTTGTTTTGGGATGAACGTTACATTTTTTCATTAAACATGAACTTTGATTTTTCATTTCAGCAAGAGAAACTGAAAATTATTGTTTCAGGTCAACTTGAAGTGAATATTTTCCAGATTTTTGTTTTGTTTTGTTTGGCCACCATTATCTGGCTATACTGAAAGAAGGACTGGACACATTTGACGTGGGCTTAATTAGGCCACAAATGTATTATTAGATGTCTGGGATTACCTGGCAGATAACAGTGTACAGTTCAGTAACCCCATTTTTATTCCATAATTACCCAGGGGGCTTTTACCAGCTCCTCCTCTTTTTCCATCCATGTCCCTCCAGCAACTCCATTGCCAAGACTTTCACATCCACACCCTTTGTAGGATAGTTAAAGTGGGCTATAAGAATGGGGGTGTTGGCTCCTTGCCAGACTAATCATAGGAGTCCCCAGCCACCCCTCATTTGTTTCTTTAATGAGCACCTCTTTTTAAGTACTTTTCCAAGCCATTTATCCAGTCACTGTATATCTTTCCTATGGAGTACCTGTACTGAACATCCACCCTACACTTAAATAATGAGTTGCAACATATGGCCTACCACCACCCTTCATGCCATGCATGAACGAGCCCTTCCTGAACCCGCTGTGGGGAAGGCAAAAAATCTCCAAGAGCACCCAAGCCAATATGGTGTTAAGGGAAAAATTCCTTCCCAACTCCTCTAAAACCATAGACTGTCAGAGTTGGAAGGGACCTGAGGAGGTCATCTAGTCCAACCCCCTGCTCAAAGCAGGGCCAATCCCCAGACAGATTTTTGCCCTAGATCCTAAATGGCCCCCTCAAGGATTGAACTCCCAACCCTGGGTTTAGCAGGCCAATGCTCAAACTGCAGAGCTGTCCCTCCCCCGATGGCTAGTGTAATGCCCACAACATGTCTTGACCAAACCTGGTATTTTACCACATAAAGGGGAGGGATGATGGGTCCTGCTTCAGACTGCTCCATATAAAAGGGAGCTTCAAGCGCAAGAGTGCCTGTTTTAGACCCTGCATCCCTAGGGGTCGAGTCAGAGACCACACTGTACCCTTTTGCAAGAGTTTTCATCTCCTCTTTCATCCATAAAGAACTGTTCCCTTCATTTGGCCAGCCAGTCAACCACCTCCTGCTTAAAGATGCAGGGCAGTGAAACTGGGGCGCGGGAGACAAGTATTCACTCAGATCTAACTGGAATATCATATTTAGACATGGTTTTCCATTCAGCTTCTCTTTTCCTAAGACATTCTTATGTGACAATCTATCTTCTGCCACAATGCAAGGCCATTAAATATAAATGGCATTTTAAAATCAGATACAAGATTACAACCAATAGCAGAAAATTCTAATCATAAATGATCTGAAGCAGCTGTCTATGGGATATGGGTATATCTTAGTTTGGCAGATTAGATTTTTAATGGTGAATGTTGGTAGATGTCAATTTTACTATACACATAGAAACTGTTTAAAAATATTTCCATAGATGATATTCAATATTCACAATTAGGCAAAGCAAAAAAACCGCTGCTTGAGACCATATTAGATTTCGATTTATAAGTATTTATTTGAACATTTTTGACATGTGATATGGACAATTTGTGGTTTAATATTTTGATTTCAACACTTACTGTCATTAAATAATTAGTGTCTGCTCCATTATTTCTTGCATCTGTGAAAATGTGAAGCTGATACAAATCCAAAAACATGCATAAAATAAACATCAATATTAGGCATCAAAATTGTATATATAAAAAAAGTTCTACCAAGCCTAGAAATATGTGCCTCAGCCCAAACGAAAGAAGGCTTTTGAACATCCCTACTTTTTTACCTCCCTCTTGAGAATCTCAAAAGAGCTAAAGATGGAAGCAACCACTGAGTCTCTTTTTGCTGTACTTGTCCTCATGCCATTATGGATAAACTACTCATTTCAGTGCTTATGTGAATGTCATAATCCACACAGAGTACATTTCTGAGATTGGTGTCACAGGGCTGCAAACTAAAGGGGAAGTGAGGGTCAGGAAGGCAGGAATCCAAGAATAGAAGCGGAGGGAACAAACATTATCTTCTAAATTTAATACATGTTGTACATGTTCACTTCATTATATGACAAGAGACATGGGGGGAGTGTTGGGGGGGACATTTTTGTTTGCTAAACATATCTTTTCTGCCCCTAACAACCTTTATAAAGCTTTGCAAGTTTCTCACCAAAATTTAAAAGTTAGCTTCTGTCTTTGAATAAACATTTTGAGGTATTTGGCAAGACTTCACAGTAGATGTCCTGAAAAAGTATCTGCACAAACAAAAACTTCTCCTCCAATAATTTTCACATTTCAAAGGAAGCTCCATAAGATCCCTACAGGGAACTGGGGTTTTCATAATATAAAGCAAGCTCTCTCATTGATATTTCTTTTCCAAAGACAATAGCTGCATATTTTGATCACGTAAACCAAGTGCAATGACTGATCTATTCAAAGGTGAACTTTCCCAGTAGAGAGTCTAGAATGTCAATTAGATCATGAATATTCATATATGTATAGTCGTGCCATCTGTTAATAAAATGTAAAAAAGAAACTGAACAATTTGGTTCTAAAATATATTCGAGAGGCTGGGAGATAGGTCTGAGAAATGCATGAGGGTGTTTCATGGTGTTCTGCCAACCTCAACAGGTTCTTGGATCTCTCTGCTGTTTGTCATCTTTGGTATTATTTCAGTGTTGATTCCTGAAGCAAACTGTTGGGATTTTATACAGTATTTCAAATTTCTTTCTTGAGTGCAGCTGAGTATTTTAGAGTAAAATTTTCAAAAAGGGCCTAGATGATTTAGGAGACTCAGTCCCATTCTCAAAAATGATTTCAGGATTTAGGAGCCCATGTCTTATTAATAGTCAATTGGATTGAGTCTCCTAAATGCCTAATTCACTTTTGAAAATGTGACTTAATCTCCTCAATAAAACACTTTTGAAAATGCTATCTTTAATTCTTAAAGCATTTATTTATTTTATTTTTGTATTGTTCCAATGACTAATTGGTTTTGGTTCTTCACTGAAGTTGAACTCCTTCAGTGTGCTCATTCATACTACTACATCTATGTTAATAGTTGCACAGGTGTAACTGAAGGGAGAATATGACCTTCATTATATAAAGGGGTCATGAGGACTTGTGCACAATATTGAAAACCTGTAATCAGATTGGGTTTCCAAAGAGGGTATCCACTTCTCCTGAATTAATATGGAAGGTTCCATTTCTGAGATCTGATGGAATTGATTGGAAGGATATGAGCTTCTGAATCTCAGAAGAAAAAAAATCACTCCATGACAAGTCACTTGCTGTTACTACCCTATGTCTATCTTTATCTGTTTGGGGAAATGGCAAACACAAAGAGTAAATTCAAATGAAGTGATAAGACTTTAAATCATGATAGGTTCAAAGATTGAGTAATCAGTGACCTGACTTGGTGGTTTAGATAACAGTGTCCATCCATATATGTAGGCCCACATTGTGAGGAAACCCTGTCAGACAATTCAGGGGCTATTTAAAAAGGCAGGTGCTACACTCTGGGGGACTCAAGTTCTTATCAGCTCTTCTCTGCCTGGGGAGCAGGATAAGGAAAAGGAAGAGATAAGTCCATACTCCCACCTTGCACTGGCCCAAAAAAACTAAGGTCAGCCTGAAAATATACCTCCTCCTTCCATCTGCAAGGAGTCACAGCTTTGGTGAATCGCTGTTAGCCCCAGGTGGCAGAGCTCCTACTGTCAGCTGAAATCTTTTTAAAATATGTAGTATCTGGTTGGCCCACACATGGCTGTGCTTAGGTTTATGTGGCCGTCCTGTGTAATAAGGGCACCACTGGAATAAGTGGCAATGGTACTTTCAGTGAAATTTAGTAATATATGTCTTTATTTGTTCACAAAATGTAAAAACTAAAGATTCTCTGTAAAGCCCTCAAATTCTGTGTATTTCCGTTACAAATGGATTACTAGGATCCCTGCTCATGACATACCCTGGTGTAAGAAAGAGTAGAATCATGTCCTCTATCTATTAGTAAATACATTCTTATGTTATAATCCTGTCTGCGTGTAACATGTAATTGATTTGTCCCTTTGGCTGTGATACTAAGATATAAAGAGTTTACTATGAAACCAAACAAAACAGCATATAATTCAAGTTACATACATACATCTTCTCTTGTGTGAAGTCCCAAAATTTAACAGGGTAATTGATATAACTGGACACTAGCAAAAAGGTAAACATTTCTATTGGGTAGAATTTTAATTTACTATGGAACTTTCCCTTCTTTTATATGCCACTCAATTCTTCTACCCTGGCAAAGAAGCAACATTTCTAGAGGGCTTGAAAAGCCCTTTAAATGATTGATGGAGAATAAATCTGATCCTGGATTTGCTTTTTTTGCAAAACTAGTACAAGTTATTTAAGAATTGTCTATTGGAAAAAGCAATGATCTGCAACAATATGTCAGCTAAGAAAAATGTAAAACAAGCCCCAAGCATGTTTAACAAGCAATGGGAAATCGTAAGTGACTTGCATATAAGTTTGGGCTAAATAATATAAGCATAGTATTTTATTGCCAGTTTCTTGCCTTAGAGAGAGAGACTTTTAACAGAAATGAGTTTGCTATTGTGGATTTAGGACCTGAAAGAGCCTAAAAAAGTCAATAGGAGTTCCCTCCCCCCACACACACTTTTTAGAGTAATATTATTCTTAACTTTCTTAAAATATGGGCAAGAACTAAAGCAGATGTGCATTATTAAGAGTATATAGTTTCCTGTGCCTCACTCCATTTATGCACCCATATCAAAGCAGGTTATCTTAAAGAGAGTCTAACTTAAAAATTGGCCATCCAGACACTGTTACCCCAAATCAGATTTCATCATCTGTGATGATAATTCAAAGACAGTTAAGTTACTGATCAAAGCTGAAAAGAGTCATGAACATGTCAGCTAAGCTGCAAGCAAAAGGGAAGGGGAAATCCATGTTTGCCATCAAGGACCCTCTCACTGTCTTTCTCAGAAATTTACTCTGTGGAATCTTCATTCTAGGAAATGGAAAGTTTTATGTTACAGGGGAAATCTTGATGAAAACACAAATGAAAATCTGTGACAGCTCTCCAAGGGAGTAAAATAGGAGAGAATATAAATTTAGATAGAATCTTCCTGCTTCCATGAAACTTAAAGGTAACTAAATAAAATACGTCTATTTCTTATTTTTATTTTTTTTAACTAAAATAAATTATAACATTAATATTACATTATGTTACTGGCGTTTTTTGGCTTGCACTTTGTGGAGATAAGGTTTTAGTCTGATCTTATATGAATCAGTTAGAGATGGTGAATTAATTTTGCCTTTTTCAAACTCTCTGAAACATTCTAGATTTGAAAGCCCAACTCAGACTTGAGCATTATTGAGTTTACATTGCAATTTAAGAGAAATTATGAAAATGTACTTAAGAAAAAGGAGAGAAACAAATAGAGAGAAAATATAGGCTAAAAAATACAAGGGGAAAACAAATAGAGATTATTAAAAAGCGAGTAGTGAAAGGGAAAAAATAGGAAACATGGAAAATAATGGAAAATGTGTACTCAATATAAGGTATCTTTGACAGATCAGAGATCTGTCTGATTCAAACTGTGTCAGTCTAGATGCCTTAGATATCAGAACCAGTTCCACAGGCTTCCTGAGATTTCAGTTATTAAGACATATTCCTCCAATTAAGATATATGGTAGTTATTCAGAGGCTGCTAAGGGAAAATTGGGTGCATTTAATTCATTCACATCTTCTCTCTGTACTCTCAATGACTATTGTGCAGATGAATACATGGAAGGTACATGGAATATATGAGATGTTTGCATTAGCAGTATGGAGGGTAAAATCGCTTTTGTAGCTCTGTGCGTGGAGCATGACATGCCCTTTACCTGTGCTTTTGCTTTATATAGTACATCAGAAAATGCTGTATAGATCAAAATATAGTGCATAAAAGAGGAGTTCCCAAACTGTTTGTCTGCATGACCCCATTTTGAGACTGACTGTTCCCTATGATCCCGGATTATAACAAAGCAACATAGCAACCAAGGAGTTTACACATTGAGTATGTTATTTAATGCTTTCAGATGTGACAAATGACCTTGCATGTTGTGTCATAGCTTCTTAAAGTCTGGCAGCATGGAGAAATTGCACATCTAATCTGCAATGTGATATCCATGTTAGATCAAAACTGAGATAAGATGAACACAAGTGCACAGAATCCAGATTCACACAAATATGTGCCCACAAATGGCACCATCAGTTTAAACAGAGAACCAGAAAGAATGTTGAGCGTACGTTCCTCGCAAGAATTGATCACAGGAAATTTCATTGAGCTGTTTGATTTCAGCTGCTGGCAAATTCATGGCATCAGACTTGCATTATAAAGGTTTTTGCACTCAATCATACTTTCTCTTGTCCAAGTTGGAGACAAAGGATGCAAACTGTTTCTCAATCTGGCAGAAATGCTCAGCTATCACCTGTGTAGGAGGTTGAATAATTTCATTGTCAGCCAGGAACTTGCAAAGCTGTGGGAAGGATTCATAGTTTGTCTTCAATAGATTATTGTTCCTGAAAACAATTTTCTTCATTAATCCTGTGATTTGATCACTCAGCTGAAGGATGTGGGTATTCTTTCCTTGCAGACCTGTACTCAGTTTATTTAGTTTCCCAACTATATCTCTGACATAGGCAAGAACGCATATCTTCCTTAGTTCATATAAAAAATGAATTCACTCTTTTTGCATTCCGTTGCATAGGCACATACCTTGTCTCTGTTAAATTAAATAATCATCCCAGTAGTTTTCCTTTTGAGACACAAGCCTCAGTCTAGAACATGAACATGTCAAGATTGGACCCCATGTCTTTAAACAGTTTTGCAAACAGATATGTGTGAAGGAGCTGAGTCTTGATGTAGTTCACAATAGATGAAAACAGCTGCAAAACTTCGCCTAGCTCTGGACTCAGAGATTTGGATGCCAGATGTTCTCTGTGAATCATACAGTGGGTCCACATAGCAAATAAAGCTACTTTCTTTACCAAGGTACAAAGAGCTGCTTTCTGGTGTGTCAAAGACAGAGCTTTAGCTGTGCAAAAGACCACCATGTGATCACATGGGTTATTTTTGTCTTGCATGTAGCCATGTATCACACCAAACATTCCTTATACCACCTTGTGTCCAAAAAGGGGAGAAGAACAAAATACCTTTGAGACCTGCAACCTCCCTTTGTATTTCATAAAAGCAAAATAATGTGCATCATACTCCTCACTGTTCACATCAACTTGAAGATCAAAAGCATCCATGTTTTTCAGATACTCCACCAGTGTATTTTCCTGAGCTGCTTCTATCCTTCACTTCTCTGTTTTGTGGCTTTGATCGGCAATAAATCAGAAACAGGAATTCACTATTAAGCAGATGACAACAGGACTTAGGAAGCCCTGTGTGGTGATAATAGAGCAGCAGTACAAAGACAATGACTTACAATGATTCATTATTGAGTGCCAACTGAGTACTCAGGGTGGTATAAAAGAAGTTGGTAACCCTGCCTTAAGGAGCTTACAAACCACTGCAGATTACCACCTCAATAAAGGCTAGCACAGGCGCCTTCCAGCTCAGCCAGAGAGGATGCTCTGTTGATAAGGTTGTTGCCCTGAGATAAGGAACTTTTGGATTCAAATATCTCAGATAGATGCTTGCAGAGCTGGATGGGGCAAATGGCAAAGTGGAGTCAATATAGCCAACTTGTCTGGACATACTCCGCAAACACCACACCAGAAGGCTGTCATTTTGATTTACAAAATGCTAGCATCCATGCACAGTGACCTTGCATGCATCTATGTTAGAGGTCATGTCATAAACAGATAGTTAAGGGTTAATGTCTGTTTCTCCTGTAAAGGGTTAACAAACAGTGACCTGCAACACCTGACCAGAGGACCAATCAGGAGACAAGATAATTTAAAATCTTGGTGGAGGGAAGCCTTTGTTTATGTTCTTTGTTCTTTGTGTGTGTTCTCTCTGGGATCTGAGAGGGACCGGACGTACTACAGGCTCTAAATTTCTATTCAAGTAGTAAGTGCAAGTAGAAAGGTGGTTTAGTCTTTTTAATTGGTTTTCTTTATTTGCAAATGTGTATCTGGCTGGTAGAGTTCTAATGTGTATTTGGCTGAAAGTATTTTAAATTGTATTTCTGTTGGAGGAGGCTTTTTCTCCAGTTTCTATAAGCTGACAGACCCTGTAACTTTTACCATCTAAATTGCAGGGATAACTTTTTTTTTCTTTCTTTTTATTAAAAGTTTTGCTTTTAAGACCTGTCTGTTTTTCTCCCCTTGTTGAGGCTCAAGAAAATTGAGTCTGTACTTAACAGGGAAAGAGAAGGGAGGGGAAAAGGGTGGAATCCCTTTGTTTTAGATTCACGGAGCTTGAATCTGTCTCTCTCTCCAGGAGAACAGGGAGGGAACACCTGGAGGGGAAGAAAAGGAGAGGGAAATGGTTTATTCCCCTGTGTTGTAAGACTCAAGTAATTTGGGTCTTGGGGTCCCCAGGGAAGGTTTTTTTGGGGGACCAGAGTGCCCCAAAACACTATATATTTTTGGGTGGTGGCAGTGTATCAGATCTAAGCTGGCAATTAAGCTTAGGGGAATTCATGCTGGTACCCCAACTTTTGGACTCTAAGGTTCAGATTGGGGAAAGATACCATGACAGGTCATGCATTACAGAGGCTGCCATTTTGTAGATCAAAATGAAGGCCTCTGGCACAGTGTTTGGGAAATTGGTCTGGACATGTTAGGTTGCATATGGCATAATCTTGCAGGTCAAGGCTCGTCAGACCCACAACCCCATCTACTGATGGCATGACTGCATTTAGGGTTGTGACACACAGTTTGGGAACTGCTGGTATGAGGGGTTTGTGTGTGAACTGTCCTAGCAGTCTGTAGAGTCTAGTACACATCGGAATGAAACTCTAGTCAAAAGCCATGGAGTGAAAGCCTAGGTTCTATACAAGTCAATAGTTCTGCCATTGATTTCAGTGGGACCAGGATTTCACTCATAATGGCTTTGATCGGCAATACAAATAAGAAACATTTAAAAAAAAACAATAAACATGCTAGTAATTATTTATATTTTTATAATATTTTTGGATAAAGTAACTGGTGTTAGGAAGAAAGGGAAAATAAGGTTGGTATGTGAGAACTCTGTGCATACTTTTTGAAGCTTGCGAAGACTCCATGAGGGCTTGACATTGTGAGGATATGTTTGGGCCTGGTTACTGCATGCATGTATCTTCCTAGCTGAACTCAAGCAAAGTGTAAGTAAACTGTGTTTAGAGGAGCCCAGTAATTAATTACTCTGAACTACTTTCCTGTTTGTGATAGTGTGATTTTGGGTGTCACCAAGTAGCTGATATGTTTGTAACAGGAGCTGGAAATGGAACTGAAAGTGTGTGAGTCAACATAGTTCATCATCTTTGCAATCATGCCAGTGCCAAGTGGGAGTGAAGAAAGAAAAAGACTGATTCTGGAAGCAGACTTAGTGCTGTAATGGTGCATGTGTGCTGCTTTTTAAAGAATATTTCTGAAAGTGCCCTCAGTCATCTTTTGTAGCTATGTTTATTATGTAAAATTATCAGCTGCCAAGTAAATTAATAGAGTTTACTAGATGAGCTTGAAACTGGTTAGAAAGAAATTGTAGATGTGCTTTTGGATGAACAAATGGATGAGGCAGGGGGAAATTGTGGAACTTACTTCCACTTGAATAATAAAGTGGATAACGGAGATGTTGCACAAAAAAGTATCATGAAGTCCAGTCTCTGATACCCTTACTCACACTGATTAGAGTTTTACTAGCAGTTAGTTGCATCGACTTTGATTGTACTACTCATGGAGTAAATTGCTAGTTGATATATCAGTAACTAGTGCTAAGAAGTCAAAAGGTGAATGAAATTGAATTTTGTGAAAACCATCCAATTTAGTTCATGAGGGTGTCACAAACTCACATGAACAGTTTAATCTGAAAATGTTCTCAACCCCTTCAGCTTCACATGAAACTGAAACTCCATTATGAACCTGTATTAATACCAGCAAAACATATTTCTCTCTCTTTCTTCTTAACTCCGATTCACTGGTGTATGATCAGAATTAAGCCTTGTAAATCTAGAGCAGGAGTCGGCAACTTTTCAGAAGTGGTGTGCCAAGTCTTCATTTATTCACTCTAATTTAAGGTTTCGTGTGCCAGTAATACATTTTAACATTTTTAGAAGGTCTCTTTCTATAAGTCTATAATATATAACAAAACGATTGTTGTATGTAAAGTAAATAAGGTTTTAAAAATGTTTAAGAAGTTTTATTTAAAATTAAATTAAAATGCAGAGCCCCCTAAACTGGTGGCCAGGACCCAGGTAGTGAATGTGCCACTGAAAATCAGCTTGCATGCCACCTTCAGCACGCGTGCCATAGGTTGCCTACCCTGATCTAGAGTGAGCAACAGCACGACATGTGTCATGTGGCCATTATATTAAATGAGGTATCATTGCATTATCTTTCCTAGTTGTCCAACATAGTGGAGACAGAAAAGATTTTTTTTTCCATCTAAGCTCTTGGCTATAACATAAGATTAAAAATTGCTTCCTTATTTTCTTTCCCTGGTGATGATGAGGAGTGTGTGTATGTATGTATATATATATAAAACATTTTGTTTATAATATATATATATATATGTATTAGAAAATAAATTCTTCAGGGTAGGGATTGTATTTGTGTCTTGTGCCATGCTAGGTGCACAGTGGGATCTTAATAAAGATGGTGCTCATTATCCAGGAATAATCCTCTGATAAGCCTATATTACAATAATTTAATTTATTAATTTATTTTTAAAAATTCTTGAAATTTAGCATGCTCAGGCTTCTTTCATGCCACCCTTTTTATTTCTCTTTTATAAGATGAAAAATAAAAAAAAATGAGGATGAATCCGCAAAGTGAAAAATAAATACACAACAGTCACTAAAAAGACTAACATCCTTTAGTACAGGTGTCATAAACAGATAGTAAAAGGTTAACAAGTCCAGTAAACCTGGCTAACATCTGACCAGAGGACCAATCAGGAGACAAGATACTTTCAAATCTCAGTGGAGGGAAGTCTTTGTTTTGTGCTGTTTTTTTTTTTTTGTTCTCTGTTCTCTCTGGGTTCTGAGAGGGACCAGACATGTAAGCAAATATCTCCAAGTTTCTGAAACAGCCTCTTCTGTTCAGTTTAGTAAGTACGAGTTAGAAAGGTGGTTTAGACTTTTTGTTTGTTTTCTTTATTTGCAAATGTGTATTTGCTGGAAAGATTGTATCTCTGTTGTTGCAACTTGTATTTGTGCTGGGGAGAGGATTCTCACTGGTGTTTATAAGCTGAAAGACCCTGTAACATTTTCCATCTTTATTTTACAGAGACAACTTTTACTTTTTTCTTTCTTTTATTAAAAGCTTTTCTTTTTAAGAACCTGATCGATTTTTTGGTTCTCTTGTGTAAGATCCAAGGGGAGGGAGTCTGCACTCACCAGGGAATTGGTGGGAGGAAAGAGAGAAGGGGGAAAGGTGAATTTCCTCTCTGTTTTAAGATTCAAGGAGCTGAATCACAGGGATCTCCCAGTGTTACCCAGGGAGGGGAGAATCTGGGAGGAAGAAAGGAGGGGGGAATGGTTTATTTCCCTTTGTTGTGAGACCCAAGGGGTTTTGGGTCTTGGGGTCCCCAGGGAAGGTTTTGGGGGCCAGAGAGTGCCCTGAAACACTATATTTTTGGGTAGTGGCAGCTCTATCATTTCTAAGCGAGTAATTAAGCTTAGGGGGGTTCATGCTGGTACCCCATCTTTTGGACGCTAAGGTTCAGAGTGGGGGTTCATACCATGACAACAGGAGTTTATAAGATTGAGAAGTTAAATTCCATCTCATTGACTCTTTCTGCAAAATGTAACATTCCACTTGCCCAGGAGCCATAATTGTCATTTTTTAACAATTTGCTGACATTGGTTCACACCTTGGAATTTGCAAATCTGAAGTGGAATGTGACCAACTGAATGATGAGTTCTGTAAATTTGTTGATATAAAAGGAGCACTCTGGAAATGAATCTTTAATACTTCTCAGTTATGAGCTGATATTTTATTAGTTCATCAAGAGAAGTCAAATTTATATTGTAGAAATTGATGCTGACAATTCTTCCCTCTTCTACTCAAACACTGAGTTAGAGGGCATTTATTGCAGTACAGACCACAAGACAGAGTTATGCCAGATTTGTAGCCAGTATGGGAAAATAAGTAAAAGAGGCTTCTGCAGAGAAAGCACATCTTACATTGAAATGAGCAGATCTGATGCTGTTCCAAAACTCTGGATGTTTGGCAATCTTGGAGTATTCTTTTCTAGATGATCTACCTATAAATCAGTGGACACTAGCAACTTGATTTTTATCATTCCTGTAAGTACCAGCTGGGCATTGTTCTTATCTGAACTCTTGAGTAAGTGAAGTTTAAGGTGATGAAAATGATGTGGAAGTGTTAGATCCCCAAAGTCTGGGGAATACCCAGATAACAGAGGTTAGAATACATTATAGTAGGTTTGCACTTCACAATCAGGTCTGAATATGAATCCATCTGTGGGGTTTTTTTTGGGGCGGTGCGATGGGAGGGGTCTGCAAAGTTTTCAGGAAATACATAGATGCTTGATTCATTTGGGCCTTAATATGAATTAGATCCCAATAATAAGCCAAACATGAAAAAGAATAAAAGAGAGACTGGATAATCTTGCAAACAATTTCCTGAATCACAATTTAATGTTGTTGTCTTTTCCATGGAACAGCTAAAGTCATTCAGCAAAATGCCTCTTCAGATTTTTACTT
The DNA here is from genome assembly GCF_025201925.1 of Gopherus flavomarginatus. Taxonomy (NCBI): domain Eukaryota; kingdom Metazoa; phylum Chordata; order Testudines; family Testudinidae; genus Gopherus; species Gopherus flavomarginatus. The sequence goes on along the minus strand of NC_066617.1, from coordinate 300,409,205 downwards.
TGCATCTCCAAAATACCTTTACTTGTGTGAGCACTGAAGAATGAGATTAGTTGAAATGTTGGCACATAATTTCTGTTGCTGTATATCCGGTTCAACTATTCATCCAATCCTCTGTCAATCCTTTGTCATCTACTATTTGGTTGCCTCTGCTACCTGTCAGGGAGTTTTCTACATCTTCCATCAGCAAGTGGGTATAGTCATAATAAAAAACTATTATTAAAGTGTCTGGGAATTGTAGTACATTCTTCTTTGGGCAGCTACTTTTGCTGCAGATGATTGGATGATAGTTGATTGGACAGACAAAAGTAGGAATCAGTGGTGGTGAAGGCACAAGCCCCTGAGTATGACACAAGGTCCTGTATATATTGGAATCAAAGCATTTGCACTGGTGTAATTCAGGAAAGGATTTGGTCAATAATATTTAATATAATGCATGTCCCAGAAACAAGGAAAATTTGAAGGTCAGAAGGTTCAGGGGGACTAGAAGGGTTATATGTAAGGGAGGGGAAGCTGGTTGGTTGTGTCAGGTTTACAAAAAGTGGGTTTCACGTTGTCTTTTTGTGAAGCAGAGAGTGGGAGCAGTTCACGTTATTCATATCCATGTATTCATATCCATGTATTGAAATTGACTCCAAAGAACAGAATGAATATGAATATGATATTAGTCTCAATGCATAACCACTATGTGGTATATCATGTCTTGCCCATCACCGATTATAGCTGACTAACAAATATAGTATAAATAAATTAATGATGTGTCTGTCCTAGAAATGTTATGGTACATTTGTTCTGAGGTAAATCAGAGTAAGGACTGGGAACTTAAAATTAATGCACACCAATAAACAACAAGAAGTAAACACATCAAAGAATTTGTAATCATGTTTTTTAATATACTGCAGCTTATATAAAACACTCTGCAATCTACATCTAATTTTACACTTCATTTTAAATGCAATATATTAACTTTCATTTTCAGCAATCTCTGGTACTGAAAGAACATTGAGAAACATATTGAAAATTAACATAATTATATCAAGAATTCCCAGTAGCCACAAGTATTAGTACTCAAATTACATTATGCATATGCAAAGCAAGTACTTCTATTGTAGGTCATTTGTCACTGGTATCAAGAGTTGCAAGATTCTACTGTGTAAACTAGTGAAAGATGAACTTCAAACGGTTTGGAGGTTTGCTTTTGTTCAGGTGTGCATCCAAATTTCCAAATGCTTACCTGAATGTAACCAAACATTGGGAAGCTGTTCCTCTCTGACCACCATCTTTCTAAAAGGCATAAGACTAGCTTTTTCTCTTCCTGTGAAGTGGCCCTGGATTCAGGTCCGGCTTCAGGCACCAGGGCAGCAAGCTGGTGCTTGGGGTGGTCCATGGAAGGGGGCGGCACATCCAGGTCTTCAGTAGCAATTCGTCAGCAAGTCTCAGACGGAAGGACCGGCCACCAAATTTCCACTGTGGCTGGATTCCAGCTCCCTTTTCTCTAACTCCGAACTCTGTTTCTTACACTCTCTGTGGTTCCTCTCTACTTTATCTATCTTTAGAGATAGCTAGAAGGAGTAGTAAATCTTGCAGTCTCTCTACTGTGCCCTAAGACTTCTGCTCTATCAGATTTTTGGCCAATTGCTCTGCTAGTTAAATTGCCTAGTGCATTGTGCTTCTCAGACTGGCAAGCACAAGGGTGCTGGAAAATGTGGAAGAAATACCATTAAGGCTCTAAGGAAAATTGCCATACCTTCTGGCGCCACAACTAATCTTCCAAGAAGCAGTGGTTAGTAGTGTTGTGAGGGCCTTGAGATTCTGCAGAAGAAGGAGGAATCAGGAGCTTTGGAGAACTTATGTTGACCCTACGGATATTTAATGGAGCTATCAGCATGTACTGTTGTTCAAGGTGCACAGAATCTTAAAATTACTCCAGGGCTGATTGACAGCAGCTAAGATCAGCCTAATCCCTAGGTTAGATTTGTCAATTGCTCTGGTGTTATCCTCCAGAGGTCTGTTGGGGAAATTTAGACACAAGCATAGGCCCCTGGACAGGGAGTGGGATTTGAAAACCATATGGCTGCTATGCAGATGTCTCTGTGAAGCTTTCATTCCCCTTCAGGGCTCATGGGGTTAAGCTAGGACATGGAGCTCCCGCCAGCTCCATGCTACAGAAAGTGACAGGGTCAGGATTCAAACCAAGGAAAACAGCTGTTCCCCATGAGCTCTAGCTGGTTTCCTATGGGTTAACACTAACACACCTGAACTTTGTGGTGAATGATAAAGCAAATATGCACAGGTTGGCAATTTAGAATAGTGCATTTTCAGTTCAAAACTCAAAATGAAGGTGGCATTTATAAATGCTATCATATTCATATTTATGAAATAATTAGAGAATGTAGCTACATTCTTTAATAATTTATGATAAAACATGTTAGAAAATGCATTATTCATACATGTCTACCAGATTATGTCATCAAAAGCTGTTATACAGCACACTATAAAAGGTGGTGTCATTTAAACCATGCACAGTGTGTTCATAGATGAAATTTCATGCTAAGTATCAGGCAAGCTATAAGCTGCTGTGATGCTTAATATTAAGGAGTTTTTTTAACCATGTTTGGAGGTATCATCTTAAGATAAAGTATAATTAGATTTTCTTCTGGTATTTTTTTCATTACAATTTCAGTTTTCCACAAAAAAATGTTTCTTTGCTGTATGGAGTTCAATTTTCCAGTGCCACTTATGGTTGTTCCTAACACCTAGAGCTAGACATGGGTGAGAAATTGTTTTCCTCATCCTCAAGAATTGAGATTTTGAAAAAAAAAATCCCACTCAAGTCAGGACAAAAAGACAAAATCTCATTTTTTCCCCCATAAACTAAAAATCCAATTGGATCTATTTAAACATTTTATTGTAATAATTTCAAAATATTTTATCATGACTTTTATTTTATTACATTTGACTATTTTTACTATAATAAATTAATTTACATTTCAAAATGAAAAATTGCTTCAAACCAAAACAGGAATTTTTGTTTTGCGTCATATCTATATTTTTAATTTTGAAATGGAAAATTCATCAAAAGGGACCATTTCCCATGAAACTCAATTTTGATGAACAGGCATTTTCTGACCAAAAACCCCACAACAAAGTAAAATGTTTTGTCAAAAAATTCTTGATCAGCTCTACTTAGGACCTGCTTCTACAGTACTTATTCACAGGAGTATTCCAAATGAAGTTATAATTATGCAACATAGAAAATGATGCTACATCCTAGAGATACCAGCTGGCTCAGGTGATATCTTTTTATTGGACCAACTTCTGTTGGTGAGAGAAACAAGTAGTCAAGGTTACACAGAGCTCCTCTTTAGGGAGAAGTTGGTCCTCACTCTCATTGTCTCTGTAATATCCTGGGACTGACGTGGCTAAAAGTGCACTTCATACTTCAAAAATACTGTTTATATCCATCATAAGTCATTTTTCTTATTCCTTCTTAAAGCATGTTGAAACTCTCAGGAGTACTGATACTGGTGTGGAAAACATGATCTGATATTTTAAAGACTATTTTATAAGTTTCTGGCATCCAGAGAATGAGGGATGGAAGAATACAGGTTGTCTTTCCACAGTCCCTTGGTGGAAGCAGCTACTGACAACAAAGGTTATAGACTCAAAGTCTTTAAGGCCAAAAGAGACCATCATGCTCATGTAGTCTGACCTCCTGCACGTTTCTGGCCACAGAACCTCACCCACCCCACCGGTAATAGACTCCTAACCTCTGGCTGAGTTACTGAAGTCCTCAAATAATGATTTAAAGACTTAAAGTTACAGAAAGGCCACCATTTACTCTAATTTAACCCAGCAAATGACCAGTGCCCCATGCTGCAGAGAAAGTTAACTCCCACCCTCAGATGTTTCTTTCCTTCCCGACCTAAAAATGGTGATCAATTAGATCCTAAGCATGTTGACCACACCCACCATCCAGACATCTCCCATTTTAGTGCCCCAGCCATTGGGGATATTTTCTAGTAGAAGTCACACATGGGCCACATGCCATTGTAGGCAATCTCATCATACAATCCTCTCCATAAACTCATCAAGCTCAGTCTTGAAATCAGTTAGGCTTTTTGTTCCCATTGCTCCCCTTTGAAGGCTGTTCTAGGACTTCACTCCTCTGATGGTTAGAAATCTTCATCTAATTTCAAGCCTAAGCTTATTAAGGGCCAGTTTATTCATAGATTCATAGATTCATAGACTCTAGGACTGGAAGGGACCTCGAGAGGTCATCGAGTCCAGTCCCCTGCCCTCACGGCAGGACCAAATGCCGTCTAGACTATCCCTGATAGACATTTATCTAACCTACTCTTAAATATCTCCCGAGATGGAGATTCCACAACCTCCCTAGGCAATTTATTCCAGTGTTCAACACCCTGACAGTTAGGAACTTTTTCCTAATGTCCAACCTAAATCTCCCTTGCTGCAGTTTAAGCCAATTGCTTCTTGTTCTATCATTAGAGGCTAAGGTGACAAGTTTTCTCCCTCCTCCTGATGACACCCTTTTAGATACCTGAAAACTGCTTTCATGTCCCCTCTCAGTCTTCTCTTTTCCAAATTAAACAAACCCAATTCTTTCAGCCTTCCTTCATAGGTCATGTTCTCAAGACCTTTAATCATTCTTGTTGCTCTTCTCTGGACCCTCTCCAATTTCTCCACATCTTTCTTGAAATGCGGTGCCCAGAACTGGACACAATACTCCAGTTGAGGCCTAACCAGCGCTGAGTAGAGCGGAAGAATGACTTCTCGTGACTTGTTTACAACACATTTGTTAATGCATCCCAGAATCATGTTTGCTTTTTTTGCAACAGCATTACACTGTTGACTCATATTTAGCTTGTGGTCCACTATGACTCCTAGATCTCTTTCTGCCATACTCCTTCCTAGACAGTCTCTTCCCATTCTGTATGTGTGAAACTGATTGTTCCTTCCTAAGTGGAGCACTTTGCATTTGTCTTTATTGAACTTCATCCGGTTTACCTCAGACCATTTCTCCAATTTGTCCAGATCATTTTGAATTTTGACCTTGTCCTCCAAAGCAGTTGCAATCCCTCCCAGTTTGGTATCGTCCGCAAACTTAATAAGCGTACTTTCTATGCCAACATCTAAATCGTTGATGAAGATATTGAACAGAGCCGCTCCCAAAACAGACCCCTGCGGAGCCCCACTTGTTATACCTTTCCAGCAGGATTGGGAGCCATTAATAACTACTCTCTGAGTACGGTTACCGAGCCAGTTATGCACCCACCTTATAGTAGCCCCATCTAAATTGTATTTGCCTAATTTATTGATAAGGATATCGTGGGAGACCGTATCAAATGCCTTACTAAAGTCTAGGTATACCACATCCACCGCTTCTCCCTTATCCACAAGACTCGTTATCTTATCAAAGAAAGCTATCAGATTGGTTTGACATGATTTGTTCTTTACAAATCCATGCTGGCTATTCCCTATCACCTTACCACCTTCCAAGTGTTTGCAGATGATTTCTTTAATTACTTGCTCCATTATCTTCCCTGGCACAGAAGTTAAACTAACTGGTCTGTAGTTTCCTGGGTTGTTTTTATTTCCCTTTTTATAGATGGGCACTATATTTGCCCTTTCCAGTCTTCTGGAATCTCTCCCGTCTGCCATGACTTTCCAAAGATAATATCTAGAGGCTCAGATACCTCCTCTATTAACTCCTTGAGTATTCTAGGATGCATTTCATCAGACCCTGGTGACTTGCAGGCATCTAACTTTTCTACGTGATTTTTAAATTGCTCTTTTTTTATTTTATCTTCTAAACCTACCCCCTTCCCATAAGCATTCAGTATGTTAGACATTCCTTCAGACTTCTCAGTGAAGACCGAAACAAAGAAGTCATTAAGCATCTCCATTTGTTATATCTATTTGTTCTTGTATTAACATTGACACTTAACTTAAATAACTCCTCTCTCTCTCTCTCTCTCTCTCTCTAATATTTATCCCTCTGATGTATTTATGGAGCTCATTTCTCAATTACTGTATCTTCTCTTAGATAATTTTCCTCCTGTTCAATGTTAGAATCAGGCTCAGAGATTACATGAGCATCTCCCAACTGTCTCCTCCAAATTCCTAGTTTAAATATCTTTTAATCAGTTGTACCAATCTGCATCAGATAAATCTATTTCCCTTCCTATTCAGGTGGTCTATCCCATGAGAACAGTTCTCTGTACATGAATGCCACAGAGTGCTCAAATACCCAAAAGCCCTTCTTATAGCACCACTTCCTGAACCATCTGTTGCTCATTTTTGGTTATAAAAGTCATTTTCTTTTTTTGCTTCTGAGGCTGCTAAGGGTAACATAGGAAATTAACTCACTTACTTAAATAAATGTCTGACCAAAGCAACAGTTGCCTAGTATGAAAACATTCTTATTGATGATTTGCTTATCCTTGCTAATCCACAGCAGGTGTTTGAAAAATGAAAGTGGCATAATAATATAACACTGATATTAATTTTGCAAGGACTAGCACAGCATGACTCTTAGTCCCATGTAGGCTCCAGATATTCTTCTAATTCATCACTTAGTGCATCAGGAGGCTTCTTCCTAAATCCATCTAAAAGAAAAGAATGTTTTGACCTATGCAATCTAAATTATATTGTTAGTGAGCTGTATCTCTCTCTTTCTCATTTTATCCTTACATTTCTAGTATTATCATACTGTTATTATCCAAACTTTTAGGACACAAATGGGAATCCATGTGGCAGTTTATTAATTTTTTTTTACTAATTGGTGTTCTAATTTTAGTAATCAGATTTCTCTTATGTTTTAAAATATGTTTTTATTTATAGACTTTTAAAAATTGCATACCACCAGCAAAGAAGTCTAACACAATTGTTAGTGGTCATAACAAAAAAAAAATAAAAATCAAATAACAAAAGAAACAACATTGACAATTAGGGCTAGATCCATAAGGGAGATTTAGGGCTGCAATGCTCACTCCATTAGTTGGGACACTTGGCAGTTGGGAGATCTGGGTTCAAGTACCTGCTCATCATGCAGAGTGGGGATTTGAACCCAGGTCACCCATGATTTGGCTAAAAGTTATAAGCAGGTGAGGAAGAGTACTACAATCAACACCTCCGATATGTGTAGAGCCAGATCTGTTAGGGGTGCTCTGAGAGACCATCTATACCTAAATGATGGTACCTAAATCCCCCATCCCCTTGTGAATCTAGCTCTAAATTACAGGAATTGTTGTCAGAAGCTATTCAAATACATTCAAAGGTTCCAGTTGCAAGGAAAATCCATAGAGGTTAAAAGATTCTTAAAAAAGGCCTCTTTACTAAACATCAAAGGTACTGGTTTTCTTTTTTCAGTTGCAAAATCTTTATCAGAACCTAGTATCTGAGGTGCAGATGCTGATGAAGCATTTTTATTATGGGATAACAAATTACTTGGCTCAATAAAATCAGTAATATATATTTTTATATATATATATATCTATATATATATATATATATAATCTAACATTGCACATCTAATCTGTCTATCTATTTATCAATAAAAACTAACATTGCACATAACTTTTCAGGAATAAAGTTTCAAAGTTCTGTAACATTTCAATTTTTGTAACCACCTTTTGATGGTCAAAACATAGATCAACTGATCTGAATTGCTTTGCTCTATCAGGACACATTAAAGCAGAATTAATCTGAATTACATTTTTTTTTGTTTTTCCTCTTATTTAATACTCACTCTCTCATACTCTAACTTTTACTACTGCTACCTTTTGTTTTAATGACATGTGAGAACTAGAGAAGCCAAATCTTCTCTGTAAAAAAAATACCATAAAATAAATTAAATAAAGTAATAATTTAATCAATTCCTTCTAATCTTTTATGCCCCTGTGAATTTTGGAGGATCTGTATATGTTCTTCATATTCTCAAACCTTTGATAAGAGTTACATTATCCTGCACTGAACTGTGATAAAGGATCTTCCAGTTCTGTGTTTTCATTTTAATTTGATCTTGTTCCTTAGACAAACTGATTTAAATTGGGCTTATTGAGAGTCTTTTACCACATCCAACACCATTTAATCTGAGGGACCAATTCAGTGAACACTTTCTTTCTGCAATCAGATTTTCAGTCAAGCAATTATATAGGAGGGGAAATAAAGCAATTATATAAAAGGGGAATTCAGTCAGGTGTGGCTTTAGTTATTTTGCTGCCCCAAACACGGCAGTCAGGTGGCTTTCAGTGGCGCGCCAGCGGGAATTGCTGCCAAAACCGTGAGACTGGCAGAACTCCCACAGAAACACAGCCAAAGGCAGCCTGACTGCTGCCCTCATACTGACCAGCAGGATGCCCCCCAAGGCTTGCCACCCCAGGCACGCTCTTGATGCGCTGGTGCCTGGAGCCGCCCCTGAATTCAATCCTGCTGTGAGGTGTGTCCAAGCAAGTGCTTGAATGTATATGGAGTTCCATTGCCCTCAAAGGGAACCTTTAGTGTCGTCACCAAAGTATGGCTACGTACACTTCATAGAAGAGTCAGAGCCATCAGTTGCATTGGACAGAGTAAAAAAACAAATAGAAGAAGATTGTAACTGGGTGAAATGTAATGGACCATGATTTACAGGAGATCAAACTAGTTGAGCTAATAGTTCTTTCTGGTCTTAAAATTGATAAATCTGAACAAAGGTGGATTGAGAAGCAGGGTTGATTTTCCAAAAGCACAAAGGACAGTTTTGTGTCCTGTAGTAAAGTAGTCATAAAGGTGCTAACTGGGTTATTCAGAGTATTTTTGATTGAAGTCAGGCGCCACCTCTCCATTACTTCCTATTTTATTAATGTGTGTTTTCCTTTTCTGTTACGTAGTTGAACAAAGAAACACAACCCCAGCCTTCAGTACTGTATGTAAAGTGTGCTTCCTGTGCGCTGAGTGGTTCCTTTACAAAATGCCTAATTCCTTCTAGCAGTCAAATGGATTTCAGTGCATAACACTTATTTGTGTCTTTGAAAATTTCCTGTAGTTTCCTCATCTGCTTGGACAAAAATCTCAACTTCATCTACCTGTTTGACAACTTCTGTCACAAATATCTCAGTGCCTTCTTCCATGCTGCTCCTTGTTAGGATATCGATATTCAAGCCTGTCTATAAAGGCCTATACTTTAAGAATTTAGGTATTTTTTCACTTAGCTAGTTAAAGAGGTATAAAACTCATAGACTCATAGACTCTAGGACTGGAAGGGACCTCGAGAGGTCATCGAGTCCAGTCCCCTACCCTCATGGCAGGACCAAAGAATCAAAATCACACTCCGCTTCTGTATGGGCCTCCTCTCACTAGGATAGTCTGAGGACTGGTTCTTAGGCTAAAGCCTTTGGTTAAGCAGCAGAGATGGCCATAAGCTGGGAAGTGTATGGTCACATACTCACAATCCAAACCAATCACATTGAAATATGGTGCTATTGGGCTGTTAGGAATATAGTCCTGTCCTGATAATGCCTATCACCACCAGATAAAGATGGTTAAAGAAACCTTAGTTTGATAGCTTCCTGTCCGACAAGATATCACTTTTCAGTAGTTGTGGTTGTGAAACCCTCATTTCTGTATGTTTTACTACTTGTGGGGCATAGTCCCCCCACCTCGCAACTAGGGTCACTATTCCTGTCCCCACAGTTCCTCTTAGGTAGCCTCTCTGGTAGGGGCTGTTACTGTGGATCGCCAGCTTACAATGTCCACTGGCAATGGTGGGTACAGTGTATTTTCCGGGTAGGGTGGTGGAGGTGTCTTTTTCAGTTCCATTAATGGGGCAGATAGTTTGGGGTCCCCAAGTCCATTGCCCCATATTTATATTGATACAATTCCTCCTCTAAGTCTCCTACTCTCCCCAACAGTTCATCCTTCTCTCGCTGGATTGCCTCACAAGACTCCTTTGTCTGTGTAGCATCCTGTGCCTTAAAATCTGATACCTCTACCACTAACACTGATTTTTCTGTTAAAATGCATTGGAGGAGATCGGCTTCCCTTTTTACCCAATATGCCATCCCCAGTGCACAAATGTTGTAATACCATTCCCTTTTTTCTACACTCCTTTCCCTTGGGGTTTCTCAAAACCTCCCCCATCTCCTTCTCAATCTCATCCCATGTGGATTCCTGCACCGGGTATGGGCCCTGATTCTTCCTCATCCATTTGTTCAAAAAATCCGTTACCCCAGCTGGCCAGAACCCGCAACTACCATCACGAGAATTTGTCATACCCACTCTAAGCAGCTGTGTGCACTGTTGGGGAGGGGGACTTACAGGCTGCCACTCACCTGTCCTATGCAATGTATCCGAGTCACGGCACAAAGATGTTAAAGGGCTTATTCCAGGGGTCAGCAACCTCTGGCACACGGCTTGTCAGGGTAAGCACCCTGGTGGACCAGGCCAGTTTGTTTACCTGCAGCATTGGCAGGTTTGGCAGACCGCAGCTCTCACGGGCTGCGGTTTGCCTTCCCAGGCCAATGGGGGTGGCGGGAAGTGCTGTGGGCTTAGGAATGTGCTGGCTGTGGCTTCTCACCACCCCCATTGTCCTGGGACGGTGAACTGTGGCCAGTGGGAGCCACAATCTGCTGAACCTGCTGACACGGCAAGTAAACAAACTGGCCCAGCCCGCCAAAGTGCATACCCTGGCAAGCTGCGTGCGAGAGCTTGCTGACCCCTGGCTTATTCCTTCACCCTCCCACTGCCCTGGTCCTTCTTGCATGAACAGCGAGCAACAATACCTGAAGTGTGAAGGGGCAAATAATTCAATGTTTATTGGGGTGAACTTCCAGCAAGCTTAAATCCAAGTTCCTTTTTCCTTATTTTTTACTCCCAACTTACTTCTCTAACCAATTATATCCCACTACCCTAATTAATTTACACCTAGAAAAATTAATTATACAGCAGACAGAAACAATTAGAGAACCAGACAGATTAACAATAGAAAATTGGGGGCCGTAAAAATAAAACATACAGAAATGATGGTTTCACAACCACAACTATTGAGAAGTGATTTCTTGCCTGACAGGTTGCTATGAAGCTAAGTTTTTTTTAATCATCTTTATCTGGTGGTGATACGCATCATCAGGACAGCACTGTATTCCTAACAGCCCAATAGCACCTTATTTCAATGTGACTAGTTTGGAATGTGAGGATGTGACCATATGCTTCCCAGCTTATGACTGCCTCTGCTGCTTAACCAAAGGCCTTTACAGACAGATCTATCAGGTCGCTTACATTTTTTATCTTATTCAATTTATCCATTAATCATCTGTCTGAGTCGAATTCTCCACTGAACAGGTTTGCCTCAGATTTACAGAGAAACGAATTAATGCAGAACTCAGAGTAGGCACATGGGCTATAAAATCCATAACATAGATCATAGGTCGGCAACATCTGGCACTCAGCTCGCCAGGGTAAGCACCCTGGTGGGTGGGGCCAGTTTGTTTACCTGCCATGTTGGCAGGTTCGGCGGACCATAGTTCCCACTGGCTGAGGTTCGCCGTCCTAGGCCAATGGGGGCGGCGAGAAACGGTGAGGCAAGGGATGTGCTGGCCGCAGCTTCCTGCCACCCATTGTCCTGGGACAATGAACCGTGGCCAGTGGGAGCCGCAGTCAGCCGAACCTGCAGACATGGCAGGTAAACAAACTGGCCCAGCCCACCAGGGTGCTTACCCTGGCGAGCTGCATGCCAGATGTTGCCAACCTCTGACATAGACACTAGTCCTTATTTCAATGTGACTAGTTTGGAATGTGAGGATGTGACTATAAGCTTCCCAGGTAAATACTGTCAAGGTTTGGCCCCTGACTGGGCCAGCTTATTTTGGTTGTGGCAGGGAGACCTTTCTCTCCCTGTCTTGGCTTCACCCAGAACTGGCCCTTAGTAGCAGACACCCCTTTTGCTCAGACCCACTGGTACAGATTAATCTGCTCCCAGAACTTGTAGGCACAGGCCCAACACTTACTGGTTCTGCCTGAGGCTAATCATGGGAAGCCTGTGTAGGCAAGCCCTGGCTGTTTGAACTCATTACTCTTCCCTTCCATCAGGCCACACCTTCATAGGGCAGGGTATGGAAGATAGTGGGGCCACTGTCAAAAGGGGAAGCAAATACCTGGTACATCTTATCATATCATCTAGATAACATATCCTTATGGGAATCTAACAAACCTTCAGCTTGAGTAGTTATGGTTTGTTTGTTTATTTTCTTCTATCACTTGCCTTTTAGTTTTCAGTGGTTATCACCTTGCTTAAGTGTCATGAGAAACAACTAGCGAAAGAAATAAATGGTAGCAATAAATACAAATGTACACATATATTTCTTTCAAATAACAGAAAAGACCTCAGAGGGCTAATATGTGTGTTAATGTTGGAGCTGGCAACAAAGTTCTTTTGTGTACAACAGATGAAGTTATATTATGTTCATACCAAGCAGAGAATTCAAAGCACAATAAGCAGACATTTGTTCTTTATGTAGCATGATTGTAAATAAACAGTATGAATACTTCATTTATTTGGTAGCAAACATAGTATCAGCTAAAAGCTTGGAAATGCAGCATAATACATTTTATCACACAATATTTTTCCCCATGGTTGATTTAGTTTTTCAAGCTTCTCAAACATTTCTATTGAGAAACTGTAATATCAAGTCTAGTTTGTAAAATGGCATTTTCTGTTTAAGCCTTCAGATGTGATATTCTTCTCTACCCACTTATTCCATAGCATTCATGGAGCATTGTCACTTACATATATGTCATTACTGCAGAATAGAGATCTAAGTCTTGAATTTCCAGTGGCTCTGGAATAATAATTATACTGCTCTAACATACTTTTTTTGTTATTTCAACTAAAAAATTAGTGATAATAGGCTGATTCCATAATTTACATTTTAAGGTCTCTATTTCCATATGGCATTTCTATAAAAGTATCATCATTATTGACTCATTTATTTAAAACAATTTCTTCAAACATGATGTGACATTTATGTGATTTTCTGCTATTATCCAATTTCTTACACATTTGGCATCTGGCTAAATGATTCTCCATTGAGGAGAGACTGAAATTTTTGATGAGATCTTATTGGGGCTTTGTGCATATGACTGAGAGAGTTGTTATTGTTCAGACTGTTGTATGTAACAAATTTATATTGCTTACTGAACAAGTAATCAGCATTGTTTAGACATGATCACAGTACTGTATATTAATTGGTTTTCAATTATAAATAAAAGTGATGATTGGGGAGATCATTTGTTCTACTGACATTATTTTCTCTTCAATATGTTTCACACACATCTCTAATGCATTAGATTTGATTTTCAATTAGGAAAAAGGTCGTTTGAGAGGATCATATTTTATTCACACCGATTCACTGAGTATTAGGTTGTTTCTAATAATTTTCCTATTTATCCTCAGAATATGAGTTCTAATTTTCAGTTGCAAAACAATTATTAAAGTCAACATATTTCACTCACTCAAATGCAAAATGCATCAAATTGTATCCAATATTAAGATGTGGTTTTTTTTCAAGATATTGTGTTCCTCGGTGGTGTATTAAACATAATGAAAATATTTGTGTATGTTGGTGTTGTGTTAGACAAAAAATCAGCAATATAAGACTTGAAGAAAACCACAGTTAACGTTATTTACCTGGCCTCATAGCAACTCCAACGTGAGCTGTTTTCTCACCAGTTCTAACAAAACAAAGTACTGAGTCAGTGCTGAATGAATGCACCAGCATAGGGTTAAAGACTGCTCTCCTGTTGCAGGTGGATATAGAATCATATACAATCAGAGATATCTAAGTCGGGAAGGAACCTTGAGAAGTCATCAAGTCCAATCTACTGTCCAGTGGCTGGACCAAGTAAACCTCCAATGCTGGGATGATACACACTTCCTTGAAAATCTATTTCAAAACTTACATGCTCTTTTGGAAAAAGGTTTTCCTAATATCTAACCTAAATCTCCCTTGCTGCTGATTAAGCTCATTAATTCTTGTGCTACCTTCTGTGGCCATGGAGAACAATAGATCACAGTTCTCTTAATAACAACCCTTAACATATATGAATACTCTTATCAGGTCCCCCCTTCAGTCTTCCTTTCTCATGACATCTCCAGTTTTTTTAAACCCTTCCTCATAAGTCAGGTTTTCTAACCTTTTATCATTTTTTTTTGGTCTACTTGCAACTCTCTCTACTTTTCCCACATCATTCCTAACGTGTAGAACCCAGAACTGGGCACAGAACTCCAGCTGAGGCCTCAAAAGTGCTGAGAAGAATGGGACAGTTACCTCCCATGTCTTACATATGCCATCCTGTTATTACACCCAAGAATGATATTAGGGTTTTTTTGCAACTACATCACATTATTGACTCATATTGAATTTACGATCCACTATAACCCTCAGATTCTTTTCAGCTGTAATATGCCCTTGCCTGTTATTCCCCATATTGTAGTCTTCCATTCGATTTTTCCTTCCAAGATGTAATTTCATCTTGTTCATTTCAGACCATTTCTGCAATTTATCAATTTTAATCCTCTCCTCCAAAGTACTTGCACCCACCCCAGCTGGGTGTCATCTTCAAATTGTATAAGGATAAGCTCCACTCCATTAGTGAAGTCATTAATGAAAATTTTGAATAATATCAGACCTATATGTCCTACTAGTTTCACAGGGAACCATTGATAACTACACTTTGAGTACAGACTTTCAACCAGTTGTGTGTCTACCTTTTAGTAATTTCATCTACAACACATTTCCCTAGTTTGTTTAAAAGAAAGTCCTGGGGAAATATGTCAAAAGCCTTACTAAAATCAACATATATCATGTCTAGTCCTTCCCCCCATCCCTTTCCACTTTTGGTAGCCTTCCTTTTGTCATTGTTAGGTCATGAAAGTGTTGTGTAAAACCAAGCAGTCTTTAGTAGTGATGTTAGTCATGTTTTGAGTCAGTTTCAACTTACCTAATCACAGGGAGAGTTTACATAAGCAGAATGTCATTTCAGTTGGATATGGTATTCTTCATTTACCGTCTTAAATTACTGTGAACTGCTAAAAATTTGTTATTGTTACTGTTATAAGTTGTGTTAAACCTTATTATGGGTTGAGTGAAAATGTCATTAAAACTTATGTATGAATGAACCCTTCACTTAAAAACTATAAGAGACAGTTAAGGGGCCTCACTTATAACAAAGCCTGATAGTCTCCCCACATTGGCAGAGGGTTCCATTGGGATTGGCACTTGCCAGTGCCAGGAAGCGTGTGAGAAATACAAGCTGGGGTGAAGAAACAGAAACTGAGACAGACAGAACAGAGACAGATAGAGAGACAAAAAGAAAGAAAGTCAAGCAGCTGCTTATGAACACAATGTATAACCCTGGAAAAGCAAGAAAGAGACTTTTGTGGGTTTGGTGTTGGCTAAAGATGCTTTGAGCTGTAAGCAAAAACAGCTATCTCCTGTCTTTGGTTTCTTCTGAATTCAAAGAAGCAGGGATTTATACATTTATTGTAAATTAACAAAATTGGGATCAACTAAATTACCAAACTCTATCCTCAATTTCTACGCACAACTGCAACATCTGCTGAAGGAACCCTGAACTTTGACTAGCCTCTCAAGTCAAAAAGAGGCAATGTTATTAATATTGCTTAGTTGCATTATGGTAGTGTCCAGAGTCCATATATCAAAACTAGGACCCAATTCATACTGCTGTCAGTAAATAAATGGAATAAAGTGATTATAACAAGAATAAATTAATAATGAAAGCTGATGGTTCAGACTGATGGGCACCAGCAAAGAAAAGCAACTGTGTGAAAAGCATTTGGTCTTAAATCTGCATAGATTTTACAAATCAATTACTAACAGCTCTGAAGTGGTTTATATGAAGTTAATTTAATTGCTTCTGTCCTGTTCTTATTCTGGAAAGAGATATATTGATATCACAGAATCCAGCACGTAACTAGCACCTTTATATCAGGAAACAGGCCAAGAAAAGAATAGTCTCCTGCATGCATGTTTCATTGTGCACTAGTATAATTTATGTGCACAGATGATAGAATTTACACATCCAAAGCCATTTACACATAGAAATGGAGCATGAATCAAGTGCTAGCGGGATTTGTGTGTATAAATTCTTACACAGGTGTGTACTGGTGATGATGCACAAATGGAAGGTAGGTAAAGGACTTTAGAAAATTTGGCCTGAAGACTGAGCTCCCTGCTCACTGAAGGTGGGGGTCACTCCTGGATGGAACTGTGACACCATATATATGACAACACGAGAAGCTTGACCTGTTATTCTTTGTGATGTGTTTGTTTTATGGCTAAACAAAGGTCTTCAGACTCCTGGACTATTAAACCTTTCCAGAAGGATTTAAATTCACTTTTCAAAAAACGAGGAATTTTTCAAAAGTAGCAAACAATCTTAGTGTAATGGGAACACTATAAGGCTAATATTAATATTCATGTTGATATTTTAGTTTATATTTCATAATTTTCAGGTAGAATTATACTGATTTTGAGATGATGAAACCAAGAGTTCTCTGTGTTCATGTGATCTCTACTCTGTGCGCATGACTGGAATTTTCTTATCTGTTAGCATAAGATAAATGCAGCAACAGAAAGGTATCAGGATGAGGTAAATTTTAAATTATCGAATTAAGACATTCTACAATAATACTAGCAGATGGTAACTGAAACTCTTGGTTAATTTGAAGCAAGACATTACAGGAAAGTAAATAAAAGAAAAAATATTTGTTTTGGAAATCAAGAAGGTGATTTTTTAAAATCATCTCTTTTATATGCACTGAACTTTTGTTTTGCTTGCCTTTGTTTCAGAGGAATATGGTTACCCAGCAAGCTATTTTCTGGCTCAAATAGATGTACTCACTCTATTTTTGAGAGAGCTAGTACACTAAAGATAGAAATATAGCTGCAAACAGTTGAACAGAAGAACCATCTGAGTACAGTTCTACCCAGAACTCTAGATACCTACTCCAGCAGCTAGCCTAAGATATGTCTGTATTTTTATGTACACTTTATTAAATTATAAACTAGGAAGTAAAAATAATGACACTAGAAGTAACTATTGTCTGCACATCTTGTACTGCAAGTTGTCCAAGTCATCTAGTATAAGTTTCTTTTGTCATTTAATTTGATCAGTCATTAATATAGAACAGGGGTCGGCAACCTCTGGCGCGCGGCTCACCAGGGGAAGCACCCTGGTGGGCAGGGCCAATTTGTTTACCTGCCACGTCAGAAGGTTTGGCAGATTGCAGCTCCCACTGGCTTCGGTTCACCGTCTCAAGCCAATGGGGGTGTTGGGAAGCGCAGCCAGCACATCTGTTAAGGTGTCCCCCTCACTCTGAAATTTAGGGTACAGATGAGGGGATCTGCTTGAATAACCCCTAAGCTTATTTTTACCAGATTAGGCAAAACAGTTGCTGCCACCACCAAGTGTGTTCCAAAACTTAGGGGAGAGTCACTTGGAACTTTGCCTTCCCCCAAGTCTCTATACCCTTTTTCCTGGGTAAACTCAAGAAAATTCTTCCTACCAATTTCTAGTGAGCCCAGATCCAAAACTGTTGGATCTTAAAACAAGGAAAAAATAATTAGGTTCTTAAAATAAGACTTTTGATTAAAGAAAAAGGGTGAAAAGAATACCTCTGTGAGATTAGAAAGCAAGATGATCTCACAGACAACCGATTTAAAACACAGAGGATTTCCCTCTGGGAAAAGCCTTAAAGTTACACAAAAACCCAATTTGATTTTTTTCTTTTTGTTTGCAAAAGAAATGACAAAGAGAAAAATAAAGAAATTTACCACATTCTTATTTAAATACTTACTAATTTAAACAAGGGTTAGATGGTTGTTCTTTGGATCTCCGACTTAGGCAAAAGCATACACAGAACAGACACAAAAATACTTTTTTTCCTTTTCCCTCTTTGAAAGTATTTTATCTTCTTATTGGTCCTTCATATCAGAGGTGGGATGTGAGCTTCTTAACCCTTTAGAGGTAAAAAAGGAATTAACCCTTAACTCTCTGTTTATGATAACATCCCTCAGCCTACAGTGCTTCCCGCAGCCCCCATTGGCCTGGGACAGCGAACTGCGGCCATTAGGAGCCGTGGTCAGCCGAACCTGCTGACGTGGCAGGTAGACAAACTGGCCCGACCCACCAGGGTGCTCACCCTGGTGAGCCGCGTGCCAGAGGTTGACGACTCCTGATATAGAAGAAGGTTATTTAAAAAATGTTATGGATATATTGATTGTATGGGGTAGATTGTGCCCTATGCAGTTGCCGAGAGGAGTGGAAGGGAGAAAGGACAACTCACACTCCTTGCTGCTGTGAGGTCCACATAAGGATGCAACACTGATGCATCCCCCATGCTATGCCTCATGTTACATTTGTGAAGAGAGATGCTGACTACAGTTTAAGTTTAACAAGTAGAACTTTATTGAATCCTTTGTACTGCTTTTCCATGTGGCTGAGTTGCTTCTTGCCTTACATTCCAGTTTCCCTGTAATAGGCCTTCTGACTTCAGTTCCACTGATCATGATAGACCTCCCTTATTTTAAAAACTTTTTAATGAAAACATCAGCAACCCAAAGCCTCATCCCATGTCTCTTTGATGGAGTTTCACCTTTACCGCAGACTTAGCTGAACACATATTCTTTGAGATAGTTTAGTCTCTTCAACAGGCAATCACACTGGGAGTGACATATCTCCGTCTTCCTGTTACCTGTCTTTGAGTCTAAAAAACCTGTCTCTCAGTGGAATCGCCTTCTTCCCTGTGGAGTTGGACTCCAGATGTTCTCCATCTTTCCGTTCTGTGACAATATCTGTAGGTTCTGTCCCTTGTTGTGTCTACTGGTTCATAAGTGTCTCCTGTTCCTTCAATTACTCGTCCCTCTTGTGCCCTGGATGTCAATGAACACCTCATGACTCCTTCTAATGTCGCTTTAATGGTTGGATCCTTACAGGAGTGGCTGGCTCCAGGCTTTGGAGGTCCATGGCTGACCTTTAGTCATCTAGTACCTGCTTTCTCTGATCATTGGCCATCTCCTCTTGGAGGTATCTCCAGTCTTTTGGCTGCAACATGTCTCTCCCCATTGGTAGAAGGGTTTTGATTGGTTGTTCCATCAGTGCCTGAAATGAACAGTTTGGCACCCTGTGATGGGGTGTTCCTATGTGCAAACAGGCTTACAATTGATCTTAATGAGAAGAAACAGCCTTGAGTAACAGTTTCTTAGCTGTTCTCATCATTGATTCCACCTTACCATTACTCTCTATATATGCTGAGGAGATCTCCCATTTGCCTTTGTTGGTAGTAAAACTCCCATTTGCTTGCACATCCCTTGAATTCTTCCAAGGCAAATTGGTTCTGGACACCCTGTCAGTATTACTTTCTTGATTGCCTGTAGTTGGATGTCCTTTTTCATAGTCTCTTTGATTTCCACCAGCTTTGCTTGTTATAATTAGGAGACTTAATATATTAACATGCTGCATAATGTCTGATCCCTTCCCCAAACTTGCTGATGCTGGATACACACACACACACACACACACACACACACACACACAAAGTTTTGGGTCTCAACTAACACCAGTAATTGTCCTGGACAATATCTCATCTCTTCTTGTTAGTGCTGGAAGTATATGTGCTACAATCTCTGGAGCGGTAAAAGGGGCTTTGCCATGATTGTTTCTAGGGGGTTGTGAGTAGATTGTATATTACTGGGTGGCCATAAGTGTACCACAGGCAGAAGCTCTTTTTCTATTCGGGAGTATCCATGTTCAGTCTCTGACACGGCTCTGCTGGAATAAGCAACCAGCTACTCCTACAAAAGAGACCCAGTCCATTATTTCTCCAAAGCATCACACAACAGTGTCAGTGGCTCTACTGGCTGGTAATGCTTCAGGACAGGAGAGTCTGTTATCATTTGTTTCAATGTGTCAAATGTTTGCTTTTGGGGACCTGCCCAGTCTTAGTCAACATCTTGCCTTGTTAACTGATTTATGGGTTCTGCTACTGCAGCCAGATGTGGACAGAAAAATTATCATTCCTATGAAGCACTGTACCCTTTTCACATCCACTGGAGCTATCTGGCATGGCATGTCTCTGACTGGCTTAATCTTGTTGGGATCTGCTTTCAGTCCCACTGCTGTAAGCAGATATCCAGTGTATGTCACCTCATGTTGTTTGAGTAGCCTTTTTTCTCCCGGGTTTAGTTTTATGTCCTTGTTTCTGTATCGCAGTAGAAAACCTAGTACTTTTATGTCATGGTCTCTTTCACCTTCCATACCTTTCCTCTCTTTATCCCCAGCGAGGAAATCATCTGGAATTATTTTCACTCCAGGCAGACATCCAGTGCTTCGTTGAGTCATCTCTGGAACACCTGTGGTGCTGGGCTGATGCCCACAGACATGTGCAGCAGTCTGTAGACATCAAATTATGTTACCAAGGTTGTCAGAATGCTAGACATTCTACCGAGGTTTATGTGCCAAAAGCTTACATTCCTTACATTCCAGATTATAAAGATTCTGGCTTTGGAAAGATCTGGTATCTTTTCAATTCCTGGTTCAGTGACTTTGGTGCTGTGCAAATATGTAATTTGCCTTATGTCTTCTTTACCACCATAATGCTGCTTACGTAGTCCATACTGCCCTTTACTGGTGCTATGATGCACCCTGTTCTTCAGACTTTTGAGCTCCTTACATACTGGATTATGTATTCCCACTGGAATTATTCTTTGTGGTGAACACAAAGAGTCCACCATGGCATCTACTTTCAATTGCAGTTTTCTTTCCAGTAAATACGAAGGGGGAAACATTTTGGGTGAAAATAATGAAGAAATTATATATTTTGTTATTCTAAGAAAAGAAAGGAGAGTAGCAGAATAAGGAAAATGGACTTCAAAAGAGCAGACGTTAACAGACTCTGAGAACAGGCTATGTAATGACCCTGGGAAGAAAATCTAAGGGTAAAAGGAATACAGATGAGTTAAGCTAGGTGAGATAATATATTTTATTGAGCCAACTTCTGTTGCTGAGAGAGAGAGAGAAAAGCTTTCAGGCTTAGACAGAAGTTTTCTTCAGGAGAGATGTCAGTTTCTCAATGAGACAATGTAAAAGGCGCAACCGGAAACTCTCTTGAAAGAAAGAATAGTAAGGGGAAAATATGGCTGACCTGAAAATCCAAAAGGATCTTACAAAAGGTGGAAATATGCGTGAATTGATAAGGATGAGTACAGAAGAGTAGCACAAGCATGCAGAGACAGAATCAGAAAGGGCAAGGCAAAAAATGAGTTATATCTAGCAGCGACATAAACTACAATAAGAAGATGTTTTTTAAATACATTAGGAGAAAGAAAAACATGAAGGAAAGTGTAGGTCCTCTATGTAACAGGAAAGGAGAACTAATAACTTATGGCATCATGGAGGCTGGGATGTGTAATGCCTATTTTGCTTCAGTCTTCACTAAAAAGGTTAACGGTGATCAGCTATTCGACACAATAGTAACTATAAGGGGGGAAAGAACACAAGCCCAAATAGGACAAGAACAGGGTAAAGAATGTTTACATAAGTTAGATATAGGGCCTGATGAAATTTATCTTCAGATACTTAAGGAGCCTGCTGAAGCAATTGCACAAATGCTAGTGATTCTCTTTGAGAAAGTCTAGGTGAGGTCCCTGAGGACTGAAGAAGGGCAAACATAGTACCTAGTTTTTTTTAAAAAATTGG
The DNA here is from genome assembly GCF_025201925.1 of Gopherus flavomarginatus. Taxonomy (NCBI): domain Eukaryota; kingdom Metazoa; phylum Chordata; order Testudines; family Testudinidae; genus Gopherus; species Gopherus flavomarginatus. The sequence continues at coordinate 300,387,434 of NC_066617.1, read as the reverse complement.
AACAAAGAAGACCCATAGCATTATAAACCAGTCAGCCTAACCTTGGTACATGAAAGATACTGGAATAAAGTTATAAACAATTATTTTGCAAACACCTGGCAGATAATGGTGTTTTAAGGAATATCCAGTATGGATGAGTCAAGAAAAAACCATTTTAAACTAACCTAATTTTCTTCTTCTTTAATAGGGTTACTGGCCTAGTGGAGGTGGGGAAGGAGTAGACATTATGTATCTTGATTTTAATAAGGCTCTTGACAGAGTCTAACTGGACATTTTTTTAAAGCAAATTAGGGAATTGCTTTGTAGAGGAAATTAATATAAGTTAGATGCACAACTGATTGAAAGACTCTCCTCAAATAGTAGTTATCAGTGCTTCACTGTCAAAATGGTAGGAGATATCTAGTGGGATGCCATAGAGGTCAATTCTGGTAACGGGAATGGTACAATTCAAAATTTTAATTAATTACTTGGATAATGGACAAGAGTCCTGTGGCACTTTACAGTATAACAGAGAGGATAGCTCAGTGGTTTGAGTATTGGCCTGGTAAACCCCAGGCTATGAGTTCAATCCTTGAGGGGACCACTTAGGGATCTGGGATAAAAATCAGTATTTGTTCCTGCTAGTGAAAGCAGGGGGCTGGACCCAATAACCTTCGAAGGTCCCTTCCAGTTCTAGGAGATAGGTATATCCCCATTTATTATTAGATGTGTTGGACCATAAGCTTTCACCTAACAAAGTGTGTATTTACCCACCAAAGCTTATGATCCAATACGTCTGTTAGTCTACAAGGTGCTACAGGACTTTGCCACTTTTTACAGATCCAGACTAACACGGCTGCCCCTCTGATACTTGGATAATGGAGTAGAAAGTATACTTATAAAATTTGCAGTTGACACTAAGCTAGGATAGGTTTCAAATACTTTGAAGGACAAGATTAGAATTTGAAAGGACCTTGACAAATTGGAAATCTGTTCTGAAAACAAGAAGATGAAATTCAATAAATGTAAGGGTAAAGTACTACACACTAGGAAGGAAAAATCAAACAAACAATTTCAAAATGAAGAATAACTGTCTAGTCAGTAGTACTGCCGAAAAGGATTATGTAGCTATAGTGAATCAAAATGCAATATGAGTCAACAATGTGATGCAATTGCAAAAAGACTAATATTATTTTGGGTATATTAGCAAGAATGTTGTATGTAAGACATGAGAAGTAATTGCCGTAGTCTACTTGGCGCTTGTGAGGTCTCAGCTGAAGTAGTGTGTCCAGATCTGGGTTCTACACTTTAGGAAACGTAGAAAAAATGGAGATAGTCCCAATTAAAACCACAAACCCAATTAAAACAACCTGACCTATGAGGATAGGTTAAAAAACTGATGATGTTCTTGAGAAAAGAAGACTCAGGCAGGACATGTTATACAGAGGATTGTGATCAATTGTTCTACCTGTCCACTGAAGGTAGGAGAAGAAGTAATGGGCTTTATTGGCAGCAAAGGAAAATTTGGTTAGATATGAGGAAAAACTTTCTAACTAGTTAAACTCTGGAATAAGTCTTCTAAGAAAGATTGTGTGATCCCCAGCTTTGGAAGTTTTTGGACAAACACCTGTCAGGTATGGTCTAGATTAACTTGGTCGCACCTCAGCACATGAGGCTGGACCAGGTGACCTCTCAAGGTCCTTCCAGCCCTACATTTCTATGACTCTCTGAATGGTTCTAGTTCTGGGATGCAGCACAACAAAAAATAGAGTTATTAAATTGAGTAGTTCTATTGTGAATGAGCAGTGAAAGATGAACCTCATCATGAAAAGTAGCAGTTGATTGTTAGCAAAACTTACAGTAAAGTGTGGAAACATGAAACAACAAAAACAGACTAGAAACCAATAATTGAACTGAGTTTATTTCCTTCAAATACCCCTTTGTATTTTCAAATGAAACAACCCAACAGAGTGGGATAAGAACAGTTAGTTATACCACACAAGACTTCCTCTTTTTGAAAAATTACAAGGTTAGTACTGTTTAGTCATTTCAGCCACCTCATTCACTGAACACTCTTAAGTGTTTTATAATAATGGATATAAAGGAATCAATCTACTGATAAAATGAAATTCAGTTAAAATCCTTTGCAAAGCCCCCTCCAAAAGTATACCAAATGTATGTATTTAAGCTAGTGTCCAGGGGAAGGTCATATTTTGTTCCCCTGAACAAAAATATCAAGTTGCCTGCACCACATTGTGTGATAAAAATATTCTCAATTTGTTAGAGATGTGCATATGTATTACTGAATAAAAACAAAATAAGTGTGATACTATAATTCACAAAGATTGTACAGTAATGTAGGCACAAATACAGCCAATATAGTGAAGATATAAAAAGGAAAAATAAAACAAACTCACAAAATTTTACTTTAAATATTTGCATAATACTTTCTCGATCTTGTCCATCACAGTACTATGCCTCCTGAAATGGCAGTATTCCTCTTCCTGTTGATTCCTTGTATGTGATGTTAAAGGTTTGAATTGCTAAGACTTTTCAGCACAGTCATATGCAATTTCATTTTGACATCTGACTGAAATAAGAAACAGTGTGTTCGTAACACATTGGGCTGGAATTCCCTTGCAAATCACATTATTCCCCTTTAGAGGAGAGATTGGTACTTGTGCTGAATTGTGCCAGATTGGACACGTGTGCCACATTTGTGATTTTAACACATTTCCAGTGGGATCTGGGCTGAGACTGCCAAACTCATTTCACACTAAATAAGGCAGATGTGAAGCCAAACATTCATGGATGAATGAACTTTAACCCACTGCATGGCACAGATCTTTAAGTTTTCCTGAAGTGTACATTTTGAGCAAGCTTCCAAAAGAAATTTAATCTATCTTCTCAATTTGTGCCCACAATTTTTTGATACAAAAAGTGCAATTTCAATTTCATATGCCATTTGTGTGAGCCAATCAGGTAGTTGGCTACTAAGAGTACTCAATTTGCTCACACAAATACTGTTTATGTAAGCCAAACTGCAAATATAAATGTAGGCATCATTTAAAAAATGTACACTTTAGTGAGGATTTTAGTTAGAGTGATACATGGAGACAAGCATAACCTTTAAAATTTAATTGAAATTATAATGCCAATTGCCAAATAGTTGTATGTTTTGCTTTTAAAAAATATTTTTGAAAGTGATTGGTTTTCTGAAAAAAGGAATTTGAGTAAAATCCTTAGACATGACACTATCTATTAATATGAGGATCAGATACAGAATTAGAGATCAAATTTCCCCAGCTATGCTGTCAATGTGACTCAACTCTGCCCTGATCCAAGGGACTACTACCATGCAGGCAACTGAGCAGTGAAGTCTCCATGCCCAAATCATTTACTTTCTGACTTCTCTGTTGAGATGGGCACCATTCCTTTCTCTATGCACTCATGTCCCTCCTTACTCCTGCACACCCTCTCTGTGTCAGGTCAATCAGCTGTGGTCTGGCAAGAGCTGATGCTGGAGTAGTCTGGAGTATCTGTTACCAGATAGCAGGGAACATCCCTAACAATGTAGCAATGTTGAGTAGACTGGACTGGCTGATTTCATTAGGCACCTATATAACAGGCTTGAGATCACCTGGTAAGCCTTGGGGTCAGCTAGCTTGTGAATTAACTGGACCCTTAGAACTCCCTTGCTTGTGGATTAGCTTGCCCCTTAGACCTCACAGGTATTTATCTCAAATGGCTCATCAGGATCAGAACTCTCAGATCATGCTCTGGATATTGCATTCAGACATATAGGAGTGGATGTGTGGAAGTAGGGAAAGAATTGACAAGGATTTGTAGGGGATCTTAATGCATGTCAGTCTGTTAGCAAGAGTCAGGCTAGCAGTTAACAAGAGTTAAGCCAGCTGTAACCCTAACAACACGAGACTTGTAGAAGCGAGGATGATGTGAGGTGAGTGGGAAAGAACTGTGTGAGAAGTTGTCATGATCTTGCACTGATAACCAAATATGTAGACTGGCGTCTTCTAGAAGTGAGAAAAATATGATAGCAGGATGGCCTATGTATAAACAAAATGCAGCTGTTGCTTATTATTGTCTGTATTATTGCTTGTTATTGTCTGTAACAAAGGTATAAATGCTTGCTGTAATTGTTTACCTGTTGAGAGACCTGTCCGGGACTGGGGTGACCCTGTGTCCTAGGACATTCCCTCCCTCTATTGCAATTGCTGGAGAAATAATAAAGTATTTGATTTTGCTGCACCCAAACAAAAAGCGAGAACTGAGTTTTTCTCCGACAGATGGGTGCTGTGCAAGGGTGAAGAATGGGTGGAACATTTGCTTCATCTCCTCCATGTGGTGGAGGGGAGTTGGCAAACTATCCTGGTATGGGCCACTGGCAGATAAGCACATCCCACACAGAGCAAGTGGGAAACGGGAGATTCAGGAGAGTATCTTATCCAAGGAAGATTGTAAAATCACTCTATAACTTTATATAAATTAGTACGATGAATAAATTTGCAGGATTTGCAATTTCCTTATGGATATTCCAAGAACAGAAGAAAAGACTAAATGTGTCAAATAAATTATTCATTGTGAATTATTCACTCAGCTGGACGTAATATCGAGAAAAGTATGATAATGTTATTTAAAAGTTCTGTGTATGGAAGTTGATACACTGATAACATTTCACTGCCACATTACTATCTCTGCCAACTATATTACCCACTATATTTCTTCAAAGGTGACTAGCAACTAAAGTGAGGTATATTAAATATTCACAAACTGCTGTTGTCATAATATAATTCCCCACTCTGAACCTTAGCGTCCAAAAGATGGGGTACCAGCATGAATTCCTCTAATATCAATAATCAGCTTAGTACTTGTAGCGCTGCCACCAACCAGGAATTCCAGTGCCTGGTACACTCTGGTCCCCCCAAAACCTTGCCCAGGGACCCCCAAGACCCAGACCCTCTGGATCTTAACACAAGGAAAGTAAACCGTTTCCCTCACCGTTGCCTTTCCCAGGCTTCCCCTCCCTGGATTACTCTGGAAGATCACTGTGATTCAAACTCCTTGAATCTTTAAACAGAGAGGAAAATTCACCTTCCTCCCTCCTTCTCTCTTCCCCTCCCAGACTCTCCCTGAGAGAGAAAATAATCCTAAAACAGAAAGAAAGTTAACTTTTCTTTCCCCCTTCCCTCCTTTCTCCCCACCAAGTCCCTGGTGAATCCAGACCCAGTCCCCTGGGGTCTCACCAGAATAAAAAAACAATCAGGTTTTTAAACAAGAAAACACTTTTAATTAAAGAAAGAAAAAACAGTAAAAATTATCTTTGTAAATTTAAAATGGAATATGTTACAGGGTCTTTCAGCTATAGACACTGGGAATACCCTCCCAGCCTAAGTATACAAGTGCAAATTAAAATCCTTTTCAGCAAAATACAAATTTGAACTCCTTCCATCCAAATACACATTTGCAAATAAAGAAAACAAACATAAGCCTAACTCGCTTTATCTACCTAGTACTCACTATTCTGACCTTATAAGAGCCTGTATCGGAGAGATTGGAGAGAAACCTGGTTGCACATCTGGTCCCTCTGAGCCCCCAGAGTGAACAACAACCAAAAACTAACAGCACACACACAAACTTCCCTCCCTCAAGATTTGAAAATATCCTGTCCCCTGATTGGTCCTCTGGTCAGGTGACAGCCAGGCTCACTGGACTTGTTAACCCTTTACAGGCAAAAGAGACATGAAGTACTTCTGTTCTGTTAACTCCTACTATCTGTTTATGACAGCTGTAGTATAATGTGCTGAATACACCAATAAAAAACGAAGTAAAAGAAGGTAAATAGGTTGACCAATGTAGTTATAGGCTTGTCAGCCTGACACAAATCCTGGGGAAGATAATGAAGCAGCTGAAATTGGAATCAATTAATAAAAGATTGAAGGAGGGTAATGTAATTAATGCAAATAAACATGGGCTTATGGAAAATAGATTCTATCAAACTAACGTGATATTTTTTCATATGTTTACAAGTTTAGTTGATAAAGATAATAGTGTTGATGTAACATATCTAGGGCTTTTCTATGCTACTGTGCAGGGTCAATCTAAGATACGCGACTTCAGCTATGTGAATAACGTAGCTGACGTTGATGTATTTTTATCTACTTACTACAGTGTCTTCACTGCAGTAAGTTGACAGTTGACACTCTCCCGTTGACTCTGCTTACACTCCTCATTCTGGTGGAGTACGAGAGTCAATGGGAGAGTGCTCAATGGTCTATTTATCAAAACTATCCTATCCTATCCTATCCTATCCTATCTGGCAGGCAGTGTAGAGGAGCCCTTAGATTATAAAAGGCATTTTACATGCTACTGCATGACATTTTGATTAAAAAACTAAAATGACATAAATTTAACTCGACACACATCGAATGAATTAAAAACTAGCTAAATCATAGATCTCAAAATGTAATTATAAATGGGGAATTTCCATTAAGCAGGTGTGTTTCCAGCAGGGTCCTGCAAGAATTGTTTCCTGGCCCTATGCTATTTAAAATTTTTGTCAATAACTGAGAACATTACTGATCATGACTGATAAAGTTTGCAAGTGACACAAAAAATGGAGGAGAAGTAAATAATGAAGGGTAAGCTTGATAAACTGGGTTAAAAATATGCATTTTAGTATAACTAAATGTATTCATCTCAGAGGAAAGAATGTAGACCATACTTACCGGATTGGGGACTCTGTGCTGGGAAGCAAGAAACAAGATTTGGGCTTGTGCATATTCAGCTGAACATGAGCTCCTAATGTGATGTTGTGGCCAAAAAAGCTAATGCAATCCTCAGATACATTAACAAAGGAAACTCAAGTAAGAACAGAGAAGTTATTTTACTTTTGTATATGATATTGATATGACTGTTGGTAAAATACTGTGTCCAGTTGTGCTGAGTGCCCACATTTCAAGAAGGAAGTTGACAAATTAGAGAAGGTTCAGAGAGACCACTAGAATGATTAGAGGATTAGAAATTATGCTTTATCATGACAGACCCAAAGAGCTCCATCTATTCAGCTTTAAAAAACAAGGTTAAGTGGTGTCTTGATTTCAGTCTATAAGTACCTACTTGGGGAATAAATATTTAATAATGGGCTCTTCAATCTAGCAGAGAAAGATATAACATATTCCAATTGCTGTAAATAAAGCTAGACAAATTCAGACTGGAAATAAAGCATATATTTTTCAACAGTGAAGGTAATTAACCACAGGAACAATTTACCCAAGGTCATGGTGGATTCCTCATCACTAATATTTAAATCAAGATTGGAGGCTTTTTCTCAAAGTTATGCTGCGGAATTCTTTGGGTAAATTATGCAGCATGTGTTATACAGGAGGTCAGACTGGGTGGTCACAGACCTTGGAGTCTGTGAATCTATTAGCGTGTCCCAGAGTTGGTGAAAGCAGAATTTCACTCAGGATATTCTTATTTTTATCCCTCAAGAATTAAAATAAGTGTAACTCTTTTGCCAGGAGGTTAACAGCAGCAAAAGGGAGGGTCAGGTTCAATGTATCTGGAGTTCCTCTTGACAAATAATGAAGGCCCCACCCAGAAACTTGGGACAACTAACTGCACTCTCCTTTGATGCTTTTAATAGGTGGAACTTCCTTACAAGCCAGCATTGTGTACAAGATAAAGGAATCTTTATTGGGGAAAAGAAGTACAGTGGTAAACATGGGAAAACAAAGAAACAGAATATATATGTAAGTGAAGAGTACAATATCCCCCTCCTTCCAGTAACTTTGGTGTTAGTCTGCCTAATTCTCTTCCCACTGCTGGTAAGAACATCCTACAATTAATAGTCCCTTGACTGCACTACTTCACGTATCCACCAAATCCTTACTCTCAGTTTGGATCAGTGAGTAACAACAGTCCATGTGTTTCTTTGTAGATCTGCCTCCAGTCCCAAAGGAGTTGCTTGCTTGGCCCAACTAGGAGGCACCTAACCCAGCTAGTGGTACAACTTCATTAAAGTTTTCAGTAGGTAGGGTCTCACTGGAGTCCATTTGTATTTGCTGCTGTCCTCTATATCATTTCTTGCATGTCCACATTGACTCTTCCAGTGAAGTGCTCCTGGTAAGGGAGCCAAGTTTAGAATCCTTGATCAGAGTCCAGTGTGCTTGGAAATGAGCCTTTTGCTACAAGGTAAAACCTCTTCAGAGCTTCTCTCAGATTCCACTACCGCCAAAAATGTTCATGTATAGTTACGATGATTCCCTAAGTATCACCTGAGGAACTGGGTAAGCAATCCGTGGAAATAATGTTCTCAATAACAGCACTTTCCCTTTTCACCAATAGAGGGAGTTGATGGAGCTTGTGGTCATATAGCTTGCATAAGAATTAAAAAAAAATCTATATATTTCTGTAAAGGAAAACAAACAAAAACAACAAAAAACCCTTATTAAAAACAACTGCTAACAGGGATAAACAACTACGTGTGGCTGTATAAATCATGATCGACCAATTTGACACTTAGTTGTAATAGATTACAGAATATAATAGATACCTGGAGGGGTTTGGCTCATTCTACCTGAAGTACTGAATCTTTATAGAGCAAGATCATTTTGGTGGCAGTGAACAACATTGTCCTTCTATAGTAGGTTGTCAAACCAACACCTTATCCTTAAAATTATAGCTGCTAGCTACCTAGCTAGGAATTACCAAATTAATACTTCCATGCTGGATTTGTAGAAGTAAAGCCAGTATTTCTCAAACTGGGGTCACCACTTGTGTAGGAAAAGCCCCTGGCGGGCTGGACCAGTTTGTTTACCTGCCCCGTTCACAGGTCCAGCCGATCGGGGCTCCCACTGGCTGCGATTCACCACTGCAGCCCAATGGGAACTGCTGGAAATGGCGGCCAGTAAGTCCCTCGGCCTATGTTGCTTCCAGCTGCTCCCATTGGCCTGGAGCAGCAAACCGCAGCCAGTGGGAACTGTGATTGGCCGGACCTGAGGACGGGGCAGGTAAACAAACCGGCACAGCCTGCCAGGGGCTTTCCCTACACAAGCAGCAACCTCAGTTTGAGAAACACTGAGTAAAGCCATTGTAACTTATATGACTTCTAGCTATCTTGATTGTTTGAACAAAAGAGAAGTTGCCAGAGCAATCAAAGAACATTTCACTAAACAATTGTGATAACATATTGCTTTGGCTATGCAATAAAGGATAATGTATATATACTACACCTTCAGTAGTGATGGTTTAAAGTCAGTTATCAATTATTTCCACTGGATTAGCCAAATAGTGAAAATAGATTTGAAATGGCCTCATGCTTTAACCAGGGCAAAGAGAGATCACTGGAAAGATGTTATCAAAAAACTGCAAGCTGCATTTCATGTCATCTCCCTTTCTTTTTTGCTAGCTCAGATAAAAATAAATATGGATTCTCTTTTTTCTGATTTTTTTATTTTGTTTTCTTTTTTGTTATAGGAATGTTACTGAATGTTGCTGAGGCCATATTTGATACCAACAGAAGCAAATTCTTTTGATAACTTCTCAGGTACATGACCCACTTTTAGAGTTGATGGTGATAAAAGGTAGAAAGAGTTGCCTTAAAACAACTGCTAATAGTTTGAAAATAACAGCAAGAACCTGGGTGGACTAAGTATTTCAATTTTACCCTATTTCTGTTTTAAAATCAATTGTATATTATTTTATGTACTTTATTTCCAGTGATAGTGTATCTGAAGTTGAATTTTCCAGATTTCTCAGAAATGACAGTTAAGCTATATTCTCAGCATGTTCAGCATGCTTAATAAACTCCTTGGGGAAGTAAGAATAACTGTAACACAATTAACTTCCCATTCTTATGTAAATGAGGAGTTTTAAGGTCCCTGATGGAAGCATGCTCTTTGGCTACAGTTAGCAAATGTATGCTATTAAATGACACATGGAGCCTTGAGCTGAAATTTAGACTTCACTAATTTGTGCTGTGACATGTGCAAAGCTGCTTTGGAGGGATGTGAAACACAGTTTTTTAAATGTATCTGATGAAATGGGGATTATCACCCCTGGCTAGACTGTCATCAGCAGTCTGATTACCTTTGCTTGTTCTTGTTCTTAACAGAAGAAGCTTGCTGCCATGCCTTTCATGGGATACATTTACTGTTTTATCACTTCTCTGTTTATTATCCAGTTGAGATTATTTATTTAAAATCGGGAAAAGATCCAATTGAGAAAGTTACCCTACAATAATATTTTAATTTGTGCATGTGTTGGTGTGCATGGAGTTAACTCTGTATAAAAATGGAAAGAGAAATATGCTGTAAATTATGTAGATAAGGTCCATGCAGCTTATAAAGGAAAACAAAATAACATACATAAATTTAATAGCATGAGTGAGAAAGGGGATTGAGAAAACGATGTACAAAATGAAAAGAGGATGTTACTGAATATTGAAAGCTTTACTGTTGCTAATAAAACATTTTGAGATCCTCGGATCATGGAAGGCACTATATATGTGTAAACCAGGGGTCGGAAACCTCTGGCACGTGGCTTCCCAAGGTAAGCACCCTAGTAGGCTAGGTCAGTTTGTTTACCTATCGTGTCAGCAGGTTTGGCCAATCGCGGCTCTCACTGGCCGGAGTTCACTGTCCCAGGCCAATGGGAGCTGTGGGAAGAGGGGTGTGGCAAGGGATGGGCTGGCCAAGGCTCCCTGCCTCCCCCATTGGCCTGGAGCAGTGAACCACGGCCAGTGGGAGGAGTGATCGGCCGAACCTGCTGACACAGCAGGTAAACAAACTAGCCCAGCCCGCCAGGGTGCTTACCCTGGCGAGCCGTGTGCCAAAGAGTGCCAACCTCTGGTGTAAAGTATTCTTGTTTCAGACAAAATGATTCCTCTGCACCTTTAAATGGAGGGGGGGGGCAATTTACCAAGTAGTGTCTTGTCTAGCCAAGTGAAGGGGATGAGGGAGATGAAAACTGCTGCAAAAAGGGGCAGCATGATTGCTGACTCATCCCCTGGGAATGCAGGGTTTTAAAAAGGCCAGCTCAGTGCCTGTAGCTTTCCTTTTTACATGGACCAAAGCTGAAGCAGCACCCACTCTCCCTCCCTTTTAGGTGGCAAAATACCAGGTTTGGTCAACACTTGCTGTGGACATTATGCTAACTGTCCCTTTTTTAGCAGCTGGGAAGGAATTTTCCCCTTACCATCTGATTGGCTTGAGTGCAGTCTGGTTTTTTTCACCTTAAGGTTCCTTCAATTGCACAGTAGCTAAAGCACTCGAGCCCTAATTAGGAGAGCACATAGCACCTGCTCAAGTCCCCTTGACTCAAGCACATGTTTAAAGTTAAGCTTATGGATAAGTGCTGTCCTGAATTAGGACCATAAGTCTGTCTATTGTTTCCATTGTTGGCATTTTAAGGCCACTGAGAGTCATTTAACCTAATATTATGTTTCTGTACCTACAGTGATTGAACTTAAACTGTCTCTTATTCGTTTGAAAGTTTTACCAGGTTATAGAGATTCCCAAAACATAAAGCCTCAGATTCTTCCACCCTTGCTCACATTGAGTGGTACTTTAGGAGTAAGGTACTACTTAGTCCTATTAATGGGATTGTTCACGGTGTAAAATGTGTATGGATAGCAGGATTGAGCCCATAATGAAAAATACTGGTAAAACCAGTAAAATTTTTACAACCAATAAGAAACATCCCACCTGAGAAACATAAACCTGCCATCTGGTTTGGAATCAAAGATGCCTAACCTTTACATTCTGTTTGCTTGAAGTGTGGTTCTTCCCTAAAAATAGCTCTGTAGAAAGGATCTGTGGGGTTCAATATGTATTGGGTCTCATTGATTCCAGATCAAATGTGCTCTGTTTACAAATTCCAGATAAGCATTCCATATTCAAGGCTCCTCTTTACAGAATAATCCTCAAACAGTAGTAACAAAGTATCAGTCCAACTTGTGGAAGAAAGTATAAACCACAAATGAATGAAGTTGCAACCATGAATGAAATCATAATCCATAAAGTTTGACTTCCAGGAGTGAAACAATAACCATAATCAGAGGGGTAGCCGTGTTAGTCTGAATCTGTAAAAAGCAACAAAGAGTCCTTTGGCACCTTATAGACTAACAGAAGTGTTGGAGCTTAAGCTTTCGTGGGTGAATACCCACTTCATCAGACACATGTTATGACATGCGTCTGACGAAGTGGGTATTCACCCATGAAAGCTTATGCTCCAATAGTTCTGTTAGTCTATAACAAGGGTCAGCAACCTTTCAGAAGTGGAGTGCCGAGTCTTCCTTTATTCACTCTAATTTAAGGGTTCGTGTGCCAGTAATACATTTTAACGTTTTTAGAAGGTCTCTTTCTATAAGTCTGTAATATATAACTAAACAATTGTTGTATGTAAAGTAAATAAGGTTTTTAAAATGTTTAAGAAGCTTCATTTAAAATTAAATTAAATGCAGAGCCCCCCCAGACCTGTGGCAGTGTGAGTGCCACTGAAAATCAGCTCATATGCACCTTCAGCACGTGTGCCATAGGTTGCCTATGCCTGGTCTATAAGGTGCCACAGGACTCTTTGTCGCCAATAACCATAATCTTCACATTCAATATTGGAATGGAAGTAAATTCTTCTTTATTTTAATTATTTAGTAAATGGCTTTATGTAAATATCTTGAACTCTTGTAAGCTAACAGAGAAAACATGTTCATTTTATGGCCTAATACTAGTCTTAAATATCACAGATAAATTAGGTAGAGGGTTAAAATAATCTGCTTCATTTTTGAAGATATACAGTATTAAAAATGTAGAAATCTAAAATGACAATTCATGATTCAGAATCTTACCTCCTGCCTTCATAATACCAGGCATATTTTGCCACTTTTTGAAAAAAAAAATTATACCGTATGTAGCTTAAAATGTGCATTAATTTTTGAATGTTCTTTCATACATATAGCTCTTGTTACTTGCACTACAAATTAGGGTAGCTGCTGCTACATATGTCTCATCTAAATTTGTACTCTAGAGCATCTAACAGTAAACGCGTAAGTAAAATTACCTAATTAACCAGTATTTTGAATCCACCTTGCATCAAACACCTGCCTGGAAATAAAGCTAGCTTAATAATGAAACATATATGTTTGAAATATATTGTTAAAACATCAGCATGAAAGGTTGAGTCACAGCAAGTGCATATGTATAGAAAGTGGAATAACTACAGAATGATCCATGCTGATACATTTTTGTAGTAAAGCCGGTTAATGTATGTATGGTATTAGCACATGTGGTGTCCATGCAGGGATCCAAGATCAAACCCACACATTTTTCTTTACTCCTTAAATCAGTATGTGGGAAAAAATGGGCCTAATTTGACATTTTGCTATTTTAGGTCAGACAGTGAGAGTTTTACAATTCATTTCACTACTGAGTCCCTAAAAAGAGATGGCTAGGAAAATATAATATTCTCAACCCTTCTTTTGTTTTAAGAATCTGCTTCTTTGGGTGAAAACGGTGTTGCAATTAAGCATTGGAAAAGCTGCTTCTATTCTTAAGTCCGCTGCTACCTATAGGGTCAGATGTTCAAAAATTTGCAGAAGAGAGAAAAAAAATATGAAGAAAGGCAACACAACCGTGCCCTCATTAAGAGCTCATGCCATTCACTTTTCTGCCATGTTTCTTCCCCACTCCAGCCCTTGCCTATTTTTTTTTAATTTAGACTGGGTAGAATTTAAAAAAAAAATCTTATTGTACTTATGGGTAATCCTGCAGTACTATTTATTCATTATTAATAATTATTGCTATTATTAGTTGTAGTAGTATTTTATTAGTATTATTATAAATAATAATTATTTTATCACAGTGGGAAAATATTCACTAGAACCTAATGAGAATTCTGAACTCCTCTGATTTGTTGTAACCTAAGTCTAATTGGAGTTCAAATCTCCATAGATGCATTAACTCACTGCACCGTCTACTGCTCTAAATTAGTTAAAAATGCATTCTACAAATACATCATAGCAGAAAATGATTCCCAAAAGAGTTTTATATTGTTCTAAGGTGCAATGTTTACCTGGTAATCTCTGAAGTGGACTTCACAGATGTGTTTTATGGCTGAAAAATTTATAACTTTCCATTATTAAAAAGGAGATAGTCTTGGGGTAGAAATATAAATAATAGATTTATTTAAAATCATAACTAATCTGCTATTCTAAAACAAGCTGAATATATACTATATTGGAGTATAAATAAATAACATCTGTTCTTCACATCGGTCAGTGCTGTGTCATTCACCTGTTAATATTAATATTTTAGTGAAATTATAACTCCTTATTTAAGACCTTGAAATGCATTTATTTCTTTTTTTCTTCCTTTTTTTTAACTGAATGTCTCAAGAGATACAAAAATCAACAAAGTAAGCACAGAGAGTTACATGTGTAGTATAACTACAATTGCACATTACCGTCGTCTAACTTCAATTCTACTGCAGCATCATTTCTGGGAAAGCTTGGCATTGCAGTACTGAGTTGGCTCCTATTTTGTATGAGCTCTGTCACAGTGCATATATATTTTCAGTTCATGCTTGAACAACAAGTGCTGTGTTTCACTTTTATTTCCATTATTCACATCAGTGAGGAGATGTATGATGGGAAAACTTATAGCCCTCTGTCCTATACCTTAGCTACTCCAATCAATTGTGGTTGCTACCTTTCTTTATGGAACAGTAGAAAGAGTCAAAATACCTTCCCAGCTGAGCTGTGATGTATCAGATCGATGAGGAGTCTGGATCATTTCTTGTTTTCGTCCCACCATTAGGACATATCCAGGGAACATAAGTGTTAGATTGGGTGAGAGGTATCTGGGACACATTTTATCACATTGATTCATCCATCACACTGGAGGAAGTGTTGTCATGGTTTTTGCATTCTATTCTGGAGCCTGTTGTGATCTCTGTTTAATAGCTACACCTCTTTCATGATGACATTCCCATGGTGGCCATGAGAGTGAAGAAGCTTTTCTGATCATTAGGAAGATAGCCTGTTCTCAGAAATCTCTGATCTCTGCCTAATATGTGGTGACTAAGAGGTGTCTGGCAATTTTCAAGGCATATGCCAAGTAGTCAGCATTTATTTTCTATCTCCCAGTCTTGCCTGTTGCCTTATTTTGCAATACAGGGTGGTGAAAATCAGAGACCCTAGCCTTTGTCTCATGCTGTTTAACATAGGCTCAAACACTAATCCACAACAGGATCATGGAGGAGGCACTGAGCCTTGTAGTCATACCAAGACCTGTTTGGATGACTCAGCTGGTCTTATGTTGGTGCAATAGTTTCCAACCTAAATCCTGGGTGTGTGGTTGTTTCTGAGGTCCTAGTCAAAGGGAAACCGGGTAGGAGATGAAATGGGTGACCATAGGATAGTGTAATAAGTTGATGGGCGGACAGTGGGAGGAGGGTCAAATACAGCAATAGAGACTGAAAGTTTAGCTAAGGGTTAAAGAGAAGACAGAAGGTAAAAAAAAAAGAGTTAAAGTCAGCCTTTGAGAAAGTGAGTGAGTCCT
The DNA here is from genome assembly GCF_025201925.1 of Gopherus flavomarginatus. NCBI lineage: Eukaryota > Metazoa > Chordata > Testudines > Testudinidae > Gopherus > Gopherus flavomarginatus. The sequence goes on along the minus strand of NC_066617.1, from coordinate 300,371,880 downwards.
TGAGGGAGATATATGATGGAATCAGCAGGGGACTGGAAGTGTAGAGAAAACGTTGCACAGGAATAAGAACTCTTGGAGAAATTAGGCCATATTGGAATGAGCACAAAGCAATAGGGAAAAAAGAAACTAAAAAAAAGTTCAAAACAATACAAAACATAAAAGCTACAAGAGTCATGCCCCCAGTGTGATATATGTTTAACTCCTATTAATGTCAATGTGAGTTACGCACACATAAGGAGAAAATAGATACCTCCATCTGTAAACAGAAGCAAGGCCAAATTATTTAAGTTGGGGAGAACACTTCAGAAAACATTGGACAGCCCATGAATCAGAATTATCTTCACAAATTATGATTAATGTAAGTCTGAGTGATGGTAATTCCTTGTGCATTATGATGAAAACCTAACCATTATTGTTACCAAAAATATACATCTCCTCTCAAACAAGGACCATCAGACATGGGAACAATGAACCTCAGTAACTGTAACATTGGAGTTTGTAACCTTAGTCCTCCTACAGGAGAAATCTGTATTAGTATTACTGTAAGGCATTTTAGGACAGGGTTTGGTAAGGATTTCCCAGCGCATTTTGAGAGTCTCAAAATTCAGGCGGGCCCATACCCATAGCAGTGCTGCTGAAGGAGGACCTTGAGGAATTTTCAGGAGCATGATTTGTCTTGTGTACCCACAAGTTTCACCTCACTTAACAACTGGTTGCTCGCAAAATCAGGCATAAGAATACGAAAGTATCACAGAACGCTATTACTTAAAAATTGCTTACTTGATCACTTTTACCATATAATTGTAAATCGATTGGAATATCAACATTATAATTACATTTCAGGGTATAGTACATAGAGCAGTATAAGCAAGTAATTCTCTGTGTGAAATTTTAATTTGTGCTGACCTTGCTAATGATTTTATGTAGCCTGTTGTAAACTAGGTGGCCAGTGAGGGGAGGGCTAGCTCCGTGTTTTGAGCATTAGCCTACTCACACAAAGGTTATGAGTTCAATCTTTGAGGGAGGTGTCAAGGTTCCCTCCCCACTCTGAACTTTAGGGTACAGACATGGGGATCTGCCTGAAGACCCCTTAAGCTTATTTCTACCAGGTTTGGTTAAAAACTCCCAAGGCATAATTTCTCTCTTATACTTTGGATTAAGTAACACTGCCACCACCAACTGATTTAAACAAACATTTAAGGAGGGCCACTTGGAGCCCTACCTTCTGCAAATATGCCCCCAAGCCTCTACACTCCCTTTCCTGGGGAGGCTTGAGAATAATATCTTCACCAATTGGTATGGGTGAACACAGACACAAACCTTGGATCTTAAATTAATGAAAAATTAATCAGGTTCTTAAAAGAAGAATTTTAATTAAAGAAAAGGTAAAAGAATCACCTCTGTAAAATTGGGATGGTAAGTACTTTACAGAATAATAAAAAGACTCAAGAACACAGAGGATCTCCACTCTAGGCAAAACCTTAAAGTCACAAAACCAGGCATAAACCTCCCTCTTACACAAAGGAAAACACAAGCCAAAATAAAAGTAAACTAACACATTTTTTTGCTAAATACTTACTAACTCTATAGGAGTTGGATTGCTTTCTTGATCTGACTCCAGCAAGCACACAGAACAGACAGACAAAGCCTCCTCTTCCCCCCAGGCCCAGATTTGAAAGTATCTTGTCCCCTTATTGGTCCCTTTGTCAGGTGCCAACCAGGTTATTTGAATTTCTTAATCCTTTACAAGTAAAAGGATTTTGTGCCATTGGCCAGGAGGTATCCCATAGCACTGTATACAGAAAAGTGGTCACCCTTCCCTTTATATTCATGACAGGAGGCCATTCAGGGATGTAGGGCAAAAATCTGTCTGGGGACTGGGCCTGCTTTGAGCAGGGGGTTAGATTAGATGACCTTCTGATGTCCCTTCCAACCCTGATATTCTATAATTCTATCTAGATGAGATGCTGTAGCCCAGGGTTTCTCAAACAGGGTCACAGCTTAAGTAGGGAAAGCCCCTGGTAGGCCGGGGCAGTGTGTTTACCTGCCCTATCAGCAGGTCCGGCTCATTGCGGCTCCCACTGGCCACGGATTGCTGCTCTGAGCCAATGGGGGCTCTTGGAAGCCGAGGCCAGTACATCTCTTGGCTCGCGACATTTCCAGCTCTCATTGGCCCGGAGCAGTGATCTGTGGCCAATGGGAACCGCGATCAGCTGGACCTGTGGAAGGGGCAGGTAAACACACCGGCCCGGCCTGCCAGGGGCTTTCCCTATGCAAGTGATGACTCCCGTTTGAGAAACCCCACTGTAGCCCCTGGAAGACCTCTGTGTACCCCCTGAGGTACATGTAAACCTGGTTGAGAACCACTGCCCTAAGAGAACCTATGGTGATTTTTCCACCAATACAATAAAATTTTGTTTTGCAAGAAAGCTTTGATTTTTCTACACATTCTCCCTGTAAGGGTATTATATAACCCTAATTTTGGAGATGAGTTTTTTTTTTAAAGAAAAATCCATAACTTTTAACAATCTATTTATATTTCGTATTTCTGTCCTCTATCTAATTGTCTTTTCACCTGTTTCCTAAGTCATTTTTCTTATTGCCTTATATTTGATGCTTCAGGGCATGCTTTCTGCAGGGTGCATTGAGATTTAGCTATACCTTGTGAGTCCCATTAACTTTAATGAGATTGCATGGCTAAAATTCTGGTCATCACACTGAAAATATTAATCTAAAACCTTTTGTTACAACTTTTTTCTTTTTTATATGAAGATTTCTGTTAAGTTAAAACAAAATGAAAGAAAAAACACCTTTGGACATTTATTTGAAATATATAATTTAAATGTATTGTTGAATGTATTGTTATGTTTCCTTTCCACAATAGATTTCCCACTGAAAACCTTTTTTGCAAGTAACATCAGAGAAGGATCCTCTCAAGGCAGAAAAATAAGTTGGTAGAAGGGTTGCTGGGGATGTGTTGTGTGCTAGCTCCTACAGAAGATGATCCAGGGAATGGAGGCTGGTAGGATGATGGGGCATGTTTAGGGAATCTGTTTCCTTCTCATAGCAACAGCACAAAGGGAAGGACACATTCCTCACACCAGGGAACCAGAAAAAAAGCTAATGAATCTGAGGTGAGCTTAAATAGCTCTATTCTGACTCAGTAACATCATTTCCCACCTTCTTTCTGCCCACTACCAATACAAAGGGGAGATGCTCTCCCGCTTCCTGCAGAAAGCAGATCAAGATCTTTACTTTGCTGCAAGGAACCTGCTATAGTAGGGTACTAACACCACATCAAGTAGGCTATTTCATTTCCTTTACCCAACTATGAACAAAGATTTGCATCATTAAAAGAATAATGCTTTCAATTTGAGGAGGACAATCACCAGTTTTGCCCTTTCCCAGAACAGCACAATATTCGGGGGTGATGAGCACACTGGCCATATTTTGATATCAAAGGCTTCCCAGAGGAGCTAATAGAGATAGTGCCTGTCATAAAGTAGTTCTAAACCACCTAACCTAATTTTCCACAAGTAATCTCCAGAGACACTGATAGCCATGGTCTGATCTGCATCCTTAAGCTGAATATGGCCATTATAATAAATGCAAGAACCAACCCCTTAATCGAGTGAGATCATTTCTTCTTCCAGGCAGAAAACAAACTTTCCTCATTACAAGGCAAGAATAAACTATTGTCACGCTCCACTCCTGAAACCTAAAAACTCTGGGACCCTACTGAGTTCAAAAATGTACTTATACAAGATCGCCCAAACTAGATCAATTATTTAAAAAACTAGTGAGTCCACTAGCTCTGCAATGCCCTCTCTTATGTCATTGACCACACAGTTTGCCATGGTTCTTGGTGAGAAAGAAGAAAACTCAGGGGCCGATAGTAGAAACCTCTGTCTGATACCAGCAGATTCAGACACAAAGAATTTCTACACATCTATGATGATGCCATCAAAGAGGAAAAGAGACCCAATGTAGTCTCTACCAAATCCTCAACTGGTCCAGTGGAATGGAGTTATTTAGGAAGATCATGATGGTGGAGAAATAGGCAATCTGTCAGGTCATTAGGACTATGCAAGGATTTGAATATTAGGACCTTAAACTGGACTATGTCGTTTCCCCTACTGTTGAAAGTACCTGCTTTCAGATTATTAAATCCAAAGCCTTGGTGTCCTTTTATACTCTGCTTTCTCTTCAGATCATCTTAATCTGTGGACTCCTCAATTCCACTGAATGCCTAAATAATCATGTAGATAATAAATGCCTCTTCTCATTTGCTAGTAGTCAGTGATCTGCATTCCATCCTAGTGTCCACATCTGGCCATAGTGACCCAAGAATATGTATCCTCCTGTTTTTTCTTTTACAATGGAAACAGTACAAAATTGTGCTACATCTGGCCATGTAGAAATATTAGTTTAATGTTTATCAATCTATGATAAAAGACATATATTTCTTTAAAAAAGCCATCAAAGACATTAGTTCTGGACGACTCTGAGCCATTCTGTGTAGAAGTAGTCCCACACACTCATGTACTTTGCTTCTGAATTTTAAATCTCTTCCTCTTGTGTGTAAGGGTGAGGCATGGTTGGGCTCTGATATTGCATATTCATTATCTGTCCCGGTGATAGATTATAGTTAGACTTTAATTTGGATAAAGAGATCAAAATGTAATCTCTTCACAATAATCATCTATTACTTAGAGTTTTTCAGAAATATGATAAAATGGTACAAAAACATAAATTGGAGAAAATAAAAGGGAATTTAATGGTAATGTTATTATTTAATTTAGATTTTTGTAATACTTACATTTAAAAGACATACATTTTTTAAAAAAAGTTATTGAAATGTTTTGAATCCAGTAATCTCTGTCAAATAATACTTCTCAGTCACCAGGCTTACATCCATTACAATATATTGCCCTTGATTTTAATTGCCATGCTAAGTATATGTCCTGTTGCTGCAGCTGGATTCACATAGTCAGACCCTTAAATCTACATGGCCATGCAGCCACAGGAGTCAGCCTCCCTGGAGCTAGCTCCAGGATTGATACCACAGTGATCTTCCTGTACTGCTCTGGAAAGTAAATGGAGGATGAAAATATTATGTTGTTGAGTGTGTTTCTTTTTCTATTCTATTGTGAAAAGTTGGCGATTAAAGCCTAGGGAATGTTTTTAACTTTAAGCAAATAAAGAATTTCACGATCATGTTTTTTAACCGTAATTGGCTTTAATATAATCTCTTTGCTTTCTGCTTTAACAAAAGTGGGCCAAATTCTGCTGGATATTACACAGTTGTAACTGGTAGTGGAATTTACTTCACAATCTGCAAGCACTCTAATCATGTTATCCATGGTTTTGTTTACTGTTTTTTTTTCCTTTTTAGGAATTCCAGACCAAGAGCTGCTTAGCAATACTAATTTGAGACTTTTCAATTATCTTACTTAACAACTAATGTGATTTATATGGAGTTTGATGGGACCAGTTGTAGTGGAGAGTATTGTTTTTTTCTGCATTTGCATAGTAAACATATTTCTCTAATTAAAATGAAATTTAAATAAATAATTCCTGTAGATCATTACAGGCATTATTAAAAGCATGTGCCAAGGTGATAGATAGTGTGCCGAGGCTAAAAAAAAAGATGAATTTAGAAGCATACCAAGAGGCATGGGGATGGGGGCAGACCAGGAAAATTATTGCATCTTTTTGAGCTGAAACACCAAACCTGAAAATTAAAGACGGGGTCTGGCTAGGAGGGAAAAATAAAGATACACTAAATGGTTTAAGGATTAATGAAGATACCTCCAAGCACAGGGACAACTAACTACTAGAAATTACCGTCCTTCCCTCCAATCTGCCTCAGATGATTAAGGTAGAAAAATACATTTCTAATAGCTACCCATCTGAATTTGCAAGAAGAGAAATATGAGAACTAGGAAATAATTCAAAGTATCTTTTATTAGCACCTCATACCTCAGAACAATTTAGCTGTTTTAAACAGCATTACAGCAATCTGCTGTATATCAGGGTAGGAATGCACTACAGATCTCTTTCTGGAATGATTATGATTCTTCCTTAGGGATTTTCTGCACAGGGAATTCATAGGAAAGTTAGTGTGAAATAGCTAGTGTAAGAGTCTAAAAGCACAACATGTAAACATTCTTATTCCATACTACAAAATACCTTCTTGCTATTTAGGTTAATCAAATTCCAAAGTGTATTAACCTAAGCAATACAGAGTACGTCTAAACTGCAAAGAAAAAAACCTGTGGCACTGAGTCTCAGAACCCAGGTGAATTGACTTGGGCTTAGACTCCAGGGCTAAAAATATCAGGGTACACTTTTGGATCTGGGTTGGAACCCAGGGTTTGAGACACACCTTAGCAGGTTTCAGAACCTGGGCTCCAGCCCAAGTCCAAATGTCTACACTGCTATTTTAGCCCTGCAGCCTGAACCCCACAAGCCCAAGTCCATTTTGACCTAGGGTCACTACAAAAAGTAATTTTCCCTCCGCTGATACTCACATCTTTTTTGTCAACTGTTGGAAATGGGTGACATCCACCTTGATTGCATTAGTTTTGTGAGCGCTACAAACATAATTTTCCCTCTCTTCATATTCACCCCTTCTTGTCAACTATTGAGAATAGGCCATTTTCATTTTAATTGAACTGGCCTTGTTAGGACTGACTCCCCACTTGGTAAGGCAACTCGCATCTTTTCATATGCTGTGATATATACACTGCTTACTGTATTTTTCACTCCATGAATCTGATGAAGTCGTAAAGAGTGGTGACCATAGGGAAAGTTCCGTGTTAGACCTGAGCAGTAACTTCAACATGGGATTCAGAAAACAGTCAACCATGCAAAGGCCTTCAATGTGGTTGACTTCATCTGAGCTCTTTGAGGTAAACACCCGTAATTTCACTGGGCCTGTCATTCAACAGGGAGGTTCTCCTCTGCAAAGGAAAAGTAAAAGAGGCACCTTCTGATTCGAGAAATCTGTTCCCTGGCTGCATTCAATAACACAAACAAAGCCTCTACTCTTAGCCAAGCAGAGCCGACAGTCTCCAGCTCACTCACTCTTGGCTATTGCATTTAGTGCTCCAGTAGAATAGTCTAAATTCTAACCAGTCTCATCTCTACAAGCCCACAGGACTCTGGGGTTGCTAGAAGGTTTGAGACCATGAACGCTTATGTCCAAATAAATTTGTTAGTCTCTAAGGTGCCATGTACTGGGTTTTATTCATTTAATCAGTCAAAATGTTCAGGTTGTTTAAAACTACAAAATGTTTGTTCAAGATGCATTTCTACACTAAAATGAAGCATGTTATACCTGTTGCACTCATATCACAGGTTTTGCTTCAACCAAAACCAAAGCTTGTCATAACTCTCACTCATAACTCACTACTTCAATGTGAGTCAGATAACTCAATGACCCTGTCTAGATAGTGCAAAACTAAAACTCCTGCGGTGACTCCCCGGGCAGAAATTTTCTGACTCAAAAAGAGCTGATTAAAGAAAGAAGCCAGAACATAGAACTCTGGAGTATATTACAACCTTAAAAAATGTTGCTCCTAAAGTTGTGTTGTGCTTTCTTATTCTGAAAATATAGTCATTTTGGCTTAGAGTCAGAATGGTATTTGTGTGTCCTCATGCTCAGCATTAGAACTCCTAACTTTTAGTGCCTAGAAAATCACAGGAACACACTGCAAGAAAGAGAATCAGAAGAGATAGCTGCCTTAACTGGTGGTTCACAAAAAACATCTTGAGCCTCCTAAAGTAGCCAATGGGAGATACTGATGAGGAGGTGAGTGTGCTAAACCCTGACCCTTACACAAAGCTAATTGCTTCAGCACAGTCTGTAGGGGGTCACCTATCTCTACTAGCCAGTCTTAGTTCTGGACCCACTTTGGCATTAGGTGCTTAAACTGCTTTTTGCAAGAAGCCAGGAGGAGGACCACATCCCTTATCATTTTAATTTGAATGGTTAGGGTATTCATCTAGGACGTGGGAGCACTTTAGTTCAGGTCACTCTTCCACCTGATTAGGGATTTGAGGAGGAGTCCACTACCTCACAGGAGAGTGTCCTAACCACTTAGTCACTGGACATTCTGGAATAGGTTGTCCTCAGTCTCTTCTGTTGAAGCTATTTCACAGTGTATAAACAATTGGAGCAGGGTGACAGGATCCTGGGTCTCCTACCTCCTAGATGAGTATCTTAACCATTGAACCATAAAAGTTATGAGGCAAGTCCTCCTGTGGTCATTATCTGACTCATCTTTGGGGACCCAATCCAATAGGGACACTTATTGGATCAGGCCTCACATGTGAATTAGGCAGCCAAATGGCTATCTTCCCTGATTTGTCAAACTCTCTGGGGCATAGATGATCAGCTACCTAGAGGAAGGCAGTAGTGTGCATCTCCAGAGGCAGAAACACAAAGGTGCTGTGGGAACTTTTTCCTGAAAATATTTAGGAGCCAAGTTCATGTATGAGGAGTTCCATGGGAATTTTATGAATCTTAATGAAACCTAAATCTGGGGTACAGGCACCAAATCATCTTTATGAATCTAGGCTTTTATCTCTAGGAGACAGTTAAGCTGTTATAAATAGCCACAGGATTGTTCTCACTTGCACATTAGGACAATTCAAATGCTGGCTCATCTCAGGATCAAGCTCCATGCCTCAGAAAAGGAGTATAGCTGTGTTACCTAATATTATATATTTCTACAAGGTTTTGTATTTATGTTAAATTACATAAATATTAACTATATTCCCAGAATGCTTTGCACTCACATTAAGCTTTGTAGTGGAAATTGGTTCACAGGTAAATTTTGTATAAATAACCTGGTTTTTGTATATGTAGAATCTGTCAAAAACAAGATGTATGTTTTATTAAGACTTGCCAAATATGAAGTGTATGCTAGCTACAGTTAGTGTAGATGTCTATATGATCTACTGATATCTGGAATGTAATTGTGTGCTAGGTACACTGTATTATGGAGAATTGGGACAGCCATTTAAGGAACCTTTTAACTATTAAATGAGAAAATAAAAAGGAATCAAGGTCCATACTAATATCATGCAATCTGTGGAATTTTTTATCTGTCATAAATAAGGGGGATAAAAATATGAGCTGAGTTGAGCTCACAATTTGAAACAGATTGAAACTATTGCAGGACTGTTCTCCAGAGCTTGTATGAACCACTGTGTTTGTGCTGATTTATTTATGTTTAACAAACTGACTGAGCCAAGTTATCTGACATCTTGTTAATTGATAATCTAAACCAAACCACTAACAGGTGGCCAATAGCTGCTATTGCTGATCTCAGCACAATGGAGAATCCAGTCCTCTCATCTTCACTTCTATGAAGAGTTTGATCCCATTTATCCCATTAACCAGGAACACATTCTCTCTTGTGTTTTATGCTAGTTAAATGTGTCAGTTTTCCAGATAGTAAACTACATGTACTAACTTTAAAGTAATGCATGAAGAAGTTTGACTTTGTTTTCTGAATATTGCATAGAATATTTTGCACGTATGCTGGTGCTAGCAGAAAATCACTATGAAATAAGGCATGTCCTATTGTCACACAATGTTTTCAATCAGTTTCAACTGTAGATGTATTTCAAAATGTAATGTTCTTAAACCGTATTGCTGAAAGATTAATATAGAGCGAACACAGTTGGAATGTACTGTAATACCAAGCCTCCAAATGTGTTTTGAGAATCTGTCCTTTTCATTTTTATGTGAATCTAACATGACTTCTGAACATTTCTTCACTAACCCAGTTTATAGTCAGAAAAAAACCCTGTTGTTGTTCCTCTGTACTCTTTGTCAGTAACTATCTGCTTTGCTTTATGACAAACACAACTATATGCCTTGTATTAAATCTCATGAAAATGAAATATCAAACATTTTGCATAACAGACTGGATTTTTGGATAGAAGACTCTTCTCTGATTCCATCAAAGTAAGTGGCTTTGTAAATCCTGTCTGCAAGATCTGAAAAAGCATGAAACCCCCATTGGTAAGAACTTATTCACCACTTCACCCATCTAATTCCTCGTGGCATTTTCATATTCTTGATAATTAAAATGCTACCATCTGGTTACTTTGGAGCCAGGGAATATAGCTTTATTTCTCAAAATGTTTCTCTATTTATATGTAGCACATTTATTTGGCATATGCCAGCACTGAGAATAATACGCATCAAGTTCTTATATTCTAATCGGACTTTTCAGATGGTGTATTATATCACGGGGGTTCCATGAAGTTCTTGATCACATTGCTCACCAACAGCATTGCTTTTGTTCCTTTTTCCCCAGACCTAACTCTACTATCACACTGGGAGGAATGTATGCTTCATTCAGAGGAACTATACCAGTGCACTTATGGGATGGGAGTGGGAAATCTGTTTCCTTAAGACAGAAATCTGTCATGTAGATTTGTTGGGAAATGTTTTCTAAAATAGGTGGGGGCAAAATTATCCTGCTAAGGATTCTAAAGACAAATGTTTAATGTCTGAACACTAATCTCTCTTACAAAGAGGGCATTTTCTTCTCATACCATCTTAATCAATATTGGATTAAGGTATAATCCAGTACAGTTTAGGTACAGTTTAGGCCCTCACAATTGGAGGGGCATCTACAAAACAAAAAAACTGACTCCATTTCAAATGTTATCAAAATCAGTTGATAAATAAAGGAGATGTGGGAAAAAGAAGATTATCTTTAAATATAAACATATTTGTTCAAATATGACAAAAATATACACGTCTGGTTACACATATACCTATGCCATATGCTTACCCTTCACTAATTGTTCATTATTGACAGGCTGAGAAAAAAAACGATATTGCACTTGTAAAATTAGTATTTCTATGAGTAAGTAGGCTCAGTTTCCTAAGGCAGAATTTTGTTGGCCAGCTGCTAATGGTAAAATTCTGACTGCGCCTTCATAATTTATTTAAATAAATAAATAATCTCACTGCCAATAAAATCAGGAAAAACGTAAGGTCAGAGATGGCAGTCGTGAAGCAATCCTGCCAAGCTCATACTCGTATGTTAGTGTGTTCTTTCTTTTTTTGATCTGTACACACATACAATTGTGTATTTTACTACGCACACTGCTTTCTGCTTCATGCTTAACATGATTGAGTTTGCAGGTGATCATCTTATGGACTTGGGTTGAGTGGATCTTGAGGAGGATACATTTGTGTTGGCTTCCTTCCATCAGTTTCAGGAACCTTCACAGTAAATATCAGCTAGTGCTGACAAAAGGATAAATAGAGGGGTTTGAGAGAAGTGAAGAAAGATATACATATATATCAAAATATATGTACTCAGTAAGCAAGGTATTTCAAACTATGTGCATATATGATTTATAGACTATTAATGCCTATAATATTCATTATATTTGCTTGAATATAGGCTAGTTTTTCTCATTTTCTCAATACCTGTCTTGTGATTCCTAGTCTTTTCTTCCGGTAAATTCTTTCTTTCTCTTTCAAACATATAGCTTGTTGTCACTCTGTGTGTTCAAGGTGTTTACTTAAGATTAATTATTGGTCCTAAGGGAGACCTATGATAGAGAAGCAAAAGTGAAGAGAGGTGTCTGCCTGGAAAAAGACTGGGATTTTGGTGCAAGATAATATTTTATTATAGGTAGTATGCTATATACAATTTGTTATATAGCCTTATAAATCACATATCATATGCATAATGCATTGTATTTTTATAACATGGCAAAAGAAAAATCCTAACAATTCAATGTTTCATAGCAAAAATTAAATCAGAATAAACATTTGTAAGTATATTTAGATATAGTCTGGATAAACTTTGTATGTCCCAACAAAATTAATCAAACACTTGTTTCCTTTATTCATATGAAAAGAAGAAGAATTTTCCTTATTCACGGTGTAAAGAAAATACAGCCTACGTACAATTTTCTGATAGATTGCTAATTTCCTGGGTGTAATTCATATCAATATACATAAAAGTTGAGCTTTAGGCTTGTGGGTTATCTGCATCCTCTATCCTCTATTGCCTCTTGTATTCTCTATTGCCATCTTATATCCTCTAGGAGTCTCATTGCTTATTCAGACAAGGAATTCCACAGTTTAGATGCCACAACAGAGAAGAAAAATTTCCTGAGAACTCTTCTAGTAAATTGTATTATTTACTGGGTTTTTTTTTAATTTTATATATTTTATATTGTATTGTTTACTTCTACTTTATTTACATACACAATGAATTCAAAAAATTGTCTACAATTTATTTCTCTTGTGATGTCATTATTAGAGAGAGGGCTTTTGAAAATGAAGATTATTATTCTATTTTTACAACTTTGCCTTTTTATATATGCAAATATAAAGGTTTTGTGTTTATATGTTCAATGTCGTTTCTGTGAAAAAAATAAATGATTTTTTTATGGTATGGGGCTTCTTATACATGATGTAGTTTTGAGCCTCCGAATGTCATAATTCAGCCCTGAGCATAATACTGCTCTTGTTTTTTTATTCTGTTCTTTTAGGTGAACAGATCTCCCACTCACTATGTGAACTTCAGTTTGTATGAATTTCTTTGAACCTTTCTCGTGGGTCCAACAGATATTTCTGGGAGAGCTACATATTTCAATGGATCAGAATGTCAAAATTGTGTACTACTGTGCAATTTTTTTACCCTCTAAAGATTAAGAAAATGCAACAGATGCAAATGAAGAATTTATATAATGTTATCTTAAAATCTGATTAGACAAACTGACTTGGACATGAGCACTGTCAGGTGGACTAAAAGCTGAATGCAGGACAATAAGCAAAATGATAAGCAGAAGTTCATCAAGTTGCATGGAGGGCCACTGGGAATAGTGTTAGACCTGATCTAATTGAACATCTTTATTACTGATCTGGAAGAGCTGGTAAATTGCACATAAATTAAATTGGTAGATGATACTACAGGGGAAGGTTTTGCAAGCTCCAATGAAGTAAAATGAAATAATCCAAGGAGATTTAGAGATGTTGGGAAATAACAACATGGAAAAATGCAATATAACACATCAAGAGAAATTATTCTTGTGTATCTATCACCTTCCCCTATGACCTCTCCTGCCTCTTCTGTCTGTTCCCAAACTTCTCTCTCTCTCACACACACACACACACACACACAAGACTACAAGAACATCTACACTCTTCACTCTTTGATTAAGCTGTAGTTACTTAGCTATTCTGTTTATAGATTTCATTTTGTGATGCATGTACATAAGCAAATAAAAAGGAGAGGTCTTTCTCTCTTTTTTTTTTGTAATGCACATTTAGATGTACATAAATCTCTCTGCCTACAGCTTTACCCTACCTCAAGGAGTGTGAAGCAGCTGCCATTTTATGTTTCATTTCAGATGCAGGATGTTGTAGAATGAATCACTTCATTTTCTGTCTTGTAGTCTTTATATTCTTTTTTGGTGCAATATAAAAATTGGGGCACTGTGTGTCAGTTAAACAGAGCATTCTAAAATTATGCCAGTAACCCCTTTATGCTATTTTATAGTCTCTCTATATTATTATAGTGTATTTATGTGCATTTGTGTGTGTATGCACACACACACACAAATATCTTTGAGGGTTGCTCAAAAATATTCCTCAAGCTTCACGAACCTGTCAATCTGGTCTTGTTGTATATATCATGGTGGGTCACATTTTAAGGAGTCAGGCTTTAGGTTAATGAGATTCTATCCCATAGACCATGAATTTGACCGGGTGTTGAATAGTGAGACTATGGTGTATATGATGCATTAGTATTGTATGTGCCAATCTGCTGTTTTTGTTTAGAAAATGAAATACTGAATGTTATAGAAATTATCCCCCCCCTTTTTTTTTGGCTTTTACTTGCATTCTCAGGCAATGTGAGTTGCAATCGTAAAAAGATTATAGTCAAATGGGTTTAGCATTCCCATTATCCCTCACAGTTATGTAAAAATAATGGTTTATATATTTGCCAGAGTACTCATGGAAATTTGTGAGGCTCTGCTAAGCAGAGACAATGAAAATTCACTTAGGTGAGATATATCGCTTATAAAAGCAACATATAAGGTTGGTATTTTTTTAACCACAAACATGATTGCAAAGTACAATATAGTTCTCTATAGGATGCAATTGAAACCACAGGTAAAGAGTTTAAGGGGAACAAAACTGAAATTTTGCAAGTGTAAAGAAAATGTTGATCACAAATGTGACATTAGTGTAATTTAAAATGTCAAAATGAAATGTTTGTTTGAGACTCTTGTTTTGAATTTGTGTTAGCACTACTGTTAATTAGGTCAAGTTATTATCTTCATGTCTGGAAACATTGAAAATAGTGGAATTTGTAAGCTGTTAACAATAAGCTGACATTTGGATGATACCAGCTACGTAATTAACCACATATTTTAATAAGAAATAACCATGCAGCTTAAAGCTACCTATCAAATTGTAAGCCAGCTTGGGTCAGAGTGACCTGCAGCCTGATACCTAAATAAGTTTTGCCATTCTGTATGTGTGCTGTTATATCTGTGTCAGGGCAACCTGATTTAATGCACCTTTTTAAGCTGAACCATTCAACATCTCATTACTTAATAATTAAGTTTGAACTAGTCAGTTACAGGATGGAGCACATTGGTTATGATCTCATTTGGGTCGAATGGTTGAAATTTTCTTTCCAGCTGGAAGAGGAAGGAGGCATTTTTTGCTATTGAAGCAATCTGTGCCCAAGGCCAGTAATGGACCTAAGGCTACATGTACACTATGAGTTTAGGGTGTGATTCCCAGGGTAGGTACAGATACTTGTAGCTCAATGAGAGCTAGTATGTGTATACATAGTAGTGTAGCTGTGACATGGACAGCAGTGGAAAAGTACAAACACTCCTGAAAATGGTAGGTATGTACTTGGCACAGCTAAGCTGTGCTGCCAGTGACTGTGTTCCCACTGCTACATAGCTATGGGATTGTCTACACTAGAAATGTAAGCTGACCTTGGATCGGCGGTGTGCATCCTCACCAGGAGTGCTTCCACCAACCTAAGAAGGGCAGTGTGGGAAGCTGAGAGCTTGGCTGCCCCACAGGGTTCTTGGATCCTGGGCGGCTGCCCCCGTTTCCCTCCGGGAACTGCTAGGAGCTTGGGGGAGCCGCCTTTGGCATCTCATCCCCAGGGAGCAAGGTCCAGCTACCATAGCTTCTCAGCCTACCCTAGCTCATTCCCTGCCAGAAGCCAGGCAGCATTGTCAATTTCACGGCTTGGGATGCCATGAAATTGACAAGGCTGCCCGGCTCTCGGCTGAGAGAAGGTCCAAAGTCCCCGGGGCTTCTCAGCTGGAAGCGTGTCCAAAGCTGCCTGGGTTTCTCAACTGGGAAGGGGGAAAAGCCGCTAGGACTTCTTACCTGGGTTCCCAGCTGGAAACGGAGTATGAGGCCACTGTGGCTTCTTGCTCCAGCTCCCAGCTGGGAGTGGGGTCCAGCCTCCAAGCTTTCCAGGGAAGCCAGGACAGCTGGGCCAACAGCCGATATAAGGGACTACACTGACATAAGCCTTACACCTCTCATGGAGGTGGAATTATTATGTTGGTGTAATAGGGCATTTACATCAGAAGGAGGAAGGCTATAGGGTAGACACTGACATAATTAGGTTAACATAAGCTGCCTTATGTCAATCTAACTGAATAGTGTACACCAGCCCTAGGTGATGGTCTCACCAAGCTATCATAACTACACTCAGGCAGAGTGATGTCTAAATCAGAGTGTTGTATGTACATGCTAGGAAGAAAACCTACTGTTGAGTGTTGTCATCTTATATTATGGTTGTGAAACAGCATGGCCTCCAATGTCAATCTCCCCCAGTGGGTTTAGGAGGGGGAAAAGATTGACTTTAACAGTGTTGCTTCTATAGTTTGTTAACTAGTAAAATACTATATTCTATCCCTCCTGTAAGATAAAAGGAAGGGAAAACACCTTTTATGTTGTGTTACTTTTAAAGTTAATATGACAGTGGTAGGGAAATCTCACAATGAGTTTTTTAAAAGGATGAGTCATTACAAAAATCTCTGTGGACCACCTAATACTGTAGAGCCAGAGGCTCATGTAGAGTTTCAAAACCACAATATTTATGAACAGCCTTATAATTAACCCCAAATGTAAAGAATGAATTATATAACAAAATAATTTTACTAAAAGTGATTTCAGATATGTCCTGATGGCCTGTTACAGAAACATATTTAAACTGTGGTTATATGAACAACAGGCCAGATCTTCAGCTGCTATAAGTCAGAATAGTTCTATTGACAATGCCAGTTTGAATAAGCTAAGGATCTGGCCCAATAAATCTACATGCTAGATAGACCACAAACATGTATCACTGTGTATAGAGCCTATGGATGAACTCCTGGTTCTATTGAAATCAACAGGCAGTGAGGCCAGGATTTCACCTTTGGTTCCCAAATCCACAAGCATCTATCACTTAAGCTATTAGAGAAACTTCATCACCTGTAGCTACTAATACGACTTTATCTTCTTTGCAGGCTGCATACAGATATCAAAAAGTAAGATAATTACACACACATGGTAATCAACTATTACATTACTCAACTTGCATTGATAGAAACTGATATTCTAAACTGGTCAGTTCCAATTAGATCTGTATAAAAGCTTCTATCACTGTGCAAACTATTTGGAGGGGTTACACAAGCACCAAATTGTCTAAGGAAATAATGTTTCCAAGGACAACAAGCTTCTGAATTTTCACTGTGGATTTATGAGTCGTTGCAGGAGTCCTATACTGAGATTCCCAGAAGCCTTAATACGCAGAAATGAGAAAATGAATTGCCATTTGAGCTTAAAGGTAGCACATTGATCAAGTGCTCTTCATTCTTCATCTTCCCCTGAAGGCGACATTTTATTCTCTTTTCCAATTCTTAACATCGTATTAATGGGAGAGAATGGACAGAATTGTAGGACATATTTGAAAAAAAAAATCAGAGCAGATGAAAGATATTGAGATTCAATGTTCTTTTATTCTCTGAAAAAGGTTATATTCTTGCTACAATCTAAATGTTTTTAGTGACTGTGGTAAACATAGTTTCAACAAGGGACAGTGAAATGCAATAAAACCAATATAATTTATTTGACATTAACAATTTTTGACGTACTTCTCCATGAATAATAACAGCATTGCTTCTTTATAAAGTTATATGAAGATTCCTGTGAATATAACATACCTAAATATAATTATTATCTATTTTCATGGGAGGAGGAAGGGAGGGGAGGAATAATCTTGTTACCATAATGGCATCACAGCTGGTTTTCTGAGAAGAAAAGTCAGAGGAAAGAGGCAGGATATTTGCTTATTTATATGTTGTCCTCTCACAGTCCTTGATTCCTCACACACATGCACATCTGATCTCTCCCATACACCCAGGCAGGGGAAAGAAACTGAAGATACTCAGAGGATAAAAGGATATTCCAGGGCTTTATATAAGGGGACTCCATGAACTGCCCTTAAGACCTTCTGCTTTCCCTACCATCTGTTGTCTAGGCTCTAGCTTCCAGTGCCTTTTCCTTTGCCAAGTAGATTTCAGGTCTTCTGGATCTGTATTTTTTTTTAATTATTATTTTTATTTTTCTAAAAGGTATGTCTAGGAATTATTCTGGGGAATTTCTATTGCCTGTGTTATACAATGGGTCAGATGAGATGATCACAATGGTCCCTTTTGGAATATATGAATTTATGGTTTGAAAACAGGTGAAGATCCTGAGAAGATCCTTGTGGAGGAGGTAGCCTTACTTTAGGGGAATGGGAAGAAGAGAAAGTCCCAGTTCCAAACTCAGTTCAGCCTCCATTCCATCTGTGCAATGTTTGCAAAGGTTCATGCTGTGTTTCCTGCTTTGAGCACCTCTAGTGGCAAAGAGTAAACTGTCAGACAGCTTGCCACATTAAGGCTGATGTGCTATCAGGCAGTGGTGCTTCTAGGAGGGTACCCACAGACATGAGGCAATTTGAAGGGACTGACCCATGTAGAAAATGCCTGATGCCTGATAGCTAGTCCAGGACTGGCTTCCGTCACTTCCTTTGGAAGACATTTCAACATTTCAGGAACTGTTAGTGATAAGAACTGGAGCGAAATTCAGAACTGGAGCAAACAAGTGCAATGTTCATTGGCTTTAGCTAAAATTTCCAGGAACTGAAACTTTCCTTTTCTCAATATCATGCCTTTGCACAGTTATATACCATTGCCCCAGTCTAATTTGACTCATTTGTAATACTTGAATATCATCATAGTCACCTTAATCATCACTTAGTTACACTGTATGTTGCTGCTTAATAGACCTACTTAACCTAGTGCTAGCATATGGTACATATGGGAAGTAATGGAAGTGGTTTCTGAAATACTTTTGTTTATAAGGTTACTAACGTGAATCAGAAGTAGATGCTCTTAAAATCACAGCCTTCAGCAGCACTGAAAATCAGGTTTTTATATATTAGTTAGCCTAACATATTCAAGACAACATATTTTCTCTTTACACTATCTTTGCACATACTCTACATAAGTACAAAGAATCATTATTTCCCTAATAAAATAAATAAATGAATAAATAAATAACCAGCAATGTTAAATCAGCATCAGCTATTGTGATAGTCATTATCCATTTTCACTACATTTTTCATAAATTCTCATGCTTCCAATATAAATAAAATGTTGACATGGGAGTGATACCTGTACTTTTGATCATTATCACTCTACCGTCCTGACCACCTGCCAGATAATCATATAATATTAATAATTCATTTCTCCTGCCTCTTACAGTTCTGTCCATACTTCGACAACATTACAGCAAGTTCGATTACCCTGTTCAATACATTAATCTTAGAGCAGTTTTTAGGAAATATTGAAACAGAGTTTACCTTCTTTATCTGTACAGTATGACTGTATTATCTAAATGTCTTATGTGAGCAATATCACCCTACACAAGAAAACAAAATAATTATTTTGAAACTAGACATGTAGAGCTTGTTAGTTTTTACCTCTGTTAGTCTTTAATAATCTATCAGCTGTTAGAACTAAAGCAGCCCTATCAATATCCCTCCTCTGAATAGTCCTCAAATTTCTATGAAGATATTCCTGTGAATCCAATCACCATTTAAAAAAAATACTGTGGTTGAATTCTTATGGAAGTGCTTGATTGACATTTAGAGAATATTGCATGGGTGTCAACAGAGCACCCCCAGCATTAGAATAAAAGGGTTCCTTGATGACTAAGCACCAACATCTCTATTATGGGTGCAGAAAAACATATGCTTCTACTCAACTTTTAGGTAAGACACAACTCTTTGAGATACATCTTTGTAGTTATAACCTGTTCCATTCCTCCTCATTCCCATTGCTCTGCCAGAAACTCATTCCTGCCAAGATTACTCCTCATTCAAATCTTTCTTTGAGGTTTTTCACTGAACTTCCATTAAACAATTATTATATGGCTGAATAAATACTGAAATATATCATATAAATCAGTAAAGTGTCAAAACAATTGGCACATCAACCTCTGTCTTATTGTTGGACCAGCCTTCATTGTATGTTTCATGTGTAGTGTGGATGTTTAAAATGTATGGATGTATGGAATGCAAAGGCTATGTCTAATTTAGTGCCCCAGTGCTGCAGAGGGATCCACACAAGCAGCCTGTTATACTTGAAAGGACAGGGTTTCTCAAACAGGGGTCACTGTTTGTGTAGAGAAAGCTCCTGCTGCCCCGTCTGCAGGTCCTGCCGATCGCGGCTCGCACTGGCTGCGGATTGCTGCTCCGGGCCAACAGGAGCTGCTGGAAGCGGCAGCCAGTAAGTCCCTCGGCCCGCGCCACTTCCAGCAGCTCCCGTTGGCCCAGAGCAGCGATCCAAGGCCAGTGGGAGCCATGATAGGCCGGACCTTCAGACAGGGCAGGTAAACACACTGGCCCGACCCACCAGGGGCTTTGCTACACATGCGGCGACCCCTGTTTGAGAAACCCCGTGATAGTATGCTAGATGGCACAATTTACTTCCATGTGGATCCTTTTTCTTTAGATTGTAAATCCATTAGGACATGAACTGTATATTCCTAATTTTTTGCATATCATTTGCCAACTGCCATCACTCTATAAATAATAATTAGACCCAACTTAATTTAAAGCTGATGATTTGATTTTCACACCTAATGAATGACAAGATGAAATATACAAATGAAGTCAGCACACTCAAATCTTTAACTAGTAAAATAAAATGGAGGACTGTTCTGAATGAGAAATACAAGAAAGCATCCTCATTTGGTGAACCACCAAAACATAACATAGGCCTCCTGGGTTGAGATCTAATCCACCTGATCAGAATAAAGGCACCAAACCCAATCTTTTCTTCAAATGCCATTCAGTTTTTCAATATCTTTCTGGTAAAAAGGTGCCAGAGATGAATGCATATTTCCTGGTATAGTTAGATTGATAAAAAGTAATCCCTGACTAATAGAAAAATAATACTCACTGATTACTGTGTAATCTCCACTCGATACCATAATGTCTTGACTTTTGGACATCATTCAGTATTGGAAATTCATGCCTATTTTGCTGTCCACTATCAATCAATCTTAGGTTTCCCTTAGCATTTCTGATTTTTCAGATTTCTCCCATTCATTGAATATCTGTAATTTGGATATATTTTCCCATGATGTAATACCTTGCATATTTCCAAAATTATTCTCATTTTGTCATATTCATCCAATGTTTCTCATCTATCTGGGTTTCTATTTATATTTTCATTCTCTACTATTATATCCAATTGTCTGTGTAGTATCATCTGTGCGTCTTATTAACCGTCTGTTCACAAATTCTTCACAATTACTAATAATATTTTTCAAATGAATTGTGTTCTGTTTTGTCTTTATTATGTTAAGAAAGAAGGCTAGGGAAAAGGCTAAAACACACCATAAAAAAGGCAATCACAATAGACTCCTGTGAGACTGTCATTATTCAATTTCTTTATTTCCCACAATTTTGCTCTGTTAAAATGAAATTCCTTTAAACTGCTATGTCAAGAATCAGCAACCTTTGGCACGCAGCTCACCAAGGTACTTACCCTGGTGGGCTGGGCCAGTTTGTTTACCCGCTGCGTCCGCAAGTTTGGCCGTTGCTGGCTCCCACTGGCCGCAGTTGGCCGCTTCAGGCCAATGGAGGCTGTGGGAAGCAGTGCAGGCCACTTCCCACTGCCCCCGTTGGCCTGGAACGGTGAACCGTGGCCAGTGGGAGCCACAATCGGCTGAACCTTGGACATGGCAGGTAAACAAACCATCCCAGCCCACCAGGGTGCTTACCCTGTGCCTATCCCTGGCTATGTTCTATAAAATAGCAACATACTGTGATGAATTCATATCATTCTTGGTCACTGTCTTCCCTTTTTTGTCTCATTTTTACTCAGTTTCTACCTTTTGGTAAGAGCAATAGCTTCTGTGGTTGAAGTTTCTACATTCAGGGGCATACAGTTGTATTCTAATCAGGTTCTTGTACTACCCTCATCACCACAGTATTTGACCAACTTGTAGTAGTGCATTAAATGACATGACTAACATCTTACCGTTACATACAACTTCATTATTTATGCCAATGATCTGGTCCACCTTGTATTTAGTTGGGACACTCTGAATACCTTTCCGAGGCTTGAAAAAGAGCTCTGCATAAGCTTGAAAGCTTGTGTTTTTCACCAACAGAATTTGGTTCACTAAATGATATTACCTCACCCACTTTGTCATGACTAACATCTGTCACATGAGGTTTGTTTTTTCTCTCATCCTCTCCCCAGTGGAGTTGTTTGCAATAAAGTGCCCTCTCATGAATATTTGGCAGTATTTTATCAATATCTGCTTAGACTCATTTCTCCATTAATATGATATGCTATGGTTTTGAGTGACATGCAAGTGGTGATCTGCAACAGATGTTTACTGTTATTTTGGATGTTTTAGGAAAACATATGAATTGCTGAGGAAAACATCATGGAAAAGACAGAAAAGGGTTGCTAAAAAGAACGGCACAAAATAATAGTTTCCCATTTGTTTATTTGTATTACTAAAGTGTGTAGGAGATCTAGTTGTGTACCGGGACCCCACTATGTTAGGTGTTGTATAAATACAGAAAAAGTTCCCTGCGCCAAATAGCTTATAGACTAAGTATAAGATGAATGACAGATGGATACACAGAGACAGAGAAGTTTATACAAAGAAACAATGAGAAAATATTGGTTTGTTATATGTTAACTATGTAATATAAATAAAATAAAAAACACACTTTTTTACTAAATAACCCAGCTGCAGACTAATGAGCTGACAAAACAGAATGCATCCTTTATCTGAATTTTATAACGAATCATTTTATTATATTTATAAGAGACATACATTTTTTCTCATTAATATAATTAAATGTTTCCCAGAACTCTTTTACTTATGGAAATCCAAAGTCACTTTCACCTATACTGATGTGAAAGAAGCAAATACAATCTTCCTGTTTTCCAGCAATACCTTCTGCAATTTAGCAATATCAAAGCAGAATTGTAAACTGCTCTAAAATATCTAAGTTATCTCAGGATATTGATTGTGAAAGGGTATGGATTTCTGGAGTGGTCAGGATCCTAGAAACAATACTGTCTTCTTTCTCTTCTTTCATATCATTATATGAATCTAAGTTCTAGACTGTAAATTTGAGGAAAAACTTTTGTTTCTAATCTTCTCAAAGTTGCTAATAATGAGGCAGTCAGTCTTCATCCGTAACACTGTCACTAGGCACTTTGTTTGGTATGTTGCTATTTATTATTCTGTTTATTAAAGTGCTGCAATGCAAATTTACCACTGTTGTCTAGGAGAGGCGAGCACTGAGCACTGTCAAATAACCAATAAGAAAAATCAATTCATTAAACACTTTTGAAATTGTCATGGTCTTCACTGCATGTCAGCTTTCAGCAACCACAGTACAAAGGGTCAAGCAGGTTGATGCGCTTTCTATTCAATATTACATTTTCCATTTTAACTATCAAAGTTGTGGTTAAACAGATGGCAGAAGGTTTACAATGTTTTCTTTATCTCACCATCCATTGGTGTCCACAGGAGGTGTGGTTTATTAGAAGTCTTTTTAGGTTGATGTTTAAAAGATTCAAGTCAACTTGGGTAGTGAGGATATAGTCTTAGGAAAGCATGGCATGACACTTTTACAACTTTATCTTTCTATTAAAATAAATTAGAAAAATCACCTTTCTTTGACAGATGTCATCCAGGCTCAACATAAATGACAGCTCTGGAATTTAAATTTTACAGAATGCTTGGGCATCACATTTTTTCCCAATTAGCAAAAGGTTTCTTTTCTCACTAGTTATTTTACCACTCAGAAGTACACTCGTGTTCTTTTGCCTATTCTATCAGTGTTTTTGTCTGATGCCTCCATAGTGAGTTTGTGGGCAAATCATTTTGATCATGGTGGTAGGATACTGGTCTTCAAATTTCACTTTCAGAACTGATGCTGTAGTACTGTGGTTTCCACAGTATACTTTAAGTATTGTGTTTCCCTTGCAGATATATTTTCAAAATTGGTGGCTCCTCAGCATCTACTATAGGGGTCGGCAACCTTTCAGAAGTGCTGTGCCAAATCTTCATTTATTCACTCTGATTTAAGGTTTCATGTGCCAGTAATACATTTTAATGTTTTTAGAAGGTCTCTTTCTATAAGTCTGTAATATATAACTAAAATATTGTTGTATGTACAGTAAATAAGGTTTTTAAAATGCTTAAGAAGCTTCATTTAAAATTAAATTAAAATGCAGAGTCCCCCGGACTGGTGGCCAGGACCTGGGCAATGTTAGTGCCACTGAAAATCAGCTCGTGTGCTGTCTTTGGCACCCGTGCCATAGGTTGCCTACCCCTGAACTGATACCTACCTACCTTTCCTCCTTCCTTCCTGCATTTCTTCATCTCCTCCTTCCTACTAAGGACATGACACTGAAGAGACACACTAGAGTTCGGACATTTTTTGACTTTATTCAACCACATACAGATTATTTAATTATCTAATCTGATCTCATCAAGGTTTTGAAAACTATAAAAGGAAAATATGGATCTTTTGGCATATTGAAGCACAGCCTATGTTTTTAGCGAGAAGAATGAGCCTGTTAAATAAAAGTTCTTTAGCTATTGTACCTGCTTTGACAAATTTCATATAACACATAAGATGAGCCATGTTGACTAAGTCTGTGGATTAAACAAACAATGTAAAATACTGACCATTCTTAACTTGTTCTATCAACTGGTCCTATATTTTTGCTGCAAGCATTGATGGACAGTGTCATTTGATATAAGAATGGTTTTCAGTCCCATGGCTGCTTGTTTGCCAATAATAATTCTACATATGTCTATTGCTGCTGGAAGTACAATGGTCTTGCTAATGGTGTGTTCTTGTTGGCCTTTTGCAGCTGGATTGGCCACACCATAAGATGCTTCTAAGACTTTTTGAGAACCAGTTGCTTCTTTGTAGTTGCCTTTTTAGCATTTAGCAGTCCAAGCCAATATTTCCATTGTGTTAGGAATTTTATAAGCATGTATTAATGGAGAATTCTTATCCCTAAACACTCAAAATGTAAATTAAAAAAAAAAACAACAGACAGAATATGGAGAGGAGAAGCAGGAACATAGATATGTGAAGTGACATGTCCAAGGTGACCAGTCATTACTGAAGAGCCAAAAATATAACCCAATTCCACGGAGTCATACTTAGGCTGGTACACCATCCACTGGACCACAATACCTCTTCAGTGTTTGTCCTACCTTTTCTTCTATTCTCTTCCTCCATTTCTAATACTTTGGCCTAATCCTGGCACACCTGCTTCCAGGTTTCCATTTCATAGCTCCCTGAGTCTCCATTTGAATCTCAGGTTTTTAACTAGATTATGAGAGAAGTGGTCTTACTCCTTCTCTGAAGGGACAACAGGTCATTCTACTGTGTGATTTTTTTTAAATGACTGCTTAACATGCTTTCTAGATTATTCTATTTTATGAGAGGCACAATGAACTTTTTCCTTCTTTACTTGCCTCACCAGGGTATTATGAGATTTATTTGGTTAGTGAGGGGGGAACATAAAATTTTTTGAACAATGCTACAGAATTATACGGTATTGTCTCATCTCCATACATTGATGTTACAAAATATCTGTTGTTATAAATCTGTTAAATCCATCTATTTGTTAACTGCCCACAATGATCATTGAATTTATTCATTTATCTTTTCTTCTCTTCATCTTCATATTGCCTGTACAGGTATATGGGTGATAGATAGATAGATAGATAGATTAGATAGATAGATAATCCCCCATTATATATACTTGCTTATTTTATCTTACCTCTGACCCATTTCTTAGTTCAGCTTGATTGAGTTTCTGTCTTATCTAAAACACAATCTAAAGAAATAAACCTTTTAGAGAAAAATATAGAAAAAATAATATATAATTTTACACTTTAGCATCATTTCAGTACAGATTTATGAATGTAAATTAAGTAAGGTCAATCAGTATTCTTAATAGACTGAATTTATTTTGACTAAATAATCCTACTGTATATTAGCCAATATAAATTAACTATTTATGTCATGGTATTCAATTTTTTTTTCAGACTTGGATTTTAATAAGATTTTGACACTTTAATGTCCCTCATTAATTAGATTACGGTATGTTGTAGAGCAGTTCTTCTAAAAGCTGGTCTGCTGCTTGTTCAGGGAAAGCACCTGGCAGTTCGGGCGGGTTTGTTTACCTGCTGCATCCACGGATTCAACCCATCGCGGCTCCCACTGAAAGTGGTTCACTGCTCCAGGCCAATGGGGGTTGCGGGAAGCGGCGGCCAGCACATCCCTCGGCCCACACCGCTTCCTGAGGCCCTCATTGGCCTGGAGCAGCGAACCGCGGCCAGTGGGAGCCACAATCGGCCAAACTTGTTTATGCATCAGGTAAATAAACCAGCCTGGACTGCCAGGAGCTTTCCCTGGAAAAGCAGCGGCCTGACTTTGAGAAGCACTGTTGTAGGGGACTCGTGGCTTAAACAGTGTTAAACAATTTTAAATAAACTTTTCACTGAAAAAACCCACAGTGGAAATTTAAAATAGTGTTTCTAAACTTATTGCAAAGACTTTTTTCATTATAAAGTCTGAAAAAATTGCATTTCTCTCTTAGAAAAGATATATACACATACACACACAATCAGATTTTTTGAGACTGTCACAAGATTTGTTTTAATTGTAAAAAAGAGAATTTATCTTTTGAATGTCAAGAATTATTAATAGTCAATTTTAAAAGCTAAATGGCAAATTAATTCCTTCATAAATCAATACAGAATATGCTGTAAAACCAATCATGATTTTTCTTACTCAGTTTTAAGCATGCTTTTTTGAAGCGATGATGCTTTCAAGAGATGTTAATTTCAAATGATTCACATGACTGTGCATAAGGAAGCAGTTTTTAGTCACTAATGACACCAATTTTTAAAACTAATAAATATTTATTGTGCATGTAGTTGTACTTTGTCTAATAAAAACAAAAGGGATAACTTTCTATTTTCCTATCTGTGTTTAATTTGTGTTAAATACCATCAAAATATAACTACTATATTACAAATCTAAATCAGATATTCAAATATGATAAATCAAGCACTGCTTAACAATCCATTTTAGCATGCACACAGAGCTTTTTCATGGCTCAGAGTACTTTCAAGAATTCTTATTATCTAAAGTTTGTGGTTATTTATTTACTTTATTATGTTTTTGTTCATTTGCTTGTTTCACAATTGAGTCTTTTTTGTACTTGGAGGTGTGATCAGAGATCACATATTCGCTGCTGAATAGTGGGAAAAGATTCTAGTTAAAATTCTGCTGCTCTTTGCAAAAGGAAAAATGAATTTGTGTAATTTAGTCTTTCCAGTGTTTTGTGAAAGCAATTATGGAACAGAATTATTTGTAAATTGCATATATTTACAATCTTCAATATTATTTAAAAAAACAAACGCATTTTTAAAAAATCAATATACCTTTCTTATTTGCAGTGTGCAGCTGCTCAAACAAAGGCAATAAGCATCCAACAGCAATATTTGCTTCTTTCAAACTGCTTTTTATTTCTACCTCAGATGAGCTTTAAGCAATTTTCCAAACAAGTTCAAATCTTTTCCCTGCTACTCTTAGGGGGTTCTTATATTCCATTTTTATCTCTGCACTTAAAAAATAGTTATGGTTGGACATTGTTGTGCTGCTATGCATGTATTATAGGAGTCTAATTCAACTCTGATTCACAACCAGTACACCCACGTTGAAATCAGTGAACTTGTACCATATTGGTTACTCACTTCAAAAGAGCTGTTCTGATTTGCACCTGCTGAGGATCTGAACCTGTATATTTACTAATTGTTCAGTAGCATCAAATATGAATATGTATTAAAATCTGGCATACTTACACATACTTCATACTTAACAATATTCTAAAGACCAAAATCCATAGCCCAGTGCCCAACTCAAGTAGCTGAGCCTACATATGGGCATATGCAAAGGGAAGAAGTAGGAGGATATTTTTCTCTAGAGGTTATGGACCCACGTTGCAGAGACGACTTCAGCCCAGCAGTTGGAGTAGATTCCACAGGCCCTTACCCATTCCCCATAGGCACTGAACTGAAGATCTCAAAGCAGTGGTTTCTCTAGTTTAGTCTTTTCCCCAAGCTGACACATGCTCCAGACTCTTCCACCTTCTGCTCGCTGCTTGAAAGAAGCTCCCTGTCTCACAGAGCTCAAATCTGCACTGGAGTGTGCTCCCTACTATATTACCTCCCCCTGTGTTCAGTTCCTTTCTTATACAGTGAAACCACACTAGTTACAGAGGCAAGGAGCTCTTCCTACCTACAGTGAAAAGGGCTGAATTTTGGCCAAAAAGCCAATTTTCAACTTAAAGAAAACAGCCAAGTATAATTTAACAAATGTATTCCTCAATGCTGTGCCAGCTGATTGTGCAAATTCTTCACAGCCCTTAATAAGGGCCATAGTCTTCCTCTGGAGGAATTCACAGAGGAAATCTGCCTCAGAAACTCTGTAGTATGGATGGGAAACATGTATGCAGCTACAATGCTTAAGGTGTGTTGTACATATCCCCTGAGCACTAGTATCATTCTGCATATCCAAAAGAATGAATATGGGCCATTACACATATACTTAAATGATAATTTGAACAGGCACTAACAGAGTATCATAGATACCTGATAGACATAGACAGCTGCAGCAGCACAGGAGCCATTAAACAGAGCTGTAAACAGGGGAGTTTGAGTGGGACTTCTGTTGGAGGAGAAGGTATTTGTAGCTATTTGTATTTGTATGTGTGGAGGCTGGTAGGGGCAGTGTGCTGGTAGAGAAGCTGAGCCCTGAGTAGGGGGTGGGGCTTCTCTGACTAGGGGTCCTATAAAGGTAGCCAGCCAGCCAGTCAGGCAGCGGCACAGGAGCCAGCAAACAGAGAAGTAAATAGGGGAGTTTGAGTGGGAGTTTACAGGGGGAATTTGGGGGAAGACTACGAGAGGCAGGCAAAGGAACACACAGGCTACTGAAGGGAGTGTGCAGTGTTCTAGCAGTGTCTTGGTGCTTGTTGGGGGTTTGTTTTGCTGTTGGTGGTAGTGTTTTGGGTTGGTTTGTGTTTCCCAGATTTACAGGATTTAGCTGGGAAACCTATGACAGATACAGAGGCAGCAGTTGTAGTAACCCAAGCAGTGGAAGACACAATGAAGATGACTGGATATGGAAGCTGCAGCATATACATAATCCTGGAGGGGGTACCTAAAAAGAGTTTTGTCTGCATGAAGTGATAGAGCTGCCTGATAGAGCTGATGGAAGAAAAGATCCGAGGATTGGAGATGCAGGTGGAAACTCTGGTCGAGTTTAGGAGGGGATTCGAGCGGATGATGGAGCAAAGACATGATGATGCCAAAGGGAAAAGCACAGACTTGAAGATGGAAGCAAAACCAAAGAACTCTGCGGGGAGACTGCTGAGTGAGGAAAGTGGATGGTGAACACATGTGACTAAGCGAACCAGGCAGAGGAAAAGACGGGCTAGTGAAGGAGCAATAGAGATCAGGAACAGGTTTGCAGAGTTGGAAAATGAAGAAGGCACAGCAGGTGGTCACTGAAGGTGAGAGGGTAAGGAAGAAGAGAAGAGCAGCTAGCCCTATAAGGAGAGAGGAAGAGGCAATGAAGATGACACCAAACATGAGCCCCAGGAGGATACGGGATGGGTTGCAGAGGATTGCAAGGGTGAATAGGAATCAAGAGGATTTGCAGCCAGAGGGAACAGGGGATAGACTGGAGAATCGCACCGTCACCAGGAAAAGGCAGGTTTACATGACTGAGGACTCCTTACTGAGAAGAATAGACAGGCTTGTAACCAAATCTGATCCAGAGAACAGAAGAGTATGCTGTCTGCTAAGATATGGGATGTGGACCTGAGGGTGAAGAGGATCCTAATGAGAGCAGGAAAGAATCCGCTGATTGTCCTTCATGTGGGAACGAATGATATGGATAGAGTCTCGCTGGAATGTACCAAGGGAGACTATGCCAGGCTGGGGAAGATACTTAAAGAAATCAAGGCTCACGTGATCTTCAAAGGAATTCTGCCTGTTCCTAGAGAAGGGCAACAAAGGTGTGACAATATTATGGTGATCAACAGATGGCTCAGGCAGTGGTGTTATAAAGAGGGCTTTGGGATGTATGGCTACTGGGAGGCATTCATGGACAGAGGACTGTTCTCTCAGGATGGACTTCACTTGAGTAGGGAGGGAAATAGACTTCTAGGATGGATGCTGGCACAACTGATTAAGAGAGCTTTAAACTAGGAGTTGTTGGGAGATGGTTGGGAGATGTCCAGGTAATCGCACCATATTTTAATATTGAGAGGGAAGAAAATGAAGCAAGAAAGGATACTGTCATGGGTAGGAAAATGGACATACGGAGGAAGGGTACTGTAGATACAATTCTAATAGGTGATAGTTGTGGTAGAATGTCTGGGCCTAATCGGGTAAATAATGTGAGTGAAGCCAAACAGCAAGAATTAAGATGTTTGTACACCAATGCGAGGAGCCCAGGTAACAAAATGGAAGAACTAGAGTTACTGGTGCAGGAAGTGAAACCGGATATTATAGGGATAACAGAAACATGGTGGAATCATAGTCATGACTAGGGTACAGGTATTGAAGGCTATGTGCTGTTTAGGAAGACAGAAATAAAGGCAAAGGTGGTGGAGAAGCATTGTATATCAATGATGAGGTAGACTGTAAAGAACTAAAAAGGGATGGAATGAATAAGACAGAGTCTGTCTGGGCAAAAATCACATTGGGGAAGCACCCCATAGTGCTTGGGGTGTACTGTAGACCACCGGGATCTGATTTGGATACGGATAGAGACCTCTTTAATGTTTTTAATTAAGTAAATACTAATTGGAATTGTGCGATCATGGGAGACTTTAACTTCGTAGATATAGACTGGAGGACAAGTGCTAGTAATAATAATAGGGTTCAGATTTTCCTAGATGTGATAGCTGATGGATTCCTTCACCAAACAGTTGCTGAAACATCTGTAACAGAATACATGTTAGTCTTAAAGGAGTCACAGGACTCTCTGTTGCATTTGATATGGTTCCACATTGGGAATTATTTGCTAAATTGGAAAAGATTGGGATCAATATGAAAATTGAAAGGTGGATAAGGAACTGGTTAAAGGGGAAACTACAACGCGTCATACTGAAAGGTGAATTGTCAGGCTGGAGAGAGGTTACTAGTGGAGTTCCTCACGTATTGGTTTTGGGACCAATCTTATTTAATCGTTTTATTACTGACTTTGGCACAAAAAGTGGGAATGTGTTAATAAAGTTTGAGGCTGACACAAAACTGGGAGGTATTGACAATATACAGAAGGACCAGGATATCATTGTCATAAACAGATATTTAAGGGTTAATGTCTCTTTTACCTGTAAAGGGTTAACAAACAGTAAACCAAAAACACTTGACCAGAGGACCAATCAGGAAACAAGATACTTTAAAATCTCAGTGAAGGGAAGCCATTATTTGTGTTTTTTGGGTTTTGCTTTGTTCTCTCTGGATTCTGACAGGGACCAGACATGTCAGCAGATTCTTCCAATCTTTCTGAAAATATCTCTTCTGTTCTAATTTTAGTACGTACCAGGAAAGGGAGAGTTTAGTCTTTTGATTGTTTTCTGTATTTGCAAATGTGTAGTTTGCTGGGAGTATTTTAAATTGTATTTTGCTGGGGGGAGGTTTCTCTCTACTGTCTATAAGCTGAAAGACCCTGTAACTTTTACCATCTAAATTATAAAGACAACTTTTATTTTTTTTCTTTCTTTTTATTAAAAGTTTTGCTTTTTTAAGACCTGTTTGATTTTTTTCCCCTTGTTGAGGCTCAAGGGAATTGAGTCTGTACTTACCAGGAAATTGGTGAGAGACAAGGAGAGAGAAGAAAGGGGGGGAAAAAACCTGATTTCTCTGTGCTGTGATTCCAGGAGTTTGAATCACGGTGATCTCCTAACAATCATACTGGAAGATCTGGATGACCTTGTAAACGGGAGTAATAGTAATAGGATGAAATGTAATAGTGAAAAGTGCAAGGTTATGTATTTAGGGATTAATAACAAGAAATATTGTTATAAGCTGGGGAGGCATCAGTTGGAAGTAACAGAGGAGAAGGACCTCGGAATATTGGTTGATCACAGGATGACTATGATCACTGGCCATTAAATGGCCATTAAAAAAGCTAATGAGGTCTTGGGATGCATCAGGCGAGGTATTTCCAGTAGAGATAAGGAGGTGTTAGTATTGTTATACAAGGCACCGGTGAGACCTCATCTGGAATACTGTGTGCAGTTCTGGTCTCCCAAGTTTAAGAAGGATGAATTCAAACTGGAACAGGTTCAGAGAAGGGCTAATAGGATGATCCGAGGAATGGAAACTTGTCATATGAAAGGAGACTCCAAGAGCTTGGCTTGTTTAGCCTACCAAAGGAAGGCTGAGGGGAGATATAATTGCCCTCCGTAAATATAGCAGAGGAATAAATACCAGGGAGGGAGAGGAATTATTTAAGATCAGTACCAATGTGTACGCAAGAACAAATGGATATAAAGTAGCTATCAGAAAGTTTAGAGTTGAAATTAGATCAAGGTTTCTAACCATCAGAGGAGCGAAGTTCTGGAACAGCCTTCCAAGGGGAGTCATGGGAGCAAAAGACATATCTGGCTTCAAGACTGAGCTTGATAAGTTTATGGAGGGGGTGATATGATGGGATAGCCTAATTTTGGCAATAAATTTGTCTTTGACTACTAGCGGTAAATATGCCCAATGGCTTGTGATAGGATGTTAGATGTGGTGGGATCTGAGTTAATACAGAGAATTCTTTTATTGGGTGTCTAACTGGTGAGTCTCACCCACAAGTTCAGGGTTTAGTTGATTGCCATATTTGGGATCGGGAAAGAATTTTCCTCCAGGGCAAATTGGCAGAAGCCCTGTAGGGTTTTTGCTTTCCTCTGCAGCGTGACGTATGAGTCACTTGCTGGAAGATTCTCTGCACCTTAAGACTTTAAACCATGATTTGAGGACTTCAATGTCTCAGACTACCTGCGCCTGTAGCCCGACAGAGCACCAAAGCATGGATGCTTTTACCCAGATTCTGGTGTGGGCTTGCAAAGACTGTAATTTGCAATTTCCACTTACTGATATCCAGGCTGGGGGTGGCATCCAATGTGAAAGGTGCCTACTGGTGGAATCTCTCAGGCAACAGGTGGGAGAGCTACAGGAGGAGGTGGCTAGGCTGAGGAACATCCATATCCATGAGCAATTCCTGGACAGTATCCATGTGGAGACAGCTGACATAGCTGTCCCAGTTCACAGGACTACTGACACACCAGTGGAGGAGGAGATGGCTCAGGGTGGACACTGGCAGCTGGTTACTTCTAGCAGCAGGCAGTGCTCCACCCCTGCTGCGAATTCTCCTGCTGTGGTAATAGATAACCATTATGTTGTTCTTGATATAGGGGAGAACGAGTCACCCCCAACAGTTAAGGAGGCGAAGCCTCGTATCCCTAAAGCTGGGAGGTCTGCTGCCACCACTGATAATAAGAAACATAGGGTAGTGGTGGTTGGAGACTCTCTGCTGAGGGGGACGGAGACACCCATCTGTCGCCCTGACCGTTCATCCCGGGAGGTATGCTGCCTGCCAGGGGCCTGTATCCGAGATGTTACAGAGGCATTGTCGAGGATTATCCGGCCTTCTGACTACTACCCCATGCTACTCATCCATGTGGGCACAAATGATACTGCGAGGTGTGACACTGAGCAGATCAAGAGTGACTACAGGGCTCTGGGAGTACGGGTTAAGGCGTTTGGAGCGCAGGTGGTATTCTCTTCGATTCTTCCTGTTGAAGGTAGGGGTCCGGGCAGAGACAGATGCATCGTGGAGGTGAATGCCTGGCTGCGAAGATGGTGTCGCCACGAGGGCTTTGACTTCCTCTACCATGGGATGCTATTTGAGGAAGGACTGCTAGGCACAGATGGCGTTCACCTTTCGAAGAGGGGAAAGGCCTTATTTGCGCACAGACTGGCTAACCTAGTAAGGAGGGCTTTAAACTAGGGTCGACGGGGACAGGTGAGCAAAGCCCACAGGTAAGTGGGGAACAAGACCTGGGAGATGGGTTGGAAACAGGAGGGAGCACGGGCTATAATGGCATGGAGAAAGGAGGGTCAGGGCTAAGCTGGGAGGCAAGATCAAACCAGAATCTTAGATGCCTATATACAAATGCAAGAAATATGGGTAATAAGCAGGAAGAACTGGAAGTGCTAATAAATAAATACAACTATGACATTGTTGGCATTACTGAAACTTGGTGGGATAATACACAAGACTGGAATGTTGGTGTGGATGGGTATAGTTTGCTCAGGAAGGATAGACAGGGGAAAAAGGGAGGAGGTGTTGCCTAATATATTAAAAATGTACACACTTGGACTGAGGTGGAGATGGACATAGGAGATGGAAGTGTTGAGAGTCTCTGGGTTAGGCTAAAAGGGGTAAAAAACACGGGTGATGTCGTGCTGGGAGTCTACTACAGGCCACCTAATCAGGTGGAAGAGGTGGATGAGGCTTTTTTCAAACAACTAACAAAATCATCCAAAGCCCAAGATTTGGTGGTGATGGGGGACTTCAACTATCCAGATATATGTTGGGAAAATAACACCGCTTGGCATAGACTATCCAATAAGTTCCTGGACTGCATTGCAGACAACTTTTTATTTCAGAAAGTTGAAAAGCTACTAGGGGGGAAGCTGTTCTAGACTTGATTTTAACAAATAGAGAGGAACTTGTTGAGAATTTGAAAGTAGAAGAAAGCTTGGCTGAAAGTGATCATGAAATCATAGAGTTTGCAATTCTAAGGAAGGGTAGAAGGGAGCACAGCAAAATAGAGACAATGGATTTCAGGAAGGCAGATTTTGGTAAGCTCAGAGAGCTGATAGGTAAGGTCCCATGGGAATCAAGACTGAGGGGAAAAACAACTGAGGAGAGTTGGCAGTTTTTCAAAGGGACACTATTAAGGGCCAAAAAGCAAGCTATTCCGATGGTTAGGAAAGATAGAAAATGTGGCAAAAGACCACCTTGGCTTAACCACGAGATCTTGCGTGACCTACAAAATAAAAAGGCGTCATATAAAAAATGAAAACTAGGTCAGATTACAAAGGACGAATATAGGCAAATAACACAGGAATGCAGAGGCAAGATTAGAAAGGCAAAGACACAAAATGAGCTCAAACTAGCTATGGGAATAAAGGGAAACAAGAAGACTTTTTATCAATACATTAGAAGCAAGAGGAAGACCAAGGACAAGGTAGGCCCACTGCTCAGTGAGGAGGAGGAAACAGTAACGGGAGACTTGGAAATGGCAGAAATGCTTAATGACTTCTTTGTTTTGGTCTTCACTGAGAAGTCTGAAGGAATGTCTAATATAGTGAATGCTTACGGGAAGAGGGTAGGTTTAGAAAATAAAATAAAAAAAGAGCAAGTAAAAAATCACTTAGAAAAGTTAGATGCCTGCAAGTCACCAGGGCCTGATGAAATGCATCCTAGAAAACTCAAGGAGTTAATAGAGGAGGTATCTGAGCCTCTAGCTATTATCTTTGGGAAATCATGGGAGACGGAGGAGATTCCAGAAGACTGGAAGGGGGCAAATATAGTGCCCATCTATAAAAAGGGAAATAAAAACAACCCAGGAAACTACAGACCAGTTAGTTTAACTTTTGTGCCAGGGAAGATAATGGAGCAGGTAATTAAAGAAATCATCTGCAAACACTTGGAAGGTGGTAAGGTGATAGGGAATAGCCAGCATGGATTTGTAAAGAACAAATCACGTCAAACTAATCTGATAGCATTCTTTGATAGGATAACGAGCCTTGTGGATAAGGGAGAAGCGGTGGATGTGATATACCTAGACTTTAGTAAGGCATTTGATACGGTCTCGCATGATATTCTTATAGATAAACTAGGAAAGTACAATTTAGATGGGGCTACTATAAGGTGGGTGCATAACTGGCTGGATAACCATACTCAGAGAGTAGCTATTAATAGCTCCCAATCCTGCTGGAAAGGTATAACAAGTGGGGTTCCGCAGCGGTCTGTTTTGAGACCGCTCTGTTAAATATCTTCATCAACAATTTAGATGTTGGCATAGAAAGTACGCTTATTAAGTTTGCGGATGATACCAAACTGGGAGGGATTGCAACTGCTTTGGAGGACAGGGTCAAAATTCACAATGATCTGGACAAATTGGAGAAATGGTCTGAGGTAAACAGGATGAAGTTCAATAAAGATAAATGCAAAGTGCTCCACTTAGGAAGGAACAATCAGTTTCACACATACAGAATGGGAAGAGACCTACTAGGAAGGAGTATGGCAGAAAGAGATCTAGGGGTCATAGTGTACCACAAGCTTAATATGAGTCAACAGTGTGATACTGTTGCAAAAAAAGCAAACGTGATTCTGGGATGCATTAACAGGTGTGTTGTAAACAAGACACGAGAAGTCATTCTTCCGCTTTACTCTGCGCTGGTCAGGCCTCAGCTGGAGTATTATGTCCAGTTCTGGGCACCGCATTTCAAGAAAGATGTGGAGAAATTGGAGAGGGTCCAGAGAAGAGCAACAAGAATGATTAAAGGTCTTGAGAACATGACCTATGAAGGAAGGCTGAAGAATTGGGTTTGTTTAGTTTGGAAAAGAGAAGACTGAGAGGGGACATGATAGCAGTTTTCAGGTATCTAAAAGGGTGTCATCAGGAGGAGGAGAAAACTTGTTCACCTTAGCCTCCAATGATAGAACAAGAAGCAATGGGCTTAAACTGCAGCAAGGGAGATTTAGGTTGGACATTAGGAAAAAGTTCCTAACTGTCAGGGTAGTTAAACACTGGAATAGATTGCCTAGGGAAGTTGTGGAATCTCCATCTCAGGAGATATTTAAGAGTAGGTTAGATAAATGTCTATTAGGGGTGGTCTAGCCAGTATTTGGTCCTGCCATGAGGGCAGGGGACTGGACTCGATGACCTCTCGAGGTCCCTTCCAGTCCTAGAGTCTATGAGTCTATGAGACTCAGATTTGATACAAGAGTGTGTGGGTGAGATTCTGTGGCCTGCATTGTACATGAGGTCAGACTAGATGATCATAATAGTCCCTTCTGACCTTAAAATATATGATTCTATGATTCTATATTACACCCAATATAACAAAACTGCAGCCCAGATCTTGAACACAGAGTATTGGCCCTAACAAATCTTAAACAAGCCTTTCTCGCTGATTAAATGGCAATTTTTTCAGGATGTCAAGTTAATTATCCAACCACCCTTATTAAAATGTTCAAAATAAAAGACAGAAAATATACTCTTTATGCTAGAGTTTCATTCTTCAGATTTTGCATTAAATAAGAGAAAGCTCTGAAACAGATATAGATTCTCTGTAGTAAAATGTGCCACTCATTTAAAGTAGAACAATAGAACAACAAAGAGCAAAGTCAATAGCTTGTGCCAACTGATAAAAATCAATACAAGAGATTCATATTTATTATATTGGATAGTACTCTCATTCCCTAAAGAGGTATGAGGTGAAAGCCCTTGCAGGAGACAAGTGTGTTTGTGTGTGTGTGCATGCGCATGTGTGTGGACATTATATCTGAGAAAAGACATTCTCTCTCTCTCTCAGTAGAAAGAAATCCATATAGCTCTTGTCTCTGTTTATGGAACTATTGTGCAACCTTTGACTCATCTCACAGAAAATAAGTGACTTCATTAACTCTTCGTGACTCATATGTGTACGTGCCACCACCAGTTCTCAGCCCTGTGGGACAACATACAGGAATCCGTGGGTGATATGGACCTAAAAATGTAGCTCTGAGTACTCATTTCTTCTGCTGGCATAGAGTGCACAGCTAAGGGAAAGGAGCCAAAAACTGACACATCCCTGTGCTCTGGTGTTCTCTGGTCACTGTAACAGCAACTTGGGGCTGCTGGCAGATGACTTCTCTGTCTACTGCAATTTATCCTGGGGATGATCTGATGTGGAAGCAGCCCATGATCATGAAAGCACTAAGCACATTTTGCACTCTCCCCTCCTGAGGCACACTTCCATTACTAGCTGAGGATCACACTGGAGAGACCAGCAGAACAGCAGCCTGCATTAAAAGGTGGATGCAAACCTTTCACTCCATACTCAATCTACTCCAAAGTGTCTGTGTTGCTTGTTCTTTCTGTTATTTGATTGTCACTCATCCTGGGCATGGCAGGGAGAAGGAGAGACCATTTTTGGATGCCTGAGGAATCTAGCCACTATAAGCTGGGGAGGCATCAGTTGGAAGTAACAGAGGAGGAGACACAAGACACACAAATGGCAAGATTCAAATGATATACAGAATGAGATCATGGAGCGAAAACTAAATTATATTGAATGATTTACCTGTATATCCTAAACAACAATATCTAAGCAATAAAGCCTTCAGTTTTTCAATATGTTTATCATAACAGGGAAGACAATGCTTTATTACTAAATGAGTATACTATAGGAAGTAAATATAATGAAAGAACAGAGAAACTATTACTATTATTTATTATTATCAATATTATTACTTGTTAAGTCAATGTCAACATTGTGTTCTTTTGGTCTGATCCAAATTTAATTGAAGTCAGTATAAAGACTTCCATTGATTCAATGGGCTTTGGAATAGCTTGCTCATTATGCTCTTGCTCCTCATCCTTGCTGTGAGCTTCAGCAGTATGGTAGAATAGCTGTGGTGATAAATAGCAATGCCCAAGCGATAGACAAGGATGTGGATTCCCACCCACTTTAAAACAATTTATTTAGTTGGCATTTCCCCCTCTTATTTTTCACGCTTACTAACAGCAATGGCTGGGGACAGACAAAACAGCCTGAAGGAACCTTCTCTACATGGAGTGAACTGAAGCTGGGTTGGAGATAAGGATAGTCTTGCCATCAGCAGAGGCATCAGAAGATGATATGAGAGAATTGTGGGGAAGGGTATCTCCCAGATACAGATCCAACAGGAAGCTATTGGGATTCCACTACATGCAGAGACAGGGGAGTGACAATTTGAAAGTGTGCAGTGTCATGCAAAGTGTTAGAAGTAAAGCCAATGTGCGTATGTATGTGTGCACAGATGTCAGTTATTTTCATAAAGGAGCCATGAAGAGCCAGTCTGGGGTCACAGGCATTCTTGTCAAGAGTACATCTAGTCACAATCAACCTGAGCTTAGGAGACGACCCACCATGTATTGAGCTATGACAAGCAGGGGAAAGCTGAATAGGAAAGGATGGGTTATCACTGAAATAGTGTGCTTCAGCCATCAGGGGCATTGAGTATTCTTATTATGTGTAGACTAGCAGCAACAAGGAAGTATGTGGTGCATCTCATGTACAAGCCCAGTAGAAGTCAGTGAATAGGATGACCTCAACAACTCACATCAGCACTATGGACAGTGGTAGAGAGCATGCACACCAGGAGCCGTGAAGTTAGTAGTCACATCAGGGTCTCCACTCTGATAATAGGCATGGATTTAATGTCAGTATTCATAATTTATATGATAAGTATTGATCTCATAGTAAAAACCATCTAAGCCATAGGATATACTTGTAATAACTGTCATATACTGTGATTACACAGTAAATACATAGAAGGAGTATCCTGACTCCACCCCCATGATCCAGGAGCAGAGGGCTTCCCCAGTATGCAAATTTTGACTCTTCCACACAAAGTATGGGTCAACCCCACTGTTCTTCATCTTCTGCCCCCTTTCCTGGACCTCACAAAAGACCCATATGGTATTGTATATTCTCAGGTCCTTTCAGGCACACTGGACAAATAGGATACTAAAAATCTTTCAAGAAGATCTGTTTTTGTGAAATGTCAAGACTAGTTTTGGAAGCTAAGGAGTTTGATTAAACACCCAGGGCTAGATCCTAAAATGATATACATTTGAAAATTCCTCCATAACTATCTGATGTAAGGTACTATAGAAGGAAAAGGTATGGGGTAGCTGCTGAAGCTCACTGCAGATTGTTTTTCTTTTAGGTTTATATTTCTAAATAGCAAGTGTATGGAATTGGTATCCTTTTACTGAAAACATTTTTTTTATTTCCACTTTGCTTCACAAGAAGATTTAGAAAGAAAATCTTGATGCCTTATCTTCTGTGCAATTCAGAATACTGCCAATGCAAATTGTTAAAAGAAATGACCTTCATAGACAACTATTTTTTTTTCCTTTTTGAAAGATGAAGGATGGAGTATTTTGTAATTCAGATAACCTTCATTCGTAGCTAGTTAACTAAGTATTGGATTTCATTGAGAAATTACGACACCAGGCATTTGGATTAGTAGTGTTTGCCATCATTCATACTCAATAATTGAGGTCACAGGGATTATAAACTCTAATGTGTCAAATTGAATTCACTAGAAACACATCTAAAATCCTTTAATTATCAGCTTTTGGGGCTATGGATTAACTGGAATCTTTCAGTAACAAACAGACATTCTGTTTACTTCCCCCCCTCAAGCTACAGATATTTCTGTAGTCCCATAAAATAAAAATGAGATCTAAAACAAAACACCTTGAGTCCTTTGGAGCGTTTATATTATTGCCTAATTGCAATTGCTATATATTTCTTTCTGCCATTACTAAATTGATAATAAATTGGATACAACTTGGGGTCTTTAACACACTCTGTCATCATTTGATTGGAAATCATGTTCAGATAGAATGCTGATGTCTGGTCTGTATACAGAGTGACAGGTAGAAAGATGCACACAAAGAGAAGGAGACAGAAATTGTTACAGT
Organism: Gopherus flavomarginatus; assembly: GCF_025201925.1. Taxonomy (NCBI): domain Eukaryota; kingdom Metazoa; phylum Chordata; order Testudines; family Testudinidae; genus Gopherus; species Gopherus flavomarginatus. The sequence goes on along the minus strand of NC_066617.1, from coordinate 300,331,416 downwards.
ATTTTCTGTTTCATTTTCTCCTGGATGCTTATGCCATTTGCAGGGTTTCTAGTTTGGAAGTATGAATATTTACTATCTTAGAGACAAGTTATTGTTTGTTTGTCATAGTAGCATGGTAGCATTTATAAAAAGCCAGTTTTCCTTTCATGTAATTTTGTGGTGGTGTTGATAATGCTCTATCTTTACCAGCCATTAAGGACAAGTTTCAGCCTATCCTCTGTTTGAATCTACCAAAACCATTAACAAAGACTACAGTCATTAACATATTCAGAAAATGTTGGACAATCACATAGATGAAAAATATTAAAGCACAAATAATAGCTACAAAAGACCAGAATCTCCTTGCTTTAAAACTATGATCACTAGTAACTGCTGAAGTCAAGGTTGCATAATATCTTTGTCCTGATCCTATATATAAAGTTCATATTTTCTGAACCATTCCTTCGTGGACTGAAATTATTCAGTCTTAGTCTCTGCTCAAAGGTGATTTTCTTTTTTCAGGAAAATTTCAGTACAAATGGTTAAGCCATTACACCTCTTACTCCAAAAAAGTGGAATTGTGATATATTTTTTTGCCAATAACTCTAGTGCTGAAATGGCTAAGAGACGGAAACTGAAATATAGCAGAGGTAAAGCTCTCATTAATGAGAATTAACTTTGACCCTTTATTGATGAAAACTGATTTGGCCCAGTTGTTTGAAGCTATTTAGGTGCCTAAGGTAGTTAAGTAGCAAATACCTTAAATAATCTGGCCCTTTGACCGCTGTATGTTCTATATCCTTTTTTTTTTGCTTAACTTGTAGGCAAAATTTTCCAAAGCACCTAAGAGAATTAGGCACCTTAGTCCCATTGAAACTTACTTAGGTATTTTAGAAAATACCACCCATATCATATGCAGGTAAAGAAGATTCTTGTGTGTTGTGTGCCTTAGCTATGCAGTGAAAAATACAGTAAAGGTATACAGTGAATGAGACAAGGCCCCCAAAGATCTCTTGCCATAATCACAGCCTGTCTTGCAAGACTGGTAACGAATGAGGCCTGGCTATTATCTAGCACATGCAATATTAACTTTGTAATTTTTTACTTTTTTGCATGCTTAACCGTGAAGCCCTTAATTCCTCATAACATTGATTCCATGATGTATTTCTATAGATTTAATTGATTATTATTACTAAATTAGAAGTATTTATGGCTCAGTCCTTTTCCCATTAAAGTTAATGGCAGAACTGTAATTGAGCCCAATATGACAAAAAATAATCCCTCTAGGATCAGATCATCTCTCCTTCTGAGGTGATGCCTACATGGTGGAGAATTCAGAAAACTCTTCAAGGTTTGCTTCAGAAAAGGATTGGTAATGCTCCTTTTAGAGGTATAGGTTAATCCCAGAGGGAGTAGAGCCATGACACTAATTCAGATATTTCTGGTAAGAGGGAAATTACAGTCCTTGCCCCCAGTCCCAGAAGGGATTACGTTCTGCTCCCCACTCATTCCTTTGGGCTGAGGAGTCTCCACTCTCTTAACCACACAGTCCATGAGCCGGTACTGCCAGAGGTTGAGTTCTCAGCAGACTTCCCTGCCCTCCATTACACAGGAACAGCACAGTCATGCATCGGGTCCTAACACTACTCACAGAAATTTGGCCTGGCCACCCTTCCATCTGTATGGCAGCAGGCATAGTGATTTAGTAACTGGACCACTGCTTGAAAGTTATCGAGCCATTCCCCTCGGCTCTGCAGCCTGTGGAACTTCGAGCAAGTGCAAAAACTTTGGAGGAGTGGGTCATTTTTAATTCCACCATCTCCACCATACCCTAATTGGTGCTATTGAAATAGAGGACAACCTCCAAGCCACCATCTGGGTGGAAGTTCCAAACCTAGACAACTACTTTTTTTTTCCTGTGCAACTCCCCTTTCTCTAAAATGGGTTTAAATAGAGATTAGATGTCAGCAGTGCTCGGAGCTTCATTAACTCCTGTGTGGATATCAACATATCTATCAAGGGAGAGTATCATGGCAGGAGATTATGCTATGGCCTCACCTCTCCTGCCACAAATATATTCTCTCTCAGGAGCATGTACTCTTGGAGGTGAGGACGTGATTCTCTCCCTGAGTACACACATTCATGCTACCTTGCAAAAAACAGTAGTGTAGCTGCAGAAGCATAGGCAGCATCAATTGGGGCCAAGCTAACCATCCTGAGTACAAACCCTTCTGGATCCAATAGGTACATACTCAAAGATGATAGAGTGATGATGTCTAATTGAGCTAGAAATCACATAGTCAAGCTCCAAGGGCAGCTGTAACTTCAGAGTCATGACATCTCTAGGAATAAAGAGACTTTGGTTCAATTCTCTGTTCAACCACAGACTGCCTTTGTGACTTTGGAGAATTAGTCTCATTGCCTCATTCTCCAGCTGTAAAATGGGGATAATGTTTTCCTACCTCACAGGCATGTTGTGAGGAGAAATCCTTGAAAGATTGTAAGGTGCTCAGAGACTGCAGCAATAGCAGACATTTACCTACAACAGATAGATGAAGTTGATTCTACAAGACTTCTTATGAGCTCCCAGGGAAATCACCAAAGTACAGATATCCCTCATACCTTCAGAGCTTTTCAGTCTCATTTAACTTGTAATTGTTTCCTTGTGTGCCACACTGTATATTCCGGAGTTTTCACCTATCTCTTAAGGACAGCTCTTTATTTTTTTTTTAAAAGAGGGGAATTTTGTTAACCATTTAAACATTTATGAAATATGCAAATGCAAATGAACATGATAGCAGAGTAAATCATTTTCTCATCTCCAAAGTAAATCTTTTGCAACATTACAAGTGCTGTGGTTTATGTATAATGTTATCCTCCGTACTGAGCCATTCAAAACTGTAAAATGCAGTAACTAAAAATAATGATAGATGAAGCTTTGTCCTTACTCACAGTTATTTGACATTGGTTTACTGTGACAATAACTGCTTCATTATTTAATGGAAAACAATGTCACTTTCAAATGGCAAAGCATCTTCTCAACACTTTATTACACAATTGAAAGGATTGATTGCAGTTGATTGGATTTTGTCTCTAGGACATAGTAACTTCCACATGTCCCTCGATTTAACAGTCACTTTTGCCAAGCTCAGGGAAATCTTGATAGCCTTTGTGCAATCCTTTAGATAAGGCTTTTTTTTTTTTAAAGCTTCTGGAGAGAACATGAGAAAGTGGAATTATTTTTAGAAAGTTCTCATTACATAGGTTTCTCTTCCTGTTTGATATAAATAAAACAGCCACACTATGTTCACTGGTACCAATTTTTATTTTCCCCAAGGGACTGAGCAGTTTCATCTCAGCTGGAATCCTACTCATGGGATTGTTTAAACAATGGTGACAGACAAATCAAAGACAACCGATTTTATTCTACACTCACTTACACAGGTTTTAAACTAACATAACTCCAGCGACATCAGTGGAGTTATTCCTGATTTATACTAGAGTCAGTGAGAAGAGAATGAATCCTGAGAAATTCAAACCACTTACTTTTAAACAGACACACTTAATAAATCCCATTTTAGCAATATATCTATTGAAATGAGAACAAATCCCAAGATGTTTTCATTCTCATGCCTCACCCTCTACAGTTTAGTATGTAATTCCTTTAGCTTTTTCTATTTAGGTAAAAGTTGGTCACTGGCAACGAGGACTGTTTAAACTTGTCACCTTTCAGCTATATTCCAACATGTGCATGGCCTTCTGTCTTCAGAAGATGCAAACTTGGAGGGATGCAAGCTGTTTTACATGTAAAACTAGTAGAAGCAATAAAAATGATCAAAAATAGAATGCACTCCCTCCTGCCTGTCCCTCTTCCCCTGTCACCACCCTCTTCTCACCTCACTCCCACATAAATGGATTGTGCTATTAGGAAAAAAAAATCTTGTGTTATTCATATACTGTTCTTTACACTTGGTCATCCAGTATTTCCAGCTGGCCCAGGGACCTGATTCAAAGCACACTGAAATCAATGGAAAATTTCCCAATGACTTGAAAGGATCAGGCCACCATTTTTGCACTTTCCACTTCTTTTCCTTTTTAAATTAAATGTATTGCTTCTCTACACGCTGCAGTCCTCTGCCAACTCAGTAGACAGAGCTTGGGCAAGGACAGGACATGCTTGCCCAAAGATGAAATGGAGGAACAACCAATGGTGAGATGAGAGGTTAGCTCCATATTCCCATCTATAGGGACTGCAAACAAGGTATCTGGTTTTATGATGGCAGAAGATATTGCTCTAGGGAATACACAAAGACTGCAGAAAGGGCATCAGAAAAGAACTGAAACACATTTTGGTTGTTACTAACCTTGACAAGACCCCTTAAGGAGTATGGCCTAGACTCCTAATCTGTATAGTGCTACCCCAATCCATTTTGCATTTTTGATCAGTTTAAGCATTGATGTGAAGCTAACTAAATGTTCTTTAACAATAGGGTGCTTCAGCAGAGTGTTTTTAAAATAAAGGCAAAAGTGCACATAAAGAGTAAATAGGTAAATCCCATAATTAATACATTCTATAAGTTACAGAAGGAGAGGAAAAGAAATCCATCAGAATAGGTCCTACTGTAAAGTGCTACTTTATCCCTGTGCCTAGTGGGTAGACAGACGACCTGAATAATAGGGTCTGTGTACCACCTGTACATGCTCAGAGTGGCTCTGTTCCAGCCAGAGGGTCCAAAACTACATATAGGAGATCTGGAAGGGCAGTGATTACTATTCCAATTTGCTTGGCCCCTCTGTTAGCTAATGAAATACAAATATTATTAGTCATTTTGCTGCATTACAGTAACACTTACAGGCCCAAACTGAGACTGGGCCTCCATTGTGCAAGACAATGTACAAACACATACAGCGCTCAGTTGTGAGCCTTATTACACGTCTGTACACAGGGTATAAAGAGCTCCCATACTCCTCTGTGTAGGCTACATGGGGTAGGGGGTTAGAAAGGAGAGCAGCTGCTACTGGGCCCTCTAACATGCAGATGAGCTGGCCTGTACCAAGTAGGTGGATGTAATCTGCACATAGAACCATGGAAGGGACCCCAGGAGGTCATCTAGTCCAAACCCCTGCTCAAAGCAGGACCAATTCCCAACTATATCTGAAATATTTTGCTTCCCCTCACAGCAAGGCTGAAGTCACAAATTATAAAGTCAATGGGGCTTTTTGAGGGAGCAAAGGTTCCTCCTGAATGGATCTGATTGCAGGATCAATTGCAGTAAATAGATAAGAATTAGATATGTATAAATACCTTCAGAATGGATGGCTTTTCTTCAAATAGCAAATACCTACTCCCTAAATTGTCTATTCTGCATGCCATAAATATTGCTAACTTCTTGCTGATATCATGGTAGATGTAGATCTTAACACAGGAGCTTTTACCCATAATGTAGATTCGCGTAAAATGATATTTGTCTTGACCATTCCCATCAAGTGCACTGGTAATCCGGTTATATTCTATAAATTCTGGAGGTCAAGTTCATTCTTAATGAAATCCCATTGACTTTAATGGGATGATATGAGAGTTGATATATATATGGTACAAACACAGGGTTAATTTATATATATAACCATATATATATATATGAATCATATGCAAAGTTTGTCCCTTGAATTCCTTTTTTTATACTATGTGTTAAAAACAGCCCAGCCTTGAAAGGTTTCTATTAAACTAAACAGGGTTTTTTTTTTCCCCAGAATAACTGGGCACTGTTGTGCTTTGAATTTCACCACATTTACATTAGTAATTTTGAGCCTCCTGTATATGTCTGGAGACTAGAAAAATTCAAAAGGGCATCTATTTAGAAAAAGGCATATCCTATTGCAGTGTTAGCTGATTATTCTTATTTATTCATATGCTGAGCAGATGATTTTCTATTAAGTTAATCTTCTTCAATAATTGCTATTTCAGAGAGTAATAAACTTCAGATTCTCATTTAGGTATGGATATGTTTTGTAGTTGTTGATAGGCCACACAGGCTTCTGTTGTTATCAATGTCTAATAAATACAGCTATTTAATTATTTTATAATTGTATTTAATTATATATCTGGAACATGTTCTGATTAGGCAGCTGCAAAACACATTGAGTATATAGAGGTTAAATATGTTCATCTATATTAACTATGCATAGTGTATTATCTAATTTTAAATGCAAATTAGTAAGAGATAACTTAAAATATAGTTTAATTTTTAGATTGTGGAGTAATAATGATATACTTACCACAAATGGGCTTTTAAAATTAGAATTCCATTATTAAGCATTGTACTCATCTATTCTATTACTTTTTGAAATTACAGTTTATATATGGGGTTTCCAAGTCATTTTTTGATGCAGGATGATTATAATTTTCAAAAATGTTCCATTTGTTACAAGAAAAATTAGCATGCTCCAAATAAAGGGCAGTGGTATTTTAATAAGCAGGATATTTTTAGCTGTTGATGATAATTAACATCTGGACTATCAGTTATGCATTCATATTGCAGCAGTGTCAGATCTGAGTGGCAATATAGTAACTGGTACGTTTGTTGATGTGCTTCTATAAGTTTCCATTTGGTTATACTGTAATAAGAAAAAAAATAAGTTAAAAATCATGGGCCAGACCACAACCTCAGCTGTGACTGAGATGCACACAGCACAGCTCAAGTGGGAGTTGTGAAACTGACTTTTATGCTTCCCTGTTCCTGGGTTGTTTGTGTATTAGGTCAGAGCCCTGGAATACTAATAACCAGAAGGTTGACAGTAGTCCCAAGGGACTGATACTGTAGCCAAAAATGTGTAGGATAATGAAGTCTTGGCCATGTCCTTTCCGCTATCAGCCAAATGTGAGGAAATATCTGCTATGCTTGCTGTACACCACCAGAGGATCTTCCTAGATTGGGAAGATCCTCCTGTGGCAGGTGATACTGACTTTAGGGACAGATTTCAGTAGCAGTATAATGCTGTCTATATTTTTCACGTTCAGTCCTCTCCAGCTCTAGGGCATTTTTTTACAAATGGCTTTTAAAAACAAAACCAAAAAATCCCTACATTGAAAAAAAAAAGTTGAAAAATCCAGCATACGAAAGTTAGGAAATGCCTGAATTGTAATCCCCTTGCACATACGCATTATGATAATCTTCCATTCAACAATGTTCTGGAAAGCAAAGCAGTCCTCAGAAATGATCAGAACAATTGCAGGGAAAGTCCTGCTCAGTCCCTACATCCATGAGCTGGAGTATGTTCAGTGGCATGCAGAATCCTCAAAGGATTTAGCTACCAATCGTTAACAAGTCTTTACTGAGCACGTGAAAATAGGGATTTTTCCGAATCTTATAATTTGCCCAAATTTGGATAAATTTTCATGGAAAAGGCAAAAGGCTCCTCTCTGATACTATAACACCCGCTGGCAAATTTTATATCTTTGCTTCAACATATGAAGGCATTAGTTCTTCTTAATAAAACAGTTGAAAGATGTATTTATTTATTTGCAACTTGGAGAAAACTATATATATATAGTTTCAACTGTTTTATTAAGAAGAACTAATGCCTTCATATATGTATATTATAATCTCATTCTTGAAATGTTTTAACTGAAACTTTCCAAGAAACTTCAGACTGAGGCATAAACCCAGCATAGAAAATTTCAGCCTAAACAGTTAAAATATGGTAAACTTAGCAGCCGCTGAAAACAGGTTTTTTTAATGAAAAGTGTCAGGCAAAAATTGAGGGTTGCTTCTATATAGGTGTTGCTACTTGTGCTGCCAATAATAATGCACTGGGTCAGATCTCACATGAATGTCTTCATCTTTGGTGCTAGCCTGCCATATGACAGGTGCAACATTTCCGAATTTGTTTCCCAAGAGCCAGGGCCAGATTTAGCAAGTGCAAGGCCCGATTCTTACTCACCTGGTGGTGCTCCAGGTCTTCGGTGTCACTTCGGCAGCGTGTCCATCACTCGCTCTAGGTCTTTGGCGGCACTCAAGGACCCACTGCCGAAATGCCGCCGAAGACCTGGAGTGCCGCCGGGTCAGTAAAAATTAAAAAGGCGCCAGCTCAGGGCCCTCTTAGGCATGGGGCCTGATTCCAGGGAATCAGGCGAACATGGCTAAAGCTGGTCCTGGCTGAAGCCACAGAAGAAGTGTTGCCATGATTTTTACTTCAGTTGCCTGCCGATCTCCAGGATAGGCAGAGGAGGAACTTTCATGGTGGCTGGGATAGATGTGAGATATTAGAAGTTTGGAAACATCAAATGACTGCTATACTAAGATGTGCCAGACGCTATGGACAGTAGCATAAATGTTTGTATCTATAAATGTTTGCAGTCTTATTGTAGCTGTGTTGGTCCCAAGATACGAAAGAGACAAGATGGGTATGGTGATATATTTTATTGGACCAACTTCCATTGCAAGAAATCATTCAAAATGAAGTGGGCAATTAGTACCTCTGCAGTCATAGGACAACAGAGAGTGAGTGGGTTACTGTTTTCTGTAATGAGACATAAAACCAGTATCTTTATTGAGTCCATGATTTTTGGTGTCTAGCAGAGTTATGAATTTAAGCTCACAGGCTCATCTTTTGAAGATGTGGTGCAGGTTTCCTTTGAGGACAGGGACTGAGAGGTCAGATATGGAGTGATCATTTTATGAATAGTGATGGGTGATAGGGTATTTTTGTCTTTTATCATCTTTCTGTGTGAATTCATTTGAGAGCATAGTGATTGCTTTGTTTCACCTACATAGTCGTTGTTGGTGTAATTGATTTACTGGATGAGGTACGCCACATATTGTGATAGGCATGTGTAGGACCCATGGATCTTGAAAGATGAGTTGTGGGAGTTATTGATCATCATGGCGTGGAGTTATGGCTGAAGGGTTTGCGTCTATTGTTACAGCACAGTCTGGTGCTGCTTTCTCATAATTTAATTTTGCATGGTTCCTTGCAGCATGTGTTAACTCATGATTAACAGTCTGTTCCACCTTATATTTAACTATGACACTCTGAATAACTTACCCAGACTTGAGGAAGAGCTCTGTGGCATTGTCTCTCTCACCAACAGAAATTGGTCGAAAAAAAAAAATTACCTCACCTACCTTGCCTTTCTTCTATCTATAAATGTTATATGTATCTTTAGAGAGACAAGGGGTCTGGGACCAACATGACTACACTGCATATGTGCCTTTCTGAGCTAGGGATTGTATTCTAGCCTACATGACAGATGGTTGCTGAGCTTTTCCTAGGAACTAAACTCAGTATGGAGTAATTACTGCAAATCCTGAGACAGGTAAACATCTCCAGAAAAAATACCATCTCCTAGGGGCAGTTGCATACATTGGTTCAGCCCTGATCCAAGAGACCCAGAACACACAAAAGCACTTTTGGTATAAAGGGTCAGCATAAACAGACTGAGGATGCCTCATTCTGGTCCAAAAACTGACATGAGATTGTAACAAAAAAGGGCAAAGCCATGCTGGAAGGTTTGAAGGACTAGAACCTGCCATGGTCTGTGGAAGATAGGTAACGCCTGGTAAGCTTAGCATGTGAATAGTTTTTATTATATGTTTTCTCTGTGAAGCTTTAATCTCAAAGTAAATGTATTGTGCTTTGTAAAATACAGCTGGTCACTGACCACCCTGCCACTGTCCCTTGAGAGACAGCCTCAGGTGCTAGATTAAGTTCAGACATGCTAGGGATAGTCACAGTGAATTGCAGAGGGACTTCAAGCTTAAATATCTAGTCTGGAGGGAGAGGGACATGGGTTCCCATCCATAGAGAGATGACAACTGACGTCCTGAGACAAAAACAAGGGGCTATAAGGGAGACTGCAGTGGTGCTGTTGATACTAGAACTGTGACAGTGGCTTCATATAGGCTTGTGATAAACTGACAACACTGGTAGGACCCTTACCTCAGGTTCACACCTCCAGCTTCACAGCTGTAATAACAGAACATTCTACTTTGTGCCATTGGCCCATGTAAATGTAATATGTTCTGGCACTGTAATTTCTTCTTCTTTGCTTTTCTCTGGTGATTATGTTTTGTTTTTGTTTTTTGTTTTGGTCTGAGAGATATCCCTTGAGAGATACTAAAAGTGCCAGACAGATTGACTGACATATTAGCTGCTCAGTGGAGAAATTTTTGGCCACCATCTCTGTATGCAGTTGGGGACAGGCACTTAGAGATGGTTGCTGGCATCTGTTACCCAAACCCTTTAGCATAAGGATTTTCTGTGTGGCAAGAAGAAACAAATCAAGTCAGTACTTTAACACTGTCTGAAGGGATTCTCTCATTAGAGAAGCCTGCAGAGTTCCTGAAAGTGATACTTCACGTGATTTCAAGCTTTAGCAGCTAAAATACATTTATATTCCTCAGACTGGATGCTGAATTTAGAAAGAAAACCTTAGCTGGAAGCTGATGTAAAAGCATAAAATCAAATATGCAACAGGAATTGAGAAATCCAAAAGATGTAGCTAGGGCTGTTATAAAAGATAGTCCATAGAAAATAGGTAGTTTGAACAATTTGAACAGAAGTTGCAACATATGAGTTATACAAGACCATAGAAATTGTTATACTGGATTCAGGGCATTAGCCCCTATGATCTAACATCCTTTCTCTGGTAGTGGCCAGTATGCGATGCTTCAGAGGAAGGAGCAAGAGACTCAGTCATGGACAGTTATAGTATTATTTACCCATAGGGAATGGGTTTCTAGTCCCTAATAAAATAAACACAATCTTTCCATCTAATTTTACTGTGAATGTTCTTCTCATTATCCATATACAGTACCGAGTTCTTGACCTCCGTGAAATTTTGTGGCAGTGAGTTTCACAGGTAAGAATTATGTACTGTGTTATAAAAAAAATACTTCCTTTCCTCAGTTTAAATTAGTTACCTTCCAGTTCCACTGGAATATGAGAAAGGGTAAATAAGGGTGAATGATTTACCTGTGCTATGCTGTTCATTATTATGTAGAATGGTTTCTTTCCTCCTACTTGTCTCTTTTCTAACCACATACACATACTACCAGACTATAATTTTCTCGAACTGCATCAACTCTGCCTTTCCATAACACAAAGAAGCAGTACACGTATCCTCAGAAATACTACATTGAAAAGACATGGGACTATTATAATTTAAGCTGTGGCATTATTTATTTGCTTTACTGTGGCACCTAGCAGCTTCAGTTATCGACCAGGATCTCATTGTGCTAGGTGCTGTACCAAGATAGAAGAAGAAAAAAACAGTCCCTGCTCAAGAGAGTTTACAATTTGGGTAATACAACAAAGAGTATAAAACAATCTTGAATAACTGAATAGTGATCACCTGAAGAGAATGAGAACACTGAAGAGAATGAGAACAGCCCACCAAAGAACGGATGAGGAGCACTAGCTTGTTTCTCAGCATGGCTCTCCTTTTGTGCTGACTCAGGCAGGCAGCCAAACTGAGGTAGCCTAGTTGGACTATGTTTGTCAGATGCCTTTTTGCAGTCCAGTGAACAATACTCACATATCCAACTATCCATACGTGGGGCTTTTCTGCTCAGTCCTGAAACAGAACAAACAACAATCAATTTAACAGTAAAAGTTTAAATCAAATATTATCCCCTTGGGGAAGCCCAGTATAGGATCTAAAGCAATGTGATGACCAGTATCCAGTGGACCATGTCTTGTCTGCTTCCTTTCCTAACACTGCAGCAGCTGTTGTAGCTGCCCCTATTCTAAATCCATGACAGCCAAAATCCTCTGAAGACATACCAAGAAACTCAATTCCTTTCTTCAACACTGCTGTGAACTGATACCAGGTTAAAAAATTTCCATCTCCATGGGGTTGCTCAAGGCCCATAGACTGAACTGTGATTAATGTTTTTAATGCCTGAATGGTACAAATGCCCACTTTCCTGCTCTCATTTAGCAAAATCTTGGTAGTGCAGCTGAGCTGATCTGTTTTCGACAGTTGACTTTCCTTGTTCCCATCGAAAGTCTCCAGTGACTAGTGCTCTGCCTGGCTCATTCTTCTTTGATCCAGAAAATAACCTTTTCACCCTAAAAGTCTCCAAAAAGGCCACCAGGAAGTCTGCTTTAAACAGCATTGCCTTGCTTCCTCTACTAAAAAGACTTGAGGAATATATGGACTATATCCTTTAAGCTGTGACTAGTGATTGATTGTATGGGATCTACCCTGGAGCTTTTGAATGTTACCGAAGTTTCTGTACACTGTGAACTAAGAAATGGCTACTTGTCCACTGCAAACAAAAGTCCCAGCATGGCCAATCAGCCAACCTGTCATATCCCACGCAGTCCAATGGGAGCAGTAGTGACAGAAGAGGTTCCAATATCAGATGGTACATTGGACCCACCATTCCCCAACCATGCAGTTCAGGGAAGGAGGGGGAAAAACAAGAAAGAAGCAGAACCTTTTCCCGATTCCATATACATATGCTGCAGGCTATTGGGGGGGGGGATTGGAAGAAAAATGTATAACAATGCCGCTGTTGCTCTTGTCTGAGATCTACCACTCATTGCGGGGGGTGGGGGCAGTCCCCATTGCTCTCTGACCCATCAAAGTCTCTTTGCAAATGAAGTGAGAATTTTCCAGACCTTAGTCAAACTTGCAACTGACTTCAAACAGAAGGTTTTGTTTTGAGGAAGGATCAAGTAGCAATTCAGTGAAGACCACAGTAGATTTGCCCCTTTAGTAGAACAAACCTGCACTGAGGTTTTTTGTCAACTAGCAGCAAAGAATCCTGTGGCACCTTATAGACTAACAGAGGTTTTGGAGCATGAGCTCTGGTAGGTGAATACCTACTTCGTCAGATGCACGTCATGCATACCATCTGACAAAGTAGGTATTCACCTACGAAAGCTCATGCTCCAAAACCTCTGTTAGTCTATAAGGTGCCACAGGATTCTGTGCTGCTTTTACAGATCCAGACTAACACGGTTACCCCTCTGATATTTGTCAACTAGATTATTATCTCAGAGATTCACTGTGTCAGTTGGTATCCATCCAAATTATCAAGGATACTGTAACATAACCTAAGCAGTAAAGCACTTAGTTAATTCATCTTTGTAAGGAGCTTTTATAAGGTAGATGTTCTTCTTCAAGGTCTTTGTCAGGGTAACAGGCATATTTTAAAAGTAAGTTGATATAATAAGATGACCCAGCTGAACAGCAATGTGATAATATATATAATATTCATGCTGAATTAGAGAGTTGACAGACGTTTGACAAACGTGTAGCTTGCTCTGAATATCAGAATGTTTGGGATAAGCCTTTTTGTACAAAACAGAATTAAAAAAAGAGATAGATAATGTTACAGTATTCTTGATAATTTGGATAGATAGGAACTGACACTCTGCACCTCTGAGATAATATTCTGGTTGACAAATGACCTAGAGTGAAGTTTTCTCTACCAAAGGAGCAAATGTACTGGAGTCTTTACTTAATTCTTACTTGGTCCTTCTTCCAAAAACAAAAACAAACAAACGAACAAAACTCTTCTGTTGAAGTCAGTTGCATATAAGTCCCATAAGTCTCATATATAAGTGAAGTGAGCATTTTCCAGACCTTACTCAGTCAAACTTGCAACTGACTTCAACAGGTTTATTTTAGTTTATTTTATTTTTGAAGAAGGACCAAGAAAGAATTAAATCGAGTCCAATACATCTGACCTCTTTGAGCTGGATCCTGCAAAGTGCTAAGTATCGCAGCTCTAATCCAGCAATGCACTTTCTTATGTGCTCAGAGTTAATCATGTGTTTTGATGGAATGGCACCACAATGATCAGCACCTGGACACACTGTGCCCTTTGTGCTTCACTAAATTATTTAGATGTGGTTTCACAAAAACTGTTACCAGATAGATCTTGATGTTACGGTGTCTTAAACCAGAAGACCATAAATTGTGATGCACATTTTTAGCAGCAAGTGTAGTATGTTAGTGGTAATAAAAAGCAATGGTCCTTCATCAACTTTTTATTTTTAAGTTCTTACATTGATGTGCAATGTCTTGTTACATTATTTTGAATAGGTCTTTGGGAAAATATTCTCATAGTTGGTAAAAAAACCACACTTGAGGGTCTGTGAAACATTTTATTTCTTAAGTATTTTGTATAATTGAGAATTGCCTTGGGTCAATGTAAATAATGGGGGGAAATTGTGGAAATCTGCTTGTTTTAAAAAAGGGAAATTTTGTTATAGTGTTAGGTACAAATAACCCTGGGGAGAAAGAGTTTCATATATACAGAGGCAGAAAAGACACAGTACACACAACTTAAGAGTAAGCTCCCACACAGTCTCATCCCTGACCTGAAGCAACTACATCTAAGGGTGTGAGAGTAGTTACCTCTCCTTATGCATTTGATCTTTGGTCTGTGCTGAGGCAGCAAAAAGAAAAAGTAATAGCAATATTTTTTTAAGTACATCAGAAGCAAGAAGCCTGCTAAACAACTAGTGGGGCCACTGGACAATCGAGGTGCTGAAGGAGCACTCAAGGATGATAAGACTATTGCAGAAAAATTAAATTAATTCTTTGCATCAGTCTTCATGGCTGAGGATGTGAGGGAGATTCCCAAACCTGAGCCATTCTTTTTACATGACAGATTTGAGGAACTGTCCCAGATTGAGTATGATTAGAGAAGGTTTTGGAAAAATTGATAAATTAAACAACAATAAGTCAATAGGACCAGATGATATTCACCCAAGAGTTCTGAAGGAACTCAATGTGAAATTGCAGAACTACTAACTATAGTCTGTAACCCATTATTTAAATCAGCTTCTGTACCAGGTGACTGGAGGATAGCTAATGTGATGCACATTTTTACAAAGGGCTCCAGAGGTGAACCTGGCAATTACAGGCCTGTAAGCCTGACTTCAGTACTGGGCAAACTGATTGAAACTATAATAAAGAACAATATTGTCAGACATACAGATGAACGTAATTTGTTGAGGAAGAGTCAATGTGGTTTTAGTAAAGTAAAATAATACCTTACCAATCTACCAGAATTCTTTGAGGGGGTCAACAAGCATGTGGAACAAGGGGATCTAGTGGATATAGTGTAAGATTTTGAGAAAACCTTTGACAAGGTCCCTCACCAAAGGCTCTTACGCAAATTATGCTGACACGGGATAAGAGGAAAGGTGCACTCATGGATTGATAACTGGTTTCTCAAACTAGGGTTGTCCATTGTGTAATGAAAGCCCATGGCGGGCCGGGTCAGTTTATTTACTTTCCCCATTCATAGGTCTGGCCGATCGCGGCTCCCACTGGCCGTGGATCGCTGTTCCGGGCCAATGGGAACTGCTGGAAGCGGCAGTCAGTAAGTCCTTCGGCCCGTGCCACCCCTAGCAGCTCCCATTGGCTCGGAGCAGCGATCCGTGGCCAGTGGGAACCACGATTGGCTGGACCCATGGACAGGGCAGGTAAACAGACCGGCCCGGCCTGCCAGGGGCTTTCCCTACATAAGCGGTGACTACTGTTTCAGAACCCTGAGATAAATCCATGGTATATCCACATCTTGAATACTTTGTGCAGAGGTGGTCTCCTCATCTGAAAAAAGATATATTGGAATTGGAAAAGGTTCAGAAATGGGCAACAAAAATGATTAGGGGTACAGAATGGCTTCTGTATAAGGAGAGATTAATAAGACTGGGACTTTTCAATTTGGAAAAGAAACGGCTAAGGGCAGATATGGCTGAGGTCTATAAAATCATGACTGGTGTAGAGAAAGTACATAAGGAAGTGTTGTTTACTCCTTCTCATAACACAAGAACTAGAGGTCACCAAATGAAATTAATAAGCAACAGGTTTAAAGCAAACAAAAGGAAGTATTTCTTCACACAACACACAGTCAACCGGTGGAATTACTTGCCAGAGAATGTTGTGAAGGCCAAGAGCATAACAGGGTTCCAAAAAGAACTAGATAAATTCATGGAGGATGGGTAGGAATGATGTCCCTGGCCTTTTGCCAGAAGATGGAAATGAGCGACAGGCAATGGATCACTTAATGATTACCTGTTCTTTTCATTCCCTCTGGGGCACTTGGCACCTGACAATCTTGGAAGACAGGATATTGGGCTAGATGGACCTTTGATCTGACCTAGTAGGGCCATTCTTTTTTTCTTATGAAAGGGGCTTGGATATATCAGTGGAGACCTCAGAAGCTTACAAGCTTTGCGTTGAGTTCAATGGGAGAAGGAACTAGTCTATGAACTAATTAACATATGTTGGTTGCCAGAAAAAAGAAATCAGTATTTGCCAATAATTGTCATCTGATGTGAATAAATATGTCAAGGACTAAGGGATATCTCATAAGATCTCTTCCATACACTTAGAAAAATTAAAGGTCTATCTCCATGTCCTATTTTTTTTTCTAGTGGACAGACATGAAATCCTTGTCATGTTTCTCTAGAACAGGGATCAGCAACCTTTGGCAGAGGACGATTTGTTTATCTGCTGAGTCCACAGGTTCAGCTGATTGCGGCGGGAAGTGGCGGCCAGCACATCTCTTGGTCTGCGCTGCTTCCCACAGCCCCCATTGGCCTGGAGCGGTGAACCGCAGTCAGTGGGAGCCACGATCAGCCAAACCTGAGGTATGCCACATGCCTAAGGTTGCCTATCTCTGCTCTAGAAGCATCATCTTGGATTCCTTTAATAGAAACCTTAACTTTTATTAAACACAGAAATAACAGTGCAAGTGAGAGTTCAAAACAGATAGCTTAGAAGCCAACAAAACAGCTATGTTGCACTCCAGTGGTCTGTTACTGTACAGGTCCAGCTCCAGACTAAACACAGATATAGGATAGAATATTAGTTGCAAAAAGGTACAATCTTGTGTCTTTGCCTGGACACTACCAACCAATAGGTATAAAGCTGCTCACATGGACTTCAGTTTAGGCAATGTGCGTGCTGTGACATGTTCGGTCATAGAGATACCCTTGTGACTTTTACCTGATGTGCTCGAATTACCTCTGAGCTCATTTTCTCTGTCAGCCTGGGACTCCAGAACCCTGACTTGTTGAGCCAGACATGCTAGCCTGCTGCAACATAGAGCCAGATCTGGTCCATTCCCCCAAAGCTGCAGACTTTAACCAAAAATTGCTCAGCAGGTCACCTATGTCCAGCACCAAGACACCCAGTTCCCAATGGGATCCAAACCCCAAATAAATCCATTTTACTCTGTATAAAGCTTATGCAGGGTAAACACATAAATTGTCCACTCTCTATAACACTGATAGAGAGATATGCACAGCTGTTTGCTCCCCCAGATATTAATCATGTACTTGGGTTAATTAATAAACAAAAGTATGAAAAGTAGGATTTAAGTGGTTTCAAATAATAACAGACAGAACAAAGTCAGTCACCAAGCAAAATAAAGCAAAAACATGCAAGTCTAATCCTAATATATTAAGAAATTGTTGATAGGTAAAATCTCACCATCAGAGATGTTTCAATAAGCTTATTTTACAGACTAGACTCCTTCCTAGTCTGGGCCAAATCATTTCCCCTGGGGACTGCTGGCCAATCAGCTGGTCAACAGGTGTCAAAAGTTCCAAGGGAAGGAGAAGCTATCTTACACTGGCTGCTGGGACTGTCTCCCTTCACCTCTAGCCTTATTAAGTTTCCCCACCCATTAAGGCAGGTGAATAGCATTTTTTTACATTTCATTTTTAGAAACTTGCACTAATTTATTTATTCATTTCCATCCTGACCTCATTCAATAATGCCTGTATTCCCAGATCCTTCTCTGACATTTTCAAACCTTATACTAATTTACAGTTACAATAATTTCTTCACTAATAGCCATACAGAACCGCGTCATTACTTCCTGTATTACCGGTTCCTTTTATGACATTAAGAGGCAGCAAGCAGTGACTCTTGCTTATATAAAAAGTGTTTGCTTTAAAAATTATTAAAAATTCTCAGTTGTGTTTATATATTTACATTACGTATTTATACTAAAGTATTATAATATAAAAATCGATTATATGAGGGACAATAGGTACTGTCTTGTAACGGGGCAAGAATCACCATTGCAGTGCTTCCCGCTGGCTGTGGTGGTAATTAGCTCTCATTTCGCCAGAGTGCCTTTATCTAGTGGTGTCTTTCCCATCATCTCTCTCATCTCCACCTCCAGGACCCATGTTGCTCCTCAGATTGTGGTATTATCTTCTGGACACAGCCGAAGGGTCCCACTCGGTTCTCTCCCCATTCCAGGGGACTCAACAGTCCTCAGTACAGCCACTTGCATCGGTGGCAAACTGCAGTCCATGCAATGGCGACTCCCCTCGGTGGCAAGTGGGGAGGGGCATGAGGAGTGCCCAGGCCCACCCGCTACTCTGGGTCTCAGCCCAGGGACCCTATAGCCAGCACTCACATACTGCTCTCCTCCTACTCTGCTGTCTCCTTCCCTGGGCCATTTCCCCACAGCCCTAGCACTTTCTCTGCCCTTTTATCAGGGCCTCAGTCTGGAAACCAACAGGCTGGAGCTCCCGCTTGCTCTTCTGATCCTGCCCAGCATGCTCTGGCCATGGTGTTATCTCTCTCAACGCTCCTGCAGGGCAGCCAGTCCTCCTCCCTTCACTTTCAAGGCGAGACTACCTCTCTTCTGCTTAGCTGCCTGGTTCTGATTGGCTGCTCCACTGAACCCTATTGGCTGGCTCAATAAGCCCTCTTCTAATTAGCTGGATTTTGAACAGCTTCCCCCAGGCTGCTTTAACCCTTCTTCTGCCTGTGTGGGGCATCTTCCCCCCATACACCCTCCCCCCTTAAGACCACACACCTGTGTATGTGTGTGTGTGTGTGTGTGTGTGTGTGTGTGTGTATGTATCTTCCCTCACAGCTGGGCCCACAGGTGTCTCTCTCCTGCTGCAAGCTCTTCACTAAGAGGAGCAACCTTCTTCCGTCCTTTAGGGTCTGGGTTCCCACTACAGCTTGGCCTTCTCCTAAGTGGGTTCCCCAACTGCTCTACCTCTTCCCTACCTCCCACTACTAGGTGTGAGAGAGAGCTTTCCACACAGACCTCAGTCATCATTGCCCCTTTGCTCTGGTTAGTTTCCAACCAAGCCTGTTTCTCAGACATCCACACCTTTCTCCTCTGGGGGCAAGGTCTCTTATTCCCATAATACAAGAACTAGGGGTCACCAAATGAAATTAATAGGCAGCACATTTAAAACAAATAAAAGGAAGTTCTTCTTCATGCAGCGCACAATCAACTTGTGGATCTCCTTACCTGAGGAGGTTGTGAAGACTAGGACTATAACAGCGTTTAAAAGAGAACTGGATAAATTCATGGTGGTTAAGTCCATAAATGGCTATTAGCCAGGATGGGTAAGGAATGGTGTCCCTAGCCTCTGTTTGTCAGAGGATGGAGATGGATGGCAGGAGAGAGATCACTTGATTATTGCCTGTTAGGTTCACTCCCTCTGGGGCACCTGGCATTGGCCACTGTCAGTAGATGGACCTTTGGTCTGACCCGGTACGGCCATTCTTATGTTATGTGACCCTCTTTATGGCACTGGAAGCACTCTGTTCCCCATCCTGGTAGGGGTATTCTCTCCTTCACTGTCCCTGTTTCCAGTAGGGGCACTCCCTCTCAAAGTGGCCCCTCTGCCCACAGGCATAACGTTGCCCTACTTGGGCTTCTGGCCTCCTGCACTTGGGGCCTTGCTTCTCTATTCACTCTCTATAGCATCTATGGACGCTTTATCACCACAGCTTAAGCATATACATCTACTGCTCTGCTAGCCAGGCCACACAGTATCTCAAGTAGTCCAACTCCATTTCTCCACCTCCATTGTCTATCAGTCTCTCAAGCAGGCAATAGTTCCCACAGTCTCCTAGCTTCCTCTTGTATCAGGGTGATTGCATGCTCGCATTCTCCACCACATGTAATGGGGCTGAACACACCACCATGGCACCCCCTGCTGTCTATCCTGGGAATTAGCTCTCATTTCATCAAAGCACTCTCGTCTAGTGGTGTATTGCAAGTCATCATTCTCGCCTCCACCTCTAGGACCCATGCTGCTCTCCAGACTGCAGCATCCTCTTATGGACACAGCCCTCCAGCTGAGTCTCACTCGGTTCTCTACACCCTTCCAGGGAACCCAATAGTCCTCAGTCCGGCCATTTGTCTCGGTGGCAAACTTCAGTCTCCAGTCTAGCCACTCACCTCAGTAGCAAACTACAGTCCATGCACCGGCCACTCCCCTCGGTGGCAAGTGGTGAAGAGGGCAAAAGGGAATGGGTGATCCAGGCCCACCTGCTTATCTGGGTCCCAGCCCAGGGACCCTATAGCCAGCAGATACATACTGTCCCTCCTCCTACTCTGCCATCTGTTTCCCTGAGTCACTTCCCTGCAGCCCTAGCACGTTCTCTGCCCTTGTATCAGGGCCTCAGTTCCGCAGCTGTGAGGCTGGTGCTCCTTCTTGCTCCCCTGACCCTGCTCAGCACTAATCTGTCCATTGTGCTATCTCTCTCAACTCTCCCACAGGGCAACCAGTCCTCCTCCCTTGGCTTCCAGGGAGATACTGCCTCTGTTCTGCTCAGCAGCCCTTCTTATATGGGCCAGCCTGGCCCTGACTGGCTGCTCCACTAAGTCTTCTCTCTATTGGCTGGCTCCATATGCCCTCTTCTGAAAGGCTGCTTTAGCCCTTCTTCTGCCTGTGTGAAACAGCCGCCCCACCTAGGGTGACCAGATGTCCCGATTTTATAAGGATAGTCTTTGTATTTGGGGCTTTTTCTTATATAGGCTTCTATTACCCCCCACCCCCTGTCCCGATTTTTCACACTTGCTATCTGGTCACCCTAGCCCCACCACACATGTGCAAGCAATATGATTCACTTTCTGTCAAAATAGCCTCCAATGTAGTGCCTGATCCTGCCATTATTGGTTACTTGAGTAACTCTTATTGAAGTCAAGGGGATTATGCGTGTGACAAAGGATTACAGATATGAAGAATGCTACGCAGTTCTATTAAACAGAGCCAGGGCCAATTTTTTTTCAAAAATAAGAAAAAAAATAGGTTTTTAAATCCATAATTAGTCTCTTGCCTGAATTTCACAATTAATGAGCACCAACCAGTTCTCACTGACCTCAAATAAATGTGATAACATACCTTAACTGTTGTACAGTTGGGAAAAATTTTCATAAGTGTCTAGCTGACCTAGGACACCGTGTCTAACTGAATGGCTATATTGAAAATTGTGTTCATTGTCTTCAGTTGGGAGCTGCTGGGTGTTTAGCATTTTTTTAAAATCCAGATGGTGCTTAATATGGAGTAAAGAGCTTGACTTTAAACTCTTATTTGAAGAAATCCTGTCCCCTTTTAATAATTTATTTACGCTATTCCTAAAGAATGACAGTATATAAACTTTAAAATGTATACATTAGAGGTTATTT
Organism: Gopherus flavomarginatus; assembly: GCF_025201925.1. Classification (NCBI taxonomy): domain Eukaryota; kingdom Metazoa; phylum Chordata; order Testudines; family Testudinidae; genus Gopherus; species Gopherus flavomarginatus. Next base: position 300,310,009 of record NC_066617.1, on the reverse strand, counting down.
ATTAATATTTTATGAGACGGTTTTGTGGGAGCAATGATCTATATTGGCTAATAACATATGGCAATGCTAGTTCTGAAGTACTTAAAGTTGTTCAGGATCTATGTAATAAGAAATGAACACAAGTTAATTTTAATAATAGCATATGGTTTAGGACATCACTAACTAATGCCCACTTGATTTTTAGGAAGTAGAAATAAAAGACAACTAATCGTCTATATACTCATATACAATGTATAGGACAGATGATATTTTACAAGAGTGTATCAGAAACTGGATTAGTTTCCTCTCCCACTGGATGTCACTGTTGATCTATATTAATGAAACTTCAAACACCTTTATCTGGTAGTAAATAAGATATTTGCAAAAGACAGAAATGAGTAAGCTGAATTGTTTAACATTTTTTATCTTTGCACCGAAATTAAATTTTATTTTGAAAATTACCACAAAGCTGTTTGCAAAAGCCACTCAATTTCCTGAAATTTTAGATATTGTTTGTGAATGATTTAATTAATAGTATTAATTATGGTGATATTATAAATTTTATTCAGACCTAATACTCTTTTATACGGTAAAGCCCCCTACAAAAATGAATTTTAATCCACTTATTTTTGTGGGAGTAACAAAAAGCCCTCATACATTCAAGGCTGTTATATATACCAACACATAGCTCCATTAAGAAATAGCAGTGTGGCATCTCTGATTATATTCTGTAATCTCCATTGATATATAAAGGAGAATTGTTGTGTCATCTCGAGAGAGAATATTAGGGGGCTGAACTCACTTACAAAACATATACTATAATATAGTGCTTACTGAATACAGCTAGATCCAGATTTTATAATATGTGTTTGCAGAACAGTACAGTGTGTGCTATGTGTTGGAAAAAAGTCACCTTAAAATTATGTGCCAGGTGATAGATCAGAGCACTAGTTGGATGATGATGTAGGTCAATGGTGGCTAGAGAGGAGTTAAACAGCAGAGACAGTTCACAGCAGGCCTGGATTTTAACATAAAAATAGCCAGTCTGAGATTTGGGGTTTATTGCAGGATTTCTTGTTTAACTAAATAACAAAAAACTTGGCAAAAGATAGTTCCTGCCGCATAGCTTTACATCAGTATATGACAAAATAAACAGGCAGACAGAGTCAGTCTTCACCAAAGCTCCCTTTGTTTTCTATTTAGAGCTGGTTAGAACATTTTCACTGAAATGAAATGTCATCAAAGTCAAAATCTGTAGTGAATAAATGTTGGGGTAAATAAGGTTTCTGTTGGGAAGGGTGGGTCTCACACACACACATACTTTATAGCCTTGTGTTTAGGGCACAAGCCTGGGGTGTAGGAGACTGAGTTTCAAGTTCCTGATCTGCCTGATTCTCAATAATCAGAGATTATTACACACATCCTTCCCTGAATCAAAAATCTTGGAGTTTGATCCCAAAATGAACATTTTGACAGAATTCTGTTTTCCCAAAATATACTCAAAAGGTTTTATTTTCATTCCAATTTGAAATGAAAATAAGTTCTGAAACTTCAAAAGTTGCCACAAAATGGAATTGTCATCCCCTGCCAGTTCTGTTTCTGATCAGCAAAACTCATATCTTTGTCTGTCTCTGATGCACATAACCTAACTCCCCTTTAAGGTGCTGTAACTCAATAGATTGAACTGTGGTTAATTAGCTGCCAACGAGGAGCCATCTTTTTCCTAAAAGAAACCACAGCCAGGCCACTATCAGGCTTGGTGCAGGGAACAATAGTTCACAGTCAGGATGCCACCAAGTTTATTGAACATAAGACAAGTGGGAGATTTGAGTCAAAGATGGAGATGGAGTTGCATTTGGGAATATTCTTCTTCTCTGCTCTCTACTACTGCAGCTGCTTGCTAGAGTTAAGGTTTCTGAGATTTGTAGTGTGAGTAGACTAGTCTCCTATCCAATCAAGGTTCTGGTATCCTGAATTGGACTGGCTTGAACAGAACCCTTTATAAGAAGGCAAAGGGAAATTGGGGGCTGCTCGAGTGGAGGAGGGAAGGAGTGGTGGAAATATTGCAAGAACAAATGTTCTCTCTGCCATTTTGGTTTGTATGCCAGATCTAAATTCCAATCTAGACTTCTTTCATGGTTCTCATAAAAACTGAGATGCTGAATTGTAGATTTAGTAGCATCCAGAACTGAATCAGACACCTGGCTGCCCTCTTCCCCCTCCTTGGTGAATGCACTCCAGCTATCTAGCAGGGGTCCTGATGTAAACACCAGAGAGTCACTGCTGTCCTGGTGTCTCCTGCCCCCAGATCCTGCCAGTGCAACCCTAAGGCAACACACTCTAGTTGCCTAACAGGGGTTCTATTGGCAAGCACACCGAAGCCACTTGTGTCCTGGAGTTTCATTCACCCAGATCCTCTCACTGCTGGAGCCTGGTTCCCTTCTCCTTCCACCCTGGAGCACTGCACTCGAGTTGCCCAGAATTTTTCAGACTCTGCTTTCCCTCCCATAAACTTCTCCATCTGCCAAACACCCATAGCTCTCACCATTCCCATCTTTGGCATCATCCCTTCCCTCTGGCTACATTTCCCCATTCTTGTTATCCTCACTCCTCTACAGTTGCCACCAGCTCTACCTGCTCCTCTTCCCCTCTCCATCCCAATCTCTCCCCTCCTCCTACCAGTACAAATCCAGGTCCTACATTCACGCCTGTCTGTCTTGTCCAGGCTCTCAATATCTTGTGTCTCAATTACTGCAACATCCTTTTCTTTGGCCTAGAAAAATACAATCTTGTACAATGTTGCTGCAAAAATCATCTTCCTAGCCTATCACTTTGACCATGTGTAAGGGATGACACTGACTTTTAAAAGGGAGCAGGTCCAGTTCACCTGTGACTGGTCGGCTGACCCCAGCTGAGCATTAAAAGAAGGCACTTGATTTTAAGGGGAGAGAGACACAGTGAGGGGGAAGCATGGGTGAGCAGATGGAGAGCCAGTCAACAAAGGGCAGAGAAAGTAGGCCTGGGTCACTAACTTCCAGCTCCCTGGGAATAAAGAACCTAGGGAACTAGGACAGCCTGAGTCCCTGGGAAGGGAGCCAGGGAAGCAGGAACAGCTGGACTGCCACAGTCTCCCGGGAGACAAGGAACCTGAGAACTAAAGAGCTAAGAAACTCTGGGAGCTATTGCCCAGGTAGAGATGAGGAACATGTTTTTGTGTTTTGACCTTAGTATGGACAATACCACTGCAAAAAACAGACCATGGGCATGACAGTGAGTCTCTTGTGAGCTGGAGAGAATCTTTACCTTGTTATATTGTGGCTCTTCACAGCCTATCCTCACCCTACCTATCATTTCCTGTTCAATACTGGGATGTGAATTCCTACCTCTGATTTGTCCATAATGCTAGCCTCCATCATTCTCTTGTTAATTTTTTAAACAAACACCTTTGTGCTTTCTCCTATGCTGCTCCTCACACTCAGAAGGAGCTCCTTGTAAACATTCTCAATCTCATTATTCACCTTCAAATCTCAGCCTTCAAACTCCTTTTCTGTGATGTCTACAAAAATCTTGAGAACAGTTAGAGCTGCTGGTGTGCTGAGACCATTGTCTGTCATGGTGACCAGTACTGTCTTATTCTTTCCTTGTACTCACCCAGATGTTTGAACCCATATGTTGTCTCTCATGTTATACTTGGAATGTAAGCTCTTTTGGGCAGGAACTGTCTTTTGTTCTGTGTTTGTACAGTGCCTAGCATAATGGGGTTCTAGTCCATGACTAGGGCTCCTACATACTATGGCAATAATTATTGATAATAATAAAGAGGGCATAGCCAGTTATATTTTTCAATAAGCAATTTTCCTTTAACTTCAACCCTTATTTTAATGATGCACGTATACATATCTGCAGAATAAGTTGAGATTGAAGGCTTCAGTTCCACAGGGCATTGAGGGAACGTGAAAGCCATCACCATACTGAAAGTAATAGGCATGTTTATCAGGAAGTATATGCTGAATAGTATGGATCCATCCAAGCTTAGTTTCCTCAACAAATCAGGAAGTGTGGTTTGTGCTTTTTTCATTGTTCAGTTCTTCAAAGACTTCTAGGGATGATAAGGCTCCAATCGTGCAAGGAGCTCTATGTAAGCAAACTCTTTTGTGCACGAGAAGCTCCACTGACTTCAATGGGACTCTGTGCAGGTACAGAGGTCCTTCCATGGAGAGCTCATTGTATCGCTGACCAATAGTAGATCGGGAATTTATAAACCTCTGGCCTACTGCAGTAATTTGACTAATTTTTTTCATTAACCCTTAGTTTCACATAAATCTTCACTTTCTTCAACAATTAGTTAATTTAAGAATAATTGGAAGCTACCTCTTTATCAAAACTGAGCTAACAAAACTTAAGTATGATGCTTCACAAACTGCTGTTAATGTATATTAATTGTTACTTTATAATCCCATAGGAAAATATTTTTTCCTGCTTACACTATTAGCTCTAACAATCTTACTTTATTAATTTGGTAGTTTCCTTCCACTTAAAACATGTATCTGTATTCATATTATTCATTCCATTAAGCCTTTTGTAAATCTCAACTTTATCTTCCCCGATCCTTCTTTACACTGTGGAAATGAATCATGTTCTTTCGGTATGCAGAACAGTTCATTAATTGACAGGCTGACATCATCTTTTTAATCTTTTATTTTTGGACCTCTACCTTTGTTTCTGTCCTTCAAGAATTTAAAGCTCCTCAAATTATTTTGAAAGCTCTGATAAGAAGATAAATTACACAGTAAAAGACACGTCCAGAATTCAGGGATGTGAATGGGGATTTTGCAACTGACTTCAGTTGGAGCAAAACTGAGATTTATCTTCTTTGGAGATAAATTTCTACTCAACTATGTGCATTCTGCTGTCACGTGTATATGAATTATTGTTAAATATGCATATATTGAACTTTACATTGATTGCCCTTAAAGCTTGCTATTCTTGCCATGGACTAGGTTACTTCATGTTATTTACTATAGGGAAAAGGGAAAATCCTGAGGCAATTTTATTTCATTATCTAAGGGCTTGCTGACACTGAGAAGTTGTCTCAGCTTGACTAAAAGTGTGATGCTGAATCAATTTAGTTAAACTGGTGTAACTTTGTGTGTGGATGCTGCCTCAATTTAAAGCTGCTTTATATCAGTTTAGCTTGTCCCTGTCAAATAACAGCTTAAAAAGATTCATGTTAAATATCAGAGGCAAGCTAAACTGACACAGGCCAACTATAAATCGATGGAATAGGGTCCACACACTGAGTTGCATAGGTGAAACATTACCATTTTAGCTAAATTGGGGCAATATTGTGTGTAGATCAGACGACAAGTGATACACAAGTTATGAGTAATCCCCATACACCCCGTGTTTGTTTATAACAATGCGGACAATGTGGATCCACTAAGTTTAGTTCCTTCAAAAAATCAGGAAGTGTGGGTTTTGTTTCTTTTTGTTTAGTTCTGGAAAGACCTTTAGAGATAATAATAAGTTTTCTGACACTGAAGAAAAATCAGTTTTGTGAGGGAGAGCTCTGACACAGACACAAATAGGAACTGCAAACCAGAAAAATGGCTGTCCAGAGATAATTCTTTTTCTGTAAATAGTCTGTTATTTCAAGTCTGTATTTCCGAAAATCCGTCCCCTGGCAAAATTCCCATTCGCTTTAAATGGAGTAAGATCAAGCCCAAGTGAGCTGCACTTATATTTTATCTCCAAGAAGCATTTTTTGGGGAGAACATTTACATCAGTATTATAGTTTGATAAACTAAACACATCTTTATAGCAGTAAAATGTACCTCTTTGGTGATAACTCAAGTTTCATGGCAAACACAAAGAGAAGTTAAATAACATAAAGTAGCCTTTCTGGAAGATTGCAACCTAAAGTGATTTTATTTCTTAGAATTCAGAACAATTACACACAAGCACACAAAAACAGCGAAAGAGGAAACATCCTAATGCAGAGGGGAATAACTCAGAATACCATGCTTTAAACTGACTCTCTGTAACTGACTCTGATCACATGCTTTCCTCTTATGGATTCCCGCTAGCCCTGTAGCCTGACCCAGGAACTCTCCCCCAAGACATACACATACTCTTTAAGTGATAGATTGCAATTCCAACACAGTCCTCAATACATGATAACAATTCTTCATATATCTCCATCTTTGGATAACATGCAGAATGAGAAAGATGGAAGTATTCTGAAGATTTCAATGCAATTATTTTAAGAACAAATCTTACAAACACATATATCCTTAACTTTTAAGCTCTCGAACAGTCCCATTTGCTACAATGAGATTGCTTGTGTCACTAAAGTGAAACACATTTGTTTTTGCAGAGTTGGGGGCCTTCATTTATTCATTTATTTTCACCCGTGCTTTAGCAGTATTCTCCTGTTGATATATATCTGTCTCCTTCTCATTCCCCAAAGTGAAATATACAGGAATGACAGAGAAGTTCGGGCCTGGGCATAGCCATAAGGAGTAGTGGCAATTTGAAGATACTAGATTAATAATTGGAGGTACACCTATCTCCTAGAACTGGAAGGGACCTTGAAAGGTCATCAAGTCCAGCCCCCTGCCTTCACTAGCAGGACCAAGTACTGATTTTTGCCCCAGATCCCTAAGCGTCCCCCTCAAGGTCTGAATTCACAACCCTAGGTTTAGCAGGCCAATGCTCAAACCACTGAGTTATCCCTCCCAGGATACAGGAGAATACTGCTAAAATATGAGTGTAAATAAATAAATAAATAAATAAATGAAGGCCTCCAACTCTGCAAAAACAAATGTGTTTAACTTTAATGACACAAGCAGTCTCATCGTAGCAAATGGGACTGTTCGAGCGCTTAAAAGTTAAGGATATATATGTTTGCAAGTTTTGGTCTTAAAGTAATTGCTTAGATCCTTTGAGGCACATCATCACCATTAGCCTTAATATGCCTAGATGGTGAATGGCTCCCTATAAACATGGTAATTAAATATTCAATAGGTATACTTCCAAAGGGGCTGGTCCTTCACAGTGCTAAGCATTCCCAACCCCCTTTGACATTAGTGGAAGTTAACAGCACTCACTAACTTCTGAGACTGAGCCCTAAATCAAGTGAATATTAAACTGTTAATATATCAAACTTAGCGCCTCTGATTGAAAAGTTACACCATGTGAAACACATCGTCAGATTGGTGCATTAGTATAGCACCAATAGAAAGAACATTTTAAAGTCATTTGTCATATCTTGTAAAGACTATGCATTGTTATGTGAAATGTTTTATACATCAGGTTGTCCTGTATAATATACATAGGCAAATAATAATATGTATATGCTAATAAATTGTAGAATTGCTGAGAAAATCCCAACTGTTCACCTGCCTTCTAGAGTTAAAAAAGGCCATCAATCACTTCAATTCCTTTTTAAACCATGCATTTAAACAGCATTTTCTTTATATTCCACATTATTCTTGTGTTCTGCATTGTGACAGCATAAATATTTTTGTTTTCCCTATCCCTCAGTTATGTTAAGTCAGCCAGAACTGGAGGTGGCACTAAATAAGCTATACTGTAAATCTGAAACTGTGCAACAAATCCAGAGGCTATTGTTTTCTGCATTAATAAAAAATGAGACAAATGGAAATGGAGTACACACAAAATGGCTTAAAGTTCATACAAGCGTAGGATAGAAAAGATGTGTGGCTTGTTTGTTTGTTTGAAAACAAAAATAAAACACAAACATAAAATGTAATATGAATTGAAAATACAAGGAAACATAAGGATGATCCACAGTTTATATAAATTAATTACATTACATAAATTATTATTTAATTTAGGGCTGTCAATTAATCACAGTTAATGCATGTGATTAACTCAAGAAATTAATCATGATTTTAAAAAAATAATCACAATTAATCACAATTTAATTCCACAGTTTAACAATAGAATACCAACTGAAATTTATTAAATATTTTGGATGTTTTTCTACATTGTCATATATATTGTATTCTGTGTTGTAATTGAAATCAAAGTGTGTATTATTTTATTATAAATATTTGCATTGTAAAAATTATAAACAAAAGAAATAAAATTTTTCAGTTCACTTCATACAAGAACTTCAGTACAATCTTTTTTAGTGGAAGTATAACTTAGAAATGTAGATTTTTTTTTGTTACATAACTGCATTCAAAAACAAAACAATGTAAAACTTGAGAGCCTACAAGTCCACTCAGTCCTACTTCTTGTGCAGCCAATCACTAAGGCAAACAAGTTGGCTTATATTTATAGGAGATAATGCTGCCCTCTTCTTATTTACAATGACACCAGAAAGTGATAACAGGCGTTTACCTGCATTCTGCAACATATTTTTTGTTATAACAGGTATTTACCTTCATTCTGCCATATATTTTATGTTATAGCAGTCTCAGATGATGACCCAGCGCATGTTGTTCATTATAAGAACACTTTCACTGCAGATCTGACAAAATGAGAAGAAGGTACCAATGTGAGATTTCTAAAGATAGCTGCAGCACTCGACCCAAGGTTTAAGAATCTGAAGTGCCTTCCAAAATCTTAGAGGGAGGAGGTTTGGAGCATGCTTTCAGAAGTCTTAAAAGAGCAACACTGATGCAGAAACTACAGAACCCGGACTACCGAAAAAAGATAATCAATCTTCTGCTGGTGCATCTGACTCAGATAATGAAAATGAACATGTGTCGGTCCACACTGCTTTGGATTGTTATAGAGCAGAGCCCGTTATTAGCATGGACACATGTCTCCTGGAATGGTGGTTGAAGCACAATGGGACATATGAATCTTTATTGCATCTGGCACATAAATATCTTGCGATGCTGGCTACAACAGTGCCATGCGAATGCCTGTTCTGACTTTCAGGTGACATTGTAAACAAGAAGCGGGCAGTATTACCTCCTACAAATGCAAACAGACTTGTTTGTCTGAACTATTGGCTGAACAAGAAGTAGAACCGAGTGGACTTCCTGGCTCTAAAATTTTACATTGTTTTATTTTTAATGCAATTTTTTTGTACATAATTCTATATTTGTAAGTTCAACTTTCATGATAAAGAGATTACACTACAGTACGTTTATTAGGTGAATTGAAAAAAATATTTTGTTTTTTTACTGTGCAAATACTTGTAATCAAAAATAAATATAAAATGAGCATTGTACATATTGTGTTCTGTGTTGTAACTGAAATCAATGTATTTGAAAATGTAGAATGCATCAAAATATTTAAATACATTATTTTCTATTACAGTTTTAACAGTGCTATTAATTGCATGATTCATCACAATATTTTTTAATCATACGATAAATCAGGAATATTTTTTAATCACTTCACAGCCCTAATTGAATTATAAGATAATAATAGCTAGCTACCAATGATCTAATCCTGCTCCTACTGAAGTCAATGGAAACATCTTCTACTGATTTTAATCAGAACAGGCCTGAAGCCAATGCCAATTGTTGTACCACAGAATCATAAGAACAGAAGAATAGCCATACTGGTTCATGCCAAAGGTCCATCTAGCCCAGTATCCTGTCTTCTGACAGTGGCCAATGCCAAGTTCCAAGAGGGAATGAACAGAACAGATAATCATCAAGAGATCCATCCCCTGTCACCCATTCTCAGCTTCTGGTAAACAGAGGCTAGGGACATCATCACTGCCCATCCTGGCTAACAGCCATTGATGGACTTATGCTCCATGAACTTATTTAGTTCTTTTTTGAACGTTGTTACAGTCTTGGCCTTCACAACATCCTCTGACAAAGAGTTCCACAAGATGACTGTGAGTAGTGCGATGAAATATTTCATTTTGTTTGTTTTAAACCTGTTGCCTATTAATTTCATTTGGTGACCCCTAGTTCTTGTGTTATAAGAAGGAGTGTATAATACTTCCTTATTTACTTTCTCCATACCAGTCATGATTGTATAGACCTCCATGAGATCCCTCTTTAATTGTCTCTTTTCCAAGCTGAAAAGTCACAGTCTTCTTAATCTCCCCTCATATGGAAGCCATTCCAAACACCTAATCATCTGCCATTTTTTTTGCCCAATCATCCAGTTTTGTGAGATTCTTTGGTTGTTCTTTTCAGTCTGCCTTGGACTTAACTATCTTGAATAGTCTTTTATCATCTGAAAATTTTGTGACCTCACTGTTTACACCTTTTTCCAGATCATTTATTAATATGTTGAATAGGACTGGTCCTAGTTGTAGTCCCTCTAGGGCATACCACTATTTACCTCTCTCCATTCTGAAAACTGACAATTTATTCCTACCCTTTGTTTCCTGTCTTTTAACCAGTTACCAATCCATGAAAGGACCTTTCCTCTTATCCCATGACAACTTATTTTGCTTAAGAACCTTTGGTGAGGGACCTTGTCAATAGCTTTCTGAAAATCTAAGTACACCATATTCACTAGTTCCCCCTTGTCGACATGCTTGTTGACCCCCTCAAAGATTTCTAGCATAATGGAATGATTTCCCTTTACAAAAATCATGTTTACTCTTCCCCATCAAATTATGTTAATCTATGTATTTGACAATTTTGTTCTTTACTATAGTTTCAACAATTTTCTCCTGTACTGAAGTCAAGCTTACTGGCCTGCAATTGCCGGGATCACCTCTGGAGTCCTTTTTAAAAATTGGAGTCACATTAGCTATCCTCCAGTTATTTGTTAAAGAAGTTTATTTAAATGATCAGACTACAGTTAATAACTCTGAAATTTCAAATTTCAGTTTCTTCAGAACTCTTGGGTGAATGCCATCTAGTCCTCTTGACTTATTACATCAATTTTTTTAAAAAACTCCTCTAACGACACCTCAATCTGTGACCATTCCTCAGATTTGTCACCTAAAAAGTGTGGCTCAGGTTTGGGAATCTCCCTCACATCTTTAACTGTGAATACCAATGCAAAGAATTCATTTAGTTTCTCAGCAATGGCCTTATCATCCTGGAGTGCTCCTTTAGCGTCTTGATCGTTCAGTGGCCCCACTGGTGGTTTAGCAGGCTTCCTGCTTCTGATGTACTTTTAAACAATTGCTATTACTTTTTGAGTCTTTGGCTAGCTGTTCTTCACATTCTTTTTTGGATTTCCTAATTATATTTGTACAGTTCATTTGCCAGAGTTTATGTTCCTTTCAATTTTCCTCAATAGGATTTAATTTCCACTTTTTAAAGGATAGCTTTTTGCCTCTCCCTGCTTCTTTTACTTTGTTGTTTAACCACATTGGCACTTGTTTGGTTCTCTTACTATGTTTGTTTGTTTGTTTGTTTAATTTGAGGTATACATTTAAGTTGAGCCTCTATTATGGTGTCTTTAAAAAGTGTCCATGCAGTTTGAAGGAATTCCACTTTTGGCACTGTATCTTTCAATTTCCGTTTAATTAAACAACTCATTTTTTTTTGTAGTTCCCCTTTCTGAAATTAAGTGCTACAGAGTTCAGCTGCTGTGGTGTTTTCCTCAAAACAGGGATATTACATTTAATTATATTATGGTCACTATTTCCAAGCGGTCCAGCTATATTCAAGGATCCTGCTCTCCTTTCAAGGCTGAATCCTAACTCTGTCACTCCGAGTGTAGAAGTGGGGCCTGCAAGGATTTTAAAAATTAATACTTGTCACTCCAGGCTTATATTAAACCAGGGGTCAGTAACCGCTGGCATGCAGCTCACCAGGGTAAGCACCCTGGTGGGCTGGGCCAGTTTGTTTACCTGCCCCATCCACTGGTTTGGCTGATTGCGGCTCCCACTGGCCACAGTTGGCCTCTCCAGGCCAATGGGGGCGATGGAAAGCCACAGCCAGCACATCCCTCAGCCCATGCCACTTCCTGCGGCACCCATTGACCTGGAGTGGCGAACCGTGCCAGTGAGAGCCACAATCGGCTGAACCTGCGGATGTAGCAGGTAAACAAACTGGCCTGGCCCACCAGCGTGCTTACCCTGGCGAGCCACATGCCAGATGTTGCCGACCCCTGTATTAAACTCTCAGGGTTACAGCTTTTCTCTGACCTTGGTTTGGTAAATGCTGCCACCACCCAAATGAAACAAAACCCTCTTTGAACCAAGGAAGATGCACTTGGGAATTCCTCCCTGTAGGCTCCCTCAAGCCCTTTCACACACACACCCTCCGGGGAAGAGCTGAGAAAGAAAACAAAAGAAATCAGCTGAGGCTACCAGCTAATCAAACAACATGCACAAACCTCTTAGGACACCAAAAATCTAATCCTGATCTTAAAACAACTAAATTTTATTAAAAACAAAAAGAAAAAAAATGCAATGAGAGATGGATAGCTCAGTAGTTTGAGCACTAGCATCCTAAATCCAGGGCTGTGAGTTCAACTCTTGAGGGGGCCTCTTAGGTATCAGGACCAAAATCAATACTTGGTCCTCTAATGACCTTCCAGTTCTATGAGGTAGGTATAGACCATATTTTAAAAAGAAAAAATCTAGAACTTAGGCTTTTGCTAGATTTTAAAAGAACAATTCCAAAAATCAGGCATCCAAAATAGCTTTCTTGGGTGTTCACGTTCAAGGTTACAAGCAAACAAAAGCATCTGGGATTAGCACAGAGGAGTTCACAGACCAATAAGAAATAATCCTAATCTCATCTGGCTAAACATTCTGATCTATTTACACATTTGGAGTTCAGATAAGTAGTTCTAGGCATGATCTGACAATTTATTATCTTACCTGGCTTAAGCTGCATATTGCTTGGTTGCTCTGTCCCTCCAGCGCAGAGAACAACAGACAAAGGGAAAGTTTCTTTCCCAATTTTAAAAAGCTCTACCTTCTCATTGGCTCTTTTGGTCAGGCGTCCACTTTTTTTCTTTACCTGAGGGACTTTTTAACCCTTTACAGATAAAGCAAGTAAAGAACAGCTACCAAGAGGGATTTTACAGATAACTGGCTGGCTGGTTGTCCATCAAAGGGAGCTATCCCCTGCTTTATTTATCACAGCTCCACGTAGGACTATATCAAGAATCGCCTCTCCTCTTGTGGGTTCCAGAACTAGCTGCTTCAAGAAGCAGTCATTTAAGGTGTCAAGAAACTTTATCTCTGCATCCCATCCTGAGGTGATATGTACCCAGTCAATATGGGGATAGCTGAAATCCCACATTATTATTGAGTTTTTTATTTTAATCTCTCTAATCTCCCTGAGCATTTCACAGTCACTATCTCCATCCTGGTCAGGTGGTTGATACTATATCCCTACTGCTATATTCTTATTATTAGAGCATGGAATTATGATCCATAGAGATACTATGGTACAGTTTGGTTCATTTAAGATTTTTACTTCATTTGATTCTATGCTTTCTTTCACATATAGTGCCACTCCCCTGGCCAGCATGACCTATTCTGTCCTTCTGATATATTTTCTAGCCAGGTATTACTGTGTCTCATCGATTATCCTCATTCCACCAAGTTTAGGTGATGCCTATTATATCAATATCCTCGTTTAATAAGACGTACTCTAGTTCATCCATCTTATTATTTAGACTTCTAGCATTGGTATATAAGCAGTATAAAAACTTATCACTTTTTAGATGTCTGCCGTTACATGATGTAATTGAATTTGATTTTTTTCATTTTACTCTTTCTCATCAGATCCTACCTGTATTTTATCATCTTTCATTCTCTTCTCCTTACTAGGACATATAGAATCTCCATTAATAAATCCTCCCCTAAGGGATGTCTCTGTCCCAACCACATGCTCTTTCACACCTGTCGGCTTTCCCCCAGCCCTAGTTTAAAACTTCTCTATGATCTTTTCAATTTTAAGTGCCAGCAATCTGGTTCCATTTTGGTTTAAGTGGAGCCCATCCTTCATGTATAGGCTCTCCCTTTCCCAAACGTTTCCCCAGTTCCTCATAGACTCATAGACTCATAGACTCTAGGACTGGAAGGGACCTCGAGAGGTCATCGAGTCCAGTCCCCTGCCCTCCTGGCAGGACCAAATACTGTCTAGACCATCCCTGATAGACATTTATCTAACCTACTCTTAAATATCTCCAGAGATGGAGATTCCACAACTTCCCTAGGCAATCTATTCCAGTGTTTAACTACCCTGACAGTTAGGAACTTTTTCCTAATGTCCAACCTAAATCTCCCTTGCTGCAGTTTAAGCCCATTGCTTCTTGTTCTATCATTGGAGGCTAAGATGAACAAGTTTTCTCCCTCCTCCTGATGACACCCTTTTAGATACCTGAAAACTGCTATCATGTCCCCTCTCAGTCTTCTCTTTTCCAAACTAAACAAACCCAATTTCTTCAGCCTTCCTTCATAGGTCATGTTCTCAAGACCTTTAATCATTCTTGTTGCTCTTCTCTGGACCCTCTCCAATTTCTCCACATCTTTCTTGAAATGCGGTGCCCAGAACTGGACACAATACTCCAGTTGAGGCCTAACCAGCGCAGAGTAAAGCGGAAGAATGACTTCTCGTGTCTTGTTTACAACACACCTGTTGTAATAAATCTAATCCCCTCCTCCCTATACCATAATTTCATGCACACATTCTGACTGTTTAACTGAGCCTACATGTGGAACTGGAAGCATTTCAGAGAATACTACCACAGAGGCGGTGGACTTCAATCTCTTACCTAGCAGCCTAAATTTGGAGTCTAGGATCTCTCTCCTATCCTTCCCCATGTCATTAGTATCTACATGTACCATGACTATTGGCTCCTCCCCAGCACTACAGATAAGTCTATCTAGATGTCTTGAGAGATTGCAACCTTTGTACCAGGCAGGTAAGTCACCATGCGGTTCTCCCAGTCATCACAAATGCAGCTACTATGTTTCTACTGATTGAATTGCCCATTACTAATACCTGTCTCTTCCTAATAACTGGAGAGGTATCCTCAGTGTAAGAGGATATCACAGTACCATCTGGAAGGAGTCCCTCAACTATGGGATCATTCTCCTCTGTTCCAATTGGATGTTCTCTTTCCCTGCAACTTTCATCCTCCTCAACAGTACAGAAGCTGTCAGATTGGGGGTTGGATCATTCCACAGTGTCCCAGAAAGTCTTATCTATGTATGTCTCTGTCTCCCTTAGCTCTTTCAGCTCAGCCAGCTTGTCTCCAAAGCCCATACATGGTCTCTGAGGGCCAAGAGCTCCTTGCACCAAATGCACACATATTCCACCTGCTCATAGGGCAGGTAATCATACATGCTGCATTGGGTGTAGTAAACTGGATAGCTCCCACTCTGTTGATGGAATTCTGCCAGCATTATCTTTTCACTCCTGAAGTTAGTTCCTTTGTTGATGATTTGTTTTTATCAGGAGGTGTTTTTGACTTTAAGTTTAAAGAATGTTAAGTGTATCTAGCCCCCCGGCTCATACTCCCCCTTACACATTACCTCGCCAAACTCCCCTCTAAGCCGCTCCTGTTCACGGGCTCCTCTGGTCCTTTAGGAGTGGGTTTTTTAAAACCCTGGTCTTCCTGAGTAGTCCTGCCCTCTGGTTAAGGATTGATGGGTGCTAAAAGGCTTAGGAATCAAAGTCTCCTTAAGAAGCTCTCAACCTTGCCTAGCAGGCTGCTAGGCTCAGCACACAGTCCCCCAAACAAACAGACCACACGGTATATTTCAGTCAATCAGCAAGCATACCACAAACACAAACACATACTACAGACAACAAACTTACCCCAAGGGTTACGTAATTGCTCCTCCTTCATCTGGCGAACTGCCTTGCGAAACTCCCCTGTTAGCCACTCCCTTTCGCTAGCTCCAAATCCAGAATAATTTTACCATGGGATCCAGGCCAGCAGCCAGCAACTAAAGATTTCACCTGTTGTACGTAAGGGTCTGAAATAGGGCAGTTATCATCCAAAATGACAAGAATACCATCACATTTTCTCTTCCTGTTCAGGGTAGGAACTATATGTCTTGCTGAGTGGTTTGTGCTATTCTTGGCTGTTTCCTTCCAAGGTGACTACAGGCAAACATGCATGTAGTCTTCCCTTGCTCTTACCCTATTCCAATCCCTTTCTTTCTAAAAAAAATAATTTAAAGTTTAACACTATGTTCCAGGCCTAAATATTTCTACAACTGGCAATCAAAAATATTTAGAGGGAAATAAATACAATAAATATCACACCAATCTTGTTACTTTTTTTTTTTTGATTAATGGTGTTACACAAGTGGTGAATTTGCCCCCTTATGGCATTGTCTTCATTAGGAAAAAGGGTGTGTTTGTACCTCGTGTTAGATAACACATTGTGACCAACATGAGGTAAAATCCTAGTTAAGATGAAAGTTAAGCAGATCGAAGTACACACCAAACTCCTCTATAATCTTTAACTCAACTTGCTTTCTTGTGTTAAACCTGAAATCTACCTTGCCTTCATTTGGACATTAAGCTCTAACTTACTGTGCATTAATTTGAGCTAAGAACGCAATTTTTTTCTAGAGTAGATGAATCCTCTGAATTTGTCTTTACATTTTGTTTTTGAATCATACATGGTGAAGGAAAAACCTGAACAAAACTAGTGAGTTTCATACATTTTACATAGGATGCAGAAATCAGAATTTGCTTGAATCAAATGTCTACTGTGCAGAGGGTATCAAATCCTATATCTCATATTCTAGATCCTAGATAAGTTACACCTTCACCTCAACTCAATAGCTTTAGTCCATTTCTACTTCAGTGTGACAAACAATTACATCTTTTGTGAAGAAACAAAAACTTACTTGAAACAAGCCAATGTGAAAAAGGTTTCAGAGTTTATTGCCAAAGATTTGCACAATCCTAGAATAACTATGATATGAATTTAAGTGCTAAGAGTAATAAGTAGTGTCATAGGTCTCACTCCCACTCTGAACTTTAGGGTACAGATGTGGGGACCTGCATGGACACTTCTAAACTTGATTACCAGCTTAAATCTGGTCTCGCTGCCTCCATCCAGAATTTCTGAGCACCTGGATCACTCCCTTTCCCCCAAAAACCTTCCCCTCCCTGGGTAGCCTTGAGAGACTCCTCCACCAATTCCCTGGTGAGTCCAGATCCAATTCCCTTGGATCTCAAAAACAAGGAAGAATTACTCTTTCCCCCTCCCTTTTTCCCCTCCCCAATTCCTGGTGAGTCCAGATTCAGTTCCCTTGGATCTAAAAAAAACAGGGAAAAAATCAATCAGGTTCTTAAAAGAAGGCTTTTAATTAAAGAAAAGAAAGGTAAAAGAAAGAAAGAAAAAACCTCTGGGGAACAGCATATCAGCTACTCTCACAAACAATAGATTGAAAACACAGGATGTTCCCCTGGGTGAAAATCTTAATACACACAAGAATACCCAATTTGATAATTGCCTTAATGGCACCAAGTCAAAAGAAAATAAACATAAACCTATTTATTCCTTTCTAAAACTTACTACTCTGATAAGAGGCTGTTTCCTTGATCTTTTTCACTCCAGCTGAAACTGAAACTGACTAAACAAAGGAAACTTCCCTTCTTCCTTTTGAAACATCTTGTTCCCCCATTGGTTCCTCTGGTCAGGTGTCAGCTAGGCTGGGTAAACTTCTTAACCTTTAACAGATAAAAGAGGCATTAGCCCTTAATCTGTTTGTGACAAGTAGATATACCATACAAATAGCTGACCACTTCCAAATGAAGCATGTCATTGATATATCATACAAATGCTTGCAAAAGGATACTATAAGATACCAGATAGTGTAGTTGGAAAAACACAGATCTATTGAACCATTATATAAGCTCTGTATCTTTAGAATATCATATTCGAGAAAGCTCTATATGTACTTTTCTGAAGCTGTAGGAGGATTCTACATTCAAAGATGTTGTTACATTAACATTCATTATGACAAACAATATGGCAATCTAACACATTTTGGGCTGTGTGGGTAGTTTGTTATTACTTAATTTCTAAAGGCTGAAAGATTAAATCTGTTCGGACTATCAAAAAAGTGCTCTAAACCAACTTGAGTACAGATTTTCTGATAACACATAAAAGGTCTTTGAAAACAGCTGATCAAAAAGGCTTCTCTTTTTTTCGCCCATGGAATATTTCATTAAAAATGCTTCCTTTTCATTAACATTTTCCACAGACCTCTATGACTTTTAATTTAAAAAAAAAACAGTTTTGGACAATACAAAAAAAAGTCTAATTTTTCCCCCTTCTGTTTAAAACATCAACTGTCTATTTGGAAATGCTGATGCACCTTGTGGGAGTTGGATTATGGGCATCTCATGCCCTCATTCCCATTACAGGCTGGGCTCCCTGGGGGGCACTAAATCTCCCACAATGCATCTCTTGAGCTACTGTGGTATATCATGGAAGTCTCTAGTTATGATTCATCAGTGCAATCCCCGTGATTGGATTTTTTTTTTTGTCTTTTAAGAACAGGTTAGACAAACACCTTTTGAGATCGTTCCTGTATAAGTAATCCTGCCTCAATGCCTAGATGATCCTTGAGGTCCCTTCCAGCCCATATGTCTATGATTAAAGTTGTTACTGGTGAAATGTTAACCCCCATTGAAGTCAATGGCAACATTTTCAGTGACTTCAATTGGTTCAGGATTTCACAATATGCAAATTAAATACAGTTAACTCAGGCTTAAACAGAGACTGGGAATAGTTGGGTCATTACACTAATTGAATCTATTTCCCTATGTTAAGTTCTCCTCACACTTTCTATGGGTCATCTTAATTATCACTTCAAAAGTTTTTTTTCTCCTGCTGCTCATCTCCATTGATTAGACTCTTCCTGTTGGTATGCATACTTCCACCTTTTCATGTTCTCTGTATGTATAAATATCTCCTGTCTGTGTGTTCCATTCTATGCATCCGAAGAAGTGAGCTGTAGCTCACGAAAGCTCATGCTGAAATAAATTTGTTAGTCTCTAAGGTGCCACAAGTATTCCTGTTCTTTTTGCGGATACAGACTAACACGGCTGCTACTCTGAAACCTGTAAATGTGAGATGAACTGTGGCTGGGGAACCAGGCCCACTGGGGAGAATGGGAACATGAGGCAACTGAACTACAATTCCCATCAAGCATAGTAGCAGTATTTCCAATTCAAGATATATATGTATATTTTTGCCTAAAAAATTGTGGTTTTGGCTGAAAACTTTTGGTTTTCAGGCATTCACTTTATCAATACAAAATCTAAATTTTCAATGGAAAATTTATCACAAAATATTGTGTTTAGTTGAAATCCCAATTTTCTGTCAAAAGAACAGTTTTGATGAAAATTTTCAACTGGTTATACAAAATATCCATTATGATGATGGCCTATACAGGTACCTACATTCCTTTGAGCTTACCTGGCTCATCTTTACAGAAATCTTGCTTATTCATTAGCTAATTGTTCATCACTATATGATGGGCACTTTGAAGTAAGGGAAACAAAAAGATTCAGACATCCTTCTGGACTCATGACATGATTTTTTTTGACTGACAATTCAGAAATGAAACCCTTTGTAGTTTCCTTTAGAAAGGACAGCATCATTAATGACACTGGAACAGGCCTGTTTTTCTTCAATATTCACTCCTGTAGCTCATAATTGTTCAGCTTTCAATGATTAAATAAAATATTATACAAGTTAGACTTAAGGAACACACAAATTTCCTAAAATTATGCTAGTAGGCACACCTGATAGGCTTGCTAATTATGAAATTTAATTATAGAATCCATCTTTCATTTTTTCCTTGAGATTTAAGTGACAGCATCATATAAGCTCATCCATCATGTCACGCTGGCTCATCATCCTTCCTGGTTATTGTACATAAAATGAAATTTTAGGTAAAAAAAATCTTGAATAGATAAAGTTTATGCAGAGCTGAGCAAACCTTTAAACTACTTGATGAGCAAACTCCAGCTGGGATAGGGACAAACCCCAGCAAACACTGTAGGATAAACAAGTCTCATCTGGTGGTGATCATTACTGATAAATTGGATGGCTTATGTAAAAGAAGAGTACAGTAAAGGTAGGTCTGCATATAGAAGTTTGATTCCCAGCTCATGTAGATGCATCCATTGTAGTTCTGCTTGAGTTAGCATGCTAAAAATAAGAGGGTATCTATGGCAGCACAAGGTATGTTTTAGTATAGCCTTACACATACACATCCACTAAAGTCCCCTTGGTGCAAACTTGGGTGTCTAGCCCAAGCTGCCTCCCATGCTACTCCAGCTACATTGCTATTTTAAGCAAGCTGGCTAAAACAGAGTTAGTTCAGGTATGCCTAGAAGATTTGGACACCACACCTACGGGCTTAGATGTAGATGTACACTTAGAAATGTGCCAACAGATGCTAATGACTAAAGAATGTTCATATTCTGTATTTTTCCCAAAATGGGAATTCTGAAAATATAGTGGTAACATTTTCTAATCATTTAAGTCAAAACTGAAAAATGTTTATGGGACACAGCTTAGAAGTACTAGAAATATTAGTGTTGAAAATGTGACACGGGACTTCCAAAAAAGCAATGTAATGTTGTTAATATTGCCCATTACTTCTGTTAGAAATGCTAATAATATTCTATATCCTGAGATATTTACTCTCTTTTAAATCAGTCTCTACTCAAGGATTAAAGTCAATGAGAGTCTACATTAAGAGAGTTGCATCCGACGAAGTGGGTATTCACCCAAGAAAGCTCATGCTCCAATACGTCTGTTAGTCTATAAGGTGCCACGGGACTCTTTGCCCGTGTTAAGAGTGACAGAGAAAAACAGATTAAGGCTTAGTTTGCAGGCTAGTGGGGATTGCTGAAATTAATTTATCTTCTTAGATATACTTTTGTACTAAAACATGAAAAATAGGCAGAACTTTTATGTTTTACACATTATCCACAAGTTCTCATTATTACCACCCTGATCTTGGCTTCACTCTTCTCCCGTCTTCACTTGTGGATTGCTTAATTTGGTAGCCTTATATATTATAGAACTGAGATCAGCAACTTCTGGCATGTGGCTCACCAGGGTAAGCTCCCTGTTTACCTGCCACATCCGTAGGTTCGGCCGATCATGGCTCCAACTGTTTGCGGTTCGCCATCCCAGGGCAATGGGGGCGGTAGGAAGCGGCACGGGCGAGGGATGTGCTGGCCGCGACTTCCCATACTTACCCTGATGAGCCGCTTGCCAGAGGTTGCCGATCCCTGTTATAGAACTTGGAGTTCAGGTGAGAATCATGTGACAGGTCCACAGTACACAAAGAGAAACCTGTGGTTCTGTTCAGTCAGTGAGAGATACTTACCAGGAACGGGAAGGCTGTTTGTGGTAGAGTCAAGTTGGAGAAATGTGTCATGGTTTAGGAGCCTACCAGGGAAAAGGGAACCAATGAAAGGAACAGCAAGTTCTGGGAGGCTCTTCAGCTGTAGAATCCTAGAGAGGTCTGGGTTTGGCCGGGAAAATGACAAACAAATGGCAGCCATGAGGGAAAGTAACTTGCAACCTAGCCCAGTGACCCAGTGGACAGAAAAACTCTAACCTGGAAGGGTAGAGGGGATTATTCTATGAAGCACTGACCCACCCCCTACCACCTGCATCAGGCTGAACCCGGCTCCCTGAGCTCTGCCCATGGCCTCATCTTTCCCTCCAACCCGGTGCCTCCTAGAGCTGGCGCTGACCCCGAGCCCCGTGCCGCCCGCAGGTGGTGCTGACCACCTCCCCCTTCCCAAGTCCCATGCTGCCTGGAGCTGGGGCTGATCCTCCCCCTGAGTTGGGGAGCTCACCCCCACCCCGGAGCCCTGTGCTGCCTGCAGCTGGAGCTGGGGTTGACCTCCCATCCTAAGCCCAGTGCCAGCTGAGGCTGCCTCCCCTAGCCCCGAGCTCAGGGCTGACTCACACCCTGAGTCCCGTGAAGCTTGCAGCTGGAGCTGAGCCCTGTGTCACCCTGGGCTAAGTCTGTCCCTTCCCCGTGCCCCATTCCACCTGGGGCTGACCCCCTCTCCGAGCTCTGGGGCTGATCCCTGAGCCCTGTGCCTGCTGAGCACCGTGCCGCCCACAGTTGGGGCTGACCCCCTGCTCCCAGTCCTGTGCTTCCCACAGACGGGGCTGGGGCTGATCTCTTCCCCACTCCCCCCGTGCCGCCCATAGCCAGGACAAATGCTCAAAGGGCTCACTCAGCTGAAGGAAGCCCATCCAGCTCAGTAAAAGGAGACAAACCTGATGAGCCCAGGACCAGAAACCACCCTTCCAGAAGCAACAGCAAGACACTCCTTCACCCTTCTGCAAAGTTATTGCTTGATCCTCCCTGTTGTCACCCCGTCCTCCCAGACCCTGCTTCTGCACAAGTCATTGCTTACTTTCCTCCTCCCCTATCCTCCCACAACACTGAATGCAGATTTCTAAGATGAAACTCTCTTCAAAAGGGAGGGGAACCTGGTGAGCTCAGAAACCCAATCCAAAAGGAACAGAATCAAGAATTCACCTTTCTCCTGCACAACTCACACCCATCATCTCCAGAGTACTGACTTTCTGAGAAAAAAAATCTGACCCCTTTAATAAGCCAAAACTCTAAAGGACAGGCACAAAATAATATGTAAAAGGCTAACCGGCATCAGGAGAAAAAAAGCCTCCTGCACAATTCACTCCTCTATTGAATATTAATGCTGAGTTAAACTCTTTCCATATCCATTTCAAGAACTCTTTTGAACAGGACACAAATATATTGATTATATAGAAGAATTTATTGAATTATTCCATTGTCACAGTTGTACTGTGTTTTCATGCTCTGGAGTGATTAAATACCAGAAAAAGTTAATGGAGCAAAGCAGCAACAGTTCAGGTCTTTTGAATGGGAAGTTTATGTTTAAAATACTTCCAGATGGTTCTTTGGCTAAAAAGACTGTTATCTGTCGTTATTGCAAGGCTGAGCTCCAATACCATAGAAGTACTTCAAGTCTGCAGTACCACCTACATTCTAAGCGTGTTTTTGCCTCCAGAACTTGTGCTACCTATAACCCACTGCCAGCAAATGAATCCAGCCAGCCTCAACAGAGTACAATTACAGAGTTTCAGGATCGGTATAAGCCCATGGATCAAACAAAATACAACATCTTAACCAATGCTATTGTAAAGTGGATAGCTATGGGCTGCAGACCCACTCAACATTGTAAATGAGAGAGGGCTAAAAGATATTATTCAAATTGCATTTTCCCATCAGCCATACCTCTTGTCCTCCAGAGGAAGCATTTAATCATGAATAAATATCTATATGACAACAAGAAGACTACAAAGTCTGAAAGACTACTTCTGAAAAATGCACAGGTTGTTGCTTTGACTAGTAATCACTGGACATCCTTGAGCAATCATAGCTATCTTGGTGTCACGGCACACCTTATTAATGCTGCATGGACACTGCAGTCATCTGCTGTGACAGTAACTCTTACTGAAGAGAGACATTATGCTGAATCATGTGCAGAGCATTTCATTAATGTTATGAAAGAATGGAATATTCAAGAAAAGGTAACAACAATTAGTACTGACAGTATACGTAATAGGCTAGCAGCAGCCAGTCACTTGCCGTTTGGACACATAACATGCATTGCTCAGAGTCTACAGTGATCCATTACAGTAACGCTCAGTGATGGGGTTTTGAAAACATGCTGGCAAAATGTAGAAAACTTGTGGGCCATTTCAAACACAGTCCAGCTAACAGTAAAGAACTAGGAATACAACAAGCTGCACATGGACTGAAACAAGAACCTCTTGTACAAGATATTTCAATCAGATGGAACTCCACATTGGCTATGATTCAGTGTCTGCTTTGCAATAAAGCCACTATCACATCTACATTAATTCTTCAAAAGCACCATCTATCAGGATTTTGAAAAACTGCAAAAGTTAGAAACACTACTTGAGCCCTGCAGGTTTGTGACTGAACTCCTTCACGGGAATTCCATGTCTCCTCCATGGTTTTTCCCGCATTCTGCCATATATTCCATGTTATGGCAGTCTCTGATGAAGACCCAGCATATGCTGTTCGATTTAGGAACACTTTCACAACAGATTTTACAAAACATAAAGAAGGTACCAATCTGAGTTTTCTAAAAAGCTACAGCACTAGACCCAAGATTTAAGAATCTGAAGTGCCTTCCAAAATCTGAGAGGGATGTGTTTTATAACATGCTATCAGAAGTCTTAAAAGATCAACACTCTGATGCAGAAACTACAGAACCCAAACCATCAAGAAAATAAAATCAATCTGCTGCTTGTGCATCTGACTCAGATAATGAAAATGAACATGCATTAGTCCACACTGCTTTGGATTCTTATCAAGCAGAGCCCATCATCAGCATGGACACATGTCTCCTGGAATGGTGGTTGAATCACGATGGTACATATGAATCTTTATTGCATTTGGCACATAAATATCTTGCGATGCCGGCTACAACAGTACCATGCCATGGTTTGCCACTCTAGGCCATTGGGGGCTGCGGGAAGCAGCAGCCAGCACACCCCTCAGCTTCCTGCAGCCCCCTTTGGCCTGGGACCACGAATGGCAGCCAGTGGGAGCCGCGATCGGCCGAACCTGTGGACACGCCAGGTAAACAAACCAGCCCGGCCCGCCAGGGTGCTTACCCTGGCTAGCCACATGCCAAAGGTTGCCGATCCCTGGTCTAGGTCCTATTTGCAGGGAAGCAATATATCTGCTAATGATTCTCAATTGTAAATCTTCTATTGGAGTTAGCTGCTTAAGGTGTTTTTTTTTTCCCCCAAGAAGGAGAGGGAGGGAGAAGTAGAGGAGGAGGAGGAGGACCTGCCTCCTAACTTTTAGCCCAGTGACTAATATATTCACCTGAGATGTGGGAGACCACTGGTTCAAGTTGCCCTTCTGCCAGATGAGGCGAAGGGACTTGGGCAGGGATCTGCCACCTCTCAGTGATTACTCTAACCACTGATCTGTGGGATATTCTGATGTGAGTGTTTCTGTCTCTCCTGTTGAAGCTGTTGCACTGGGGATAAATAATTTCAGAGTCATTAGGGTAGATGGACTAGACACTGGCTTTCTCACATCCTGGGTGAGTCTCTAATTACCAGGCTCCAGAGTCCTTCTCATGCTTGTGCTTGTTCATTCCTGTTCTGTGTCTGGCCCAATGATTCTACAGTGCAGTTACTTCAAAAAGATCTGCTGAAGGAGATCCATATCAGAATGTCCTATAACCCAATGTTTAGAGCACTCATGTGAGAGGAGGCAGATCTCCCATAATAACCAGCACTTCTCTCCCAAACACATCTACAAGACTGGACCCTGCACGTAAGTTAGGTGTCTGAATACCTGTCTTCCCCAGTTCATGAATTGCTCTGGGGCTTAGGCAGGATATAGACATCCAGACACCTAGAGTGAGACAGCAGTGTGAATGCCCAGAGACAGAAACATCTGTTCTGAGGGAACATTTAATTACAAAATACTTAGGTACCATGAGAGTTTAGACACCTGCATTGTGTATCATAGTGGAGCCTAAAACTCAGTCTGGGGTTTAGGCACCTCGTTACCCTTGAATTTAGATCTAAGTGATGGAAAACCACTATTGGAAGGGAAAACAGAACAGTGGTTGCACTGATCAGTAACTGTAGCAATTTTCTGGCTAAAACATACCCACACTTTGTTTCACAAACTTTTCTAGTTTTCACAAAAATATATATGAATCAAAACTACAGCAAAAAGGGTGAATGAAACTTATCAAAAATGAACATCTGGCTCGACATGATAAAGCTACACTCATACTCTTCTATTCTAGGCAGATTCTTACACAGTAATAATCACCATGATATTTGAGCACTAGTTTAAAATAACCCACTGCTACTCAAACAGCACGAAGCACTAGCAGTGGACTGTGTAGAGAACAAACCTAATGGACTGGGGAAGGTCAAGATGACATCACACATATTTTAAATCTTTAACTTTGATGACTTTTTGAAAGCCACATTTGCAAGTACCTCAGAATATAAGTGCTCTTTCAATGGAGAGTTCAGTACTCTTGTTGCATCTTTGTTCTCTAAAAATGTTTAAATGATTTAGAGCTTGCTACAGGTTTAGTGACTGAAGTTTAATAATATGAGGCTGTACTAGCTTGCTGCGATAAATGAAGAGGGGGAGCTCCCTTTTATGGACACCAGCCAGGCAGTTAGCTATTAAGTTCCTCTTGGTGACTGATTGCTTTACCTGTATAGGGTTAAAAAGTCCCTAGGTGAAGAAAAGGGAGTGGGCACCTGAACAAAAGAGCCAATGAGAAGGCTAGAACTTTTTAAAATAGTAAAAAAGCTTTCCCTTTGTTTCTCTGTTGTTCTCTCTGGGCTGAAGAGATGGGGGCAGCTGGAATGCTCTGTAAAGATTGGACTAGGTATGAAAATTCATTGTCCATACCTAGAAGAATTCATGGGGAGAGGGAATATGTAGATAGCCACAATTAGTGTTATTTCTTTTATTTTCTGCAAGGCTTGTGGATTCTTCTGTGCTAACCACAAATGCTTTGTTTGCTTGTAACATTTAAGTTGAACCCCCAAGAAAACTATTTTGGGTTCTTAAATTTTGGAATTGCTCTAGCAAAAGCCTAAGTTCCAAATGTATTTTCTTTCTTTTTGTTTTTAATAAAATTTACCTTTTTTAGGAACCTGATTGATTTTTGTGTCTTAAAAGGTCTGTGCATGTTTTTCAATTAGGTGATGGCAACAGCTGGCTTTCCCTTTCATTTGTTTTCTTCTCAGCTTCCACGAGGGAGGGCTGGAAAAGCCGAGGGGCCTCAAGGAAAACTTCCCAAGTGAGTTTTTTTCAGGATTTGCAAGAGGCAGTTTTTCAAGCCCAGTTCAGAGAAAAGCTGTAACTTTTGGGGGTTTAATACAAGCCCAAAGTGGCTAGTATTAATTTAAAAAATCATTGCGGGCCCCCACCTTCTGCACTTGGAGTGCCAGAGTGGGGAATCAGCCTTGACACTAGTCCGTACCATACTAACAATAATATTCTTCAACCTGCAGCCTGAAGGTGTCGCCCCAGATTTGAATGGGTGTACCCTATATTTTTAATCAAGCTAACTGCAACCATATTATGTGCATTCAACCACCATGAATTAATAAAATAGAATGCCACCTAACTAAGGGTTTATTTGAAGAAGCAACACTTCTGGAGGCAAGGTCAAATACCTTGCAGACTTGTAGTTCCTGCTAATCAGAACGGGAGGAGGGGAGATAAAGAGTCAACAATTTGAGACTGAAATAAAAATAAGTGGATGGAAACCTTGAGTTCTGAGTGCCTTTGATATAGAAGGTTATTATGACTAAGATTGTTAGGAACGTTTGTTGATGAGTAGTTTATTGAAATTAGAGAGGTGATGACCAAGTAGGAATCACTATGAGCTGTGTGTTTTGTAAAAGTTGGTTATAAAAGACTAGATAATAGAGTATACTTTGGAGCAGTCCTCTGAAGCTATCGTGAGAAACCTTTTTCCTGACAGCTTACTCCTCGGCGAGGAAGTACTAAGCCATCGTGGAACTGCTGTAAATTACTCAATATCATCCCAGATTCTAGGTAATGATTTGGGATGTTCTAAACCTATTGCTTATCTCTGTGTGTGCTTATCTCTATTACATTATAATTTTAGATAAGATCACACTTACATGTATTAATATTTCATCAGAAGGAATTACAATATTCCCATTGCTTTATTCCTGAAACCCCCTACCTGGAGTGAAACAGTTAAGCTACCACTGCTTTGGGTTCTGAAAACATATAGGGGCAGCTCCTGTAGGGTAAAATAGTAGGCCAGTCTCCACAAGAACGCAGTTAATAACTTCAGGAGAGACAGCCTTCAGAAATGCCAGATAAGGGTAACTATGTTGGTGTCTTTTTTTATTATGTGTTGTAAAGTCTGGAACTGGCCTGCCACCTACAGCTTATTTTCCATGAGTCACTATCTGCCAGAGTTACTATTTTGGTGGTAATAGCATGATGGCTTGGCTTTGAACCAAGGTGAGAAACCTAACATTCCATTGCTGTCAGTCAGTTATTTCATACTATGTGAAATTCTAAATCAGTTATTGGATGAAACATAAATAAAATAATTTAATAGTACTTGCTTGTTAAAGACCAGTATGATTAAAATGGTATTACAATGTTATTTCATTTAATTGAATTTTTCTCATCAATTGTTATACAAGTTCTGGTGAAGTCAGAAAAAGGATTGTTTTCTCATGTTAATTATTGATCATAATTACGAACTACTTTAAAGGGATGCATTTCATAATAAGTAACTAGAAGCTTTTTCATAACAATAATGTTATAAACTTCCTATTTTTGTAATATAGTTATGGGCTTCTTTTTTTAGATTTCACTTAGTTCTCAGATCATGTAAAGTTTTCAAAACAACTCTAGATAAATATTTTTTTTTGCTATTTCTCCAAGCTTAGGTAAAGTTTTCTGATGCTTCCCATTTTTGGATACTTGTATACAAGAACATTCATTTTAGCATTAACTGCATAAAATCTATGAAAATGCAATATTTAACGTCTGCATTGTAAGTCAAGGGTTTTGGGGGTTTTTTGGTTTGTTTTTTTTGGTTTTGCCTTTCATAAACCATTTGAACTGTACTGTTGATCTTTGTGATATAAGCCAAACCTATGGGCTGAACTATAGCTTAGTGTTCAGTTGTAGGGATGAGTATCTATTTTGACATTTTATGCTAAACTTCCTTCTTAGTTAACACATTTCTCATTTTTAGGCAGATTCCAGGTAGGCTTATACTCTGCATAGCTCAACCGCACCTCCACTGCCACTATCCATGCTATTATAACTACACTCCTATTTATATTTCTGCTAGCTCAATAACAAGTAGCACAAGTATGTGTACCTGAGCAGGGGAATCACACCACTAGCTTGTAGTATAGACATAGCCTTAGGGCAGGGTTTCTTAAACAGGGCTCGCCGCTTGTGTAGGGAAAGTCCCTGTTGGGCTGGGCCGGTGTGTTTACCTGCCTCATCCGCAGGTCCAGCTGATCACGGCTCCCACTGGCCGTGGATCACTGCTCCAGGCCAATGGGAGCTCCTGGAAGCGGCGCAGGCCGAGGGACTTACTGACCACTGCTAAACACACTGCCCGGCCAGCCAATGGCTTTCTCTACACAAGCGGTGATCCTAGTTTGAGAAACCCTGCCTTAGGGTTACATGAACGAAGGAGCTGCTAACAGGGAGTTTTGCAAGGGAGTTCTCCAGGTGAAGGAGGAGCACATACAGCATCTGTGGGGTAAGTGACGGTCTGCAGTGTTTGTGTTTGTGTTTGGGGGTTACTGGCTGTGTGCTGAGCTTGTGTTTGTCAGTCTGTTTGGTTTGTTTGTTTGAAGGACCGTGTGCTGTAGCTGGCAGTTGGAGGCGGAGCTACCAGGAAGGTTTGAAAGCTAGAAGCCTCTGGTAATTGGCTGAGCCTCAACCAGTGGGCGGGGCATTCACTCAGGCCAGGGCTTTATAAAGCTGCGCACAAGCGACCAGGGAGCTTAGCGAACAGGAGCTGCTAACAAGGAGTTTAGCAAGGGAGTTTGGAAGGGGAGTAGGAAGGGAGTGGGGGTCCCTTGTCGGTCTCATCTGTGACCCATTGGTCCCCTGAACCTATAAACCAAGCCACATCCAAAACCTTTCTGTTTACAGCAGAGCAGAGCAGACAGGGAGCTGCAGACGGGAATTTGAGAGAGTTTCACAGAGGGAGGCTTACAATAGTGAGGAGGACCCGCAACACCTGTGCCAGCACTGCTTCTGTCTCCTCCACCTGCGCCTGTAGCCAGACAGAGCACCAAAGCATGAATGCTTTTACCCAGATTCTGGTGTGGGCTTGCAAAGACTGTAATTTGCAATTTCCACTTACTGATATCCAGGCTGGGGGTGGCATCCAATGTGAAAGGTGCCTACTGGTGGAATCTCTCAGGCAGCAGGTGGGAGAGCTACAGGAGGAAGTGGCTAGGCCGAGGAACATCCATATCCATGAGCAATTCCTGGACAGTATCCATGTGGAGACAGCTGACGGTGCTGTCCCAGTTCACAGGACTACCAACACACCAGTGGAGGAGGAGATGCCTCAGGGTGTATCTGACACACCAGTGGAGGAGGAGGCTCAGGGTGGACACAGCCAGCTGGTTACTTCTAGCAGCAGGCAGTGCTCCACCTCTGCTGCAAACCCTCCTGCTGTGGTAAAAGATAACCGCTATGCTCTTCTTGATACAGGAGAGAAGGAATCACCTCCAACAGTTAAGGAGGTGAAACCTCGTACCCCTAAGGCTGGGAGGTCTACTGCCACCACTGATAAAAAACGTAGGGTAGTGGTGGTTGGAGACTCTCTGCTGAGGGGGACGGAGACACCCATCTGTCGCCCTGACCGTTCATCCCGGGAGGTATGCTGCCTGCCAGGGGCCCATATCCGAGATGTTACAGAGGCATTGTCAAGGATTATCCGGACTTCTGACTACTACCCCATGCTACTCATCCATGTGGGCACAAATGATACTGCGAGGTGTGACACTGAGCAGATCAAGAGTGACTACAGGGCTCTGGGAGTACGGGTTAAGGAGTTTGGAGAGCAGGTGATATTCTCTTCGATCCTTCCTGTTGAAGGTAGGGGCCCGGGCAGAGAAAGATGCATCGTGAAGGTGAATGCCTGGCTGCGAAGATGGTGTCGCCAGGAGGGCTTTGGCTTCCTCGACCATGGGATGCTATTCGAAGAAGGACTGCTAGGCACAGATGGCATTCACCTTTCGAAGAGGGGAAAGGCCTTATTTGCGCACAGACTGGCTAACCTAGTAAGGAGGGCTTTAAACTAGGGTCGACGGGGACAGGTGAGCAAAGCCCACAGGTAAGTTGGGAACAAGACCTAGGAGATGGGTTGGAAACAGGAGGGAGCACGGGCTATAATGGCAGTGAGGAAGGAGGGTCAGGGCAAAGCTGGGAGGCAAGATCAAACTAATATCTTAGATGCCTATATACAAATTCAAGAAGTATGGGTAATAAGCAGGAAGAACTGGAAGTGCTAATAAATAAATACAACTATGACATTTTTGGCATTACTGAAACTTGGTGGGATAATACACACAACTGGAATGTTGGTTTGGATGGGTATAGTTTGCTCAGGAAGGATAGACAGGGGAAAAAGGGAGGAGGTATTGCCTTATATATTAAAAATGTACACACTTGGACTGAGGTGGAGATGGACATAGGAGACGGAAGCGTTGAGAGTCTCTGGGTTAGGCTTAAAGGGGTAAAAAACACGGGTGATGTCGTGCTGGGAGTCTACTACAGGTCACCTAATCAGGTGGAAGAGGTGGATGAGGCTTTTTTCAAACAACTAACAAAATCATCCAAAGCCCAAGATTTGGTGGTGATGGGGGACTTCAACTACCCAGATATATGTTAGGAAAATTACACTGCGGGGCACAGACTAACCAATAAGTTCCTGGACTGCATTGCAGACAACTTTTTCTTTCAGAAAGTTGAAAAAGCTACTAGGGGGAAGCTGTTCTAGACTTGATTTTAACATATAGGGAGGAACTCGTTGGGAAATTGAAAGTAGAAGGAAAGTAGAAGGAAGCTTGGGTGAAAGTGATCATGAGTTTGAGTTCTGCTGTACTCTCTTCTACCCTTCCTTAGAATTGCAAATTCTATGATTTTGCAATTCTAAGGAAGGGTAGAAGGGAGTACAGCAGAATAGAGACAATGGATTTCAGGAAGGCAGATTTTGGTAAGCTCAGAGAGCTGATAGGTAAGGTCCCATGGGAATCAAGACTGAGGGGAAAAACAACTGAGGATAGTTGGCAGTTTTTCAAAGGGACGCTATTAAGGGCCCAAAAGCAAGCTATTATGGTTAGGAAAGATAGAAAATGTGGCAAAAGACGACCTTGGCTTAACCATGAGATCTTGCGTGACCTACAAAATGAAAAGGCGTCATATAAAAAATGGAAACTAGGTCAGATTACAAAGGATAAATATAGGCAAATAACACAGGAATGCAGAGGCAAGATTAGAAAGGCAAAGGCACAAAATGAACTCAAACTAGCTATGGAAATAAAGGGAAACAAGAAGACTTTTTATCAATACATTAGAAGCAAGAGGAAGACCAAGGACAAGGTAGGCCCACTGCTCAGTGAGGAGGGGGAAACAGTAACTGGAGACTTGGAAATGGCAGAGATGCTTAATGACTTATTTGTTTCGGTCTTCACTGAGAAGTCTGAAGGAATGTCTAATATAGTGAATGCTTACGGGAAGAGGGTAGGTTTAGAAGATAATATAAAAAAAGAGCAAGTAAAAAATCACTTAGAAAAGTTAGATGCCTGCAAGTCACCAGGGCCTGATGAAATGCATCCTAGAATACTCAAGGAGTTAATAGAAGAGGTATCTGAGCCTCATGGGAGACGGGGAGATTCCAGAAGACTGGAATGGGGCAAATATAGTGCCCATCTATAAAAAGGGAAATAAAAACAACCCAGGAAACTACAGACCAGTTAGTTTAACTTCTGTGCCAGGAAAGATAATGGAGCAGGTAATTAAAGAAATCATCTGCAAACACTTGGAAGGTGGTAAGGTGATAGGGAATAGCCAGCATGGATTTGTAAAGAACAAATCACGTCAAACTAATCTGATAGCGTTCTTTGATAGGATAACGAGCCTTGTGAATAAGGGAGAAGCGGTGGATGTGATATACCTAGACTTTACTAAGGCATTTGATACAGTCTCGCATGATATTCTTATAGATAAACTAGGAAAGTACAACTTAGATGGGGCTACTATAAGGTGGGTGCATAATTGGCTGGGTAACCGTACTCTGAGAGTAGTTGTTAATGGCTCCCAATCCTGCTGGAAAGGTATAACAAGTGGGGTTCCGCAGGGGTCTGTTTTGGGACCGGTTCTGTTCAATATCTTCATCAACGATTTAGATGTTGGCATAGAAAGTACGCTTATTAAGTTTGCGGATGATACCAAACTGGGAGGGATTGCAACTGCTTTGGAGGACAGGGTCAAAATTCAAAATGACCTGGACAAATTGGAGAAATGGTCTGAGGTAAACAGGAGATAAATGCAAAGTGCTCCACTTAGGAAGGAACAATCAGTTTCACACATACGGAATGGGAAGAGACTGTCTAGGAAGGAGTATGGCAGAAAGAGATCTAGGGGTCATAGTGGACCACATGCTTAATATGAGTCAACAATGTGATACTGTTGCAAAAAAAGCAAACGTGATTCTGGGATGCATTAACAGGTGTGTTGTAAACAAGACACGAGAAGTCATTCTTCTGCTTTACTCTGCGCTGGTCAGGCCTCAGCTGGAGTATTGTGTCCAGTTCTGGGCACCGCATTTCAAGAAAGATGTGGAGAAATTGGAGAGGGTCCAGAGAAGAGCAACAAGAATGATTAAAGGTCTTGAGAACATGACCTATGAAGGAAGGCTGAAGGAATTGGGTTTGTTTAGTTTGGAAAAGAGAAGACTGAGAGGGGACATGATAGCAGTTTTCAGGTATCTAAAAGGGTGTCATCAGGAGGAGGGAGAAAACTTGTTCAACTTAGCCTCCAACGATAGAACAAGAAGCAATGGGCTTAAACTGCAGCAAGGGAGATTTAAGTTGGACATTAGGAAAAAGTTCCTAACTGTCAGAGTAGTTAAACACTGGAATAGATTGCCTAGGGAAGTTGTGGAATCTCCATCTTTGGAAATATTTAAGAGTAGGTTAGATAAATGTCTATTAGGGATGGCCTAGACAATATTTGGTCCTGCCATGAGGGCAGGGGACTGGACTCGATGTCCTCTCGAGGTCCCTTCCAGTCCTGGAGTCTATGAGTCTATGAGACTTAAACTCAGAATTGCAACATTAATATTTAGGTGCCTGGCTGCCTGGTGGAATGCACAGCCCAGGAGAGCTGCCTAAATAAGCTAATAGGAAATGTCCAGGAAAATGGTTTGATCTTGCCCCTTGCCTCTCAAGGAGTTAAGCACTTAACTCGGAGCCAGAGGGAGGCATCTTCATTCAGTTGGGATTGACAACTAAATATTCTCTCTACTAGTTAAGGGTGATATGAATTAGGCACATTTCTCACAATGAGTAGTAGTGGTGGGAATGTCCTGCCCCCTTATACCCAATAGGTCAGTAGCTAGAGCACTCACCTGGAAAACCCAGTTTCCAGTCCCTGCTGCAAAGAATATTTAAAGTATTTATACAAAGTTGAAAAGTGTTAACAGGAGAGGTTGAGAGAGACCCACCCCAGACTGCCCTAAGAATCTCCCCTGGGTGGTGAGATAACTGTGTTCAAGTCTCTGTTTCTGATGAGACCGAGTGGATATTTGAACCTAGGTTTCTCCCATTCTACCTGAGTGCTCTGAACACTGATGCTGCTGCACTGCAGGCAAGAGAAATTGGAGATTGTCTAATCGGATGGTCCTGCGGTGGCTCAGATGTCATCAGGACATTAGTAGCTTTGTGCATGACCACCAGAAGAAATGTCAGTGCTTACAGTGCTAGGGGGCAGCTGAGTAGGTGTTTTGAAGGTCTGATTTTTTTTACTTGTGTGCCTAAATTGGCAGTTAGGTGCCTAAATGCCTTTGTGGATCTTGCCCTTACATCTTAAAAAAATGAAAGCTGAGAGTGGTCTGTCCAAATTGAGTGGTGTGTCCAAACTATCTACACTCCTGACTTTTCCTTCATAATTCTCTTTCCCCCTAGTGTGGCTTCAGGCCCCACTACTGGAAGTACTGCCTTTGTCTGCAAAATATGGTATGGCCATGATGTCTGTATCACCATGGAATTATAACAGCTGGTGCTTAATAGTTGTATTTAAACAACGTATTTTCACCGAGTTATAACTGATAAATTTATTACAGTAGCTATTATACTGACTGACAGATATGGAAGGTTGTGAATATTTCTTTGAAAGAATTAATATTTTAAGTGAGATTTATGGGGAAAAATAAGAGGTAGAATTAAATATGTAGAAGTATTTAATAGTGGTTAGAGTTATGTTTCTAGTGATTCAGAAAAAAACAAAACTTACACCAGCTGTCATGATGTCTTTAATAATAGTACAGATTAATCAAATATTTTACCAAAATACAAAATAGCACCAAAGACAATTAAAGAAATGTGTGAACTGCTTCATGGTGCACTAGGATATTGTGGGTAAAGTGCTGCTAGTGTAACAGGAACAGGTTACCAGCTATTCAAGCCCAATTGATTCATTCATCACTATACACACCAGGCACAAATATTTTATATTACATATATAGATTAATTTGACTAAGCTATTCTTCACTTCCCCTCCTGAAAACTTATGAGTTCCTGCCACATTCCAGCCTAGAAGTGGCAGCATATTGCTGGTAGATAACATAATATGGGTTGATACTATGCCCTACTGCACATTGTTTCCTATGAGTAATACTACTTACATCATATAAAGTACAATCACAAAATGTATGTGACAGACTGGTCACAATATTGATAAAGAAACCTGCATGGCTAAAAATGTGTAGATTCCTTTTACACAATAAACAGATAAAGTTATAAATAATTTGAGACAGATACTCAGATGCTGTAAATGGATGAAACCCCACTGAAGTCAACAGAACTATATTGACTAACACCAGCTGAAGATTTGCTCCCCTCACCCACTGCAAAAGACTAATCCTGTATATTTGCACCTTGCCATATTTGCAAAGGGGCTCTTTTGGAAGCATTTTAAACCTTTGGTTAAAATATTCATCCTGCTGCAAGACCAGGTCATTTCTCAAGTAGGCTGAGTTACCCTACTGAAACTCTACAATCTGACAGAAGCTGATAAACACTAAGCCAAGCTGACTAGGAGATTGAACACTAACCTTTGTCCTTGTTCTCACAAACAAACTGATAGAACAGGCAAGCAGCTGGATGCACCCTTCTGTAATGATTTCCCCTATAATCACTGAACTAACAAAGATCATGCCAAGTGCCTTCAGCACCTTGCTAGAGGAGCACAGCTTCAAATATACGGTGGCTATCTCATGATGATTTGTTGCTTGTAAAAAAAAATCTTTTTGGTCTCTTGCTCATTTAATAGAAGTCACATCACATAAATGGTTAACCAATAAAGTAACTGAAGTGTCTACTATTTTCTCCTTTTACAACAGCAAACTGTAATGCAAAATGGAGTGATGTCTGGTTGAGGTGATAATTGCATCATTTTCGTACTGTGAAATGCTGGGGAGAACTAGTCACTTTTGCTGTCAAACCAAAACGAATTACAGAAGGATGATTAAGAAAGGAGATGGTATTTATTAAAATATTTATAAGTAAAATACATTGACTCATAGACTCATAGACTCTAGGACTGGAAGGGACCTCGAGAGGTCATCGAGTCCAGTCCCTGGCCCTCATGGCAGGATCAAATACTGTCTAGACCATCCCTAATAGACATTTATCTAACCTACTCTTAAATATCTCCAGACATGGAGATTCCACAACTTCCCTAGGCAATCTATTCCAGTGTTTAACTACCCCGACAGTTAGGAACTTTTTCCTAATGTCCAACCTAAATCTCCCTTGCTGCAGTTTAAGCCCATTGCTTCTTGTTCTATCATTGGAGGCTAAGATGAACAAGTTTTCTCCCTCCTCCTGATGACACCCTTTTAGATACCTGAAAACTGCTATCATGTCCCCTCTCAGTCTTCTCTTTTCCAAACTAAACAAACCCAATTCCTTCAGCCTTCCTTCATAGGTCATGTTCTCAAGACCTTTAATCATTCTTGTTGCTCTTCTCTGGACCCTCTCCAATTTCTCCACATCTCTCTTGAAATGTGTTGCCCAGAACTGGACACAATACTCCAGTTGAGGCCTAACCAGCGCAGAGTAAAGCGGAAGAATGACTTCTCGTGTCTTGTTTACAACACACCTGTTAATGCATCCCAGAATCACGTTTGCTTTTTTTGCAACAGTATCACATTGTTTACTCATATTAAGCTTGTGGTCTACTATGACCCCTAGATCTCTTTCTGCCACACTCCTTCCTAGACAGTCTCTTCCCATTCTGTATGTGTGAAACTGATTGTTCCTTCCTCAGTGGAGCACTTTGCATTTATCTTTATTGAACTTCATCCTGTTTACCTCAGACCATTTCTCCAATTTGTCCAGATCATTTTGAATTTTGACCCTGTTCTCCAAAGCAGTTGCAATCCTTCCCAGTTTGGTATCGTCTGCAAATTAATAAGCGTACTTTCTATGCCAACATCTAAATCGTTGATGAAGATATTGAACAGAACCGGTCCCAAAACAGACCCCTGTGGAACCCCACTTGTTATACCTTTCCAGCAGGATTGGGAGCCATTAACAACTACTCTCTGAGTACGGTTATCCAGCCAATTATGCACCCACCTTACAGTAGCCCCATCTAAATTGTACTTTCCTAGTTTATCTATAAGAATATCATGCGAGACTGTATCAAATGCCTTACTAAAGTCTAGGTATATCACATCCACCGCTTCTCCCTTATTCACAAGGCTCGTTATCCTATCAAAGAACGCTATCAGATTAGTTTGACGTGATTTGTTCTTTACAAATCCATGCTGGCTATTCCCTATCACCTTACCACCTTCCAAGTGTTTGCAGAAGATTTCTTTAATTACCTGCTCCATTATCTTCCCTGGCACAGAAGTTAAACTAACTGGTCTGTAGTTTCCTGGGTTGTTTTTATTTCCCTTTTTATAGATGGGCACTATATTTGCCCCCTTCCAGTCTTCTGGAATCTCCCCCGTCTCCCATGATTTCCCAAAGATAATAGCTAGAGGCTCAGATACCTCTTCTATTAACTCCTTGAGTATTCTAGGATGCATTTCATCAGGCCCTGGTGACTTGCAGGCATCTAACTTTTCTAAGTGATTTTTTACTTGCTCTTTTTTTATATTATCTTCTAAACCTACCCTCTTCCCGTAAGCATTCACTATATTAGACATTCCTTCAGACTTCTCAGTGAAGACTGAAACAAATAAGTCATTAAGCATCTCTGCCATTTCCAAGTCTCCTGTTACTGTTTCCCCCTCCTCACTGAGCAGTGGGCCTACCTTGTCCTTGGTCTTCCTCTTGCTTCTAATGTATTGATAAAAAGTCTTCTTGTTTCCCTTTATTCCCATAGCTAGTTTGAGTTCATTTTGTGCCTTTGCCTTTCTAATCTTGCCTCTGCATTCCTATGTTATTTGCCTATATTCATCCTTCGTGATCTGACCTAGTTTCCATTTTTTATATGACGCCTTTTTATTTTGTAGGTCACGCAAGATCTCAAGGGTAAGCCAAGGTGGTCTTTTGCCACATTTTCTATCTTTCCTAACCATCGGAATAATTTGCTTTTGGGCCCTTAATAGCATCCCTTTGAAAAACTGCCAACTTTTCTCAGTTGTTTTTCCCCTCAGTCTTAATTCCCATGGGACCTTGCCTATCAGCTCTCTGAGCTTACCAAAATCTGCCTTCCTGAAATCCATTGTCTCTATTCTGCTGTACTCCCTTCTACCCTTCCTTAGAATTGCAAATTCTATGACTTCATGATCACTTTCACCCAAGCTTCCTTCTACTTTCAAATTCTCAACAAGTTCCTCCCTATTTGTTAAAATCAAGTCTAGAACAGCTTCCCCCCTAGTAGCTTTTTCAACTTTCTGAAAGAAAAAGTTGTCTGCAATGCAGTCCAGGAACTTATTGGTTAGTCTGTGCCCCGCGGTGTTATTTTCCCAACATATATCTGGATAGTTGAAGTCCCCCATCACCACCAAATCTTGGGCTTTGGATGATTTTGTTAGTTGTTTGAAAAAAGCCTCATTCACCTCTTCCGCCTGATTAGGTGGCCTGTAGTAGACTCCCAGCATGACATCACCTGTCTTTTTTACCCTTTTTAGCCTAACCCAGAGACTCTCCACACTTCTGTCTCCTATGTCCATCTCCGCCTCAGTCCAAGTGTGTATATTTTTAATATATAAGGCAACACCTCCTCCCTTTTTCCCCTGTCTATCCTTCCTGAGCAAACTATACCCATCCACACCAACATTCCGGTCGTGTGTATTATCCCACCAAGTTTCAGTAATGCCAAAAATGTCATAGTTGTATTTATTTATTAGCACTTCCAGTTCTTCCTGCTTATTACCCATACTTCTTGCATTTGTATATAGGCATCTAAGATACTGGTTTGATCTCGCCTCTCAGCTTTGCCCTGACCCTCCTTCCTCTCTGCTATTATAGTTCGTGCTCCCTCCTGTTTCCAACCCATCTCCTAGGTCTTGTTCCCCACTTACCTGTGGGCTTTGCTCACCTGTCCCCGTCGAACATAGTTTAAAGCCCTTACTAGGTTAGCCAGTCTGTGCGCAAATAAGGCCTTTCCCCTCTTCGAAAGGTGAACGCCATCTGTTCCTAGCCGTCCTTCTTCAGATAGCATCCCATGGTCGAGGAAGCCAAAGCCCTCCTGGCGACACCATCTTCGCAGCCAGGCATTCACCTCCACGATGCATCTGTCTCTGCCCGGACCCCTACCTTCAACAGGAAGAATCGAAGAGAATACCACCTGCACTCCAAACTCCTTAACCCGTACTCCCAGAGCCCTGTAGTCACTCTTGATCTGCTCAGTGTCACACCTAGCAGTATCATTTGTGCCCACATGGATGAGTAGCATGGGGTAGTAGCCAGAAGGCTGGATAATCCTCGACAATGCCTCTGTAACATCTCGGATACGGGCCCCTGGCAGGCAGCATACCTCCCGGGATGAATGGTCAGGGCGACGGATGGGTGTCTCCGTCCACCTCAGCAGAGAGCCTCCAACCACCACTACCTTATGTTTCTTATCAGTGGTGGCAGCAGACCTCCCAGCCTTAGGGGTACGAGGCTTCACCTCCTTAACTGTTGGGGGTGATTTCTTCTCTCCTGTATCAAGAAGAGCATAACGGTTATCTTTTACCACAGCAGGAGGGTTCGCAGCAGGGGTGGAGCACTGCCTGCTGCTAGAATTAACCAGCTGGCTGTGTCCACCCTGAGCCTCCTCCTCCACTGGTGTGTCAGATACACCCTGAGGCATCTCCTCCTCCACTGGAGTGTCGGTAGTCCTGTCAACTGGGACAGCACCGTCAGCTGTCTCCACATGGATACTGTCCAGGAATTGCTCATGGATATGGATGTTCCTCAGCCTAGCCACCTCCTCCTGTAGCTCTCCCACCTGCTGCCTGAGAGATTCCACCAGTAGGCACCTTTCACATTGGATGCCACCCCCAGCCTGGATATCAGTAAGTGGAAATTGCAAATTACAGTCTTTGCAAGCCCACACCAGAATCTGGGTAAAAGCATCCATGCTTTGGTACTCTGTCTGGCTATAGGCGCAGGTGGAGGAGACAGAAGCAGTGCTGGCACAGGTGTTGCGGGTCCTCCTCACCATTGTAAGCCTCCCTCTGTCAAAATCTCTCAAATTCCCGTCTACAGCTCCCTGTCCGCTCTGCTCTGCTGTAAACAGAAAGGTTTTAGATGTGGCTTGGTTTATAGGTTCAGGGGACCAATGGGTCACAGATGAGACCGACAAGGGACCCCCACTCCCTTCCTACTCCCCTTCCAAACTCTCTTGCTAAACTCCTTGTTAGCAGCTCCTGTTCGCTAAGCTCCCTGGTCGCTTGTGCACAGCTTTATAAAGCCCTGGCCTGAGTGAATGCCCCGCCCACTGGTTAAGGCTCAGCCAATTACCAGAGGCTTCTAGCTTTCAAACCTTCGTAGTAGCTCCACCTCCAACTGCCAGCTACAGCACATGGTCCTTCAAACAAACAAACCAAACAGACTGACAAACACAAGCTCAGCACACAGCAAGTAACCCCCAAACACAAACACAAACACTGCAGACAGTCACTTACCCCACAGATGCTGTATGTGCTCCTCCTTCACCTGGAGAACTCCC
Source organism: Gopherus flavomarginatus (assembly GCF_025201925.1). NCBI lineage: Eukaryota > Metazoa > Chordata > Testudines > Testudinidae > Gopherus > Gopherus flavomarginatus. The sequence goes on along the minus strand of NC_066617.1, from coordinate 300,269,136 downwards.
TTGCAAAACTCCCTGTTAGCACTGAGGATCATATGTCATGTCAGTATCTATTATAATAAATAGGGGCTTAAGCATGCGCTTATTATTTTAACATTGAGACAGTTTAATATGCAGCCAGATAAAACACAAATATGTGTTTTATTTTGGTTTTGTTTGTTACCACCCCATCCCCATTCTTCAGGGTCAAAATGTTGTCTTTGTTTATAGTACATGTTCCAGGAATTGGGGTGGTGGGGATGATACCTGGGATAACTTCACTCTGTGTGAGGTGGTGTCAGGAAAAAAATCAATGGAGATATGGCCATCCTACCAATAGATGACTGGCACAAACAGTACCATATAAGAGTGCTCTCCCTTAAACATATACTTTATTTAGTCTCAAGCACTTACAGATGTCCACAATAGGTTAGTAAAATACCCCCAATCCTCAATAATTACCAAAGTTTGGTGTGGCTGTCATGCAATTTCAAAAGATAAGCAAGAGGTTTTCTTAGATTTCTAATTAATCAGATGTTTTCTTGCAGAGTCTGCATGCCTTGAAGCCCTGACAGACACATCCCAAGAGCTAAATATAGATAAGCTTCTTGTTTTTCTCCTAAAATCACAGACCCCAGCACCAACAGAGAGTTCATCAGGTAGAGGCACCAGGTCAGGCAAGGCTGAGCAAGATGCTTTCTTCCTGTGGTTGCCCAAACTCCATCCTTTCCTGGCTTAATCATGCTAAGGCTAAAGCTACTTCACAGGCCTGCAAAAACATCTGCTAGTTTGGCTGCTGTCAGTGACAAGTATGATAATTAATATTACACTATTAATAGTGGTCCCGGCTTTTTACTGGTTCATTAAAATCTCTCTGTACAGGGAAGGAACTGAGGGGAGGATTGACAATCTTTTTTGTTTTAGTTTTCAGAGCATGTTAAAACACTTGGCTGATAGGAAGTGCTATGTTAATCTTCAGATAACAGAACTGGCTATATAAACAGGTAGTTGCACTTAAAGAAGATGAAGCACCAGGACTGAGCACCGTATAGCTGCTAATGAAAGTGTAAAAAAAAATTGTTACTTGAAAGACAATTAGCCCTAGAACAAGAGATATAGGGCCTAATTCTCCTGTCTGTTCCATGAGTGAAAACCTGTTGACTTTCTAACTGGAAATAGGTTACACCAAGATATATTTTTAGGATATTTGTTGTCTATAATATTTGAATATTGTCAGACAGCAGTCAATCAGTATAACATAAACTGAGGGAGGAGGATAATTCTCCATTAAGTAAAAATCAAAATACAGCCTTACTATCAAGTTGCTACTGAAGTCTCCACAAAGTACATAATACATAAAATGAACGGGAGAGAGAAAACTATTTAATCTTTCCTCACAATCAGGTTATCTACTTTGGGAGGTATTTGTTTTACTGCACATTTCTAACATATTCTAACATCATAAATTCCAATGTCTTTCTTAGTGGAAGGCAAAGTAGTATATTTTTCCATGACAGCACAGTGTCTTTATTTTCCCTCAGACTTGGTACCACACAAACAGTTAAATATGAACTCTCCCTCTGAATTCTTAAAAGATCCATTGTAGATCCTTGTTAAATGCAACCATATATCATATAATCAATTGCTCTACTTGGATATATAAATGCTATTTCAAAAATAGCTTTTTTTTTCTTTTAGGCAATTTACACATACACTAGGTTCATGTTCTCTAACAGAATGATCTCTGTGAATGGAAATATACATTTCCCTTTATAACATATGGGGAAATAATAACTGATTGGTGAAGATGGAGGTCAATTTTGATGTTTATATAATTTTACAGTTTCAAAATGACACTGTGATACATAATATTGCATTGCCCCAAATGGTGCAAATTTAGTACATGTTTCAACAGTAATAAGCACTCTATATCTTTGGAAGCAGGCCACATGTACAATACTGCATTTCCAGCACACATAGGGCTTATTCAGTGGAACAAAATTCGCTCCACAGGGCTGCTACCTATTGGGGAAAAAATGATGGTCAACTGCACAAAGGGGACATGAAAAGCTCCAGGGAAGTTACTCCCTATTCTCTACTGGGCAAAACAGTTGTGCAGCAGCCCCAGTCATTCTGAGAAGTTGCAGTATTCTACCTAAAATCCGGGTACTCCTGCATGCTGTGAGGAATCATCAAAGATATGAGACTTACTGGCAAATGGTACATGCTGGACATCTCAATTCCCTTCTCATCTTCCATTCTTACTCCATGTAATTTTTCATCACTGAGGCATTGAAATGGATAAATATTGCCATTGTTTGGTCCATTATAGAATAGATTCCAGTTGCTTCAATCATGCACTTGACAGTGGAACCCTACAGGTTGTTAGTAAGTATCCAGTGCTCCGAAGAGCTCTATTACTTCAGGGTTCTACAAGATGAAGGAGTAGATTCTTCACTCCCGTCAATCAATGCATCCCATGACTCTGACACATGGGCACAACCATATGAGGACTCTGTACCAATATATAAAGTGGATTTTATCTGACTTTTATTTAATTTGTTTTTCATTAGTGTAATACCTTCTTTTCTGGAAACATGCTGAGAGTAGCCAAGTCTGATATTCCACCACTAACAAAAAAAGCAGTCAATTCTCTAACTTGTTCCCTATTTTCTTGTCGGAAAAGGACATATATAGTGTTTTGTGAAGACAGCACTCTCACTGCCAACTAAGGCAGGCTACTAGTGTTTCATTAAAATGATAGAGAAAAACTACTGTAAGGTGGGATATTGTTAATGTTGAGCAGCACTGCACAATGAAGAATCAGTGAAGCCTTCAATAATGTTCACAAATCACATGTTTTAGAATGAGATATAGCTGGTGTTGAACAGGAGTTTGCTTTGCTGAAGAGAAAATTGACAGTGATAACAGTGTTTCCTGATGTTGAATAGTTCCTTTGAAGGACTGTAACCTCTCAGTGACTGCTATTTACCAGAGATGTTATTTTTCCTGGACCAGATCCGCAGGAAGTGCAAATTAGTGTACCTCCACTGAATGTGCTGATTTATAGCAGCTGAGGGTCTGGCTCTGTATTTATACAGTGGAAAGTTCAGACAGAGGCAGTAACACACTACACTGCTAAAAGTCAAATTGCAGTTTCTGAACTAGAAGAGACAAATTGTATTTTAAACAGGCTGCCAGGAGTTCTAACCTCACAACAGCATTCAGCCATGTCACTATCAAGTATTCTGCCTTTGTAGTTCAAAAAATCATGCTGTCATTTACAATCAGAAATGTTCTTTCACTGAAAGGAAGCTAAAAACCAGTTACAATCTGCAATATTAATATAGCACCCCTGTGACGTTGAACTCTATATGCTTTATGAAAATATGCTTATGAATGTGAATATGATGTAACTGCAATATGCTTTATGCAAAAGATCTCTTGTAAGGTATCATTACAAAGCTTATAATCTACTGAGTGTGTTACTCTTATTTGTTTGCATGTATTATTTCTATGTCTGGAGTTAGGAGAACAAGATATAAACTTGCATTATGGATGGAAACATATTAAGTGGAAGCCATTAAGGGTGCTTCAGAATCAATGACCTGTAAATGGCTCTGTTTTCTTGCAAACCTTCATGTATATGTGTGGGCCGGCCCAGGAAGAATGGAAGCTGGGGTCTTACAGTGACATGTGATCATGTTACCTGATAATGAAATCCATCTTGAATCTAGTACTTTTCCATTTAGAAAGCGGAGTGGGGACCCAGAGAGACAAAGGTTTCCCACCTTGTGCGAAAGCTATAAAAGGGAGTCATGAGAAAGCCACTGCTTAACACCTAAGATGTCTACTGGAACTAACAAGTACTGTACCAGGGAAAGGATTGGGCCCAGACTAGGAAGGAGTCTAGTCTGTGAAAGAAGCTTATTGGAACATCTCTGAGGATGAGATATTACCTGTAATCAATTTCTTAATGTATTAGGTGTAGACTTGCTTGTTTTTGCTTTATTTTGCTTGGAGACTTACTTTGTTCTGTCTGTTACTACTTTGAACCACTTAAATACTACTTTTTATAGTTAATAAAATCACTTTTATTAGTAAACCCAGAGTAAGTACTTGATACCTAGGGGAGCAAACAGCTGTGCATATCTCTCTATCAGTGTTATAGAGGGCGGACAATTTATGTGTTTACCCTGCATACGCTTTATACAGAGTAAAACGGATTTATCTGTGGTTTGGATCCCATTGGGAGCTGGATGTCTGCGTGCTGGAGTCATGTAACCTGCAGAGCTGTTTTCACTTAAATCCTATAGCTTTGGGAAAATGGCCTGGATCCTGGGTCTCTGTTGCAGCAGGCTAGCATGTCTGGCTCAACAAGGTAGGATTCCCAAGCTGGCAGGGAAAATGGGCTCAGATGCAATTTCAGGATGGGAGGTGACAGTCCCAAGGGGGGTATCTGTGACTGAACCCATCACAACCCCCACAAACCTTGTCATTGTAGACTAGAAAATCATTAAGTGGCATTTCTCTTAACATTTTCATGTCTCTGAGATCTTATTTTAAGTGAGTAGACTAAAATTCTCAAGTTATTCAGCATCACATGAGCCAAAGTGCCATCAATCAGCCAAGTAATTAATGTCTTCTTTCTACCTCAACAAGTGGTGTGAATATATGAAATATATATGTGAATATATGAAAGAACAATTCAGTATGATTAAAAATTAAGACCTAATCAAACCTAAATTAAGCACTGTTCTGCACAAGAAACCCTACTTCAACTGCAACAGGACTCTCCCACTAGTCACCTGTCATTCTCTTTTCTAAGTTCTTCCCCACTTTTCCATTTTCTTGCATCTGTTCTCCTGTCCTCTCCTTCACTTTCTGTCTCCAAGTCTCTCTTTCTTTGATTCCTTTTCCATCCCCACTCCAACAGACACTTTTAGCTCTCATGTTTTCCATTTGCAGTCCAGATCTTGCTTGATTTGCTTAGGTAGGGAACTATTTTGTTTCAGTGTTAATCCAGTGCTTTGGTGATTTAAACCCCCCCCCACAATATCAGCACTTTCCAATGACTTACAGAACTTGGTTATAAAATGAACCTAAGAACAGCCAATTTTTCAAACAGTGTGGCTCTATCTCTAACATTTTAATGCCACAGCATTAGAATAGGTTACAAATATATCCAGAAACATCCTTCCGCTTGCATTTTGGGTTGACATAACATGATCGGGTCTGAAATAATATTTGTTTCATAATTCTAATTTTGTGCAGTGTTCAGTTTTCAAATTTGGTTCTTTAAATAAAGCTATATGCCAATGCACAGCAGTTTGTATTTGATCTAAGACTAAGAACAATATTCAAATTTAAATAAGTGCTTTCATAATGAAATGTCACCTCCTACATGAACTGGAAGAGAATTACAGCATTTATTAGTATAATATTGTTTTCAGGCATCCCAAAAGCTGCTGCAGGTATATACTTTTAAAAGTGAACCTCCTTATTAGTCATTAACATTGCATGTTCATGACGAACAGCTTCAAATAAATAATCAGTTGCCTCAAATTCTCATATGAATAGATTTCTCATGTTTGATAAACATAACACTTTAAGATTTAAACATCAAAAGGCATCTACATATTCCCTCAAGTATTAAACATTGGAGAAAAAAATCTGCATTTCTCTTCTCTTCATACAGCCTTTGCTGGTAGTTCCATAGCTAAATCCAGCAGATACTCTTAAGGGTAACAATATTTGCATACACTAATACAATTAAATGGAGCAGGGTGCCTGATTAGAAAGAAGAACTGTGCATATTGTGACTTACTCGGAGCTAGCCTAACATCGTTAGCACTAGCCATAGCTGATAAAGTTCAGATGCAAAATTCTTGTTGTGATCTAAGAGAAAGCATTTGGTTCCACAAGGAAGCATAATTTAAACAAAAAGATTACCTTGTGAACTCCACCTTTGTGTTGCTATATAAGTCAAGAGATGGGTTGCAAAATTTGGATCCTGACTTCATATACTTCTAGGTTCATAATTGTTTGATTTAGAACATCATAAATTTGGATCCTATTTGCAAAATTCAGATTCTGGTCTGGTTTCAGATTATGGACACCCATAAAACTCAAGGGATCAGATTGTGGTTTGGGACTTTCTCTACCTTCATTTTATGTCAATAGTAATAAACTGACATTTGAGGCTCACAGGACATGTGATCATAAAGTTCTATTACGTTTCTAGAATCATTCTGGGAACTTAATTAATATTTATAGAGTTTATTGTAGGAAGGAGAAAAGAAGAAAATAGGCTAGATAGAATGAACTTAATCCAGATCTGTCTATGCACAGGTGGTAATGAAGATATCACATCACAGATGTTGGTGAGCAGTAAAGTCCGCTAGTATCCAGAAGAGTTGGTCTGCATGTGTAATCATTGTATTTGGGCAAATAACAGAAACTGATACCTGAGGTAAAATCCTAGTAATGAATAGATCAATACATCCTATGCTCAGATGGTTTAGTTGAACAAGTTTTGTATATTTTAAACAAGGAACAATTTTAAAAACTGGGTGCAAACTACAGTGTATATGTAGACCCTAGGGCTTCAGTTATAATCAATGAAGAAAAGTTAGAAAGTCTTATTTTACAGCACAGTATGATGCAGGGCTTTTACTATCACCTCTCTTGATTGATATAGGATATAATATATTGATATATATTTTACCATGAGAAAAATGATGAAGGTTACCCTAAAATAAATAGGACGGAAGCAGTGAGTGGTATAACTTGTTATATACAGACAATTGTTGCTGTCATGGATGGCACAGTCAGTTACTGAACTTGTCAGAAGGGGAAATTCAGTGGAAAGCCTGATTGTCCTGAAGATCAATATAGACAAATGCATATCCATGCCAACAGTAAAGTACAATGTACAATTTTAGAAATGTGCACTTTTAGCTTATGATATGAAGCAACAATGACTTTTATGATGCCTGGCCAGATATATATTTATATAAATAAAATTTATTGAAAAACACATGAGAATAGGACTAGATGATCAGGAACAGTCAACATGGATTCACCAAGGGCAAGACATGTCTGACCAACCTGATTGCCTTCTATGATGAGATAACTGCCTCTGTGGATATGGGGAAAGTGGTGGACATGATATACCTTGACTTTAGCAAAGCTTTTGATACGGTATCCCACAGTATTCTTGCCAGCAAGTTAAAAAAGTATGGATTGGATGAATGGACTATAAGGTGGATAGAAAGCAGGCTAAATCGTCAGGCTCAATAGGGAGTGATCAACGGCTTGATGTCTAGTTGGCAGCAGTATCAAGCGGAGTAACCCAGGGGTCAGTCCTGGGGCTGGTTCAATATCTTCATTAATGATCTGGATGATGGGATGGATTGCACCCTCAGCAAGTTCGCAGATGACAATAGACTAGTGGGAGAGGTAAATATGATGGAGGGTAGAGATAGGGTTCAAAAGAAATCTGATGAGGTTAAACAATGACAAGTACGGAATCCTGCACTTAGGACGGACAAAAACCATGCTGGCTGGGGACTGACTGATTAAATGACAGTTCTGCAGAAAAGGACCTGGGTATTACAGTGGATGTGAAGCTGGATATGAGTTAACAGTGTGCTCTTGTTGCCAAGAAGGCTAACGGTATATTGGGCTGCATTAGTAGGAGCATTGCCAGCAGATTGAGGGAAGTGATTATTCCACTCTATTCAGCACTGGTGAGATGATATATGGAGTATTGTATCCAGTTTTGGACCCCTCCACTACAGAAAGGATGTGGACAAATTGGAGATAGTCCAATGAAGGGCATTGAAAATTATTAGGAGGCTGGGGCACATGACTTATAAGAAGAAGATGACAGAACTGGGCTTATTTAGTCTGCAGAAAAGAAGAGTGGGCAGGAGCGATTTGATAGCAGCCTTCAACTTCCTGAAGGGGGGTTCAAGGAGGAAGGAGGTAGACTGTTCTCAGTGGTGGCAGATGACAGAACAAGAAGTAATGGTCTCAAGTTGCAGTAGGGGATGTCTAGGCTGGATAGTAGGATAAACTGTTTCACTAAGAGGGTGGTGAAGCACTGGAATGGGTTACCTAGGGAGGTGGTGAAATCTCCATCCTTAGAGGCTTTTTAAGGCCCAGCTTGACAAAGCCCTGGCTGAGATGGTTTAGTTGGGATTGGTCCTGCTTTGAGCAGGGGGTTGGACTAGATGACCTCTGGAGGTCCCTTCTAACCGTAATCTTCTATGATTCTATGAACTTTACTATTACTTGGACAGGAAGGATTAAGGTAGTCCAAAATTCACCTTCCTGTGATTTTCAAATTTCTTGTGGTTGCTTCATCTTTTTCTATTTCTCAAAGAACTGATAAATTTGTCCATATGAAATCTTCAATAATAAGAACATAAGAATGTCCATACTGGGTCAGACCAAAAGTCCATCTTGCCCAGTATCTATTCTTCCAACGGTGGCAATGCCAGGTGCTCCAGATGGAATGAACACAATAGGTAATCATTAAGTGATCCATCCCCTGTCTCCTAGTCCCAGCTTCTGGCAGACAGAGGCTAGGGACACTATCCCTGCCAATCCTGGCTAATAGCCATTGATTGATCTATCTTCCATGAATTTATCTAGCTATTTTTTGAACCCTGTTATAGTCTTGGCCTTCACAACAGCCTCTGGAAAGGAATTCCACACACTGACTGTGCATTGTATGAAAAAAATCTTCCTTTTGTTTGTTTTAAATATGCTTCCTATTAATTTTATTTGAGCCCTAGCTCTTGTGTTATGAGAAGAAGTAAATAACACTTCCTTATTTACTTTCTCCACACCAGTCATGATTTTATAGATCTTTATCATATCCCCCTTAGTCGTCTCTTTTCCAAGCTGAAAAGTCCCAATCTTATTAATCTCTCCTCATGTGGAAACTGTTCCATACCCCTAATTATTTTTGTTGCCCTTTTCTGAACCTTTTCCAATTCCAATATATATTTTTTGAGATGAGGCAACCACATCTGCACGCAGTATTCAAGATGTGGTGTACCATGGATTTATATAGAGGCAATAAGATATTTTCTGTCATATTTTCTAACCCTTTCTTAATGATTCCCAACATTCCGGTCACTTTCTTTGACTGCCGCTGCACATTGAGTGGATGTTTTCAGAGAATAATACACAGTGACTCCAAGATCTCTTTCTTGAGTGGTAACAGCTAATTTAGACCTCACCATTTTATATGTATAGTTGGGATTATGTTTCCCAATCTTAAATGGTCTGTGTTCACAATTAATAAGTGAAGGAAGGTGATTGTCCCATTTTTAAACAGTCTGACTGGGCCTTTGTGCCTGAGGATATAACATCACCTTCATGCTGATATATATCCCAATGTGCCTATGACACACATATCTATAGCTTGTTTTAAATTAAAAAGTAATAATAAAGCCACTAGGGTACATGTAACTTCTGGTGAAAGTCAGTCATAAAATGTTAGGGAGAAATGTAGAGTGGGCTGCGATGGGAGGAGTGGAGTAGTTTCAGAGAACTCTCTAGAGTCTTCAAAACATAGAGAGTAGATTTGCTTCCATGCTAATAGAGCTTTAAAATCATAAAAGAGTCAACCTTGAAGTGGAATTCATACTTGGATTTCCCTTGGAAAAAGATGTGATATCCCAGCTGTCAGGTTCATTTAACAAACCGACCTGACAAATGCAACACTATGTTGCCAATTAACAGTCCAGTATTGGAAAATGGAACATTTTTCTTTCCTTTCCTTAGTTCCTTACACTGTCACCATTAATATAATATCTGAGTACCTCATGACATTGTATTGTGTTTATCCTCCCGACACTTCTGTAAACTGGGGAAGGATTATTATCCCCATTTTGAGATAGGGAACTGAGGCTTCAAGAAACTAAATGACTAGACTGACATCATACAGAAGATAGTTTTGGAGCAGGGAACTGAATCCAGCTCTCTCAGGCCCAGGTTAGTACTCCAACCACTATACCATCTTTCCTTTCTATGTCTACTTTTTTAGGGACCTGTCTTCAGGCACCACATTTGAAAATAATGTCCAATGCTTCTATTATCCCCACTTCTTTTTGATGCCTGTCTCCCTGGTCCAGTCTCTCTCTCGCTCTGTCCCCCACCCCCGCTCCACATGCGAGTCTCAAACTCTCCAGTTTCTTGACCTACTCCCACTGGGGGAGAGATGATGGCTATATCTCCATTTTGCAATCCCTGTTATCTTGTGTCACTTAAGAAATTACCAGATTGAAATGGATTCCAAACTTAAATCTCTGTTTTAGTTTTTTCTCACATCAGATGGTTTCGCATGATGTTAATTGGCAATTATATAATGTGCTTGATAGGAACTAAGAAAAAATGTACTGTACCTGTTAAATTAAATTTGAAAAAAGACCTAAGCTAATGACTGCATTTTATCATAGCTTATGGTATCCAGTTCAGACTCAAAAATAGCATGGACAGCAATAATTTCAAGTAATTGACTGTATCTTACAATTATTGAGTTTCTAAGGATTAGGTTTAAACTGGTATATGTCAGTAATTTATTTCTATCTTCATGGAAAAAAACTCATTTTATAGTCAAAATGTGCAGAAAGTGAAAGATTATGGTGCACTTGTATACAATTAATGCATCCTTTTGATGTCTATTTGATTAATCTGGTAATATACTGATAAGGAATGTATACTATAGTATAATATAATTATGAAATACTATGGTTTTATTTTTGACTTTATCATGAAAAAAGGAACAATGTTAGAGTTGTTTAGTGTCATTATAATTAATTATTTGTGTTGCAGTGAGTAGGCACCTCTACAACCATTGCAGGCTCACTGTGCAAGGAACTGTACAAACACAAAGTAGAAGACAGTTCCTACCCTACAGAGCTTGCCAATGTAAACAGAAGAGACAAACAAATAGTAGGAGGAGACACAGTGATGAAATGGCTTGTCCAAGTTAACCTTGCAGGTTTAATGACAGAACTAGGAAGTGAACCCAGGTCTGTGTCACAGTGTATTTTCTAATCCAATAATTCAGTGAGCCTAAATCGTGGCTGAGGAAGAAGCAAAGAGATTAAATTGTATTCTGCATAATCAATAAGTTCCAGATTTTTAAAGGTACTTAGGCACATAAAGAAATCAGTGGGAGTTAGGAGCTTTTGAAACCCCCTCTCTATGCTTTTCTGCATCCTTTGGTGCCTAATATGTTAAAAAATGTGCCCTTAAGGCTCTGAATCTGCACACACTTACACACATGCTTAACTTAAAAGAGAGGAGTAGTCTCTCTGAAGTCATTCCATGCGCTCAAAGTCAACTGCATGCTAAAGTGCTTAGCTGGAACAGAGTTTAATCACCGATGCTAACTCTTAACACAGTTTTAATTTCTTTAAAAAAAGGAAGACCTGACCATGATTCACAGCTCATAAAATTAAAGAAAATGATTTATAATATTAGGAAGTGTACAGGAATTAACTACTAATTCATTTGGAAGTGATTTGCATGCCAGGTCTTCAAAACTAGATAACTAAAAAGAAGACACTTTATTAGCTGATAACATTAAACCTGAGAATAAACTTGTCATAACTTTCCTACTCAGATCTGAACCTTAGAGTTCAGAACATGAGAAGCTAGCATGAAACTTCCAAACTTAATTACCAGCTTGGATCTGATATTGCTGCCAACAGCCAGAAGATTTCAGTGTCTGGCTCACTGTGGTCTCCCCAAAACCTTCCCTGGGGGACCCCAAGACTCAGATTCCTTGAGTCTAACAACAAAGGGGAATAAACCATTTCCCTTCCCCCTCCTCCCCTCCAGGTGTTCCCTCCCTGGGTTCCTAGGATATTCCCTGCTTCAAGTCCTTGAAACACAAGTACTAAGAGATCAAATCTCTCTCTCCCCTCACCCAGAGGGTATGCAAATTCAGGCTTAGTAAATCTAACACAAAGAGATTCTGTCTTCCTCCCTGTCTTCTTCCTCCCACCAATTCCCTGGTGAGCTGCAAACTCAATCCCCTTGAGTCCCCACTAAAAAAAAAAATCCAACAGGTCTTAAAAAGAAAGCTTTATATAAAAAGAAAGAAAAAGACATAAAATTGGTCTCTATATCAAGGTGACAATATACAGGGTCAATTGCTTAAAAGAAAAAATGAATAAACAGCCTTATCCAAAAAGAATACAATTTAAAACATTTCAGCAACTACACACATGTAAATACAAAAGAACAATATAAACCTATTATCTTACTATTCTTGTTCTTACAACTTGGAAACAGAAGATTAGAAAGCCTGGAGATAGAAAGATCACTCTCAGAGCCGAGAGGGTCACCGAACCAAGACAAAGAACAAAGAACTCACACCCAAAACTTCCCTCCCCTCAGATTTGAAAAAGTCTTGTTTCCTGATTGGTCCTCTGGTCAGGTGTTTCAGGTCACTTTTTGTTAACCCTTTACAGGTAAAGGAACATTAACCCTTAGCTATCTGTTTATGACAAAAGTAAACTAGCAAAGTAATCACATTTATTAATTAAATCATATAAAATTGATGATCATGTCAATGTGAACCTCTTTGTAGTATGGGCACTGACGGACAGAACAGAGGAGGTTCGGTCATCAGAGCGAGGGGCCGGTTGAGGGCAATAGGTCATGGGAGGGTCAGGATCTCTACCTCTTTGCCGGAGCCGGGATAGGAGCCCCTTCCTCTTCTCTTTTCTCCCCTCCTCTCCTCTTCTCTTCCCTCCCTCCAGAGGTGGTTTGGATTACTGAGCCTGAATGGACACTGTCAGGTCCCTCCACAGCCAACACCTTCCTCCCCACCCAGAGGTATGCAATTAACACTATTAAAAACTTAATGAGTTAATTTTGTTTTCAGTTAACCCCAAGTGTTAAATGTGATTATTTGACAGCCCTGGTCTTAGAACCCCGTACCACTGGCTATGAGTACAATAACACACGTATGCCTATGACAAGGTATCAGCTAAATTAAAATAGTGTTGTCCCCTAGGCTAATACAAAGTTGCACCTCCTATTATGCTCCTTTTATACATCGATACAAACAAGTTATATACTACATTCCTGATGTAATTAGTTAGCTCATCCACTACCCTGTCATTCCATCCTTATCTTACAAGGGGCCTGTGTGTTCCTGTACCATTCTCTTAGGAATGTATTCATGTGGTTAGCTGGACTAGTAACTAAGAAGACCTACTTTGGTTCACAGCCTACTTTAGTCCATATATGTAGTCATGCCTAGAACTCCAGCAAGGCCTACACTTTCTGCTAAATATCTCCTCTTCTTAGCTGTGATTGTATTACATTGTTGAACATGGAACACAAATGGCTCTTCGAGCACATCAGAAATCAGTCATGCAACAAATTATTGGACTTGAGGCAATCTGGAATCATCAGTATTTCCTACATAGCTGGGAAAATTTAATTCATGAAACTGTACATTAAAAAAATATACAATCCTTTTACGATGAGTGGAATAGGAGACCAGGACTGTTGGCCTTTTACAATTTTTTTATATATATATATATATACATTTGGAAATTAGGATGATGCTGTGAATGTGGGAATGTCTACTCTAAATGTGGGAATGTCTACTCTAGAAACTTAAGTCAATCTATGTTAGGTCAACTTACAACCACTGTAGTTATTACTGTGGTGGTTCATGTCCACACTACCCTCCATCTGTCGATGGAGCACGTTGTCATGGTATATTTCCCCAATCTGAACCTTAGAGTCCAAAAAATTGGGGTATCAGCATGAATTCCTCTAAGCTTAATTACCTGCTTAGATCTGATACGCTGCCACCAACCAGGAATTCCAATGCCTGGTACACTCTGGTCCCCCCAAAACCTTGCCCGGGGACCCCCAAGACTCAGACCTTCTGGATCTTAACACAAGGAAAGTAAATCCTTTTCCTCACCGTTGCTTCTCCCAGCCTTCCCCTCCCTGGGTTATCCTGGAAGATTACTGTGATTCAAACTCCTTGAATCACAACACAGAGAAATCAGGTTTGTTTCTGCTTCCTTCTCTCACCAATTCCCTAGTAAGTACAGACTCAATTCCCTTGAGCCTCAACAAAGGGAAAAAATCGAACAGGTCTTAAAAAACAAAACTTTTAATAAAAAGAAAGAAAAGAAGTAAAAGTTGTCTCTGTAATTTAGATGGTAAAAGTTACAGTCTTTCAGTTTATAGACACTAGAGAGAAGGCTCCCCCCAGCAAAATACAATTTAAAATACTTCCAGCAAACTACACATTTGCAAATACAGAAAACAATCAAAAGACTATAATCATCTTTTCTACTTAATACTCACTATTCTGAATATATAAGAGACTGTAGCAGGGAGATTGGCAAGAAACCTGGTTGCACGTCTAGTCCCTTTCAGGACCCAGAGAGAACAAAGCAAAACCCAAAAAACACAAACAAAGGCTTCCCTCCACTGAGATTTGAAAGTATCTTGTTTTCTGATTGGTCCTCTGGTCAGTTGTTTTTGGTTCCCTGTTTGTTAACACTTTACAGGTAAAAGAGACATTAACCCTTAACTATCTGTTTATGACACGTCTTCAACAAGAATGCTTCCACTGCCTTAAGAGTGACAGTGTGGTGGGCTGAGAACCCAGCCTCTCAGGTCTGCACACAACTCCTCTCCAGAATCCCAGCTGTTCCCCATGGCTGCCTCCCAGTGCTCTTGCCTCCCCATTCCCTGCCAACAGGATCCTGGATGCCCTCCTAGGTCATTGACTCCCCACTCCTCGTAGCCTGTAAACCAGCAGCCCCTCCCCCTGGATTCTTGGCTCTCTGCTCCCGACTGCTGGGAGACCATCTGCCCCCCTAGGGCTCCTGGATTCCCAGCAGGGAGCTGGGAGCATTGGTGCAGCTGGGCTCCCTGCAGGGAGTGTGGCGCCAGGAGCCTCTGGACTGCAGACGGGTTCCCTGTGAGCTGGGAGTCCAGGAAGAACCCTGGCTGAGAATGGGGATCTGGATGGGTGAAGTTCAGCTTGGTGTGCGAAGGCCAAGCAGAAGATGGGATGGGAGCAGGAAGTCAGGATCCAGGGGGCAGCCCGAATGGAGAGCAGGAAGCCTAGAGCAGCCCATGTGGGAGCAGGAGCCCAGAGAGTAGCTTGGCTTTCTTGTCAATCTCACAGCTCCAGCATGAAGCCGTGAAATTGACAAGAATTATAGCCAACATCCAATGTGCATAACCTCCAGTGTCTACACGGACACTACGTTGCCCTAACTACACCGACGTAAGCCTCTTGTTGAGGTGGAGTTATGTTGGTGTAGAATGGTACTTACATGAGCAGAAGCAAGGCTGCAGGGTGTAGACTAACATAATTAGGTTGATCTAAGCTGCTTTATGTTGACCTAACTCTGTAGCATAGACCAGGCCTCTGAATCTTGGAGCATTAATTAATGATGCTATAGAATACTCTGACTTTGGTTATAAAAGACCCACTCAGCCTGGTATGTCTTTCCTGACTGTGCTAGAAAAAACTAATAGTGGATGAATGCTAACATAGCTGTGATAAATCAGTGAGCTACACTGCTAAGAGAAATTGACAGGTGTATAAATAGCCTTTACAAAGTCAGCATAACCTCTGGGTTCTCTCCAATAAATATCTTCTTAGTACAGATATTTTTACTAGAACTTTTATTTCTCACTTTAAAATGATATTTTGGAGCTTGCTTCAATACCTGGACTTAGTGCAAGCAGCACAGATTATTCTAAAATTTATTTTGATTTCTACATTTTAAAAAATATATGAAATAAAAGTGCCTGCAGTGTGCTCTAGGCACCTTAAGTAACCATTAAAATATGAACTATATGTATAATAAATCCAGTAGACTGCCATACCCTGCATAAAGCAAACAAGGATCAGCCAAGCAACATGAAACAAACAGCATTGAAAGATGAAAACAAAAGGAACACTCCACTTTCCCCAACAAGAGTGACCTTTACCCCCAACCTTTGTCATCTATCACTGCACTGTCTCCAGCCTGCTCCAACTGTTTGTGCAAAGAGAGGAACTTTGCAGCATGTTAGGAATACTAGGACAAGACTATAAAAAAATAAGAGATTACCACCCACCCACCCACACGCATACGACCACACATGCATACCACCATGCTCATACTCCCTTCTTCAGCAAGATAATTTCCACTTTTGATGATTTTTTTTTGTTGTTGTTGTTTTCTGGTGACCAAAAGCCAAAATATTTTAGATAAAAAGCATTTTTCTAGAAAAAAATATCTCTTTGGTTCAGCCTCTCCAGTTCCAACATGTCTAGCTAAAAAGATCTGAGTCAGACTCTGGATTTCAACCAAAGGAAGAGAGAATGGCACTTAGCTCGATGAGCCTAAGGGCAGAAAACAGTGCATAATTCTTCTGTGGGTAGGGAGAACAGAGCTGTCCCATTTCCCTTCCTACATATTCAACATTAAAGAGATCAATTCATCGTAGCTTACTGCCTTTAAAGTCTAGTGGCTTCTTGGCCCCAAAGTAAAATAGGTATTTAAAGGGTAACACAAACTTGCTCCCTATTATCCCTAATTTCTGCATGAACTCTTTTGGGTCTCAACTAATAATAAACTTTTAGGTAACAGCCACCAGAAATGTCTTCTCCCATCACAGTAAACTGTGCATTTGTGACTTCTGTGATTTGCACAATAATGAACCTGATACCTGATAATGCTTCTCTTGTCTCAGTGGTGTAAATCAGGAGTAACTTCAATGAAGTTACCAGAACTACACTGAAATGGAGAGCAAAATTTGAGCTGCTCAAAAAATTCCAAATACCATGCCTATTGAAGGGGGGAGGAGAGGGAGCCTAAATAAAAAAAAAAGACTATAATCTCATGTTGTGTTTGTCTAGTCAGTTAGCATCTTTGTAACAATAATGTTCTGTGATAAATCACCCAAGGTGCAAATTCTCATTGTCTTTTCAAAACCTGGGATTTTACCCCTGAGATCTAAATGAGCTATGGACCAAATCATGTGATGATGCATTCCACTGATGTTAGTAGGATTGCATTTGGAATTGCATGCTCATGTGTCAGGCCAGAATGGCATATATGCCACCACACACACACATCACTATTTCCAGCGTTTCACCCCCTTTTGGGGCTTTCTAATTAGATAGATGATGTAAAATGAAGCCTTTCAGTTCTAACAAATTTATTTCAGCATGAGCTTTCGTGAGCTACAGCTCACTTCTTCGGATGCATAGAATGGAATACACATATTTACACATACAGAGAACATAAAAAGGTGGAATTATGCATACCAACAGGAAGAGTCTAATCAATTGAGATGAGCTATCATCAGCAGAAGAAAAACTTTTGAAGCAATAAATAAGATGACCCAAGGTGTGAGGAGAACTTAACATAGGGAAATAGATTCAATTAGTGTAATGACCCAACCATTCCCAGTCTCTGTTTAAGCCTGAGTTAATTGTATTTAATTTGCATATTAAATTAAATTGCCAGCAATGCCCCTCTGCAATGTACATTGGTCAAACCGGACAGTCTCTAGGCAAAAGAATAAATGGACACAAATCTAACATCAGGAATCATAACATTCAAAAACCAGTGGGAGAACACTTCAACCTCTCTAACCACTCAGTGACAGACTTGAAGGTGGCAATTTTGCAACAAAAAAACTTCAAAAACAGACTCCAAAGAGAGACTGTTGAACTTGAATTAACATGCAAATTAGATACAATTAACTCAGGCTTAAACAGAGACTGGGAATGGTTGGGTCCTTACACTAATTGAATCTATTTCCCTATGTTAAGTTCTCCTCACACCTTCTATGGGTCATCTTAATTATCACTTCAAAAGTTTTTTTTCTCCTGCTGATGATAGCTCATCTCCATTGATTAGACCCTTCCTGTTGGTATGCATACTTCCACCTTTTCATATTTTCTGTATGTATAAATATCTCCTGTCTGTGTTTTCCATTCTATGCATCTGAAGAAGTGAGCTGTAGCTCACAAAAGCTCATGCTGAAATAAATTTGTTAGTCTCTAAGGTGCCACAAGTACTCCTGTTCTTTTTGCAGATACAGACTAACATGGCTGCTACTCTGAAACCTTTCAGTTCTGTTTGATTTCAATGGCAATTATAGATTATTTTTCTTCTCTTTGATTCCCATCCGTCAGCTGAAGAGCATCATTGTTTTGTTTATCTTTAAACCTTTTTGTTCTGTGTCATTCTTGTCTATATCTATGCAGCTCATCCTGTATTTGTAATCCCTTGCACTCTGGTGAATAGTACCATATATGGCATTCTTTCTAGGTCCATTCTTGACATATTTCCAAACCATTGCAATTGTCTTTTCTCGTATCTTCAGTATCAGCATGATTTCTTGCCCTTCCTCTGACATTAAAAAAAAAAAAATTGCAGTCTTGCTCTCAAGAAATCCCTCAGCCAGTCAATATCTTTTGTTCGTTGGCTTTCATCAAGAACCAACATTCCAACCCACAATTGGCAGAACAATTGTCTCACAGAGACTCAATTTTGTTTTATTCAAAAAATCTTTAGCCTTCCAGATCTTACAGGATTTTCAGACTGCAATAGTGGTTAGTCTGATTCTTCTTTTTAAGTCATCTTCACAACTTCCATTCTTTTACTAGTACTCCATGCACACTTTTTTTATCAGTCTACCTTATCACTTATGCTCTGTGACGTGACCTTGGTAAATACTATAAGGTTAATATTGTTGGTGAATCCAAGATTATTAATTGTCTTCCTATATAACATGACTCCTCTCATTTCCTGTTTCAGTGCTACAGCCATTACAGCTTCCAATACCAACTTGAACAAATCTCATGATAATGTGCATCTTTGTCTCATTTCTATAGGCATCCTGAACCAATCCATCAGGGTCTTGTCTACTCTCGCCACACTCATTGACTTGCTGTAGATATTTTCTATCAGCTTGATCAATTTCTCAAGGATGCCATACATTGACAATAATTCTTTCTATGAAATGCTATCAGAAGTCTGTTTGAAATTTATAAATGTCTAAAGCTGTTGTAACAGATTCAGTTGTGTTCTGTATACTACTCTGATCTATTATACTTCAACCTGGTCTAAATCTAGCCTGTTTCCCTGCAAAGCCGGTATCCATGTACCCCTTCATTTTCTTCTTTCTCCAGCATGTTCAATAAGCTGATTCTGCTGTAGTTCTTGCACTCACTTCTATCTCCATTCTGTTGATAGGTACTATTATCACTTTCCCGTATTCTCTCAGCACTTGCTCTTATGTGAAAATCTTGTTGCCTTTACCCCATGTTCCTCACCAGCTCTCAGTAACTATGCTCTTATGTTGTCACATCTCCGCACTCTTTTCTTTTCAAACCTTTCTATCAAGATTGTTACTTCTAAAAACTCCAGCATATGCTCTTCCTTATTTGTACTTGGAAGCTTCACTGGGACCAATTCATCTAATGTTTTCTGCCCGTCACACCGCTCTTCAAAATATTATTTGCATTGCTTATTCATTGTTTGTTCATCCTCAATTATTTGTGTGTACCTGTTTTTTACTGTCGACATCTTCAACTCATATGTCTCACCCAGTTATCTTATCTTGCAATAGAAACCCTGTGTCACATTTGTCTTCACATATTCTTCTGTTTCTTTACATAGTTTATCCAGTTGTTCCTGTCTCTCTTCACTTTCTGTTTTATTTCTCTTGTCAGCCTATTGTATTCAGCTCTTAGACCTGTCTTCCTTTTTTTTCTCCTTCAGCTTCCTATGCTCGTCGCTCAACTGCAGCACTTCATCCATTATCCACTTTGGTTTCTTTGTTTTGGCTTTGTATCCAATACTTTTTTCAGCTGCTTTTACGATTTTTGCACTGCTTCATGTCTGTTCGATGTTCAGATCTTCTATCTCTAGAGATGTGATGATTTTCTGCATGGTTTCTTTGTATTCTTTCCTGATATCTGGCTCTTTCAACTTGTCCACATCATCAACCTTAATACTCAGCACTTTTTCAGAAGCTCTCAACCTGAACCTCATTGATGTCACCACTATTTTGTGATCTGATCCAATATTGACTACTGATGATCTGAATGACAACATACTTGATTTCCATCTGTGATTTACAAGTACAAAGGCTATCATGTGTTGATTACAGATTGATCTCACCCTTCGCTCCACCGATATGGCCACCAGGTGCCCGTTATCTACCGGGTAATGAGCGTTGGAATAGGGCGGAGGTTCGATCACTGGATGCCCTGGGGGGGGGTGACAAGTGCCCAAGGGTAGTGACGGGGAGAACGCAAGCAATCAGTCGTAGTGTTAAAGATTGAGGATTTATTAAATGAGTCACAGATAAGGATAAGGGATAACACAATTAGTTACAGCTTGGGCTTACAATATAATACTAGAACAAATAACACAAACACTACAATTGCAAATAGAAGCTGGCCCTGGTATTTTTCTAAATCCCAGTAATTATTCAGGTCGTCCCAGGGGTTAGTAAAAGTGATATTGGTGCTATTAGTACTCATAAATGCAGCAACTAATCTTAATAGACACAAATTGCTAGGCTCAACTGGTCCCCCTTGCGTTCAAGGTTTCCTGGTCAACGGGTTTCCCCTAGCAGGAGCCTTGGGGCGGCTGGAACCAGTCTCTGCCTCTTATCTAACAACACAGATATACAGATATCCTTAACAACTAATTATACTTACACATACAAACCACAAAAGTTTCATTACGGCCGGCAAGCAGTCAGGCTCTGGGGAACGCGTGAGCCAGGAGAGAGAGTTCCAGGTTGATCAAGCCTGGATACGGTTCGACGGGAATTCGAGTTCTCTCTGCCCGTCCCCGGGGGGGGCCAACAATATATAACGAATTTTTCGTCATAATTTATAATAAGCCAATTGCAGGGTCGTGAGTGGCTCATGCCCATACAAGGGAGGCAATCGGCCCCCAGCATCTCTACTCAGGAAGCAACCGTCTGGGGGAAACTTCCCCTCCTCAGGTCGGCCGACCGCAAGGTGCTGTTTCCTGTTACAAGTTCTGCTTTCTGAGCAGCTATGTGATCAGTGGCAGTTCTGGGGGCTGGGGGAAAATTCCGTTGGGGGGTGGAGGCCGAAGCACTTGTTGTATGGCCCTGGGGCCAAACTTGGGGGTCTAACATCATGTTCTTTATTTCCTGATCAGATGATATAATCCAGGTGCACTTCCTCTGGCAGCTTTCTTTGCTGAAATAGTGTATTTGTTATCACCAGATTGTTACTTAGGCAGAACTATAGTAGCCTTTCTCATTTTCTGTTTTCTTCACTCAGTCTGAACCTGCCTATTGTTCAAGCCCAGGAATTCCAGTCTGATTCTACTTTTGCATTAAAAACTCTCATCACCAATAAAACAACTTGTCTTGAAACTTTCTGTATTTCTTTCTGTGGATCATTATGTAAATTTCCAGTTTTTTTCCTGGGCACTGCTGAAATTGGCATATATGCTTGTGGTATTGTTACTGCGCCAGATATGATTCTGAATCTTGCCTTCAACATACAAGGAGATATTGGCTTAAATGTCATAAGAACCTGACATACCTTCAGCTTTACCACCAAGGTAACTCTGTTCTCACACCTACCATCTCTTCCTGATGCCAGTAACCTATTTTCATCATAGGAGAATACTCCTGTGCCTTCCCATCTCATTTCACATAGACTGATGTTTCCTCTCTGAAATCTTTTCAATTCATGCATCATTACTGCAAGAACTCCAGCCTGATATAGTGTTATGTTCCATGTTCCAATAACTAACTGTCTTATCCTTAAATTTCATAATGTAATTCCCTGTTCTCCATATTATAATAATTGTGTTTTTTTCTAACTTCATACTTTTTACCCCATCTTGTTTTCTCAGTGGTGAATGCATCTGGGTGATGACCAAGCCAGCAAGATTTAGTTTCTCTTTCCATTTTACATTTGGTTTCTATGTCCCAATATTTGCCCAGTGTTTGAGCATGATTACTTGGCTTTGTGGATAACCAGTATATTGTAAAAGCAGCAAAGAATCCTGTGGCACCTTATAGACTAACAGACGTTTTGGAGCATGAGCTTTCGTGGGTGAATACCCACTTCTTCAGATGCATTCACCCACGAAAGCTCATGCTCCAAAATGTCTGTTAGTCTATAAGGTGCCACAGGATTCTTTGCTGCTTTTACAGATCCAGACTAACACGGCTACCCCTCTGATACTTGACAGTATATTGTAATCCATCAACAACACTGCTCTGAACTCTCCACTAGCTTGCTCTAGCACAGTTTCCACCAATGTATGGGGAGGAGTTTAAAAAGTAGTACTTCTGCATAGTAGATAAATGCATCTCCAAGAGGTGATTTGCTTGCAGTTAGTCCCTGTGACTAACCAAAATCTGAGGAGTGGCTCCAAGTGTGCTCTCCAGTGCTGCACCCTGGGACTTTGCCTTGAGCAGCCTGTGAAACTTTAGTGAGGGTAAGTATCAGAGGGGTAGCAGTGTTAGTCTGGATCTGCAAAAGCAGCAAAGAATCCTGTGGCACCTTATAGACTAACAGACGTTTTGGAGCATGAGCTTTAGTGGGTGAATACCCACTTCGTCAGATGCATGTAGTGGAAATTTCCAGGACATTATCATCAAAGAGGCTGATAAAGGAGGTGCTGTTGTCATCATGAACAGGTCTGACTGCCAAAAGGAGGCTGCCAGACAACTCTCCAACACCAAATTCTACAGACCACTTCCCTCAGATCCCACTGAGGAGTACACTAAGAAACTGCAACATCTACTCAGGACACTCCCTACACTAACACCGGAACAAATCAACATACTCTTAGAGCCCCAACCAGGGTTATTTGTGGATCTTGGGTAGTAGATGTATCTACTACCCAAGATCCACAAACCCGGAAATCCTGGACTCCCCATCATCTCGGGCATTGGCACTCTCACTGAAGGACTGTCTGGATATGTGGACTCTCTACTCAGACCCTATGCCACCAGCACTCCCAGCTATCTCCGTGACACCACTGATTTCCTGAGGAAACTACAAAGCATTGGTGACTTTCCAGAAAACACCATCCTAGCCACCATGGATGTAGAGGCTCTCTACACGAACATCCCACACACAGATGGAATACAAGCTGTCAGGAACAGTATCCCTGATGATGCCACAGCACAACTGGCTGCTGAGCTCTGTGCCTTTATCCTCACACACAACTATTTCAAATTTGATGACAATATATATCTCCAGATCAGTGGCACCGCTATGGGCACCCGCATGGCCCCACAATATACCAATATTTTTATGACCGACCTGGAACAACTCTCAGCTCTCGTCCACTCACGCCCCTTCTCTACCTACGCTACATTGATGACATCTTCATCATCTGGACCCATGGGAAGGAGACTCTGGAAAAATTCCACCACGATTTCAACAGCTTCTACCCCACCATCAACCTCAGCTTGGACCAGTCTACACAGGACATCCACTTCCTAGACACCACAGTGCAAATAAGTGATGGTCACATTACCACCACCCTATACCGAAAACCTACGGACCGCTATGCCTACCTTCTTGCCTCCAGCTTCCATCCCGGGCACATTACACGATCCATTGTCTACAGCCAAGCACTGAGGTACAACCGCATCTGCTCTAACCCCTCAGACAGAGACCAACACCTACAAAATCTCCACCAAGCATTCTCAAAACTACAATACCTGCATGAGGAAATAAGGAAACAGATCAACAGAGCCAAACGTGTACCCAGAAGCCTCCTACTGCAAGACAAACCCAAGAAAGAAACCAACAGGACTCCACTGGCCATCACATACAGTCCCCAGCTAAAACCTCTCCAATGCATCATCAGGGATCTACAACCCATCCTGGACAATGATCCCACACTTTCACAGGCCTTGGGTGGCAGGCCAGTCCTTGCCCACAGGCAACCTGCCAACTTGAAACATATTCTCACCAGCAACTGCACACTGCACCATAGTAACTCTAGCTCAGGAACCAATCCATGCAACAAACCTCGATGCCAATTCTGCCCACATATCTACACCAGCAACACCATCACAGGACCTAACCAGATCAGCCACACCATCACCGGTTCATTCACCTGCACCTCCACCAATGTAATATACGCTATCATATGCCAGCAATGCCCCTCTGCTATGTACATCGGCCAAACTGGACAGTCGCTACGAAAAAGGATAAATGGACACAAATCAGATATCAGGAATGGCAATATACAAAAAGCTGTAGGAGAACACTTCAACCTCCCTGGCCACACTATAGCAGACCTTAAGGTGGCCATCCTGCCTCAAAAAAACTTCAGGACCAGATTTCAAAGAGAAACTGCTGAGCTTTAGTTCATCTGCAAATTTGACACCATCAGCTCAGGATTAAACAAAGACTGTGAATGGCTTGCCAATTACAAAACCAGTTTCTCCTCCCTTGGTTTTCACACCTCAACTGCTAGAACAGGGCCTCATCCTCCCTGATTGAACTACCTCATTATCTCTAGCTTGCCTGCATATATATATACCTGCCCCTGGAAATTTCCACTACATGCATCTGACGAAGTGGGTATTCACCACGAAAGCTCATGCTCCAAAACGTCTGTTAGTCTATAAGGTACCACAGGATTCTTTGCTGCTTTTAGTGAAGGTAGCTAGTGGCAATAACCACTAATGACAGGGCACATCTCATCCTCTGTGCTCATGAAGTATTGCTATAATAAAGCTAGCAATTATAGACTGTAGGTTGAATTTTGTATTTTGGATTCTGTGTGTGGAGGAAACAGCCAGAAAAATGTCTGGAAAATTAACCTATTTAAAAACTAGGCATTGAGGTTCAATAAATGAATTGTTAAAACATTGAAAATAATCAAGACAAAGTTGTTCAGTGTTATTATGAAGTTATGTATTATTTAAATGCAGAATTCAGGGGGTTACCTCTAGTGGATTAATTAGAGTAAACTGTTCTTTTTTTGTGAACTGTTATAGTTTTGATTTTAGAGACAAGTGATTCATCATCTAACATTACTCTCTTTACTAACATAGGTAATTTGCATAGAGAAAAAATAGACTAATATTATCCATAAATAATTTCAAGGATTTTGAGGGCATCTTGTACACTGACAAGACTTTGTTGTTTTGGTGCAAAGCAATGCATGTTATCCATGTTTCTAATGAACTCACAATAAATTAAGATTCCGTTCCAGAAGATTTAACAAATTGATATTAGTCAAATGATTTATAGCAGGCACTAATCAAGCTATGTGGGTAACCTTTGAGTTTAATTTACATGCAGTTGGGCTTTGCAACTTGTACACATATTTGCATGACATTTGGAAAAGACCAGGTCTTTAAAAAACATGAAATAATCAGAAGCTCCATTAGGTTATTTATGATAAACAATAATAATAAATTGTTTTCATCTGGATGTTCAGGATTAATCGTTATTTTACATAAATTTTCAGCTTTCTGTATATCAGGGATCTGTAACCTTTGGCACACGGCTCACCAGGGTAAGTCCCCTGGCAGCCGGGCTGGTTTGTTTACCTGCCGCATCCACAGGTTCAGCCAATCATGGCTCCCACTGGCCACGGTTCACCGCTCCAGGCCAATAGTGGCTGCAGGATGCGGCGGAGGCCGAGAGATGTGCTGGCCGTGGCTTCTCGCAGCCCCTATTGGCTTGGAGCAGTGAAACATGCCAGTGGGACCTGTGATTGGATGAACCTGTAGACATGGCAGGTAAACAAACCTGCCTGGCATGCCAGGAGGCTTACTTTGGTGAGCCGCATGCCAAAGGTTGCCGATCCCTGGTATATATGTTGGGTTTCAATACCACCACATCCTTTATGAGTTCTGTTTGTATGAAGTGCAGTATAATGGAACAAACACCTTGCTTTTCTTACATGCATATATATCACAAATTTAGTTGGTCATCTGGATGGGAATAGAGATTGTTACATCAAATCTTCAAAAATGTGGTCAGTGCCACGTCTCTCTTTTTATGGAAGTACGTCTCTTGGTCTTTACTGCCTTTTTCTCTTAAAACTAGCAATTCACTCCTGGACACTCAAACGATTAATGTTCATTGGACAATTCTTCCTCCTGGGCATTGGCTTTCTTCCACACCTCTTATTTTTATGTCTCCAGTAGGAAGTTGTCCTCAAGTTTGTGATTCTTTGGAAAACATTAGTATTCTAAAAGAAAAATGTGAAAGTTTCTTAAACTCCATGGATGAGCTTCAACACTGCCTTATGCTTTGTGTAGTTGTTTACACCTCCGTAAGCTCACTGTAAAAGGCTAATTTACTTATTATTTTTAATGAAAATTGAGAGTAGACCTGGCATTTCTAAATTGTCTGAAATCAGGAGACCAAGGTTAAGGCTTCACTGTTTTTTTTTTGTTTTCTTTTGTTTTTTGATCAATAACTGAAACACATAAATTGACAATTGCACTGATACGACAAGTATGTTTTGATCTTCTTGAACATGAATGGAAAAAAGTATGCAGAGAAGTGCTCTGATGCAAATTAGCTCATTTCAAATGTAACCCACATACCTAGCTAATGCTGTAGAACAGACTCATTAATCTCTAAGTGGTCTCGGTGCCACTAGATGGGACAGAACACCACACCCAGAAGGTGTGTAGGTTACACAAAGATATAATTTAATTAATAGTAAATTCAGAAATGGTTTAGGGCCTAATTCTGCAAACTTTGCTCAAACAGGTAGTTCTCAATCATGCAAGCAGTACCCACTGAATTCTATGGGACTATTTATTCAAATAAGCGTTATAGTATCAGGGTCTCAATTAAGGGTGATACAAGATATGTTTGTCTCCCACAAAGCTCTCTGTGATCTCCAAAGACATATTATCAGTTATAAACCCAATTAGGATCAAGAGTATGGTTTAGTTGTTAATGTGGGGCCCTGGCATCTGAATTCCTGGGATCCACCTCTACCTCTGCCACTGACCTGGGATCTTGGTCAGGACCTTACCTCACCTTGCACCATTTCATGAACTGGTAAAATGGAAATAATAATACCTACCTCAGACACGCTAATCATGTTAAATTAAGTAGTATTTTTATAGACCTTTGAGATTCTTGCATGAAAGTAGTTACTAAACGTAAGTGAAAAATATAATGTCATAAAAACTTCATTCAATTAGTGAATCAGGAGAAGGAGCATTTAAAAAAAAACATTATTTAAAAAAATATATATTTCTATTGCTGTAGCACTGAGAATCTTTAGTCAGGGTCCAGTTCTCCACTGTGCTAAGTACTGTACAAATACAGAACAAATAGCTAGTCATTGCCTCACAAAGCTTACAGTCTAAGTATGAGGACAGATGAATATAGGCAAAGAGAGGAGTACAAGAAAAAAAGGAGACAATATTGGTCATCATGATGGGCAGTGATCTCACACCAGCAGCCTAATTGTTTTCCAGTTTTTTTGTAGGCATGACAGTAAAGGAAAGATTTAATGAGGGTTCCAAAGAAGGATAATGAAATAGCATTATGGATCTTACAGGGATCTCCTTTCAAGCATGAGAGGCAGTGTGGGAGAAAGCCCAAAGGTATTTACTTGAAACCATAACAAGTGATTAATGGAGATTTCATCATTGGTCAATCAGAGGCAAGAGTTGACCTTTCAATAGCAAATGAGAGATGATGGTAGGCTAGGCTTAGGTCAAAAAGAGGTTTGAAATTCAAGAATAGCAGCATATGTTTGCTACAATAAAGCCGAGGAAGCCAGTGGGAGTATGCAAAGAAAAGAGTGACATGGCCAAAGAGAGGCCTAGGAAAATGATTCTTTGCTGCTTCATCCTGAATCAATATGAGTGGGAAATTATTGCATTTGTCAGAACCAGAGAGAAGACTGTCTTTCTCTCACTGGATAGACAAGGATGGTGAGGTAATATCTTTTATTGGACCAACTTCTGTTGGTGAGAGAGACAAGTTTTGGAGCTATACAGAGCTCTTCCTCAGGTCTGGGAAAGCTAAATACAAGATCAGAGTCCCACAGCTAAATACAAGATCAAACAGATAGATTAGCATAAGTAGTTAGCACATATTCTAAGGGACCATTCAAGGTGAAGTGACCTGTTAACACCCTGTCCCCACAGGACTAAAAGGGAGATTAGTGGGTTACAAATTGTTGTAATAAACTATCATCCTGTGTCTATATTAAAACCATGATTTTTAGTGTCAAGCAAAGTCATGAATTTAAGCTCCCAGGCTCATCTTCTGAAAGTATTGTGTAGGTTTCATTTGAGGATGAGGATTTATAGGTCAGATATAGAGTAATCACTTTGAGAAAAGTAGTCACCCATAGGTGATGTGCTGTTTTTGTCTTTTGTCATTTTCCTGTGTGAGCTCATTTGAGATCATGGTGATTGTCTGGTTTCATGTTGTTTTGGGGGCATTTAGTGCACTGGATGAGGTGCACCACATGTTGTGATAGGCATGAGTAGGATCCATGGATCTCAGAAGGTGTCTTGATGGGAATGTTGATTATTGAAGCAAGGAGATATGTCTGCAGGTTTTTCATCAGTTGCCCTGGTAGGGCAGGGTTTCTCAAACGAGTCGACACTTGTGTAGGGAAAACTTCTGGCAGGCCGGGCCAGTCTGTTTACCTGCCCCATCCGCAAGTCTGGCCAATTGTGGCTCACACTGGCTGCGGTTTGCCATCCCAGGCCAATGGGGGCTGTGGGAAGTGGAGGCTTCCCTTCCAGCAGCCCCCATTGGCCCAGAGCAGCGATCCGCGGCTAGTGGGAGCCACGATTGGCCGGATCTGTGGACAGGGCAGGAAAACACACCAGCCCAGCCCACCAGGGGCTTTCCCTACACAAGCAGCGACCCCTGTTTGAGAAACCCTGTGGTAGGGTCTAGTGCCACTTTGAGTTATTGTGTCTGTGGGACAGGTTGGGAGATTGTTTGTTGGGAGATTGTTTGAAGGCGAGAAAAGAAGGTGAATGAAAAATTTCTTTGAGCATGGGTTCCCCATCAAGTATGGGTTGTAGTTGTTTGATGATACACCATCTTTTCATTGTCATTTGTCTGTTATGTCTTTGATTAGAGGTTTCATAAATTTCCTTTGCAATTGATTAATTTTTTACTTCTATCCATTTTTATTATTTATATGGATCTTTCAAAAAATATAAATACCTATCCTTGGATCATTTATATTGGCCTTGGTCTCTACATTAAGGGCTTAAATGTAGTATAAATCCAGTGGTAGGGAACAATGTGGAAGCACAGCACTGGCACTAGAATGTCTTGAGCCATTGTACCCCATTGAAGCAGTGCCTCAAATTGTGCAGGGTACAAGTAATTGATACACCATTCTTCACAGGGTGCAGTATGCACTCCCAGTATGTAAATCTAGTTCCAATATTCTCCATCCCATCTATCTCCAAGACTAGCCTGGAACAGTCTCTGCCATCAGGGGAATACAACGTGTCTTTGTATTCATCCTCTGTGTTGTTGCTCAATCAAGTGAAGTCTCCTTGAACCCTTTACCCACTCACAAATCTGTGCAGAGCTGAGCACAGCTGAGACCCAAGTAGTTTGACGACTCTGCCTTTGGATGTTTATGACCCTACATACCACAAAAGGTTTTCAAAGAGTGGGAAAAATTGTAAAACTTTATCTTGGTACCTCCATTGTTTCTCAAAATGCGAGTGCCTGCCTCAAAATTTGGCCTTGAAAAGCAAATACAATGTGAGTCAACCAAGTATATCCTTAGAATTAGAACATGTCAGAAGTAAAATATGGATTGATGTTGTTGCAGTCTATAGTTTTCATCATTTTTTCCTGAAAAGAAAATACACATTATAGTGTTCCTTCCCTTGCAGAAAGGTTATCCCATAGATTTATGAAGCAACACTGCCAAGTTAAAAAAGAGAAGGTCATCATATTTGACTGATGTGAATAAGTGATAAAATATTTGATCATAAGTCTATGAGTACCTTCGGTAATTTTATAATCTAATACCTCTTCAGTGGTCAACAATATCCAAAGCCCCAGGTATTCAACAACAATACAGATTTTAGTATACAAGTCTTTAGAAACATGGCTATGTTTAAATTCAGTTAGTACATTCTAGAAAATAAAGCAAAGAGTTCTTGGTAGCAATTACCAAGTTACTTACGAAAATAAAAGTATTTTCTTACACAATGACACTGATATAATATGGTACAAAAACCATAAAGGCTTATAGGGCCAGATGTTCAGCTAGCATAAATCACAATAACTTCATCTACTTGAATGGAGTTATGTTGATTTAGACCTGATGAGAATCTGGTCCTAAGAATTCTGAGGTTACAAAATAAACCCCTATCCCTTCTAACAAAACAGGATAAACTGGCAATTTTTTATAATTAAATGTTAATCAATGACTTGATAAAATAAAAAGAGAAAGACACAGATTTTCCAAAGCATGTGTAATACGGCCAAAAGCGACAAAGAGTCCTGTGGAACCTTATAGACTAACAGATGTATTGGAGCATAAGCTTTTGTGGGTGAATATCCACTTCGTCAGACGAATATGGCCAGGTGATTTCCAACTTGTGATTTTTACACATGGATTTGGATGTGTGTAGATTCTAATTTGTGCCTATAAATCGGGTGTTTCATGTCTGCACTGGGTTCTATTATATTATCAATTTAAAAATACTTACATTATTGTAATATGAACTCAATGTTAATGTTGTTCAAGAGCTGTGTGTTCATGCTAAACATAGTAGAAGTTCAGCATAACATTTCCTGATTAATTGATACGACAATTTTCCTATATAACATGAATATTATTTTAAATTAAGATATTATTATGCAGATTTGGGACATGCTGTTCAACATGCTTACCTTGCTAGTCATTGTGTGGCTTTGATGCAGCTTGAAGCAGTGGAGATGTCATTAGAGGCACAGAACAGAAATCTCAACTAGGAGCAGTTGAGGCAAGGGTTTATGTGCTCCCACATCTCTTCTTTCTCTCCACACCCTCGCTTTCACAATATAGGAGATTCTGCTTCTTTTTTCTCCATTTCTTTCTGCTGCTGGCAGTATAGATATGGGAGAGTTAATCAGAAACTGCATCAGGGGCCAAAACTCCAACATCTGTCCAACCCACAGCTGCTATTGAGAAGCAGGGATTGTATTGGTGTCAGGCGATTGGCTTTTATTTGGCAGTAATGGAGTCTGAAGTGGATTTTTACGGATTGCCTATGTGGGTACACATTGTGGGCTCTCTGCTTCAGCCCCACGTGTCTGGTGATGCCAGGGGTTTGGATCATTGCCAGTTTGGGGATTTTTTTGGCAGGGATTTTTGCTATATGGCAAAGGGAGCAAACTGCTGTGTGGGTTTTTTCACCTTCATCCAGCATCCAAGAGGTATGCTTTGGTGGATTAAATTACAATTGTCAGAATTTTGGCAGGTTCTGTTGTGGTTTGGACAATTGTAAAGCAACTGATTGAAATCCTCATAACCGGTGGGCTGCCTGGACATTGATCCTAACATGTCTATTCATGGTTCACTTTGCATTTCACACAGCTTGACAATCCCTTCATCTTAACTCTCTGATGTGAAGGTTTGGAGTCGTTTGGGACACTGACCTGAGAAGGACTGAGGGTAAGAAAGTTCATGGCCATCACACCCACCCTCAGAGTATAGTTCATCAGGACTACTTGTGCCAGTTGAGATCCATCTGGAACAACACTGTGGATAGTAATCAAGGTAGGTAACATTTTAAATAAAGTTGCAGCCTCTGCATGTAACTATATTATTATGTCTGTGTGACATTGTGTATGTGTCCATGCATTGTTAGGTGCTTACAAATGCCAGAAAGAACAAGAAGGAAAGTATGCATGGGGGGAGGGATAGCGCAGTGGTTTGAGCATTGGCCTACTAAACCTAGGATTATGAGCTCAATCCTTGAGGGGGCCATTTAGGGGTCTGGGGCAAAAATCTGCCTGGGGACTGGTCTTGTTCTGAGAAGGGGGTTGGACTACATGACCTCCTGAGGTCCCTTCCATCCCTGATATTCTATGATTTCAGGAAGTAATTAACTTGTCCCATAGTGTTACCACTGTTGCATGTTTCCCTATGTTACTGCTACTCTGCAATGTCAGAAGTAGTTAAAGTTATTCTTGTATTTTCCCATATAACACATTTTCCTCCCTCCTTCTATCCCATTCACCCAGTGGATACAGAAAGAAAAGCACGATTATGCACCATCATTTGGTAATCTCTGTGTCATTTGGGGTTCCCTGCATGGGGAAGTAATAGGTCTGAGGAGCTGGGTGCTCTCCAAGCACCATTCTATGATCAACCTCACAGGGGTTCTGCATTAAATTTAATACTGAGAGTGTTGGTATTAACTTTGGTGGACAACCCTGCTGGGAAGTCTAGTAGATGTAATTTACATGGACTTCAGTGAAGCATTTGATATGGTATTACATGAGAAATTATTAGTTAAATTAGAGAAGATAGGCACTGGTTCAAGAATTGTAAAGTGGGAAGAAACTAGCTGAAGGGGAGAATGCAACTGGTTATGCTGAAAGGTAAATTATCACACTGAAGTAAGGTTACTAGTGGAGTTCCTCAAGAAATAGTTTTGGGTTTGATCTTATCAAATATTTTTATTAATGATGTTGGCACAAAAAGTAGAAGTGTGAGAATGAAATTTGCTGATGGCACAAAGTTGACAGCTGTTGTCATTTAGAGAAGGATTGGAATGTTACACAGGAAGATCTGGATGACCTTGAAGACTGGAGTGACAGAAATGGGATGAAATTCAGTAGTACAAAGTGCAAGGTCATGCACTTAGGCTCTAGTAATAAGAATTTTAGGTACAAGCTGGGGGTTCATCAACTGAAACATTAGAGGAGTAAAAAGACCTGAGTGTGCTGATCAATCAGAGAATGTCTATGAGCGACCAATGTGAAATGACCGTGAAAAAAAGGTAAACACTATCCTAGGTGGGGCATTTCCAATAGAAATAGAGAAGTATTAATGCCATTGTACAAGAAATTGGTAAGATTTCATGTGGAATACTGTGTACAATTCCCTAGCAAATATCATATTCAAGAAAGATTAATTCAGATGGAAACAGGTACAGAGAAAGGCTACTACAATGATCAGCGTATGGAGAGAGTATCTTATGAAAGAAGACTAAAAGATCTTGGTTTGTTTAGCCTAGCAAAATCAAGGCTGAAAGGGAAGAGGTTTATAAATACATCAGGAGGATGTAGAACTATTTAATGTAAAGAACAATGTTGTCACAAGAACAAATGCTTATAAACTGGCCATGAATAATTATTGAGTGGACATTGGAAGGTTTCTGATCATCACAGGAATGAAGTTCTGGAACAGCCTTCCAATACTAGCGGTAGGGGCAATTAACCTAATTAGTTTTAAGACAAAGCTTGACAAATTTATAAGTGGCACTGTATGATGAGTTGCTTGTGGTGGTTGTGGAGGCAGGGCTTAGCAGCGTTTGGAGTCCCTTCTGATTAATTTCTTATGTTCCTAAAATCTCATGAATCAGGACTTCTGCTTGTCACCTATAGGAGTCAGCAAGTAATTGGCCCCTTCCTCTCCCTCCCTGATGTTTATTTGTCTCCTTCCTCTGAAACATCAGAAATGTCTACAGATGGAGAAGAGACACTGGAAAAGGTGGGCCAGTACTCTGAGGTACTGAGAATGCTCTCTCATAAATGCTTGGTTGTCTGGTTCCTGCTCACATAATTGATAACCATACGTGCAGTCAGGAAGGAATTTTCCCAGAGGACAGATTGTCAGAGACCTTGAAGTACTTGCTGGGATCTTCTGAGTTTATCTCATTTAATCAGTTCCCTGCCATTTCAGGAGCTTCAAGCATTAGTGCCCCTTAGTCCCTTCTGTTCTCTGTTTGGGGCTTCCAATAATTTAGTCTTCTGAAAGGCACAATACTTTGCAATACTAATTCCAGTTGTTGGTCTTAGTGTGTGGCTGGATGGGTGGTGTTGGTGAGTTATGATGCACAGGAAGTCAGACTAGATTATCTATTTGTCCCTTCTAGTCTTAAATTCTGACTCTGTGGAGGGATTTTTGAGGCAAAGCACCAGAAGGAGATTCCACTGTAGCAGGGCTTCATTGGTGTCATGTCATAAGGTGCACCAATGCTTGAGGCTTCTGCAATGGCAGGGAATTGATTAAATGAGCCAAGAAGAAGTAATGAGGCTCCATATACAATTAAGAATCACAAAGCCACCACATAGAAGGCCCTGACTGCAGGAAGATCCCTTGAGAACTTCATGGATCTTAGCCATTCTAAATTAACCCCCAAACCAATTCCAGAACAAAACCCTCTTTTCCAACTGAATAATTCTAACAAAGCTCTGTGACATTTCCTGTAGGATGACTGCAAGGTGGTAGTTGAAATGAGACTTAAGAAGAGCAAGAGTTAAAGAAAAAGGAAAGGAAATATACAGATGACGTGATCTCAGAAAGAGCAAGAGAATTGCATTTGTGATAGAGAATAGTCCCTATGGAAACAGGAAGAGTCAAAATAGTGGACACTCGTGTAGGACAAATAGGCCTACGATAATGTAAACCAGGGGTTCGCAACCTCTGGCATGCGGCTTGCCAGAGTAAGCACCCTGGCAGGCAAAGCCAGTTTGTTTACCTGCTTCATTGGCAGGTTCAGCAGATCGCGTCTCCCACTGGCGAGTTGTGTGCCAGAGGTCACCGACTCTTGATGTAGACATTAAGTATAAAATTTAGTTTGTTATAATTTAATAAGTTCATGTTAATTAATTTAACAAGCAGCTTTGAAGCAGCCTGTGCTTGAGCTTTGCCAGAAAAAAACAACGACCTTTCACCCAGTTTCCCAATGTGTCCAAGAAAGACAGGATGACAGTTCTCTAAATTCTTAGATTGGTCATATAAGCAATATACAGGGCCCTATCAGCTTTGAGAAAATGTAAGCATGAGACATATGAATACAAAGAGAACAACATTTCTATGCCAAAGGACAACGGGTCATAAGTTAGGCCCTGGTATTTTTCTTGTTATAATAGTCAAGAGGCCATTCAGGAGTCTCCACTATTTGTCCAAAAAAGAAGGGTTGACATTATTTTTTTGGTGTCATTGTCTTATTTTGTTGCCCCATAATTACTTGTGAAAAAACACAGACTCATGGATATGACTAAGAAACAATATCTTAAGAAGGAGGGTCCCAAAAGTGGACCAAAAGTCAGACCCATATCCATCAACTAGCACTGGACAATGCAGTTGGAGTACAAAACCTGCGATTCCCTGACTCAGTTAGAAGTTGACTGGGCAGGTCCCATGGGATGAGATCAGCCTGGATTTCATTTTTAAAAGGCCTGGTAAACAAGGAAGAAATTGTTTTCCCAATGTGGTCACCATGATGACAGTCAGACAGCTGATAGTCCTACTTTCCCTCCCAAGGAAAGCAGAGACAATGACATTGCAAACCAGTCAGATGACAGGAGGTGTTACGTGCTAGTGTTACAGCACGTGAGTCACAAGACATCACCTGGTTCCCCAAACTGCAACTCCTGATTGATTACGAGCTGAGCCTCCACAGACCAAGTAACTGCCCAGGAAATTCCTTTTTCTTTTTCTAAGTAACTTCCTTCTTTCTATCTACTTAACAGAACATCCAAATACCTGCAGGGATACCTGACAGGAAAGACTTGTCCTAGATATTTTTAGAGGAGGAGTATATGACCAGTCACAGCATGGGTGCATAAGCCCATAGTATAGGTTACCATTAGGCATGAATTAATCTAGTTGTAAAGCAAACCTTACCATAGATCACTAAAGGTTACTGGGGTAAATAAAGATTCAGATCTCAACCCATTGTTTCCACAAAGGAAAGTATTTACTGGGAGGTAAACCACACTGAGGTAGAAAGACTAAGTAAGCCATTCAGTCATTGCTGTTATGTTAACTCTGTGACATGATTATGGTTTCTGCTCGTGCAATGATGTGACCAATTGTTGGTCTTAAATTCTTTTCTTATTAGTTAGCCAATTCTAATTTGTACTATTAACTCATTGATTTGACTAACTTGTAATTTTGATAGAATTTTCATATTGTTTACTAATTTAGGGAAGTATAAG
Organism: Gopherus flavomarginatus; assembly: GCF_025201925.1. Taxonomy (NCBI): domain Eukaryota; kingdom Metazoa; phylum Chordata; order Testudines; family Testudinidae; genus Gopherus; species Gopherus flavomarginatus. The sequence continues at coordinate 300,232,967 of NC_066617.1, read as the reverse complement.
AAATTAGTTATCCTTATTTTTTTATGCTCTAAAATAAAAGCTATAAAAATACATCAAATTGATTTTGTCTGATCAAATCGAGACAAGGTAAAAACAATCTTAATTAAAGCAACTTTAAATATTAATAGTGCGTTTGTATCAAATCATGAAAATGCTATTAATTCATATTACTAATTATTATTATTGTTATTGTTATTATCACCAATTGAAATAGTTTCCCAGAAGAAGGATAAAGGGACCCTAAAACAAGTGACTCATGTCCCAAGAGTGTCACTTAAGGGCAAATCAAGAAGAAGAATTATCTCATTTAAAATGTCCCTCTCAGGGGTTTTTTTTGCTATTTTTATGTACCATTGTAATTTTATTTTATCTGTATTCTGAGTGACATTTGGAAACACGCACATTTCATTTTAGCATGTTTTCCCTAGTTAATAAAACATTAAACAGTTTTCCACATTTTGACTATACTTACAAATGTATAAACATTTTGATTCTTCCATCAATCAGCCTTTGTTTTTTAAGCAAAATGCCTACCTGAAAGATGATCCTGCCCTCTAAGATCCTTTGAGAGATGACACTTACAAACTATTACTGTGTTCAGTTTGTAAGCAGTTGAAAATACTAATAAAATATAGTTCAACTGCCATGGTGGATTTTGAATTATTAACTTTTATTAAACACGCAGACATGCAAGGTGAGGAATGAATATTTAAACCTCTGTTGGATATGTTTTATGTGGAGCACAATACATTACAAAAAATAAAAGTTATTGTGACCATTGCTACTGTATAGTGGTACAGTAACCGGTTCTTCAGAAGTTATCTGTACAATTTGCTGGATGATATTAAAATATTTGTGTATAAATATTACATATTCTATTGACTGTCCAGGTCCTCTTCTGTTTCATACAAAGACCACAACTATGAACCTTACAAGACTCATAGCTTCATAGATTCCAAGGCCAGAAGGGATCATTGTGATCATCTAGTCTGACCTCCCGTAAAACAAAGGCCATAAAAGGTCCCCAAAAGAATTTCTAAAGCATATCACTTAGAAAAACATCCAATTTTGATTTAAATAATGTTGGTAATGAAGAATTCACCATGTTGTTCCAAAAATTAATTACTCTCTCTTTTAAAAATGTACATCTTATTTTGAGCCTGAATTTGTTTAGCTTCAAATTCCAGCTATTGGATGTTGTTATACCTTGCCAGAGGTGGCTCCAGGCCCTAGAATGCCAAGCGCATGCTTGGGGCAGCAAGCCACGGAGGGCACTCTGCCGGTCGCCAGGAGGGCAGCAGGCAGGCAACCTTCGGCAGCATGCCTGCGGAGGGTCCTCTGGTCCAGCAGCTCCAGTGGACCTCCCGCAGGTCTGCGGGAGGTCCAGCGGAGCCACGGGACCTGTGACCGAAAGAGCGCCACCCGCGGCATGCTGCTGTGCTTGGGGCTGCGAAATGTCTAGAGCCATCCCTGTACCTTGCTCTGCTAAATTGAAGAGTCTATTATTAAATATTTGTTCAGCTTGTAGGTACATGTAAATTGTACTCAAGTCACTCCTCTACCTTCTCTTTGGTGAACTAAGTAGATTGAGCTCCTTTTGTCTTTCCCTAAATAGCAAGTTTTCTAATCCTTTAATCATTCTCTTAGCTCTTCTCTGAAACCTGTCGAATTTATGAACATCCTTCTTGAATTTTGGACACCAGAACTGGACACAGTATTCCAGCAGTGGTTGCTTGAATGCCAAATACAAAGGCAAAATAGCCTCTCTCCACCCACTCAAGATTTCCCTGTTTCTGCAATCAAAGTTTGCATTAAGTCATTTGGGCACAGAGGTGCACTGCATAATGATGTTCAGCTGATTATCCATCACTTCTTCAAATCTTTTTCAGGGTTCCTGTTTCCCAGGATAAAATCCCCTACTTGTAAGTATGGCCTACATTCTTTATTCCTAGATGTATACATTGTCAATTAGTCATGTTAAAACCCATATTTTCAGATTCTCCCAGAATACCAAACAATCTAGATCACTCTGTAGTAGTGACCTGTCCTTTTCCTTATTTACCATGGCCCAATTTTTGAGTTATCTTCAAATTTTATCAGTGATATTTTCTTCAGATCAGTAATAAAAATGTTAAAGCGCATAGGGCCAATGACGAGTCCCTATGGGGCTAGATGCACTCCCGCTCAATGGTGATTCCTCATTTACAGCTTTTAATCCATTTAATGTGTGCCATCTTAATTTTATATTGCTTTTTTTTTTAATCAAAATGTCATGCTGTGCTAGATTGAGTGCCTCACAGAAGTCTTATGTGCAATACATCAACAATGCTATTACCTTTATCCACCAACTATATAACCACTTCAGGATATCAGATTAGTCTGACGGAATCTATTTTCTATTAACTCATGTTAATTTTCTTCAATTATATACTCTCCTTTAATTCTTTATTAATTGAATCCCATATCAGTGTCTCCATGATCTTAGCACAGGATTGATGTCAGGCTGACTGGCCTGTGGTTACCTGGCTCATCCCATTTACCCTATTTAAATATTGGAACAACATTAGCTTTTTTCCAAACTTCTGGAACTTACCCAGTGTTCGAAGACTTATTGAAAAATCAATATTGAGAGTACAATTAGCTCCTCAGACAGTTCTTTTAAAACCCTTGGATGCAAGTTATCTGGACCTGCTGATTTAAAAATGTCTAACATTAGTAGCTCCTCTTTAGCATCTTCCTGAGATACTAGTGGAATGGAAAGAATGTTATTATATGACATGACTACATCATATGTTTATCCTCAAGTACAGAACAAATATTTATTAAAAACTTGTATCTTTTCTGCATTATTATTGATAATGCTTCTATCATTTCCATTACTAGAATGGACCAATACCATTGTTAGGATTCTTTTTGTTTCTAATATGCTTTAAACAATCCCCTTCTTATTATTGTCCTTAATTCTGGTGGCCATGGATTTCCTTGTACTCCTGTGCTTCTCTTTGTAATTTTCTCCTTTTCTGCAATTCATAGTTTCTGCTTTATATTCATTACTATCAACATCCTTTTTTTCCATTTGTTATATTATATATATATATTATATATTATATCTGGCTTCACTTGTCCTCTAGACTAGGTCAATTTTTTAACCAATATATTTCTAATTTTTTTGTGGGATTGCAGCCTTTTTGGCATCTAGTGACATGCTTATAACAATTTGCAACTATCATTCAAATTTTTTCTGATTAAATTCTTCCTCACAAATGATCTGGCTCATAATTGTTTTCAACTTTGTGAAATTAGCCCTTTTAAAACCCTTTTTATTAACCCTTTATGTAACATTCATCTGAACTGTATTCTGTTTGTACATTCTAAATGTGATCACGTCGTGATCACTTGTACCTAAGTTACCAGTCATTTTTGTTCTCTGTTCAATTCCTCTTCATCTGAGAAAACAAGGTCTGATACAGAGTTCCTCTGTAGTGTATGCAACAATGTTTTATTTAGGAAATTATCTTCTATAATATATATAATTTCCAAGTATATTTTAGTACCGACAGCATAAAATCTCCAGTATATGTCCCCAACGATCACACTTTTTTTCCCTACATATTTTATTAGGTGCATAAGCAGCCTGTCATCCTGTTTCCTAGTGTGAGTTAGTGGTCCGCAGATACCAACTAATACCTCATCTTGTGCTTTATCTTTTAAGACATTGATCCATAAGCATTAAAGATCATTTTCTTCTGAGTTATCAGTCATTTGGCAACAGGTAATCGCATTTTTGACAAAGTGCCACTCCCTCTCCCATTTTGCCTACTTGATCATTACTAACTAGGTTATAACCATTTATTTTAATATTACAACCATGGGAATCATTCCGCCAGGTTTCAGTAATACCAACAAGCTCAAATTTATGCTCATGAATAAGCAATTTCAATCCCTCTTGTTTGTTACCCAGGCTCCTGGTATTAGAGTATAGGCAATTCAAGAATTTCTTCTCTTCATGTCTTTCAGTTCCTTGATGAATTTTATTGTCAATATCTCAGTTTTGTTCTGACTGCTAATTTCTTACCTCTTTTTACCACCCCCCTTTGTTATTAGTTTATACCCTCCTGATTACTCTAGCCAGCCTGTCCCCAAGATGATTGATCCCCTTCTACTGATGTGGAGGCCATGCAAACTATACAGCAGACTCTCCTAATAGAAGCTGGACCAATGTTCCACAAATCAAAACCCTCCACCCTACTCCACTTACCTAGCCAGTGGTTCACTTCCAGAATCTTCTGCCTCTTGTCTTTCTTTGTTAGTGGGACAGAAAGGATCTCAGAGAAGATCATTTGGACATTCTTCTTCTTCAATATACTTCTAAGTTCCCTGAAGTCATCTATTATATGTGTGATGTCCTATGACACAATGTCATTAATAGTGACTTGAACAATCACCAATGGATCCTTTCCTGTTGACTTCAAGAGCATCTCCTATCTTAGAGTGACATCTTATATCTTGGCTCTGGAAAGGTAGCACACTCTTTTGTTGGTCTTTTCTTTCTACTGACAGTAAAGAGAATGTTTCAGTTAGATCATGTTATAGAGACTGTTTTTTTGGAGTAGGAGTTCTTGTGTTCTGTTCCTCTATCAGATTTACATGTTGGTATCTGGTAATTGTTCTGTCTATATAGTTAACTCATATTTGTTAGATATTGTGATATATGAGGTGTATCATATGTCGAGTAAAAATTTTTTTTCTTTTTTTGGTTGCAAATTGCTTGTGGATGTAATATTCTTTGCATGTATTTCTAATTTTAGTTTGTCAATTTGTTCAGTGCCAAATTCTTCCATTCTTGCCCGTACTGAATAGTGCCTTCCTTCATGTTAATATAAATCGGACTATTTCTAGAGTAAGATACTACTCAAAATAATAAGAGATCCAGAATTTTTCAGATTTTCAAATTGTGAATTGCATATATGCCAGTGAAACAGACAATTTTCACTGGGAATTATCTTCTAGTACAAAGTTGACATGAATTACATACACAGTCTAAGATCATTTTACAAATTTTTAAATTTTTCAACAAGGACAAGTGCAAAGTCTTGCATTTAGGACAGAAGAATCCCATGCACTGCTACAGGGTAGGGACTGACTGAATAAGCAGCAGTTCTTCAGAAAAAGACCTAGAACGAGAAGCTGGATATGAGTCAACAGTGTGTTCTTGTTGCCAAGAAGGCTAATGGCATATTGGGCTGAATTAGTAGGAGCATTGCCAGCAGATCAAGGGAAATGATTATTCTGCTCTATTCGGCACTGGTGAGGCCACATCTGGAGTATTGCATCCAGTTTTGGGCCCCCTACTACAGAAAGGATGTGGACAAATTGGAGATAGCCCAGCAGAGTACAAGGGAAATGATTAGGTGGCTGGGGCATATGACTTATGAGAAGAAGCTGAGGGAACTGGGCTTATTTAGTCTACAGAAGAGAAGAGTGAGCTTGTTTTCAAATTTGAATAATTATTTTTTTTGGGGGGGTGGGGAATCTCCAACTGTTTGCTTTGTTCCTGAGAATGTATCCCTGCACTTTCTGGTGTATCATGCAGTGCAGTGCAGGGATCACTTCCTAAGAGTGTAGACCTGAGGTCTTCATTCAATGTGTTGTCAAGGTTCCTTCCCCACTCTGAACTTTAGGGTATAGATGTGGGGGACCTGCATGAGAAGCCCTAAGCTCAATTACTAGCTTAGATCTGGTCTAGCTGTCACCACTCCCGAGCACTACTTTCCTTCCCTGGGTAGCCTTGAGAGACTTCACCAATTCCCTGGTGAACACAGATCCAAACCCCTTGGATCTTAAAACAAGGAGAAATTAACCATCCCCCCTCCTTTCTCCTACCAACTCCTGGTGGATCCAGATCCAACCCCCTTGGATCTAAGAACAAGGAAAAATCAATCAAATATTAAGAAAAAGTCTTTTAATTGAAGAAAAGAAAGGTAAAAGAAAACCCTCTGGGAGAGATTAGCATACCAGCTACTCTCTCAGACAACAGATTCAAACACAGAGGATGTTCCCCTGGGCAAAAAACTTAGTTACACAAAAAAATACCCAAATACCCAGTTTGACTATTCCTCTCATTGCACAAGACAGGTTACAAAGAAATAATCATAAACCTATTTATTTCCTTCACTAATACTCACTACTTAATAAGAGGCTGAATGCTGGAGCTTTCCCACTCTGGTCAAAGTGAAACTGACCCAGACAAAGAAAACTTCCCTCCTTCCTTTCGAAACATCTTGTTCCCCCATTGGTTCCTCTGGTCAGGTGTCAGTTAGGCTAAGTGAACTTTTTAACCCTTTATAGGTAAAAGAGGGATTAACCCTTAACTATCTATTTATGACAGTGTTGTCATCAAAAAAGCTGTGTCACCAGTTTATAGGGCTAAATGACCTACAGAGTCACTCGGGGGTTCTTTTTATGAAGCAATGTTTGTTGGGTTTCTCCTCATTAGAAAGCATTGATGGGGAATCCATATCTCTTAGGATGATGCAGAATATGGGAAGGACCAGAGGGATCTGTCAAGTAGTATACTGTTAGTGTAAGGCCAACAGACCCCAGTCATCAGGACCAAACCTGAGACCTCTGGAGCTTAGTACATGAGCCTCTACCACATGAACTAAAAGTTAATTGGCTGTTAGCTAAGGCTGTAGGGGAGACTTATTTAACTCCGGCTCTAAGTGGCCTAGGTGCCACTAGATGGAAAGGTGTGTGGGTTAAATTAGGAAGTTAACAGGTAAGGAAAATATTGAGATTAGATATGGTATATCATAGAAAAGATACATTCATAACAATCTGAAGAGGATTTACATTTGTTTTCATAACATCATAAAACACTGCTTTCATAAATATTGGTTAAATGGCAATGATTAGTGATGTGTGTGTTTATTATATTCTTCAATGCAAATCCCCCAAATTTGTGAGATTTTCACAATATTCTCCTCTGACTGAACATGAATAGCTTCAATGAGCACTAATGAGAGTTTTGTTATTTGTGTGCACTGAGAACAGAATAATTAACCCTTCTTGGAATTTAGACTATAGGACCGAAAACAATTTTCATATTGCTGCTTCTTAATGATAATATGAAACTCTGAATAAGTCATCAGTTCTTAAAAGTATACCATGGAAGCATCAACAGCAACCAAGATACATATCCATTGGGGAGAATGGTTCATTTTCACCTTTACCCTTTTTGTGGATAAGTTATACTGTTAAATGGCTAATTTGCAAAGCCTATTTGAAATGTGTTCCTCTCTAACTTCTTACTCCTTGTTGAAATCAATTGCAAAACTCCCACTAATATTTATGGGGTGGGATTGCTCCATTAGTGGCTGAAATCAGAAATCAATTCAAAGTCTGGAATGGAGAAATGAAGTCCAAAGGCAGAATTTGAGCTGCATTGGTTAATTTTCATCGGACACATAGGTCCTGGGGCATGGTTCTGTTTTGTGTTTGGGTGAATGTAAGTCTTACAATCAGATTCAAAGCAAATATTTGTGATTTACTAATTCAAAACTATATTCTGTGAATATTCTCAAGATTGTGCTCAAAATTCATTTGTTAAAATATCCATGAAAAGGTAACATGCAATTGGTGCAATCACAATGGAAGCAAACAATTGCAAAAAACTTGAATGAATTGTTGCAGAAAATGTTTTGCAATAATTGCTTAGCATTAACAACAACAAAAAAACAGTGTAGTTTGCCTTCCATCTGAGGATCCACAACCATATTACAAAACTGGGCTCCTGATTCTCCAGCTACACATGAGCAGCTGTAAGCATGTAAGTAACCCCATTGTAATTTAATAAGCCAGCTCATGTGACTTAAGATAGTCAAGTACAGAAGTGTTTGAAATATTAAGGCCTTAGATAAATATTCTTTTACAAATGGGGAAAGTTTGGCTTAGCGAGATTAAGGTCTAAGTACAGGAAGTCTTTAGGGATATGCCTAACCTTAAATACATAAGTGAGCTCATTGACTTTCATGGCACTATTCATGTTCTTAAATTAGGTGAGTGGTTACATACCTTGCTGAATCAGAATCTGAATATCTCACTGAAGTCACTCAACAAGTCAGTCTCAGCATCGGAAGTAGTGCCCAGCTCTGAAACCTATTCCCCTATTCTATCCAGCAGTCCAACTTGCCACCCAGAATAAAACTTGGATTAAAATCCCACATTCCTGGAACCCACTTTTTAATGGATTGTATGTTAAAAAATATATATGATTAAGGAGGGAAAATATGATTCCCAGTGGGGAGTATGGACATCTGTTTTCTGTGTTTTCTACCTGTATCTCCAGCTTGTTGAAGTCCTACAGACTGCAGTCCCTCAATGTGGGGGATTGAATTTTCTCACTATTGTTTTAGCATTCACGTCATAGAATTAATGAAGCACAGACAGGAACATTTTTGATTTAAAGTATCTTGCACCATGTTGATAAGTTTAATGGATAGATCTGACCTTTAAATTATAATACAATCCAAATGAATCAGCAGAATAATAGGTCATCTAGCAAACATGAGCTCTACCTACAGTATATAAAGAATAAACAGCTAACAGACACTCATCCGATCATTGGTAAAATACTCCATGCTGCACAAATAAAACATTTGTTTTTCCTATTAAAATGTCAAGCTTTATTAGTTTGAAGAGGTCACCAGCAAGAACTCCACACCTATGGATGTCAATTTATTGTGGTATAAAGGTAAATAAGGAAATGTAACCAATATATTTTAACATACATTTATAGGGTCTTGAGTGTTCATATATTCAGAGAGTATTGGTGATTGAATGCATTTAACTGTTCTGATCCCTTTTGGAAGCTGATACTTATGCAAAACACACTGGAGACATGGTCACTTCATGATATAGTGGAATCTGGGTTGTGGGCTTTGGAGAGCACAAAGTCCACCCAAAGGTAGAGGGGGAAATCAAAGTGGTATATTTTCTGTGCACAATAATAGAGATAGAGCCAAGACAGTGGAACATTCTGATTTTTTTCCATCCTCCTCCTATATTGGCCTCTCTCATCAAGCACAGCTGAAGGTATAATTTTCTAAGTTCCTATACATACTCACGCTATAGCATCCTCTATGTTCCAGAACCAGCTATCATAGTATCAAGAGTCAGCAGAGCTGGCTGCAGATGGAGGCAGTCAACATATCCACTAGGGAGCCTCTGCCAGCAGGACTGCTATACAAGCATTACTCTAGCTGATGGAAGCCCTGGGATAAATCAGTGATGCAGCTTCTTCTGCCCTCCCTTTTGGAGTGGGTTGAATCCCTTCTGGATGCAACTGCTCTAACTGTTTCAGGATTGCATCCAATGTACCAACAGGAGTGGATCAGGCCCTGGGTTTATTGGATCAAGAGTTATCAAACAAATGAAAAGCATTTGCTGTCTCTCTTGCCCCCTTTTCTTGTCTTGTATCAGTGTCTATACTAGACTTGCCTTCCAATTAGTCTGCTTGGTGCCAGACCCTGTCTTGTGTCTCTGTGACCTTGTACAGGACCTTGGTTTTGTCTCCCCTCAGAGTAATTCTCACCACTGAGAGTTGCCAATATTACCTTCAAAGATACTGTCTGTAATAAAAATACATGTAAAAGGGTGTGAAAACTGCTTTAAGTGATCATTTGTGCATAGCATTATGAGGGTGCGCTAGGGGATGGATAGGAGACCCTTCCCCAAGTACTCATCTGCACAAGTCAGGCACAGTGTGGACAGAAAACTTATAGCCGCAGGAGAGAAGGGCTGTGGCCCTATCCCCTCCACTCCACTTCTGTGAATATCTGAGGGCTTGTCTACATTGTCAATTAACAGCATTGTAACTTGCTGTGCTTAGGGGTGAAAAAACACTCTCTCCCAGCGCTGTGCCTCGACCACACAAGACATGTTTAGCGTTGCCAGTGTGAACTAGCCCTGAGTGTCTGTCTGCTGTGACCATTTGTTTGAACAGTATCAGAGGGTAGCCGTGTTAGTCTGGATCTGTAAAAGCAGCAAAGATCATTGTCCAGGATGGGTTGTAGATCCTTGATGATGCGTTGGAGGGGTTTTAGCTGGGGGCTGTATGTGATGGCCAGTGGAGTCCTGTTGGTTTCTCTCTTGGGTTTGTCTTGACAAGGTCTTGACAAACCCAAGAGAGAAACCAACAGGACTCCACTGGCCATCACATACAGCCCCCAGCTAAAACCCCTCCAACGCATCATCAAGGATCTACAACCCATCCTGGACAATGATCCCACACTTTCACAGGCCTTGGGTGGCAGGCCAATCCTTGCCCACAGACAACCTGCCAACCTGAAACATATTCTCACCAGTAACTGCACACCACACCATAATAACTCTAGCTCAGGAACCAATCCATGCAACAAACCTCGATGCCAACTCTGCCCACATATCTACACCAGCAACACCATCACAGGACCTAACCAGATCAGCCACACCATCACTGGTTCATTCACCTGCACATCCACCAATGTAATATACGCCATCATATGCCAGCAATGCCCCTCTGCTATGTACATCGGCCAAACTGGACAGTCTCTACGGAAAAGGATAAATGGACACAAATCAGACATTAGGAATGGCAATATACAAAAACCTGTAGGAGAGCACTTCAACCTCCCTGGCCACACTATAGCAGACCTTAAGGTGGCCATCCTGCAGCAAAAAAACTTCAGGACCAGACTTCAAAGAGAAACTGCTGAGCTTCAGTTCATCTGCAAATTTGACACCATCAGCTCAGGATTGAACAAAGACTGTGAATGGCTTGCCAATTACAGAACCAGTTTCTCCTCTCTTGGTTTTCACCCCTCAACTGCTAGAACAGGGCCTCATCCTCCCTGATTGAACTGACCTCGTTATCTCTAGCTTGCTTGCTAGCACACATATATATACCTGCCCCTGGATATTTCCATTACATGCATCTGAGGAAGTGGGTATTCACCCACGAAAGCTCATGCTCCAAAACGTCTGTTAGTCTATAAGGTGCCACAGGATTCTTTGCTGCTTTTACATTTGTTTGAACAGTACTTGATTGGTGCTTGTTATGGGGACTGTCTGACGGCTCTCACTGGCCGCGGTTCGCCTCTGCAGGCCAATGAGAGCTGCTGCAAGTGGTGGCCAGTAAGTCCCTTGGCCCGCGCTGCTTCCAGCAGCTCCCATTGGTCTGGAGCAGTGAACCACGGCCAGTGAGAGCAGTAATTGGCCAGACCTGCCAATGGAGCAGGTAAATAAACTGGCCTGGGCCACCAGGGGCTTTTCCTACGCAATCCATGACCCCAGTTTGAGAAACACTGCTGTATATGTTTGTTTGAAAAGTGTGAATGGGAGTGCTTTGTTCCTGATGGTCTTTGAGTGGTTGATTGGAGTGTGAATCAAGTGAGGGGCAACTGCTTTGAGTCAGCAGCCTCATAAAAAGGAAGCCAGTTGCAAAGCCTGCGAGCTGCAAAAGGAGGAGAAGCACACAGAGGGAGTTTGCCTGGGAGACCTCACACAGGTATTAGTTTTTCAGGCAGGGGCGGCTCTAGCTTTTTTGCTGCCCCCAGCATGGCAGTCAGGCAGCCTTCGGCAGCTTTCCTGAGGGAGGTCCCTGGTCCCGCAGATTCAGCGACTTGCCTACGGGAGGTCAGCTGTTCCCAGGGCTTTGGCATACCTGGCACCGAATTGCTGCCAAGTCTTCGGGACTGACAGACCTCCCGCAGGCAAGCTGCCAAAGGCAGTCTGACTGCCGCCCTCATGGCAACTGGCAGGCCGCCTCCCGCAGCTTGCCACCCCAGCTATACGTTTGGAGCTGATGCCTGGAGCTGTTGCTAATTTCAAGCTTTGGCAAGCAGTAAATATATCATCAGAAGAGGCTCTTGATATATTACAGAGTAGGAAATATGGACAGTGAGCGATTTGCTGTCATGACCTACATAGGATGTACCATGTTTGTCTTTCTCCCAGAAGATAAAAGTGACTTTGTCAATATGAAGTGGAATGTAGTCGCCATACTGGAAGAAAAGGTTAAAGGTCTAGAGACCCAAGTAACAATCCTGCGTTGCAACAGAGAAAATGAAGACTTTCTAGACAGAAGTCAGAATTTGGTACTATGGGCACAGCATGCCAAAGAATTGGAGAGGGCAGTGCAGGGTGGGCTCGAAGAACGAGTAATACAGTTGGCAGTGTGTGTTCTTCAGAAGGAGGAGGAGAATCAATATATCCCCAAATCAGATAGAAGTAAACAACAACATTCAATCTCTCTACACAGGTATTACTGCTGAGGATGCATTGGAAGAATCATCTGAGGGAAGGTATCAGAAGGAGACCCCATTGCCGGGGGCGGCAGGTTTATATAATTTTTGGTGGTGCCCAGAATGGGTCCAAATCTGCTCCTACAAACCTGCCTAAGGCTCTGGGCGGGAGTTTGAGTGCAGGAGGGGGTCTGGGGTGCATGCTCTGGGAAAGAGTTTGGGTGCTGGGTGTAGACTCTGGGCTGGGTAAGAGTGTTGGGATGCAGGAGGGGGTGCAGGCTCTGGAAGGGATTTTGGGTGCAGGAGGAGGTTTGGGGTGCAGATTCTGGGAGACAGTTTGGGTTCGGGAGGGGTGCGGGCTCTGAGAGGGAGTTTGGGTTCTGAGTGCAGGCTCTGGGCTGGGACAGGGGGCTGGGGTACAGAAGGAGATGCGGGAGGGGTTTTGGGGTGCTGGGTGCAGAAGGGAGTTTGGGTGCAGGCTCTGGGAGAGGGTTTGGATGCTGAGTGTGGGCTCTGGGCTGGGACAGAGGGTTGGGTTGTGGGAGGGGGGTGGAGCTCGGCCGGTGGGGCCAGGGAAGAGGAGTTTGGGGTGCAACAGGAAGGCTGCCCTGGGGCAGGGGGCCAGAGAAGAGGTCTCCCTCACCCTTTCCCCACCAGCATGACACTCACCCAAGCCCCCCCAGGCTGCTACTCAGGAGGGGCAGCCACGATAATCCCTCCTGCCTTGGAGTCAACTCAGAGTCGCCTGCGGGCAGGGGCTGCTAACATGCACCTCCTCCCCTCCTCCCTCCACAGGTGCAGCAGCCACTTCAGTCTTCCTCCAGCGCTGCACCCTGGTAGCTGGCGGTGGCGGCAGCGGCAGCCAGTGAGAAAGCATAGCACAGAGCAGTAGGACAGCCACCCATTGCCCAGCACAGGTTGGGACGCTCTGGGGAGGAGCATTGGGGTGGCCAGCGGGGCCGGAGGAGAGACCTGGCCCTGAACATTGGTGGAGCTGGGCCCCCAGGCCCTGAATTTGCTGGAGCATGGGCCCATACAACTCCCCCCCTTGCCCATTCACCTGATGGCATGGAATGCATTGTCCTAGAGATGGGAGTCCAACAACCACTACTCCAAAGCAGAGAAGAAAGGTGGTGGTGGTTGGGGACTCCTCCTAAGGAGGACAGAGACATCCATCTGCTATCCAGACTAGGAATCCTGAGAAGTGTGCTGCTGGCCTGGAGTTAAAATTCAGATTGTGACTGAGAGTCTGCTGAGATTCATCAGTCCCTCAGACCACATATCACTTTCTGCTCATCCACATGGACACCAATAATACTGCCAAGAATGACCTTGAGCAGATCACTGCAGACTAGAGCGCTCCGGGAAGAAGGATAAAATAATTTGGGGGGCAAATGGTGTTCTTGTCCATTTCCCCCCTATTGATGGAAAAGATACAGGCAAGGACCATCAGAACATGGAAGTGAATACATGGCTATGCACGTGGTGTTGGTGAGAGGGCTTTGGATTCTTCAAGAATAAGATGATGTTCCAGGAAAGAGGACTACTGTGCTGGGATGGGCTCCATCTATCAAATTCTGGGGAAAACATCTTTAGACATTGTCTGGCTAATTTGATAAGGAAAGCTTTAAACTAGGTCTTATAGGGGATGGTGACAAAAATCCAGCCAATGTGTATCTAGGCTCAAGTAACAAAGACAAGAGGAAGGAGCTAATTTTTGGAGAAAGGTCTAGAAATCACAACTGCATTAAAAAGGCAAAAAAGAAAAGTAACAGTGCAGTCTTCAAAATATCTTCAATGCTTGTATACAATGTGAGGAGTACAGGGAACAAGAAAGATGAACTGGAAGTCATTGTACTTAAAAAAAAATTATGACTTAACCGTTATCAGAGAGACTTGATGGGATAACTCCCTTGACTGGAGTATCAGCATTGAGGGATATTGGTTATTCTGAAAGGATGGGTATGGAAAAAGAGGAGGATGTTTTGCTCTGTATGTCAAGAATGTATACGCTTGCTCCAAGGTCCAAGGGGAAGTGAGTGACAGACTTACTGAGAGTGTCTGGGTGAAGATAACAAGGGAAAAGAACACTAGAGATATTATGGCAGGAGTCTAAAATAGATGATCAAATCAAGACGAGGAAGTGGATGAGTCATTCTACAGGAAGGTAACAAGATTAGCCAACAAACATGAGCTGGTATTAATGGGGAATTTTAACTTCCCTGATATCTGTTGGAAGACTATTGCAGCAAAATATAATACATCAGTGATGGGCAACCTGCCGCCCATGGGCTGCACATGGCCTGTCAGGGTAACCCACTGGTGGGTCAAGAGAGTTTGCTTATATTGACCAACTGCAGGCAGGGCTGCCCACAGCTCCCAGGGGCTACAGTTAGCTGTTCCCAGCCAATGGGAGCTGTGGGAAGTGGCAGCCAGGCCCAAGCCACTTCCTGCAGCTCCCATTGGCTGGGAACTGTGAACCGCAGCCAGTGGGAGCTGTGGGTGGCCATGCCTGCAGACGGTCAATGTAAACAAACTGTCTCGTGGCCCATCAGGGTAATCCACTTATAAGGTGTTATTGGTGTATGGTTATACTTTTGTTATGTATTATAATAAATGTTGCTGCAATTCAAAATGAAGTCTAAGAATTCAAGATGGCACATGTGGTAAGAGAGGTTTAAACTCCATCTTGGTATCCTTTCTTCATGGCATTTTCCTGCCAAAACTCTATTTCCCGCCAGAACTTAAGGGACTAAGAAATGGCTGAAACTGGTTGAGGGCAGTGTTTGCCAGACTGTGCTTCAGGAATTCGCACCACAGAGAGCATATAAGGAACTTTCAGACGCTGTCCACCATTGAGGCAGCCATGTCCAGTTTCTCTGCACGGGCATTAGATCAAGACTTCGGCCACCAAGACCTGCAAAGGACTTTAATACTTACCTGATATTTGATTCCTGTATTACATTAAAGGATCCAGTGAAGACTCTTCCATCAGCTCAGATCTGTTTGTCTCCTGCTTCGGTGGTGGAAAGCCAGATCCTCCAATGTTCCTGAGACTCTGAGACAGTCCACCAGTTGCTGGTGACCTCCATCTGCAGTGAAAGAGAGACAGTAATTGTTTTTTGGGCACTTAATAGTTTAAGCAAGGGATAGTTTAAAGGTCTGGGCTCTAGGCCCCTTGCTGGAATCTATTCTTGGGTATTTGTAGTGATCCCTTTAGTGGATCTTCCCCCACACCTCAGTTGTAACTATCCCTTAATAAATCTTTTCTGTTTAAGGTTATATTCTCTCTATCTTTTATTTCAATGCAACACAGCTAGGAGGCACATAGATTTCTAACTCTCCCAGATGTTGGTAGGAGTCAAACCTGTTATTTATGTCATCTCCTTATTATTCTAAAACAAAAATTTAGGGGTAACATGCTGGTGGGCTGCCTGCGGCCCGTGGGCTGCAGGTTGCCCACCACTGTAATACATCCTGCAAATGCTTAGTGTGTGTAGGGAACAGCTTTCTGATTCAGAAAAACTGATGAAACAACTAAGGTGGTGCTACATTTTGGATCTGGGTTTGACCAACAGGGATTAATTTGTTGCAAACGTGAAGGTGGTCAGGAACTTGGAAAGAAGTGATCATGATATGATAGAATTCAACATCTTGTGGAAAGAAGGACCTGATTAGAGAAAAACAAAGGACATTGGACTTCAGAAAGGCAGATTTCAACCCACTCAGAGAAATAGTAGGTAAGGTCCCAATGGAAGAACAATTTGGAAGAATAGGAGCTGAAGGGGCTGGCAGTTCTTAAAAGATGTAATACTAGAGGCTTAACATCAAGCTATAAGTGAAATGATAAGAAGAGCCACATGATGCCAATGTGGCTGAACAAGGGGCTTTTAAGCTCTCTAAAAACCAAAAGGGATACATACAGAAAATGGAAGGAGCGGCATATCACCAATGAAGTATACATGGGAATAGTGCACACATGTAGGGACAAAATCAGGAAAGTCAAGGCAAAGAATGAGTTACAACTGGCAAGAAATGTTAACGACAACAGGAAAGGATTCTTCAAATATGTCAGACAAAAAAGAGAGATCCAGGGCTGTGTGGGTCCACTGCTTGGTGGAGAAGGTGAGCTGATAACAGAAGATGATAGGAATGCAGAGTTGCTCAATGACTATTTTGCTTCATTCTTCACTCAAAAAAAATAGCATGTGACCAGGCAACTACTGAAGTTACTATAGACAATAAAAGGGAAGGGATGAAAATCTGGATTAATAAAGAACATGTTAGAGATCTTCTGAACAATTTGAATGAATTCAAATCAGTGGGACTGGATGCTATTCACCCAAGGGTACTCAAGGCAGGGCCAGTACAACCCATTAGGCAACCTAGGCGGTCACATAGTGCACTAGCATTTGGGGAGCAGCATTTCGGGTCCTTTGGCAGTGACCGCAGCAGCTGGATCTTTGGCCACCCCAGTCGTTGTCAGCATTTAGGAGGAGGGAGCTGGGACAGGTGGGCATGGTGAGGGCCGCCTGCAGCAAGAAGGTGGGGGCAGCACGCTGGGAAGCTCCCCGTCCCAGCTCATCTCTGCTCCGCCTCCTCCCCTGAGCATGCCGCCCACTTCTGATTGGCTCCGCAAGCCTGGGAGGTGGGAGAAGTGGAGCAGTGATGGTGTGCTCAGAGATGAGGTGGAGCAGAGGTGAGCTGGGGTGGGGAGCTGCCAGATGGCTCCCCGGGCTAGAGGGAGCTTCCACGGGAGGGTGCCTCAGGGTGGAGGGGGTGAGCTGCCGCAGGGGGGGTGCCTTAGGATGGAGGGGGGGCGAAGAGCTGCCACAGGGCTCGGGGTGGGCGCAAGGTGGAAGTTTCGCCTAGGGTGCGAAACCTTGCACCTGCCCTGACTGAAGGAATTAGTTGAAGAAATCTTGGAGCCACTGACAATAAAATTAAAAAACTTATACGTGACAGGAGAAGTCCTGGAAGACTGGAGAAGAGCAAACATACTGTCAATCTTTAAAAGGGAGGAATAGGAGGCGCCGGAGAACAATAGACCAATCAGTCTGACTTTGATATCTGGGAAACTACTAGAGCAATGTATACAAAATTCAATTTGGGAATACCTGGAGAATGAAGGGATGATCACTTGCAGCCAGCATGGATTTATAAAGAAGAAATCATGCCATATCAGCCTGATTTCCTTCTTTGCCAAAATAATTGGTTTGGTGAAAAGGGTGAATCCAGGAGACATAATATACTTGGATTTCAGCAAGGCTTTTGACACAGTCCTACACAACATTTTGGTAAGTAATCTGGAGAACTGCTGGCTTGACAGAACTACTATTAAGTGGGTACATAATTGGTTAAACCACTACCAACAAAGAGTAACTATTAATGGAATGATGTCAGATTGGAGGGAGGTCTCAAGTTGGGTTCTGTTCTGGATCCAAGGAGGCTGAGTGGAAGGGAGCTAGCAATGCTTGTATATAAATGCAAGGAGTATGGGGAACAAGAAAGATGAACTGGAAGTCATGATACATGAAGAAAATGATGACTTAATTGCCATCACAGAGACTTGGTGGGACAAATCCCATGACTGGAGTATCAGCACTGAAGGATATCGTTCTGGGTCAAGTGTTGTTTAACATCTTTATTAATGACTTGGATGTAGCTATATACAGCATACTGATCAAGTGTGCAGATGACACAAAGCTAGTGGGGGTTACCAATGTTACCTTAGGAGGATAGAGCTAAAATTCAGAGGGATCTTGATTAACTGGAGAACTGGGATGTAAAAAACCAAGTGAAATTCAACAAAGACAAATGTAAAGTGTTACACTTAGGGAAGAACAACCAAATGCACAAACACAGAATGGTGGGGAAATGGCTTGGCAACAGTGCTGTTGAGAAGTCTCTGGGAGTTATGGTGGATCATAGCTTCAATACGAGTCAACAATGTGATGCTATTGCAAAAAAAAAAGCAAATGCAATTTTAGGTTGCATTAACAGATGCATAGCATGGAAGTCACGGGAGGTGATAGTAGTGCTCTACTCAGCGCTGGTTAGTCTCAGCTGGAGTACTGTTGCCAATTTTAGAAACCAATGTATAGAAAGGATGTAGAGAAACTGGAAAGGATCCCGAGGCGAGGGACAAGGATGATGAAAGGGATAGAATGCAAATCATAATAGCAAAAACTGAAGGAACTGGGTATGTTTCATTTAGAAAAGAGGAAATTAAGGGGGGATATGATAGTGGACTTCAAATACTTGAAAGGCTGTCATGAAAAAAGATGGAGAAAAGTTGTTCTCTTTTGCCAAAAATGGTAGGACAAGAGGCAATGGGTTCAAACTTAAGCACAGCAGATTTAGATTAAATTTCATAAAAAAAAAATCCTAACTGTAAGAACAGAAGTACAATAGAACAGACTGCCTTGGAAGGTTCTGGAAGCTTCTTCACTGGAGGTTTTCAAAAGAAGGCTGGATATCCATCTGTCTTGGATGGATAGATAGACAGAACAAATCCTGCATATTGGCATGTGGAGTTACTAGATAACCCTTGCAGTCCTTTCTAACTCTATGATTATATAAATAGTCTGTTGGGCTGGGCATCATGGAGGCATTTCATGCTGTACCCTTTAAGGGTGCCAGGCCTTCCCAAGCCTTCCCAGAGGACAGTAATAAACAAGTTAGGGGAGCTGGTGCTAAAAATAATTGGGTCAGACTGAGCCATATTAAGTGGCGCTTATATTGCAGTAGTCTCCATTGAAATTTAAAGAGCATTTGTGGTTGTGATCTCAAGGTCACTAGCATTTTTTTGTGTTTGAGACACAAAGTGAAAGAGGACATTGTAATTTTACATGGGTACTATAACATAATTTCGCTATTATACAAGACTATGAATGAAAAAGACAGAGTAAGCTACCTTGAAACTTATATAACAGTGTTTCTCAAACTGGGGTCACCGCTTGTGTAGGGAAAGCACCTGGTAGGTTGGGTTGGTATGTTTACCTGCCCCGTCCGCAGGTCTGGCCGATCACGGCTCCCAATGGCTGCAGTTCGCCACTGCAGGCCAATGGGGGCTGCTGGAAGTGGCGGCCAGTAAGTCCCTCGACCCGCGCTGCTTCCAGCAGCTCCCATTGGCCTGGAGCAGTGAACCGCGGCCAGGGAGAGCCGCAAACGGCTGGACCTGGGGATGAGGCAGGTAAAAAAAAACTGCCCGGCCCACCAAGGGCTTTCCCTACACAAGCGGCGACCCCAGTTTGAGAAACACTGGTATATAACAACACTATTATACACTTAAATTAGGCTATACTTTTATAATTATGGTTAACGTCCAAGCTTTGTATCTGCATCTGAATCTAATATTTCCCATATTTCAGGTTGGTTCAATTCTGGGTCCAGTTTTCCAAAATTTTGGGGATGTCCAGATCCTTAGCTGGTGTAAAATGCTACATCCACATGAAGTTCAATGAAATTATGCTTATTTACATCAGCTGAAGATTTGGTCTCCAGGATTTTGGAAGAGGAATAAATATATTCACACTAATGCCTTTGCAGCAGGCTGTTTCCAGATTTTAAAAAGGCAAAAACACATACATTTAGCACTCTAATACCTAGGATTTCTGCAGTGATTTTCATTTTAGGCTCTTTTCAAGAAGTTAATGTACAATGTAACAGAGCCAAGTTTGCACGGCATGCAACCTTCAATTTGTATTGATCACAGCGATCTTCCAGGATGACCAGGGCATTATACTTCCTCAAGTACTTGTGCATTAGCTCTGTTGGGAAGTTGCTAGTTATTTTTAGCAAGCATAGAATAATTTAAGCTTCAAGCTGTACCTTTAATCTTGAAAAGATCTCACATACTATTGTGATGAGAGCTGTATAATAACCAATAATTAATTCCACACATATTAAGTACTCTTCACAACATTCAGTGACATATATATAAAGGAAGTACTGTCATCCTCATTATAGAGATAAGGAAACTGAGGCAATGAGACATTCAGCTGGCTTGTGTGAGGCCAGACAGCAAGCCAATGGCAGAACTGCAATTAGATAACAATCATGAGAGCAACAGTAGAACTGGAGCATACTGTCTGGCAGCTAGGGGGGCAGTAACTGGGTTTATCAAATTATCTCCTTGCTTTCATCTTACTAATGTGGAAAATTGCCAGCACTATTATGATGGGTCTTGCACTTTCTCTTCTTTGGGGGGGGGGTTCAGGGCACCATTTCTTGCCCCTGAATTGGAATATTAATTGCCCCTCTAGTGTCCTAGAGGAGTGGAGTGGAGAGGGAGGGACCTGGGCCTACCTTCTACTCCAGGTCCCAGCCCAGGGGCCCTGAGGATAGTGGTGAACCACTTGAACTGACAGTTCCTTCCCCTGGGCTACTTCCCTCTCCTGACCTTCAGCTTGTGGGCAGGGCAGGGCTTTCTACCCTCCCTCTGCACAAGCCAGGTGCTCCTTCCCTAGGGTCTAGGACTTCTTAGCCCACCACAGCACTTCTCCAAACTTTCCTCTGCTTTCCTCCAAACTGTTCTCTGCTCCAACACCAATCCTTCCTGCTCCAGCTCCCACACTGTCTGGCTGAAGCAGGGTTTTTTATCATGTGACTGACTACAGGTGCTCTAACTGGCTTCAGGTGCTCTAGTTAATCTATAGCAAACTTTCTTCCCCTTACAGGGAATAAGGCTCCCTTCTAACCCTCTCCTGCTGCCCTCTGGCCATGCTGTATCACACTAACTAGAGCTATAGTATCAAAGACAAGGACAGATTTTTTCTATTTAAGCAAGAATATTCTCCCTCTAAACTTACACACCCATAGTTGTTTAATTCCTTATTCTCTAAGGAATTAGCAGCAGAATGTACCCAAGAACCATACAGTTACTGTAGTAGTAAAAGAGCCTGAAATATGAGGCCTTCTATCAGAGGCCTGAGACCTGAACTAAAGTAGTGGTGAAACTTTTCTGACATATAGCAGATTTACAAAAAGTCAGGCTGTGAGCAGATGTCAGGATCTGCCTGTGTGCAGAGTCTCTAAACCCAGCAAGAACAGGGCTGATATTACAAAACACACATATTCCTAAGAAGTGCTAATTCCGGGACCATCATGCAAGCACATTCCAGAAGGGTGGTGTAGTGAGGCAGCCTGGCTCCTAGCTGCCCCAGAAGATGAAGAGCCCAGCCGGAGGCCAGACTGGGCGGAGCTAAAGAGTTCTGAGCCCGCCCCACAAAGGGTCAGGCGCCGACCCAGAACTATAAAGGCCGGCCCTCAGAGCTCAGTCAGGCCCCAGCAACCGGAGTGAGCAGACATCCCTCAGGGAGCTCGGGACTGGGAGACTCCTGTGACCCAGGGTAGCCACCCAGAGTGGCCTGAGCTCCCCCGCGCCTGCTACCCGGAGGAGCCGCCGGAGCTCCCCCGCGCCTGCTACCCGGAGGAGCCGCCGGAGCTCCCCCGCGCCTGCTACCCGGAGGAGCCGCCGGAGCTCCCCCGCGCCTGCTACCCGGAGGAGCCGCCGGAGCTCCCCCGCGCCTGCTACCCGGAGGAGCCGCCGGAGCTCCCCCGCGCCTGCTACCCGGAGGAGCTGCCGGAGCTACCCTGGGCTGACTTCCCGGAGGAGTTGCCGAACCTACCACCCAGCCCCGGCCAGGACGAACCCATGCACCTGGACCCTGTGAAAGACGACCCCAGAATCCAGGTAAGCCCCGAGAGGGAGTCTGGAAGTAGCTCGGGGGCAGCCGACCCTGGTCTGGCTGCAGCACAATCAGAGCCAATGTCAGTGTGTTGCGGCCAGGATCCCCACTGACACAGCAGCAGGCTGCCTGCTGCTGTTAGGGCCCCGGGCTGGGACGCAGAGGAGTGGGCGGGCCTGCGTCCCCCCTGTCATCTCACTCACAGGTGGCAGTCTCCCCTTTACCCCAATGCTCAGGCCTAGGAGCCTGGGCTAATTACCTTGCAGAACTGTTTGCTCAGCCCCTGCCTAAGGGTCTGAGCCCTGAACTATTGTTTGCAGCCCCGGCCTGATCCAGGGCCTGGGCTTAATAAACTGAACTGTTTGCTCAGCCCCTGCTTGAGGGTCTGAGCCCTGCAGTATTGTTTGCAGCCCCGTCCTGACCGAGGGCTGGGGCCTAATAGACTGAACTGGTCGCTCAGCCCCTGTCGGAGGGTCAGAGCCCTGAGCTGTCGTTGTTGCCCCAGGTAGTGAGGCGGCCTGGCTCCCAGCCGCCCCAGGGAGGGGTGAACCTCAACAGCTGACATATAAAGGTGGTACCAAGTATGGTACGAACACATTTCCCAAAGACCATATAAAGACACACTGACTCCGTCTTAAAGATAAGGTCAGATGACTGCATGATGGATAGAGATGTTTTGATTGAACCAACATGTACAAGGTAAAGGGTGGTAACTTGTCACGTTGAAGGGGCTATATGTAAATTGTTTGTATTAGGGTATAAAAAGTATCCCCAGAGGGAGTACCTTTGGCCAACTGGGGGTAGAGGCAAATGGAATGTTTGACCATTCACTGAGCTGAGTCCATTTCTACAGGCATACATGTGCTAGTGTAACTGTAGACCAGGGATCGGCAACCTTTGGCACGCGGCTCATCAGGGAAATCCGCTGGCGGGCCAGGACTGTTTGTTTACCTGCAGCATCCACCAATCACATCTCCCACTGGCCGCCGTTCACTGTCCCTGGACAATGGGAGCTGCAGCAAGCAGAGGCCCAGCACATCCCTCGACCCACGCTGCTTCCTGCAGCCCCCATTGGCCTTCAACAGTGAACCGCAGCCAGTGGGAGCTTCAATTGGCTGAACCGGCGGACGCTGCAGGTAAACAAATTGTCCCGGCCCACCAGCAGATTTCCATGATGGGCCGTGAGCCAAAGGTTGCCGATCCCTCCTGTAAACATTGATCTGGAGAGCTAGGACTGTGCTTCATCAACAATTAATGTGATCAGGTGCTTTCTCTATTAATTCAAGTCCTGTGGTCTTATTGCAGTTTGATTGGAGCCTGCTGTACAGGCTATCTGGCCAGAGCCAGTGCAGTATGCAGAGAGAATACACATGCAGTCAGCATCTGACAATATTTCTGCCAACAGTTTCTGCATAGTTGGATGTGTCATTTATCAGCTTCTGTTAGCCTAAGTCAATCTCAGTCCTTGTACTGACATGTTAATATATGTTATTTAGTACCACTGGCACAGAGTAAGTAAGCTTGGATATTGAAAACCCAGGAGTGGAGCCAAACCGGAGAAGCAGGGCAAGAGAAACTGCAGCAGCAGTAGAAAACAAGTAAATTAAGAGATGTCTTGACTGAGTTCTCCCCACCCACTCCTAGAATGTACTCATGATGAATGAAGTGCTAGGCACAGGATACATGATATTAATTGGCAATGCTCAATGATGTTATTTGTTTAACTTGCACAGGATGGCATTTCTAGATTCTGATACTTTAATTTTTTTTTGTCTAATAGTAAGTGACTTTTCTGCTCAGAAAATAATTAAATAATACACACTAATTCATTCTAATACGTCCTTTATAACAGCCACCACTTGAACAACTCCTAAAGTTCTAGCTGCCAGTTTTCTTATTTGTTTGGTAAGATAGCAAAAATGCCACTAGGTATTACTTTCAGGCCAAAATATTCAAATGAGTGGAAGCAAAACTTCATGCACATTTTTACTTATGTCCACCTTAAGTGCGAAAAGTCCCTGAAGCATGCATAGAGACTCACCCATATAGTACACCCATTCAACTTTTCCTAAGTTATGCTTTTTACATGCACATGTTTGAAAATTTGGGCTTCAGAGTCAATCACTTTTGAAAAATACCCTCCTAATTCAGGGTCACTAAGGTCCCTTAAGGTATTAAGGGCAATATATTCCTTCCCACAAAGGGCAAATAATTCCATACAAGGGTTTTCTGCATGCACTGCTGCGGACAATATCTTCTCCAGTAGGCCATGGTGCACTAGCACAGCCATTTTGTGACTCCGCTGCAGCTCATAGGCTGAAGTTGCTGTGCCCGACATTAAAGAAGGGGAGGAGGATATTTGCAGATGGCTTGCATTATCTCAGAGTCAGTATCCTCTCCCTTCCAGAAACCCCTTCCATATTAGTGTAAATTGAGGTACTCTGCAGCATACATTGATTGTATATCCTCCAGTGTGTGCTCAGGTCCCGACTGCTTTTCCATCCAATAAAACAACACTGTTTTTGCTGTCATTCCAGCCATAAGCATGCAATAAGGAGTGAAGAGGATTGGAGGAACACTGACCTCTAATTTTTTACCTCAGCTGGAGGGTCATGTTATTCCATTAAAGATTTCTTTCTGTTGATTAATCAGTTAAATAGTGTTGAGAAAGCTCCTACCTCAGCTGTACCATGTATTTTACCTTCTGTAAATTTACTTATTTTCATTTGAAGAACCACTGTTTTTTTAAATCCTTTTTCTACTATTGAATATCTAATTAGTGCCTTAGGTTTTGTCTTACAACTTTTAATCAAAAACATCTCTGAATGTTATTGTTTACAAGTGCTTGCTACTAAATTACATTTAAACAATCATGTAAGTGAATTTATTAAATTCCAGGGTGAGGGGAAGTCACTGCTATTTTTGAGATAATTTAATATAAATTATTTTGAAACTTTTATTTTTGCTGTGAAATTCCTGTTTTGTGAAGCTAAAATTCTGTACAGTGCCACTTGATATAACATGTGTTGGAGTTTAGCAACAACCCCTATTTAAAAAAAAATGTACAGAATAAATGAATAGCTTGTGTGACAATCTGGGGAATCTGTTTATATGTAATTTATGGATGATATAAAATTGCTGCATCGTGGAATGGTAGCAAGTAAGCCACAAATTGACAGAGGCTGTCTCATGTATCTGTCAGAGCAGGAACAATGGGTGGATTGTTACATTTTAATGATCAAATCTATTATTATGGATGCATCAAGGAAAAATAAAATTAGGAGAATTACTATAAGTCACCAGGACCAGATGGTATTCACCCAAGAGTTCTGAAGGAAATCAAATGTGAAATAGCAGAACTACTAACTGTGGTATGTAAGCTATCGTTTAAATCAGCTTCTGTAGCAGATGATTGGAGGACAGCTAATGTGATGCCAATGTTTAAAAAAGGCTGCAGAGGCGATCCCAGCAACTATGGCTGGTAAACCTAACTTCAGTACCAGGCAAATTGGTTGAAATTAGAGTAAAGAACAGAATTTTCAGACATATAGATGTGTTGAGGAAGAATCACATGGCTTTTGTAAAGGGAAATTATGTCTCACCAATCCACTAGAATTCTTGAAGGGGTCAACAAGCACGTGGACAAGAGTGATCCAGTGGATATAGTGTACTTAGATTTTCAGAAAGCCTTTGACAAGGTCTCTCACCAAAGGCTCTTAAGAAAAATAAGCGATCATGGGATAAGAGGGAAGGTTCTCTCATGGATCAGTAACTGGTTAAAAGCTAGGAAACAAAGGGTAGGAATAAATGGTCAATTTTCAGAAGAGACAGGTAAATAGTGGTGCTCCCCAGCTGTCTGTAATGGGACCAGTCCTATTCAACATATCCATAAATGATATGGAAAAAGGGGAAAACAATGAGATGGCAGAATTTGCAAATGAGAAAAAAATCAAGATAGTTAAGTCAAAGCAGACCACTGAGAGTTAGAACAAGGATCTCACAGAACTAGATGATTGTGCAATGAAATGGCAGATGAAATTCAATGTTGATTAGTGCAAAGTAATGTACATTGGAATACATAATCTCAACTATACATATAAAATAATGGGGTCTAAATTAGCTGTTTCCACTCTAGAAAGAGATCTTGAAGTCATTGTGGGTGGTTCTCTGAAAAGGGCCACTCAATGTGCTGCAGCAGTCAAAAAAGGTAACAGTGTTGGGAATCATTAGGAAAGGGATAGATAATAAGATAGAAAATATATATTGTCTCTATATAAATCCATGGTATGCCCACAATTTGAATACTGTGTGCAGATGTGGTCACCCCATCTCAAAAAAGATACATTGGAATATGAAAAGGTTCAGAAAAGGGCAATAAGAAAAATGATTAGAGGTATGGAACAGCTTCTGTATAAGGAGAGATTAATAAGACTGGTACTATTCAGCTTGGAAAAGAGAGGAGTAAGTGGGGATATGATCGAGGTTTAGGAAATCATGACTGGTGTAGAGAAAGTAAATAAGGAAGTGTTATTTACTGCTTCTCATAACACAAGAACTAGAGGTCACCAAACAAAAATAATAGGCAGCAAGTTTAAAACCAACAAGAGGAAATATTTCTTCACACAATACACAGTCAGTGTGTGGAACTCTTTGACAGGCAATGTTGTGAAGCCCAAGACTATAAGAGGGTTCAGAAAAGAACGAGATAAATTCATGGAGGATGGGTCCATCAATAGCTATTAGTTGGGATGGAATGGGATGCAAGGCCATACTCTGAATTGTACCTGTTCTCTGTTTGCTGGGGGCTGGGAGTTGGCCACAGTGGATGGATCACTTGATTATTACCTGTTCTGTTCATTCCCTCTGGGGTGCCTGTCATTGGCCACTGTCAGAAGATAGGATGCTGGGCTGGATGGACCTTTGGTCTGACCAGTATGGCCATTCTTATGTTCTTACTTCCTCCAGATTCTCTGTAGGTAGGGGGAAATGGAGAGATGAAAATCCCCAGAGAGGAGAAAGGAACAGAAGTGACAAAGCAGGGGGTTAAAAAAGGAGGAGGAACCAGGTCTTGGGCTTTTGTAGGAATGACCTGTTGCTCAGAAGAGAGGCAAAAAGGGGCATGCTTTCATAGCGAGGGGCTCATTATGAATGATGATGAATTGCCATTGCACATAACAAAAAATAGTTGAAGAAAAAAGTGTGAGACTAACTCTAAAGCTTCATAGTTAGGACACTCATCTAGAAGGTGGGCGTGCCAATGATTGTTCTTTTTTTGTTTTAACAAAATATGGAACAGTTTCAACACGAGACATTAAAGCAGCCTACTCTATAATTAGGCTGCTCTAATGTAGGATAGGAGACCCAAGTTCAAATCCCCTCTCCACATCAGGTATAGTCAAGGGAATTTAAGCCTGGTTTCCTACATCTTCACTGAGTGACCTAACCACTGGGTTAAGAATTATAATCAGACCATCACCATTTTGTGAATCTAACCCTTTACAAATGCCTGAAAAAATCCAGTATGTGTGATGGAATATGTTCTTTCCCCAAAATGTATTTTTTGATTGACCAATTTTTATTTTATTTACAATTTTTGGATTCAGCACCTGATTTTCCCAGCAGTGTTTTGGATCCATCAGTGAATCAAAAATTCAGTGGTGCCCTGAATTCTAATTATAAGCTCACTGGGTCATACAAAGTATTACTATTTTATTTGTACTGCTTAGCACACAGGAAAACAACAAACAAGAACAATATAATCTGTTATTGTCTTGTTTATTTGATTCTCTGTATTTCCTACGCTTGTTGCTTATTAGATCTATGACCCTTAATGATGCCAGAATGACACCAGTTATCATGGGGCTGAGTTATAACCAATAAGCAATTACTTATAACTGGGGTCTGAGCTCCACCACTGCCCCTAGTTTCACCTCTCACTTACTGTATCTGACTACAGAGTCCTGACACTCATTAATGAGCTGTTCCTCTGCTGCAGCCCTATGAAAAAGGAAAGGGAAGAATATGAAAATTCATGTTTCTGATATTTTTCACTGGGGCTGAGTAGTATTTAAAATAATTCCATCTAGTTACAGAAATCTTTTGTCTAGGATAACTCCTAATTGAGGATAAGGGCCCAGGCCGGGACATATGCACACTGGAGGTGAATGTATAGTTGTGCAGATGGTGTTGAGAGCAGGAATTTGATCTAATTGTGTCACAGTTCTGGGCAACTGCACCCACACCAGTATTCTCCATTCATTGTCCAGCAAGTCCACCCACTCTAGTCTCACGGCTCCTCGGTTGTCAGCTCTTTTAGGCAGACACTTATATCTCTCTCCCACCTCAGGGTGTTTTTTTTTTCCAGGCTTCACAGTTCCATGCCTACACTGTGAGTTCCCCAGCAAGCCAGTCAGCCTAAACAGCAAACTTCTTTACTTTGCTTACTTTACTTCTTTACTGAGGCAATAAACAGCATAATTGCCCACAATTATGAATTATTACATTGCTCTTTTTAAGCAAGCACATTTGTTCTTAAAGTGAAAAGTTATTTCCAAGAACCTACATGCATGCTAATGGGCTTACAAGAGACCACCACGAATTCCAATAAGGGCTCTGGTAGGTGGTCAGTCCTTCAAACCCACCAAGGCTCTCGCCACCTCCGTGGTTACAAGTTCATAAACCTTTTTACTCAGAATACATTCGCATTGGTTAGCCTTTACTTTATACAGCCTGGATCTTTGATCTTCAACAACTGAGAATAAGTAATCGGTTAGACAGTGGTTTCCTCCTTGGGAAGTAGCTTCAAAAGATTGGGTCCAGAGGTGTGAATTTGCATTATCCTTTCCTTTGGAAACTTTGTTTGCCAAAAAAGTTCCTTCTTTACTGGCTGTGATAGCGTGCTGAGTAAAAAGACCTAATTGGAGAACTCTGTACCTGATTACCAGGCCAGATTGGGGCTGTTGAGTCAATGAGACAATTAGCCCAATTAGAACAGCTGTATAAAAGGGTCCAGGATGGGTAGGGGGGAAGAGGACAAAACAAAACAGAAGGCTAGGAGATCTTGACAAAGGAGGTCCTCTGAGTAGAGAAACTCTTTTGGAGAAGGGAGTAGAAAATTGAGATGCAGTCTGTACAGATGTGGAGACACTGCTATGTATTGGTGGAGTGATTAAAACACTATAAACAAGCTACACAGAGTTGTTTACAAGAAAGAAGGTCTCCGTGTGGTCCATGTTTGTGGAAGAAGTGGGCATGCATCATGATACCCCATTACTAAAAATAGTCCTTTTAAACTCAACACTGCCTAGGGTTTACACCGGCCATGTCTCTACATTAGAGAAGTTATGCACAGTCCCACAATACATAAACTTTGATGATATAATACGAGGCACTCCAAAACTATTTCAAATTAATTCAATAAAAGCTCCCAAAAATATTGCAGTAAGTTGACACATCTGCCACACCTTAACAATGGGATATTACTACAGGAAGGATAACAGCTGAAAGAGATGGGGTTCATTTGACCAAGAACCATAGGGCATCTTTGAACTAGATTCAAACGGGGTAGGTGACAAAAGTTCATAGATAGGCATAAAAAAAGGTAATCTTAACAAAGGACTAGATGTTGGGGGTGGGAGAATGGGTCATAGAAGCAACCAGAGGGATAACAATGAGGGAATTTGCTCAGCAGCTTAGCTATCTACATACAAATGCAAGGAGTATGGGGAATAAACAGGAAGAACTGAAAATATTAGTACATAAGCAACATTATGACTTAATTGGTAATACAGATACTTAATGGGACAAATTTCATGGCTGGAATATTGGCATAGAGGTTAAACAAGAAGAAAGCAAAGGGTAGAGGTGTTGCATTACGCATCAAAAGTATTCAGTCCAGAAGGAAGCAAAAAGCAGACCAGCAGAAAGTCTATAGCTGATGATAAAAAGGGAGGGAAAAAGGGCAATGTCATGGTAGGGAGGTCTACTATAAATCACCAAATCAGAAGGAGGAGGCAGATGAGGCATTTCTAGAACAAATAACTGACATAACCGAAATACAAGACCTGGAAATAACTACCCATAAATACGCTGGAAAAGTAATACAGCAAAACGCAAAGTGTCCAATAATTTTTGCAATATATTGGTGACAACTTTTTGTTTCAAAAGGTGGAACATGTAACCAAAGGACAGACATTTTAGACTTGATACTGACTAACAGAGGAATTGGTTGAAAATCGGAAGGTGGAAGTCAATTTTGATGAAATTCATCAGGAAATTATAGATTTCATGATTCTAAGAAAAGAAAGGAGTGAGAGCAGCTGAGGACCATGGTCTTAAAAAAAAAAAAAAAAAAAAAGCAGATTTTAACAAATTCAGAAAACTGATAGCTAAGGACCCATTGGAGGAAAATCTAAAGAAAAGGAGTTTAGGAGAGCTTCCTAAAAGAGATAATATTAAAGGTAAAATAGCAAACAGTCCTGATTTTATATACGAATAAAGAATAGTAAGAGGCCAATGTAACTCCACCAGGAGTTCTTAAATGACCTGAAAATCCAAAAACAAGTTCTACAAAAAGTGGAAACATGGACAAATTTCTAAGGACAAATACAAAATAATAGCACAAGAATGTAGCAATAAAATCAGAAAGAGTAAGGCAGAAAATGAGTTACAGTTAGCATTGGAACATACAAGACAATAAGAAGAGATTCTATAAAAAAACATTAAGAGCAATAAAGATGTGTAGGTCTCGTATTTGGCAGGGAAGGAGAACTAATCATGGAGAATATCACGAAGATTGATGTGTTTCATGCCTATTTTGCTTCAGTCTTCTCTAAAAAAAAAATAAAATAAATTGTGACCAGGTACTTAATTAAATTAATGTTAACAACCAGGCAAAAGAAACAGAGCTGAAATAATGAAAGAATAGGTTAAAGAATATATAGAAAAATTAGATCTATTCAGTTCATAGGGGACTCATAAGTTCACTTTAGGATACTTAATGGACTAGCTGAAGCAATCTCAGAACCATTTGCAATTATCTTTCAGAAGGCATGAAGGACAGTTGAGGTCCCTGAGGTCTGATAAACATAATACCTTTTTAAAAAAGAAAAGGGAGGGGTGGAAGAGGACCCAGGCAATAGCAGACCAATCAGCCTAACTTTAATATCTGGAAAGAGACAGGAACAAATTATTAATCAATTTGTATGTATCTTGAGGATAATAGTCTTATATAAAGTAAAAGCCAACATGGATTTGTCATTTATACCAACCCAACCTAACTTTCTTCCTTGACAGGATTACTGGCCTAATGGATAAGGGGAAGCCGTGAAATGATAAATGCTGACTTTAGTAAGTTTTTTAACATAGTCTCTACATAACATTTTCATAAGCAAACAACGGAAATATGGTCTAGATGAAATTACTCTAAAGTAGATGCAAACTGATTGAAGGACTATACTCAAAGAGTGGTTATCAATAGTTCACTATCAAACTGAGAGGACATATCTGGTGGGGCTCCACAGGGGTATGGTATGTGTCCAGTACTATTCAATATTTTAATTAATTATTCGGATAAAGGAGTGTAGAGTATGCTTATAAAATTTGTGAATGACATCAAGCTGGGAGAAGTTGTTAGCACTTTGGAGAACATGATTAGAATTCAAAATGGCCTTGATAAAATGGAGAATTGGTCTGACATGAACAAGATGAAATTCAATAAAGATAAATGCAAAGTACTGCCCTTGGGAGAAAATCAAATACATAACTACAAAATGGAGAATAACACACTAGGCAGTAGTACTGTTGAAGAGGATTTGGGGATAAGTGGCTCACAAATTGAATATGAATCAACAGTGTGGTAGGATTGCAAAAAAAAATCTAATTTCAATCTGGAGTTTATCAACAGAACTATTATATATAAGATATAGGCGGAAGTTGTTCCATTCTACTGAGCTCTGGTGAGTTACTGGGTCCAGTTCTGGGCGCCACATTTTAATAAAGATATGAACAAATTGCAAAGAGTTCAGAGGAGAACAACACAAATGACAAAAGGTTTAGAAAACCTGACCTTTGACGAAATATTAAAAAACAAAACAAAAAAACCTGGGCATTTTTACTCTTCAGAAAAGACAACTAAGGGTGGATCTGACACAAGTTTTCATTTTTTTTTAATTTCATATAAAGATGGCAGTGATCAATTGTCCTCCATGTTTGCTGAAGTTAGGACAAGAAGTAATGAGCTTACTCTACAGCAAGCGAGATACAGTTTAGATATTAGGGGTGGGGAATTTCTAACTAAAAGGATAGTTAAGTACTAGAATAGGTTTCCATGAGAGGCTGTGAAATCCCTATCATTGGTGATTTTAAAGAACAGGTTACACAAACACCTGTCAGGAATTGTCTGGGTATGTTAGTTCTGCCTCTTCACAGGGGGCTGGAATAGATAACCTTTTTAGCCCTACATTTCTGTGATTTCTTAAAGAGTAGGAACTACAGTAGGATACGCTGCTGTGCTGAGACTGGCACCTTTGTGTTTGAAAAAAATGACAACATCTGAAAAATAAATAGGAACAATGTTACTCATTCAGGATTCCATTCAGAAGAAACAAATATAATAACATTTCATGTATGAGCAGTAATGTTTTTCATACTCAAGGGACTAGAAGCATTCTTAAAAGTAATGACTTATATACTAGTAGTAGAGAGATACTGCAGGCAATATCTGCTCAGCAATTGCTCACACGCAACCTGAAGTCCTGAAAAGTAGTATTTATTTTGAGAGGAAATGTTGTCGAGAGCACCTGGTGAATTTCTGATTCTTTTTGCTACATATAGAACTTAAGGACTCTGAAAAATAAAAGAATCAAGCATGTACAGATCAGCAAAAAAATATTTTTCTTTGTCTATTTACAGAAAAAAAAACAACTTAACATGACTGTGGCTATCCTGTAGTTCAGGCGTTGGCAACCTCTGGCATGCAGCTCCCCAGAGTAAGCACCCTGGCGGGCCGGGGCAGTTTGTTTGCCTGCCGCATCTGCAGGTTCAGCCGATTGGGTCTCCCACTGACCACAATTCACTGCTCCAGGCCAATGGGGGTGGCGGGAAGCCGCGGCCAGCACATCCCTAGGCCTGCGCTGTTTTGGTACCAGCCTGACTCCACAGCATCTCGATAGTAGGATCCTTCAGAGTCACTAAAGGGGTACAGTGCTCATGTGAATTTTCTACCTGCCTGATGATCAGGCCTCAACATTTTACTCCTGGGCGAATTTGGAGGGTAAGGGGGTGAGCACTGGGTGTAGGCATGGTTGAGAGCAAGGGAGAGACTTTGTCCCACTTGCTCACTATTGCAGTGTGTGTGGACCTGAGGAGTAGCAGCCCTGGCTGGTTCATCTGCTAGCCCTGCCTAGGTTGGGTGGGGGAGAGGACTTCCTCTTCCCCTGCATGGGCTGTTGTTGGGACTGGATCAGAACCACCTCGAGGAGCCTCCCTCAACTGCAGGAAGGTCACATTCCCACCTGATTCCTGCCCCCATCATTCCCCAGCCATGGGGGAAGGGTCACTGTATGGGGAGCTGCCTCCCCCATCCATCCATCCACTCCCTGTGCATCTGGACCCCCATACATATGCCCAAATGCCCCCACCTCTGAGTCCCCAACCACCACATCTGGAACCTGTGCACCCAGACTACCCCTTCCGAGGCCTCTCCGCACTTGAACCCCTCACCCCACTGAGCTCCAACCAGCTGCACCCAAATGATCACACCATTAAGCCCCACTCCCCCAGTACCCAGACCTCTCCACTGAGACTCATGCACTCAGACCCCTCTTGCCGAGGACCATCTCCTCCACAATCAGACCCCCCCCATGCTGAGCCACAACCACCTTCACCTGGACCCTCCTGCAGAGTCCCATTCTCCATGCATCCAGAATCCACAAAACTAGCCCCTGTGCAGCCAGGTCCCCACCACACTCAGACCCCTCAGTGAGCCACCCTCACCTGGATCCATACTTGGATCCTACTGTGCTGGGCAGTGCTATGCTTGCCCCACACCTGGGCAGTGCTACGTGTGTGTGAGAGATTGTGTCCCCCTCGCTCAATATTGTGGTACTCCTGGTGCAGAGAGACAGGGCCCCAGGGTCTTCCTGTTTTATTGCTGGAGCCGGAGCTCTAGAACCCTGCAGGGTGAAAGGGTCCCAGAAGTCTTCACATCAATGAAACAGCTCTGCAGCCTGAGCCCAAGTCAGCTGGCATGGGCTAGCTGCAGTTTTTGTTGTTTTTTTTTTGCTGTGTAGACATACCCTGACTTTTGCTTTGTTTTATATCAGCAAAGCTTGCCCACTATTTTAGCTCAGGCCTCTAATACAAGGGCTTATATCTCAGGCTCTCTTCCTACTACAGATGTGGTAATACTGTGTTATTTTCACAAATAAAATATGCAGATTTTTGCAAAATTGTGTGTAGATTTTTTAATTTTTTGGAACAGAATTACCTCAGGAGTAACATTTCTTTCCCAACTCTGTCCCTGACAAGTATTCTGAAAATGTATCCCTGCAGCTCCCCTGCACAGAAGAAAGAATGGAGAGGAGAGCAAAGTGTTTCCTTGTAAGGGGGATAACCCTAAAGAGATTGTTGTGCAGCACCTTTAAGGACAGTCAGCTGAAAAGACTATTCCTTTCTCCCTCCTCCAACACACATCCTATCTACCTCTCAGAAGAATCAGGCAGGTTTTCTGTATGTGTAAAACATCTCATCATTATCAACAAAGACTTGAGGATGTGGGAAGAAGAGGATTCACAGACTCTGGCTCCTGAGCAAGAAGTAGGGATCTGGCTATCTTGGAACCACTACCCAACAAGCCCTAAAACAAAAGTCCCAAGATAAGGTGCACCTCTGGCTGTACAGTCAGTATAGAATATGGCACTCCAGACAACTTCACACTGAATTTCAATGACAAGATTTTCCATTTAACCTAGATTTTAAGCGAGGTTTGAGTGAGTGCTGTGGTGAATGTTATCAGTGAAATCTGCAAATTTAAAAGTCATTTGATTTTTTTTTTCCATGCTCTTTCTACTGCTACAGGGAAGGAAGGAAGAAAAATTGAAAAGGTGGCATGTACTCTTGATTTGGATTATACAACCTTAGTCTAACTTTTCCATTAGAGGTATTGCACTATACTCCATGTGGAATAGCTGCAGTTATGCATTGTTTTGGGTTTGGTTTGTATCTGGAATAAAGAGAAATAGATCAATGCTTTCCACTTTTTTTTAAAGGTGCTTCCCTAGAGTTACCAAGGGCCCTTATAGTATTTCAAATGCATCTTTAATAAAACTTTTATGACACAATATGCTTTTGAGCTTTCTGTTCTCCAAAAGGTTTCCGTACCCAGGTGATTTCTGAAGTGCCTTTACTGATCCCAGTTATCCAACCTCTCATTTACCAGAAACCATTGTATGTGAATGCAGTAGGCTACAGCTATGATAATACACCTCTACCTCGATATAACACTGACCTCAGGAGCCAAAAATTCTTTCCACATTATAGATGAAACCGCATTATATTGAACTTGCTTTGATCCACTGGAGCGTGCAGCGCTGCCCCCACCCCCACCCCAGAGCGCTGCTTTACCGCATTATTTCCGAATTTGTGTTATATCAGGTAGCGTTATGTCAGGGTAGAGGTGTATTTTCTCCATTGCAAATGCGTTTGTGTGTCACCAGTTTTATAGAAAATCTGCAGAACTCACTCAAAGATCACCAATCCTCAGTAATCTGGTCATCCCAAAACTTTGTCAGTAAAACCTGATGTGGTGCAATCCAGTAGATAACTGTCTTTCTCAAAATAATATGATGAGATCACTATTTCACATTTATGCACCACTCCCATATTTATGTCTACTAGATGCTTAATTAAATGTTCATTGAAGCCAATGGAAAGATTGCCAGATCAGGCTCATAGTTCCTTTTGTATGTTCATCATTGGTTCCCAATGTCTGCCACCCTTCTTGGTATGTAGAATTCCACATGCCCAAATGACTGCAGCAAGAGTTCTGGAAGATATTTTCTGGATGGCGGTCCCATTTTAGATTCAGTGTTCCAGAGAGGAATTTGTCCAAACTCTGTGTCCTCTGAATCTTGTTTTTCCCCCCACTTATCCTCACTAGTCATCATAAATCTAAATGATATTAAATAAAACAATTTACTTAAAAATGAGACCAGTGTAAAATTATAAGAAAGTAGGAAGCAAGTGTTCTGATTCATAGTCTAAAATCAAAACATCATTTTGTAAGCATAGATTTTTTAGTTCAACAGACATTCTACTTACATCTGTGCTTCTCTGGGGAAGGTTGGCTTAAGGCTTATCTACATTACAGAGTTAAGTTAACATAAGGCAGCTTACATCAACCTAATCGTGGAGATGTACACATTGCAGTGCTCTTCCCACCGGGTTCTCTCTCCTGCTACACCAACAAAAAATCACCTTGACAAAAGGCGTAGAGCTTAGGGCAATGTAGTTAGAGCAATTCAGTGTCAATGTAGACACTGAGTTGCTTATGTCACCTTAAGTGGCCTCCCGGAGGTGTCCCAAAATGGCCATCATGCCCAGTCTTGTACACCGTTTTGAACTTTGCTGCCCCAGAAATTTTTGAAACTGCTCTTTCTGTTTGCTCGGCCTGGAGATCTCGCAGAACATCTGCCCAGCTGAGCATACAGGCTCCCTGCAGCAAATGCTCTCCTGCCTGGATTACACCGGAAGTGGTGGATCTGTTGGGTCTGTGGGGAGAGAAGGCAGTGCAGTCAGAAGTCAGGAGGTTCCGGTCTAGCCACAGTAACTTTGGCCACGTCTACACTACAGCATAAAATTGAAATTATTAAAACCGGTTTTATAAAACTGGTTTATAAAATCGATTTTATGCGTCCACACTAGGGCACATTAATTCGGTGGTGTGCGTCCATGGTCCTAGGCTACCATCGATTTCCGGAGCGGTGCACTCTGGGTAGCTCAGTAAAAGAATGAGACCAATAACTTCGATTTCCGTTCACACTAACCCTAATTCGATATAGTAATATCGATTTTAGGGTTACTCCTCTCGTTGGGGAGGAGTACAGAAATCAATTTTAAGAGCCCTTAAAATCGATTTAAAGTGCCTTGTAGTGTGGACGGGTACAGCGTTAAATCGATTTAACGCTGTTTAAATCGATTTAACGCTGTAGTGTGGACCAGGCCTTTGATACCTATGGGCAGATTTCTTGTGACATGGACGAGAAGGGGCAGAAATGGACACGCAGCAGGGGTATGCAAAAATCAAGAAGTTGAGGCAGGTGTACCAGAAGGCCTGGGAGTCCAACTGTCACTCTGATGCAAAGCCTCAGACATGCTGTTTCTCTAAGAAGTTGCATGCCATGCTCAGTGGCAATCCCAGCACCATCACCAAGAGCCCCATGGATACTTCAATGGGGCTGGAGTCAGTGGCCAGTGGAGAGAATCCTAAGAATGACATAGTGCAGGGGTCAGCAACCTCTGGCACACAGCTCTCCAGGGTAAACACCCTGGCGGGCCGGGCCAGTTTGTTTACCTACTGCATCGGCCAGTTCGGCCAATCTCAGCTCCCACAGGCTGCGGTTCGCCATCTCAGGCCAATGGGGGCGGCAAGAAGCCATGGCTAGCACATCCCTCGCTGCTTCCCACCTCCCGCATTGCCCTGGGACGGTGAACCGCGGCCAGTGGGAGCCACAATCAGCCGAACCAGCCGATGCGGCAGGTAAATAAACTATCCCGGCCCACAAGGGTGTACCCTGGCAAGCCGCATGCCAGAGGTTGCCGACCCCTGACATAGTGGATGAGGAAGTGAAGTTGGAGAAGGATGTGAGACAGGGAATTCTGACATTCAGAGGTGTGACGAGTCAGGACGTCTTTTTAACTCCAGAGCAGTCTAGCCAGTCCCAGCAGTCTGACCCTGGCATGCCTGATGCAGAAGAGGAAAGCAGCAGTAAGGACTCACTGTGCTTAAATATGGCAAGGACACATGGTTGTGTTCTGTTTTTCTAATCAGGGTATAAAAGGGATTGAAATAACCAACACAGGTACAGTTTGTATCTGCTTCTTATTCCCCATATAGATAAGCAGAGTGAGCCATGCGGAAAAGTTTGTTTATGCACACTGGGAAGTCCTAGGAATCCTCCATAGAGATGTCTAGCAAACTTTCCTGGAGGTAATCTGCAATCCTCTGCAAAATGTTTCTTGGGCAGGCTGCCTTGTTTCTTCTCACATGGTAGGAAACTTTACCATACCAATCAGCAATTACTTCTGCAGACACCGTAACCCCACACAGGCAAGCAGCATATGGACCCGATCTGCAGCCATATGCATTCAGGAGCTGCACCCTTGTATCCTTAGTTACTTTCCAGAGCAAGGTATCAGTTGCTATCACCCCTGTCTGTTGAAAATGGTGCCAGTTTTCAGAACAGTAGCTTTATGTGCTTATAGTAATAACCCATTGATACTCACCACCCTTTGTCCCACCTTGCTCCTTACCTTCCAGGTCAAACTCACCATAACTGGGGCTACCACTGTGCTGTATGGCTGCCAACGGAAAGTGAGAAAGTTGCGATTCTAACTTGTTTGGATCAAGGGTGTGAGTGAGTTCACTCACAATAGGGCCTCTGTCTATATTTTTTCTCTAGCATCTATAGATGTGCCTTGTATCAGAGGGCTAGCCGTGGTAGTCTGGATCTGTAAAAGCAGCAAAGGATCCTGTGGCACCGTACAGACTAACAGACGTTTTGGAACATGAGCTTTCGTGGGTGAATACCCACTTCGTTGGATGCATCCGACGAAGTGGGTATTAACCCATGAAAGCTCATGCTCCAAAATGTCTGTTAGTCTATAAGGTGCCACAGGACCCTTTGCTGCTTATACAGATGTGCCTTGGAAGATCTCCTCCTGCACACTGGCTGAGCAGCTCCATCTGATAAGCAGATGAAACAAGAGAAGTAAGGGAGATATGTTCCAGGAGGTGTTGCAATCCTCTCCTGTTTCGCCACCCCAAGCATGGCAAACAGGCTGCCTTCAGCGGCTTGCCTGCGGGAGGTCCCCGGTCCCACGGATTCGGCGGCACGCCTGTGGGAGGTCTGCCGAAGCCACGGGACCAGCGGACCCTCCGCAGGCATGACACCGAAGGCAACCTGCCTGCTGCCCTCGCGGTGACCAGCAGAGTGCCCCCCCTGTGGCTTGCCACCCCAGGCACGCGCTTGGTGTGCTAGTGCCTGGAACCACCCCTGGAGAGACGTTATCAATGATAAACTGCGGATGGATAGTCATGATAGGAAATAGGCAGGATCAGATAATAGCACTGTTCAGGGAGTAAACGGACATCTTACAGTCCCTAATTGAACTTCAGATGAAACACATCCATGCTCTCCTTCCTCCTCAGCCCATATAGAACTGCCTTTCAGACCTTTCCCCCACTCCCATCCTCATATTACCTGCATCTTCAAGCACCATTGCAGTACCCCAAGCATACCATCCCAAAGGAGATTTTTTATGATAGCTGTATATACATCCAGGTGTGAGAGCCTCACTGGCAAATGTGCTTTTGATTTTCATGTTCATACGAGAACATAGAAACGTTCGCATGGTGTGGAATAAAAATGTACTTATAGAAAGTGAATGAATCTTTATTTGTCTCTTGCATATGGCAGTTTCTGCTAAAATTGACAGACAGTGCCAACTGCATTTTCACATTATGACACACAGAAATCATTATAAGGTTCATATTATGGTGCAAGAAAAGAATGCCTGGCTCAATGCATTACAGCAATACACATTGCTGTGGCTCATTGTAAAAATGCTTCTTTAATGCCTCCCTGATTCAAATAGCTTCCATTGAGCCCCTCTTATAGCCCTGGTATCTGGTTGCTTAAAAGCAGCAGTCGGTTGTTACACCTCAACGTTCCATCTCTGAGGAAACTTCTCCCCCTTAGCTTCACAAATTTTATGCAGAGCACAGCAGGCAGTTTTGACCATGGGGATATTTTCCTCACTGATCTATAACCTGCTCCCTTTAAGTTATTCAACATTCACTGCTGCTTCCACTGGGCATGGGGGTTATGCTGGGGTTAGGTGATTGGCTTCTGTTTGTGGAGCATGATGGAAGTTGATACAATTTGCTGCTTACATGGGATAGCCATTATTGGTTCCCTATGTCAGCCCCACCCTTCCTATCCTTATTTTAGTTGCTCAATCTCTGATGATGCTGAGGTCTTGGCTGATCACCAGGTTTAGGGTCTGGAAAGTTTTTTTCCCATGTAACAAAATTGACAAACCATTGTCGGAGGTCTTCTCATCTTCATTTGGCACTCAGAAATTCTGTTTTTTCTAGTCTGTGTGTTAAAATATATTTGCAACCTTGACAGGTTCCCATGTGGTTAGGAGGTTATAACATGTCAAACATGTAGCCCAGTGGGCTGCTTGGAGATAGGGCCCAAGCATGTCCATGCACGGTGCAGAGGGGTTGCCTTTATGTCTCATGCAGCCTGTGGTTTCCCTCATCTTATCTCTACTATCTCTGAGCACGAAAAAGGAGAGTAGGTTGCAAATATAGCTTCCAGTCAGGGTCTCTTGGCAGACCTGAAGGTATGGAGGGGGCATGGCTTTCACACTCATGTTCACGTTATAGTCTCCTGGGGCCCACTGAGAACCTCACAGGAACTAGTTGCCAGGTAGTTTGGGGTGGTCATCCTGGTTACGTTAACAGTTTTAATTAAAGTTGCAGCTTCTGTATTTAATCATAACATAATTTTTCTGTGTTTCATTGTTTCTGTGTCTACATCACAATCCTTTTTTGAGGGTGAAATTTTCATCTTTGTTTTTGTAACTACAGTTGAATTGCTGGGCACAGTTCAAGCACTTTTCAAATATCTGAATTGATCCTGCAGCTGGAATCGCCCCACAAAATTTAAATGAAAGTGCAAATTTTGCTAGGCGACATCCCACCTGGAAAAATGTCAGTAACAATTTTTAAAACATAGCCAAAACTCTTCCATAATAATTCCATGCCCAACATTGCACCCACAATTATTTGTTCCTGAATGTAAAAGTTGAGAAAGTGAGGTCACTTCTAAAAAATCCTTGCCATTAATTATAGTTTTAATTTTAGTAGTTCTTAATAAAGCTACCAAAGTTTAGAGTACATAAAATAATATTATATGTATTGTTATAGTTCATTTTTCCATAGTAACTAAAATATATATATATGAAGACTTCCTTATGAAGAAGAGAAGATTAATACTGTTGGAAGCCATGTGCCATGTTTTAACCACATGAAATGAAGAATGCAAGGTAGCTATTTCGAAAGCCCCATGAAAAAGCATAATAAATTATCCTTTTTGGAAATACACAACTGATTGCTACCATATAAAACAAACAAACAAATCCAATATTGCATGACTATCTCAAAATGTTAAAATGAAAAAAAAAATCTAACAGTCATAGGATGCACTAACTATGTAGGATTGGCCATATTTGCAATAACCACTAGTCTAATGTAGATCCAGGAATATGTATATTCATTTACAGAACATAAAATGAACCCCTATTTAAATTCGTTTGTAGATCTGTGTCAATATGGAAAGCAATTAATACAGAATTGCTTCTCTGATTTACTATCTCCATTTTGGAGATCAGGCTGCAGTTATAGGTAGATATAAATATATAGCCGTGTGATTCAGACACAAATATTGATTCTATTTGCTGGTCTGGTGGTAAAGGTAATTCTCTCAGATGTGTAAACAGTTCATAGTTTACAGTTCTGTAGGCTTGATAGTTTAACTTCAAACACCGTTAAAAACTCGTTTTAAAATGTGTCATAGTGAACAGTGTATTTATCTATAGTTCAAAAAAGCACTTAACTTGTAAATAACATCTACATTTTGCACTAAACTGAATTAGTATATACTGTACTATGTATGCACTGTAAAACTGACATAACTTACATGTGCTCAGCACTTACACACAGGCTTCATAGACAGAAGCAATACTGTCAAATTGCAATACAAATTGTAATCAGTGTAGAATATAAGTAAGTCTAGCAAATAAAATGTCCCCTTTCAAGTCACTGTAAAAGGAGAAGAGTTTTTAAAACAATCTAGACTTATACATCACAGTATGTTACTTTATGATGTTTACTTTAGTAAGTAAGGATGCTCTGGAAAAAAAAACGAAAGAGTAGTTTGATTGAAATTCCACTATTCTTCTATCAAGCATAAATCCTATAGTCATGGCAAAACTCATAAAAATATACCTAGTTCCTATATAAGGCTTTTCATCAGTAGATTTCAAAGTGCTTTACCTGGACCTGAATGCCCTATGTCAAGAAAAAAAAAAGAGAGGGAGAAACACCACCTTTAGCAGCTCACTCTACTCCAACTCCTATTTTTCCACCCTGCCTGATCCCCAGAGTGCAGCAGATGCTCTCTACCTTCAGAGGTCGCAGTGGCACACCGGTGGCTACTAAGAAACATTTCTGATGAAAATGGGTAGCTGAGGAGCATCTCTCTCAGGAAGATTAGGAAATAACTATTTTTTTTATTTTTTGAGGAAGTATATATTATTTAAATAATGAAACTCATAAACATAACATCTGAGTAGCTATGGCGTCTGTATTATTTACTGGAAGATGGTTCTCTTTGCTTCCAAAGTCTAGCTCATGGTTATCTTCTGATAGGCTGTAATAGTGTATTTGGGGGTGGCAGTGACTCACCTTGAGAGGATAAGATAAAGACTCAGCTGTCACACTTGCTAGTGCTATGGTGATATCGTCAGGAGAGCTGGCTTCTAACCAGATCCCCTTCGCCCAAAGAATAATGCAAGTTTAAGGTCTGGGTGGCCTACAATGCCATTGGAGAAGGGGAAAAATAAAGCTCATTCAAGTTTGTCTAATGGCACATTGCAGGGATCAGCAACCTTTGGCCTGCGGCCCGCTAAGGTAAGCAGCCTGGTGGGCTGGGCCACTTTGTTTACCTGTCGCGTCCGCAGGTTTGGCCGATCGTGGCTCCCACTGGCCGCAGTTCACCATCGCAGGCCAATGGGGGAGGCGGGAAGTGTCAGCCAGAACATCCCTCGGCCCACGCCATTTCCCGCAGCCCCCATTGGCCTGGGACGGTGAACTGCGGCCAGTGGGAGCTGCGATCGGTTGAACTTGCAGATGCAACAGGTAAGCAAACCGGCCCAGCCCACCAGGGTGCTTACCCTGGCGAGCCATGTGCCAGAGGTTGCCGACCACTCGTATATACACCGCTACCTCGATATAACATGACCCAATATAACGCAGACTCACATCTAAAGCTCTGACACGCTGCTCTGAACAGCGTGCTAAGGGTGCCCGGCCAGGCCAGGGCCTAGGGGTTCGATAAGGGGCCAAGGGTTTTTGGGGCAGTCGGGGGCTCCCCCCCCGCCAGGGTCTGGGGGCAGGAGCTATGAAAGGACACTTTTGGGGTCCCTGCAATCCCAGAGTGGCCCGGGAGATTAGCGGGGGGCCGGGAGCAACCCGTGCTGCTTCCCTCGCCCCAGCCCCAGCTGCGTAGCTCGGGGGAGGGGGTTTGGGAAAAGGGATCTCCCTGGCTCCCAGGCGCAGCGCTCGGCTTCCCCCCACCGGTGAGTGCGAGGGAGGCATCCTTTCCCCAACCTCCCTGCACTCACCGCGGCCGGGAAGCAGAGTGCGGCAGCTGGGAGGTGTCGGAGTAGAGCGGGGTGGGACCGGGCTGCTCCGCTTCCCGCTGCTGCCAGTGAGTGCCTGTGGGGGGAGGGTGGTAGGGGTCGGAACTTTCAGGGGACAGGGAGCAGTGGGGTTGGGTGCGACCCTGGGAGTGATTAGGGATGGGGGTCTCTGGCAGGGGCAGTCATGGAA
Source organism: Gopherus flavomarginatus (assembly GCF_025201925.1). Classification (NCBI taxonomy): domain Eukaryota; kingdom Metazoa; phylum Chordata; order Testudines; family Testudinidae; genus Gopherus; species Gopherus flavomarginatus. The sequence continues at coordinate 300,189,093 of NC_066617.1, read as the reverse complement.
CAAGGAACAGGGGGGACCAAACCAAATTTGATATAACGCGGTCTCATCTACAATGCGGTGAGATTTTTTGTCTCTTGAGGACCGCGTTATATTGGGGGAGAGATGTACTAGTTTTAATTTCACTAAACTATTGGCTCCTTTAAATGTGAACTGAGCTAAGATAACTATAGTATATCTCAAAGTCATAGTTACTCTTCTCATTATATCAACATTCCTTAGTGAAAGCTCATTAAAAATAATAATTTGTATTATGCTCATCTCTTGTATTACCAGTGAATCCAATTCACCTTTAAATGACCTTTAGCAAGTTTAATAAGCTAAACAGGTGGATAATATCTAAAGCTCATTAGAATATGAATTCTAAATCACCTTCATAAGAATCTAATCCATTAACTTTTCACAAATTGTAAAGTTATTATCTTAAAATATATGTACTTGTGTACAGAACTTGTTGAATTATTTATTGCAAATAATTTATCCAATGAATGTAGACTTTCTTGTTGTTGTTTTTTTCCTGGCTGCAAATTATCCACAGAATATTCTGATTATGATTAATCATATGTTATTCATAATTATTTGGTGAGTACTTTGGGGCACATAATGCACTGAAATCTAGATGTTTTTGTTTGTTTTTTTCCTACAAATTGATCGTTATGTTTGTGTGTTTTTTGCTATTTATCCTTATGATTGGTAATCTATGTCACATGCTATTATCATTATATCCAGATTAGATGACCCAAGTTTCAGACCTGGGAAGATTCATTATTCTGTTTGCAGGTAATCCACAAAGATTTGTAACTTTTCAGTGGATCTGTTGCATAAATAATAGAAAGTAGGGTGGGGGAAGCACAAGTGAAGAATGCATCTGAGTGTGTGTGAGAAAGAGAGAAACTGAAAGAACAGGATTGTGGAGTTTGCAAGGTCTTATCTACACCAGGGTATTACATTGGATCAGTTTGTTCATTCTAATTGCAGCAATATAACTATACTTAAGTGTCCACACAACTTTCTTATGCAAGTTTAAGGTATCCTGCTTGTTAATCATTGCATCTAAGCAACTCTGTGCTTGTTTGAGTTAACCATTCAGCATCCTAGGCAGATTTAGCAAGTAGCTATGTTCTACCTCTCAGCTTTATGCTTTGGGATTTTTCTTGCTGAGTCCTGTGAGATACCTGCTGGAACCTATAGGAATTCTGGGGCTTCGGGTCAAACTAACAAACTTCCATGATTACTCTCCTGGCATCCCATAATTCATCTGTATTTTGCCAGTGCCATTTCTGTTTCAGGCGGTATGGAGAACAAAGTAAGCAACACATTCATGACAGTCATTAATATGAACAGGTTGACATACATGTATTAGAAGAGTCACACAGCCAGATGGATTTGGCTTGGCAGCTTTGGAGAGCTTTGAACGCCTCAGCAATATGGCTGCAGGAAGATGAAATAAAGCTGTCACTTTGCAAGCCATTATTCTGGAGCAGCTGTACTTGAAGTGCTGCTTCTGAGCTCGATCAGCTAGTACTGATTGGTGGCACAGGCCAGTGATTCAGAACTGAGATGACCAGCAATTGCTGCAGAACTTCAGGGTGTGGAAGATTCCTTTTCTGGAGATCTGTAAAGAGTTCACCCTAGAGTGCAGCAAAAGAACAGCATGCTGCCATTACTATCTGGAAGCTTGCCAAACTTAATTGCTCCCAATCAGTAGCAAACTGGTTTGGTGTTATTGATCATCTGTTAGGACTGCTATCATATAGATTTTCAATGCTGTGAGTAGGGTGCAGTTGTGCCGTGTCATCAAGTTTGGCACGTCATGGATGGTTTTGAACAGCTGAGGTTCCTGAGGTGTATAGGCACTACTGATGGGACAAACAAGCCTGTTCTTTGCCCCCCACACCAACTTAGAGATTTTATCAATAGGAAGGGGCATGTATCCCTGGTACTATTACCCTGGTCATTGGCAGGCATGATCGAATCTGGGACCTCGGGAGTTTAGTGAATGATTCTTTACTACATGAGCTAAAAGCCAACTGGCTCTTAGCTAAGGCTGCAGAGCAGACTCATTTATCTCTCTCTCTAAGTGGTCTCAGTGCCATTAGATGGGACAGAACACCATACTTAGGAGGTGTGTGGGTTACACTACAAGGCCTGATTGATCATCATTTGAGGTTCACCAATATTAATGTGGTGTAGTCTAGAAAGTTCCATGAAGTTAGAATCTTTAGAAATGCATGGCTTTTTGCCAGAAAGAGGAAATATTTTTGTTCCCCAAACCAAAATGGATATTAATGGTGTTATGATTTCTCCTGTCATTTTGGAGCAGTTGCTCTCCTCTTCCCTGACTTCTGGAGCCTTTTAGTGGACAGTTTGATAGGAGAAGGGAGCTGTTTAACTATATCCTGAGTAGCTTCAGAATAACAGTGTAATGTGATTTTGGAAGACTGAAGGAAAGGTGAAGTTGCCTCATGACAAGGCTGGATCCTTCTTATCATTATTTGCCTCATGTGGTAAGTCCTTGCTTTATTTTGTTTATCATCTGTGAGAGCAAGGGAGAGAGTCTGAAAGTTGGGTAGGAGCAGGACCTGAAGGGACTTTAGTATGGCCACTAAGACCTTTGAATAAACCTGTTGGCAAGGAGTGCAAACAAAGCCTTCTGGTTTTACTGAATAGCCTGTTATTCAGTTTTTGGACTGTCCCTAACTTGGGTACAGGACAAGAGAAGTAATTGTGACTTAAACACAATCACAGAAAACAATTGATATCCTTGTCTAATAAGATCAACAGCTTTGTTATTGTTAATAAGTAAATAAACATGTTACATAATTGTGTGTGTAACGTGGATTTTTATATATGAGCATAAATATTAATTATTATATAACAAATCTGAGGAGGAGGAATTGATAAAAATAGGGTATCATCTTGGGTACAAAAACAGTATACAGAGATTTAAGCTTTTGCCTTTGTGTGCATGTAGCCAACTCATTGACCTGTTACATCCAAGCTGATCACTGGGATATGGCATTCTGTACCCATGCTAAAACAAGCCTGTTCCTTGGATTTGAACTTGGAGTTAGCAGTGTTTTTATCTGCTACAGCAAGCAGGGTTTGTCTGCTTTGCTAGGTTAGTAAGGTAACCAATACACTGGCTGCTGGTCCTGAAATATACTTACATTTTGGTGGCCTGTATGGGATCCCAGACAGGCAAGTTGCATAGAGGAATTGTGATCTACACATAACAGTGCATAAGTAAATAATGGATGATGTGGTCAGCAAGTGGATCACTAATTATGCAGGCAAATTTAAAGAGGAATTATTAAAGGAATTAGATGTATCAAATGGTAACAATACTTCTAAAACATTATAAACAATAAAAAATTTAAATCTGGCAATATTAAAGTGGCTATAATCCAAGTGTGTTGATTGTTAATCTGGGATTTGGGTGCAAACTGAGTAAATGCCGCACTGAAAAGCAATATGTAATAGAAGATAATAGGAAGTTAGGAACACAATGCAAATGCTGGAGATCACAGAATTGAAAGGGTTAAAGAAAAAGGTATCCAAATTAATGGCACATTCTCTTTTCACAGGGGATGCCCTCATTCAAGAAGTTTATAGCTGTGAGGAGTTGGAGGAAGAAAATTATCACCTTAGGGAGAGAATTTCTGCTTTAGAAAGACAAATATATGAAATGGGTGGACACATTGATGGGCTTTTGCAATGGCTGAGCAGAGAGTCAGTTAATCAAGTTTCCTCCTTTTTAGACAGGGAGGTGGCACCAGAAGCACTACTCACCGATGCCAAGAGAGTATCCGTACATTATATCCCTGGAAGGATCTGTTGAAAAAATTATGTGTTTTAATAATTAAAAGGTAAATAATTATTTATGTAACTTAAGTAAGTTTAAGTTTAAAGGTATTAATTGTTGTGGAGTAATTCTTTAGTCAAAGATAAAAGGAGACAGTAAAATGTTATTTAAAATTCTTTAGCCAGCAGCCAATATTTTGCAGTACACAAAAGAAGAAGTGGCTTGCCTTCCAGGTTTGTCCGTGTTGATAAAAAGAAAAAAAAACCTTAGAGTTGTTTAAGGCATCTAATTTATAATATAAAGTTAAGTTTCTCTTTGCATAAGGCTATGCCTAATGTAAAAGTAAAAGATAAATTATGAAGTAAAAGTATGGCAGAGAGGAGAAAGTAGAGAAAGGAGCAAAGGTAAAACCCTTAAGTAAAATTCATGTATTATATATGCTATTTGCATGTCTCATTGGCCAGACTACCAGCCATAGAATTTGTTGGGTTCAAGAAGTTTTCAGTTCTTAATGAACATATTTTTAATTTCACCAATTAGTTACTGTGTGTTATTATTCCAAAGATAAGTGTCAGGTTAGTTATGATTCCAGACATGCCCACTATTGTTGAGGCAAGGGAAAACAGCAACCTATCATCTTTCTGTTTTATATCTGAGTTGTTATTTTAACAACAAAAGAAGACATGTCTGCCTCTTCTACTAACAAAACAACAGTCAGGGAATAATTATTTCATCTCCTCTGTGAAAGTGTTTAAACTTTTGCAAACCCTTATTTTCCCTTTTTTACTTTCCCTAGATAGAAAACAATATAGATGCATTTTAAACCATTTGTTTTGGCTTCCAGCACACAAATATTCAAGGAAAAATACCCTTAGCTCCTAACTAAACTGTTAGTTTATTTTGACAGGCAAAATTGAAGTATAATATAGATATAAAAGGAGTCTGTTAACTTTTTTTACATATAATTCTGTTTAAAAATAAACAAATTTCCAGTGCCTATCTGCTTTATCGGCCAATGCAGAGGTTTACTAAAGTGAAGGGTAATTTGTCATTTTAATCCTAAAGTTTCCTGGACCTGCCTTAAACTGTAATGGTCTAATCCTTTGTTTAGTGATTTGTTGTATATATTCAACTCTTTGGTTTTTTATTTAATGTTTAATTTACATGTTTATATATAGTAATGTTAGAATTATTTGTCCCTTGGTTATATTTTTTATATCATATGACTGTATTACTGGGTTTTTAATTTGGGGTTTTTTTTAGTTTTATTGTAAGAAAACATTTTTTATACACAAAGATATGAAAATAATATTAAGACAATTTTTGTGGTGCTACACTATTTTATTATAACTATAACTGCCATTGGTGTATTATTATAATATACTAATGATGGTTCAGTTCTTTGGCAAATGTCAGTCATAAATATAGGCATATTTGCCTCAATAAATAATTTGATTTGAAACATTTTTTGTTAACTTTGATTAGGGATTTGTATAGTTAAGCAGTGTGGCCAGTTGTTTGGAAGTATCCAGGTTAAAATTAGTGACTTCATTAAAAAAAAAAACCACTGCAGTATCACTGTAGTATTGACAGCTCTAGTATGACTCCAGTATTTTATAGTATAACAATATATACTGTTTGGTTATCTATGTTAAAATTGTTAAACATAGTCAAATTAATGCAACATCAGGTCTCAGCTAAATAACATGGTGTTGGAGTAGCTATCGAAATTATCACCCACAAAGGGGATGACAAGGTATGTGCCCTGAACCTGATCTTGAAAGATCTACCTTGAATCGGCCTGTAGTCAATACACTAAGGTGTCTAGTATTGTTAATTATAGATTGATTCAGCTAAGGGCAAGTAATTAAAATTGTGACAAAAGGGCCACATTCTGTACAATAGATTCTGATCAATACACTGAATTGGTGGGAATGATTTGGGTAATGGAATTTTGTGGTGCATCCTCAGTTAATATTTTAATTGTCTTTTTTAATTAAAACCATAAGTTCCACTTCCCTTATGCACAAACATGGGGATAATGAAAGGATCATTTCTGTACTACATCCAAGTGCCTCAGCATAAGACTGTTCCAGAAATAAAAGAAACAAAGTGTCATGGGGAGAAGAACTGACTGCTCCTAGCTGCTCTGGGGAACTGCTCTCTTCCAGGTCCAATGTCTCTCCTTGCAGTCCCCCAACACATTATCCACTCTCTCACTTTGCAGCCTCTTTCTCACTTCAGGAGATGCAGCTTCCTTTTTGTGACTTGGCCTCCTGGATAGATCACTATGTGGTTTCCCTTTTCATGATATATAGTCTCATTAGACTTACTGTCCCAGCAATGCCACTCCATCGGTTGCTGGTAGGTGAACAGGGGCTCACACACTCCGGGATCCAGACCAGGAACTTTACAACACACAGCCAGGTCTGCTCAGTTCCCAGACTTGCTGCTTCCTGCTCCACCTCTGTCATAAACAGATAGCTAAGGGTTAGTGTGTCTTTCACCTGGAAAAAAAGTAACCTGAAGCACCTGACCAGAGGACCAATCAGGAAACAAGACTTTTTCAAATCTGGGTGGAGGGTTTTTTGTGTGTGAGTCCTTTGTTCTGGGTCTTCTGCCTGACTCTCGGCTATGAGGGGATTTCTATTTCCTGCTTTCTAATCTTCTGTTTCCAAGTTGTGAGTACAGAGATCATAAAAACAATAGGGGTTATTGTTTTTTTCTTTTGTATTTACATGTCTATAGTTGCTGGAGTGCTTTGAATTGTATTCTTTTTGAATAAGGCTGTTTATTCAATATTCTTTTAAGCAATTGACCCTGTATTTGTCACCTTAATACAGAGAAACCATTTTTATGTATTTTTCTTTCTTTTATATAAAGCTTTCTTTTAAGACCTGTTGCAGTTTTTCTTTAGTGGGGAACTCCAGGGAATTGAGTCTGCAGCTCACCAGGGAATTGGTGGGAGGAAGAAGTCAGGGGGAAATCTGTGTATGTTAGATTTACTAGCCTGACTTTGCATTCCCTCTGGGTAAAGAGGGAAGTGCTTGTGTTTCCAGGCTGGAAACGGGGGAGGGTTGAATCCCTCTGCTTAGATTCAAGGAGGTTGCTTCAGTGTATCTCTCCAGGAACACCTGGAGGGAGGAAGGGAAAAGGTTTATTTCCCTTTGTTGTGAGACTCAAGGAATTTGGGTCTTGGGGTCCCCAGGGAAGGTTTTTGGGGGGACCAGAGTGCCCCAAAATACTCTAATTTTTTGGGTGGTGGCAGCTTTACCAGGTCCAAGCTGGTAACTAAGCTTGGAGGTTTTCATGCTAACCCCCATATTTTGGACGCTAAAGTCCAAATCTGGGACTAGGTTTTTGACAACCTCCCCCAGGCTTTCTTCTCCACCCTTCTCTCTTCTGTGTACACCCTTCATTCAGGGACAGGCTCCAAGGATCCTACTCTTTCCTTGGGTTCCCTCTTTCCATCTCTCATGCACAGAGGGTGGCTACAGACTTCTTCACTATTGCCATTTCTATTGGCAGTTCCTCACTGTTGCCAGCTTCCTGGCTTTATACTAGCTCAACCCACACCTGCTCAGCTGAGGTTCATCTTCCCATCAGTGGTTGCTCCTCCAATTTAAGTCCCTCATATGTGGCTTATTACACTAACTGGCCTTTCTCAACTTCCTTAACCCTTTCAGGGCTGGTATGGAGTGAACAACCCATCACACAGAGACAATAGATTCTAATCAGATGTTACATTGCAGCTAAATTTCGAACTGTATATTGAGATTCCTAATGTGATAATAACATTGCTTTGTGCCCAGGAAAAAGTGAGATGGAATCAAGACCTCAACATGATTGTACCATACCAGTCAGCTGAAATTTTCTTTGAATGGAGGTATAAACAAACACAGGAGCAATTAATAACTAAGTCTTGGAATAATATACTCTTTACAACATGGATTAATAGTATTTTTCACCAGCTCATAAACTAAAATGTAGATTATATTGTCTAAGTAATCACATTCCTCCATTTAACACCATTTATGGTGTGTGTGTGTGTGTGTGTGTTGCCTCTCAACCTGGGAGAGGTATGCTGCAAATGCAGATACCTGGGTAGTGACCCCAGAACAGTATAATTAGGCCTGTGATTCAAGATGGTTCACAAAAAAGAAATGTTTACTAATCAAGTCCCATGAGATTTAAGAGTGGACACTTCTCTGAATACACAGCATTTCACAGTACTGCAATGGTGACTTACATAAATCAAAAGGCCATTCTACCCTATGGTCCACACTAGAAGAAAAGGAATATGTCTGAAGAGGTAACACACGAGAGCAATGCAACTAAGAATGATAATGGCATACAAGTTAATGCAGTCATATGTTCTGCCCTATTTATTTTATTTAAAGTGAATTTAGTAATGTTGTATTACACCACTCTGGGTTCAGCTCTGGTGGCTAAAGTTTCAAGCTCAACAGAGTGAAAGTCACCTCTGCTACTTACTTCATATTTAGAGTCTCTAGGAACACATAAAAACCAAGGATAGTAACCACACATACATTCACAAGAATAAGGTCTAGTTTGTTTTACAAGTTTTATTAAAATTACAATTAAGGTTATCATTATCCAATAATATAGAAATCCTATGAAGACTTATGCACAAGTTACAAATATAGTTATACTCACATACTTAACAATATTCTTAAGGTCTGCTGGCTGCATTGCCAATTGATCATCAGTAGTGAGATGGTCTCTGATGGAGATTTCCCACAGGGAACGCAATTTTTTCCAATCCAGGAGCCCTCTTTTATCTTATTATTCTGAATAGTGAAGAAAGAATTTGCCCTATGGGACCTTTATTACGGGTGATGATCCAGGAGAAGATCTGGATGACCTTGTAAACTGGAGTAATAGTAATAGGATGAAATTTAATAGTGAAAAGTGCAAGGTCATGCATTTAGGGATTAATAATAAGAATTTTAGTTTATTTATAAATTGGAGACACATCAGTTGGAAGTAACAGAGGAGGAGAGGGACCTTGGAGTATTGGTTGATGACAGGATAACTATGAGCCGTCAATGTGATATGGCCATTAAAAAAGCTAATTAAGTTTTAGGATGCATCAGGCGAGGTATTTCCAGCAAAGATAAGGAGGTGTTAGTACCGTTATATAAGGCACTGATGAGACCTCATCTGGAATACTGTGTGCAGTTCTGGTCTCCCATGTTTAAGAAGGATGAATTCAAACTGGAACAGGTTCACAGACGGGCTACTAGAATGATCCGAGGAATGGAAAACCTGTCATATGAAAGGAGACTCAAAGAGCTTGGCTTGTTTAGCCTAACCAAAAGAAGGCTGAGGGGGGATATGCTTGCTCTTTATAAATATATCAGAGGGATTAATATTAGGGAGGGAAAGGAATTATTTAAGCTTAGTACCAATGTGGAAACAAGAACAAATGGGTATAAACTGGACACTAGGAAGTTTAGACTCGTAATTAGGCGAAAGTTTCTAACTATTAGAGGAGTGAAGTTCTGGAACAGCCTTCCAAGGGGAGTAGTGGGGGCAAAAGACATATCTGGCTTTAAGACTAAGCTTGATAAGTTTATGGAAGGGATGGTATGATGGGATAGCCTAATTTTGGCAATTAATTTTGGCAATTGATCTTTGATTATCAGCGGATAAGTATGCCCAGTGGTCTGTGATGGGATGTTGGATGGGATGGGATCTGAGTTACTGCAGAGAATTCTTTCCTGGGTGCTGGCTGGTGAGTCTTGCCCACATGCTTAGGGTTTAGCTGATGACCATATTTGGGGTCGAGAGGGAATTTTCCTCCAGGGCAGATTGGCAGAGGCCCTGGAGGTTTTTTGCCTTCCTCTGCAGCGTGGGGCATGGGTCACTTGCTGGAGGATTCTCTGCAGCTTGAGGTCTTCAAACCACTATTTGAAGACTTCAATAACTCAGACATAGATTAGGGGTTTGTTATAGAAGTGGATGGGTAGGATTCTGCGGCCTGCTTTGTGCAGGAGGTCAGACTAGATGATCATAATGGTCCCTCCTGACCTTAAAGTCTATGAGTATATGAGTCTATGAGAAGTGAAGACCCCAGCTAGACTGCCTACCCTTAAGTTGAATTAATGGGATTAGTAGTTATGGGCGGGTGGGGGGGGAGGACAAAACCAAATTATTTTACTTACTAAATATGCTCATTTACATGGACTCATTGTGAGACAATATATTTGGAATCCCAAATCCCCTGGCTTTCATTGTTTTAAGTAGACCTTTTCTATTATGTTGTTTGTGTGTGAAATTTATTTCTCTCTGGTAAGATACATGAGCCTAGGCCCTAATTGAAAGCTTGCTCTTGTTAGACTTTGCCTCCAGAAGAAGCAGAACTGCATCATGGGAACTCTAAATGAATATAGGATTGGCCCGGGCACAAGCAATCTTAATAATGGGTTAGAAGTTTTAGCCTTTGGGAAACAGGATTGTAAGTAAATGAGATGAAGTGTAAAGCTTATGCTAAGGTAGCCAGTTTCTGCCTAAAGGGTTCGCTTGCATAATATTCTCATTAAATGATCGCTTTTCCACCTTCATTGAAGAATATAAGTAAAATAAATGAAACTGATTATGAGCTTTCCTGATTAGCAATTTGATTAAAAACCAAAAAAAACCCCAAAAAATGTAAATTGTAACACAGCAACCCATGTTTAATAAAATATGTTTTAATTTACATTAATAGAGTTAAAACAATACAGGGGTATCCATAAAATGGTTATTAAACCTGTTTTCATATTCAGTGGTAAACATGTCCCAGATACATTTGTTTATAAGAAGCTTATATAACGTTTTAATTGGCTTTATTTCTCATTAGGCTATAAATCATTATTTGTTTTTAATAAAAAGTTTGAAGATCTTATTAGAAACAACTGAAATACTTCTAACTTACTGTCTGTGGGTGAGATTTTCAAAAGCACATAGCGTGGTAAAACTTCGATTGACTTCAACAGGAGCAGAGTTATACCAGTGCTGAGCACTTCAAAAATAGGCCTCCCCACCTCTTTACAGTGTTGCATAATTTAAATAATGTAAAATATGATAACATAAGCATATTTTATTAAACAGTCATTCTGTACTTATAATTCAATACTCATTCTAGGAACACTTTAAAATATTATGTTGGCAAAAGTTTAGAAAACACTGAGGACATGACTTTCACACACTTTTTTTTTTTTTTAAAATCTGTAACATTTGCAGATCCTCTTGGGATCCTTGTCTGTGTAACTGTAGATTATTAAAAGTAGTAGTCTCATTAAAGAGAGCAAGTCTTTACGGTGGATTTATACACAAAATGTTTCCCAATGTAGGGCTAAATTGTGAGAAGCAGCACAACTGTTCCCTCAGCCCTAAACTTAACAAGGGAACTTCTTGTGTGAATAGTGTAAAAATCTAGCCCAGAAAGACCTAGGTTTCCATCTTGAAAGATATTAGGCATCTCCCGGGAGCACCCACAACTCATATTATCATCAATAGGAGATATGGGATCTCAGGTCTTTTCAGGATGCATTTATCAACTTCCAAGATTGGGTTCAGAAAAAGAGACTGACAAACAAAAAAATTGTCAAATAAGAGTCCTTACACACAGCATATCTAGTAGGTGCCAGTGTGTTTACTGAAATACCCTTCTCTTTAAGAGTGAACTACTATCCCCACATATAGATGTGCTGATGGTCCTGCCATTGTTTTCATTGTGGTCATATAACTTCCTGTTTGTTTGATATGAGAATCTGTCTGTCATATTAGGCCTGCAGCAACATAAAGAGATTTTCTCAAATGTACTTTAGACCAGAGATCGGCAACCTCTGACCTGCGGCTTGCCAGGGTAAGCACCCTGCTGGGCTGGGCCAGTTTGTTTACCTGCCGCGTCCACAGGTTTGGCGGATCGCAGCTTCCACTGGATTACGTGCCAAAGTTTGCCGATCCCTGCTTTAGAGACATGATTCACTACTGTGCTTCTCTAGTTTTATGGGGAATAACACTGTTGATATCAATAGGTTGACATAGGCTTAAAAACTAGAACAACACAGTGTTGAATCAGCCCTGTTATTTGTATTTATAGTTCCTGGTTCATATTTGTAATTTGCAAAGACTCCAATGGAGAAGTAAACATGTATACACATATATTCTGCTTTTCAGGATCCAATCACCTTCTGTGACTCTTCCCTTGCATATGACACAGTGAAATTTTGTTGCTGTCATACAGACATTTAGACTGGATAGGTTGTTTGAAGTTATTGAAAAGTTTTGCCTTCTTATTGCACAAACAAGATTAAAGAGAAGAACAAGAGTAAAAAAACTAAAGGTATACTCTAGTTGCAAAAGGGATTGTGGCCTCTGACATGATATGTGTGACTGTATTAAGGCAGTTCACTGGCAGGATAGTGTACTTACGCCGCTCTTCTCTCTCCCTGGATTGAACATTAGCTCTGTTCACTGCTTGTGTGCTTATTGTGCCCTCTAGTGGCTCACAGCAGAACTACTTGTGGAGCAGGTTTGACTTTCAACCCAGTAGAGGGCAATGGTACCTAAACACAGCACATACTCAGTTATTAGACAAAGCTCATCCTTGAGTCTATAGCTTCAATCAGTCCAGAGTAAATATGCAGTTATTGAAATACAGACAAAACTGTGGCATCATGGACACAAACAGGTCCTTTGGCTCAAAAAAAACTCCATGTTTCTGAGCTAACACAGAATGTATGTTTCCTGTCACGATAGTTGGGGGCTTATTTGTGGTGTGGATAAACCACAAACAAGTGAGAAGCAAATATTTGTGTAGGCCAGCATGCCACCACATACAGGGTAATGGTAAAAAACTAAATAAGCTTCTATCTTGTGAGGGGGGGAAGGGATAGCTCAGTGGTTTGAGCATTGGCCTGCAAAGCCCAGGATTGTAAGTTCAATGCTTGAGGGGGCCACTTAGAGATCTGGGGGGAAAAATTCAATACTTGGTTCTGCTAGTGACACAGGGGCTGGACTCATTGACCTTCCAAGGTCCTTTCCAGTTCTAGGAGATTGGTATATCTCCAATTATTTATTTATTCCCCTTTATCTCAAGGGGTAGGGGTCTGAGAGTTTATGTTTTGTTGTTTGGGGGGGGGATGCAGGTGGGGAAAGCATGGTGGAATGTCACTAGTTCTGTATCAGAGGGATAGCCATGTTAGTCTGGATCTGTAAAAGCAGCAAAGAGTCCTGTGGCACCTTATAGACTAACAAATGTATTGGAGCATGAGTTTTCGTGGGTGAATACCCACTTTGCCTGACGCATGTATTAGTTCTGTATTTGGTGATAGTCAGTTCTCCATGTTACTTAGTAATAATACAAGAGTCTTCACGGATGTCATGGTTAATTACAATAGGAATACATTTAGTGATGTGCCATACTTGCAATTATTACAAGTGAAAAGTGGAGATGTCATGGATATTCCCAGGAACAAAAACATAAAAAATTATTATTGGGCTATTTTGAGTTGTAGCCTTTTATAAATCCACATTGTCTAGAAGATAAATATGAGAGGTAATATCATTTTTCTTGCTCTGAAGAATCATCAGATAGAGATAATATATGAATTATACTTTAGAGTGATGTGGTATTCTAGGTCTCAGTCCTAAAAAAAAAAAAAAAAATCCACACAAGTTGAGTGAGATTATGGATAGTTGATTATCCAGTCCTATAATGAAAACTCAGGCAAGTTGCGGCTGCTTACATGTGAAGAGAAATTGCTTCAGAGACTCTGCAAATATGCTGATTACAATGACTTGAGTATATTTCTCAGTCCTGAAAAGGCCACAGTCTTTGAAAAGGCCAATACCTAAATACTAATGCAAAGGACACTATAGGAAAACCTAAGATGGAAGATACCTAAGCACCTTGTCAGATGGTAAGGGGATGCATCTCAAAGAATAGTGCTATTTTGTTTCTATGCAACAATGTGGGGGTGTTAAAATGAAAAAAAATATTTGTGTGTTGAGGTGTGTCTTTCCATAGTTCTTGCAAGTTACTGGTTAAAATTAGGCCTAATAAATGCTTAATTTGTGCCAGAGCTTATCGAGGCTGAGCCCTGGCACCTCTGTGCTTGCTGTATCAGTTATGAAAATAAAAAAAATAATTGCTTGAACCCTGGCACCTCTTTTATTAAAAATTAAGAATTGGGCCTACTAGAGATCTTTTAGTGAGCTCTAGCATCAAGGATTATTTTCTAAGTAGGTCAAGTTAGCAAGGGTAAAAAGTTGAGTCTGAAGAATGAACACCTCTGCAGCTCCAAGAACTCAAGATTTTTTTTCTTATTTAAAATTGTTTCCATTAACAAAAAAATCTCCTTCAAAATAATTTTTCTAATCTAGCCTTTTTAAAACTTCATTCACCTTTGTGTTTCAACTTTTCCTCTTACTCAAACTCCTTTAGTTCTAGACACATAAATAGTTCATCACTTACTGTAGCTGGATATAATTCATCTATTAGATTGACTAGAGATGAAAAACTACCTTTGTAAGTCACAGAGATGTGTTCAATGAGTTACAAACATTTAAAAATATGGCTATCAGTGCCTTTGTGTGTCTCACCCTAAGTCTCTGAAGGAAGCAAAATGTGTTATCAGTATCAGAATAGCTCATGCTTGGACAACATACAAGTTAATAAATAAATGATGTTCTATTTATGCCGTACACTTTACATGGAAATTAATGGGTAAAAGTTGGCAGTTTGCGAGATCCTATGAACTTTTATTTAAACATAAAAAGAAACCATATTTTTCTGTGTGCTGAATAATTGCTGAGTCCAAAGATGTAGCAGCCACGGTCTCCAGGATGGAATAGTGCAGGGATCAGCAAGTTTTGGCATGCTGCCTGTCTGGGAAATCCACTGGCAGGCCGGGATGGTTTGTTAACCTGCAGCGTCTGCAGGTTTGGCTGATCGCCGCTCCAGGCCAATGAGGGCTGCAGGAAGTGGTGTGGGATGAGGGAATAGTGGGTTTTCCCACATCAGTCTTTGGCACCATCACATTCTATATCATGTCAAAGACTGCAATATCACAAAACTACTGTTTCTGAACTATGTGGATCTACTGCAGGGGTTGGCAACCTCTGGCACGTGGCTTGCCAGGGTAAGTACCCTGGCAAGAAGAGCAAGTTCATTTACCTGCTGCGTCAGCTCCCACTGGCCGTGGTTCGCCGTCCCAGGCCAATGGGGGCAGCGGGAAGCGGAGCGGGCGAGGGATGTACTGGCTGTGGCTTTCTGCCACCTCCATTGGCCTGGGACAGTGAACCACAGCTGGTGAGAGCCGTGATCGGCCAAACTTGCTGATGCAGCAGGTAAACAAACTGGCCCGGCCCGCCAGAGGTTGCCGACTCCTGATCTACTGTAAGATTAAAGAGTGTTTTTTTTCTATTTTCAAGGAAAATGCGAACCATAAAGCAATGCATTCAAATATTAGAAACAGATCTCTGTATTTTCATTTTTAAAATAGTCTTCTTGGTTAAAAAATAAACCTCTCTAAAACTTTTCCCAGCCATCACACTCAATCCAACCCAGTCATTTCTCAGTGTTCGAAAGTATTCAGTTAAACAGATGTCCCCATCTGCAATTGGATGGTTCTGTGGATTTCCAAAAATGGCCTCTATACTGTCTTACCATTCTTCTCTCTTCCATTTATCTATAATTTCATTTCTTCTTTGACCAGGGGTTCCCAAACTTGGTTCGCAGCTTGTTCAGAGTTAGCCGCTGGCAGGCTATGAGACGCTTCCCGCAGCTCCCACTGGCCAGGAACGGTGAACCACGGCCACTGGGAGCTGCGAGCGGCCATACCTGTGGATGCTCAGGTAAACAAAACGTCTCATGGCCCGCCACGGTCTTATCTTGGACAAGCCTTGAACCAAATTTGGGAACCCCTGTCTTAGAGGCTCTGCAGCTATGGCATGGGTATTTTCAGAGGGTGGAGGGACACCTAATCCAACCTTTCCAGCTTAAACTTTCTCACTCATTCAAGGGATGCCTTCTGAGCAGCTATTGGGTTTCTTTTCTCCCCTTTTTCTGAAGCATCAGTATAATTTGATACTTCCATGAAAATTGTAAGATGAGTCCAATTGCTCAGCTTTTTTTTTTTTAAAAAAAGCACCAATTTCATAACATCTTTGCTTCCATTTATGTGAAAGTAGTGGATCCAACTAAGAAAAAAAATATTTTCTAATAACTCTAAATGTCTGGGTATTTTTCCTAAATTCCACCACTGTACCATAAATCTTTTGTGATGATCAACTTCCAAGGAGGAAGACTAGTCTGATAAAATACTATGTCAACAAAATGGTGATGTTATTTAAAAAACAAACAAGAACACATTTCCTTATATCCCTTTTCAGTATCAGGCAGAATGTTCCATTTTGCCTGGAAAAATTTGATCAGTTTTGTCATAAACTGAAAACAAAAATATTTTCTGTTCCTGAAAACAATGAAAGTGTGTTTACCACTATGAATGTAAAGCTGCTGGTCAAAATTCAAATATAGTTTTCTGACAAAACTCTTATTCTAGTACATATACTACAGCCCTTACTGTGATGCCTGAGCACCTTCTTTGTTAGGTATTTATCAGCACACCTCACACTTATTAATGTATTTATCCTCACAACATCCATGTGAGCTAGGGAAGTGCTATATCTCCATTTTGCAATGGGAAATGAAGATAGAAAGAAGCTAAGTGACTTGTCCCAATGTCATGCAGGGTTTCTGCAGCTAATCAAGAATTGAACCCAGGTCATGGAGTCCCCCCATCCCTTAACAATCCTTAACATTGAAAAGATCAGTCACACTGAATAGGTCATGTTACAGGATAAAGAGTTTGGATTGTGGAGGAGAAAAGATTCTAAATCACACTAGCTTTAGAAATACTCCAAACTTACATTGAAGAGATAATTCATTTGCTGGAAAGGTACTTTGTTAGTTGTTTCAGAAGAAGTGGGTAGGATGCTGTGGGGCAGAAGCATATAGTGTATTGCTCTTTCCAAAAGGAATATGTCGTCTTTGGCCTAGATTCTCAAAAGTACTGTGCTACCTAAGTCTCAGTTTTAGGCTCCACTGCAATTCACAAAGGACCCACTAAACCCCTTAGGCACCTAAATTCAGTCAGTGGCTAGACTTTTAAAGTAAAAGTTCCCTTTATGCTTATGTTTCTGTTTCTGAGCATGCAAGAAGGTTCCCAGCTATGAATCACTAGAAATAATAGTCACCTAAATCCTGGCTGCAAGGAGGATTTAATCTCCATGGTTTAGCACACGTCTCTGCCACAACATTTTGGCACCCGAGGCGAGGAGCTCAAATTTTGTCCCCATGCCCACTCGCTTGGGCCAAAACTTTGAAAGATCTCAATTCTGCCTCCTTTCTGTTCTACTCCTCTCATGATACTGCTCTGCTACCTACCCCAATAAAGGACAACTAACTTAAAATGACTTGTTCAAACATTTTAAGTAACACTTAACTTTCAAACACCTGAAAAACAAATGTAACTTTTCTTGTCTGCATAGTAAACACTGGCATTCTTATCTGTTTGAATAATAAAAGTGGTGCTTTCCGTGCCTTCTTGGTTGCAAAGATTTGATCTGCTTCCTGCTGAAGGTCCACAGTCTGCGCTAGCTCATGCTCTATTGAGATGGCTGCAAGGCCGACCAACCTTTCCTGTGTCATTGTGGAGCGTAGATGTGTTTTTATTAACTTCAACTTGGAGAAGCTGCATTCTCCACTGGCAACTATTACAGGAAGTTTCACAGTAGCAGCCGTGTTAGTCTGTATTCACAAAAGAACAGGAGTACTTGTGGCACCTTAGAGACTAACAAATTTATTTCAGCATAACAGGAAGTGTTAGAAGTATGTGCAGAGCAAGAAAAGCATTTGGAAAGAGTGTGGTCATCTTATTTGTGCACATATATTTCAGAACAGCCTTTGGAGTTGATCATGCTGAGATGTATCTTGAAAGGGCTTTCAGTTCATCACCTAAATCACTCGCATCAATATTGCGTATGTCATCATGTATCAACACTGTCTCTAGTGCCCTGCATTGCTGGTACAGGTCTTCTTCAGGTATAGTGAGAAGTTTTGGAATATCATACAACATCCCAAATATACTACTGTGTTCTCTGAACTGAACGAAATGTGCTTCAACTGACTGTATTGCACAATCTAGCACCTGATTAAAGAATCAAGTTTGAATTGTTGTTTGGGGTCTCTTATGGGATTATCCTGTGCCTCGTAATCAAAATGTCTTCTTCTTCGGTGACTCTTGTATTCTTGAATGGGTGGGAAAATAGCTTCAGTGTGAAGCTTCTCTGCCAACTTCTGTGCACTCTTCAGAACATTTTCAAATCCCTCATCTGACTGGTCAGACTGTAGGTATGACTTTGCTTTGTCCGGTTGTTCCATTGCTCCAGATATATCAAGGTCAATACCTTGGAGTCTCTCGCTTATAATATTTATTTCAAACAGTATGTCATGCCACAACACTAAGCCACACAGAAATTTGAAGTTTTGTATGTTTCTGATGATCCATTTTCCTCTGCCACTGTTCTCCCATGAACAACTTCTGTCACAGCATTATCCTCCACAATGGCAACTATGGCATCATCTATCTTCCCAATTTGATATTTGATACTCTTTATCACCTCCACTCGACTTTCCCATCATGTGGCACTCAGTGGTTTCAGTGTCAGAGAGGATGTTCCCAGATGTTGCTTCAAAATTTGCCATCGATGAGTTGAAGCAGAGAAAAATACATAGAAGCTTTGAATTACATTAAAAAATTCAGCAGCCTTACTAGAAACTGATGCTGCTTCATTGATCACCAAGTTCAATAAATTAGAACTGCATGGGACAAGAAAAGTTTAAGGGTTTAACTCTCAGATCTCTGTCTGCACCCCTCTGTTCTTTCTCTTCATGTTGGCACCATTATCGTAGCCCTGACCTCTCATGTCAGCTATCACAATTCCCAAATCTTCCAGCTTTTTAAGAAGCACATTTGTCATACCAGATACCTGTAGTATCATCAATGTCAATAAATTCTAGAAAATGCTCTCTGACAGTCACCATTGCAGGGACATTTTCACAAGGTTCTATTGTTACAAACACACCATTAAAGTAATTTGTTCCACATGGCTGATGTTAAGTGTGCAGTCCAGAATAACAGAATAATATCTTGCTGACTTCAGATCTGCCACAATCTTCTGTTTGACTTTTGTTGCCCAGCAATGGTATGATCTCATTTTGAATTGTTTTTCCAAGGTAGTGGTGTGTGTACATTTCTTGAGTGGTAACTTTTCTTAGATGCTCTTGGAATACAGCATCAAACTCAGCCATCAGCTCCACAATTTTAAGGAAGTTTCCAATGTTTGGCACATACAGCTGATCTGAAGTGCCACACAGTGCTAGGTTTTGGGTCGCAAGCATTCTCACAATGGTAATGAACCTTTTCAGAACATTTTGCCAGTATAGAGACTCTGATGGAATCTTCTCTTGATGCTGATCATCTATGGTGGCCTTTAACCTTAGTCTCATCTCAAGCTCTTTCCACCTAGGGAATGTCTCTGGTGATTTCCTGCCTTCTCATGGGCATGTCAGATTTCTAGCCAGATTTTTCCAGTCCTTTATTCCTGTAGAACCCAATGTGGCTGGAACATTAGATTGGAAGAGTTTGCAACAAAAACAGTATGCAGCATTCTGGGTTTTTGACTGCATAAGCCATGGCCTCTCCATTCTGTCACCATTGGGGATTTCAGGCCAGTAATGTATTGGATGGAAACTTCTATTTTCATTGTCTTTGGGGAACATGAAGTTTTTCACTTGCTGTGGCCCATTCAGTACAAGGAAGTCCCTCGGGCTACTGCTCAACTGGGTCCACAGTCCTGGATCATCTAGACTTAAGGAATGAAACTGAGCAGCAGCTGTTCCTTGCACCTCCATCACACTATTCTCTGATCTACACTTTTGTTCAGGAATGTGCATGGTTACATCCATTTGAGATGGAGATATGGATGCTGCAGTAGCTGCCAGGTCACCTGCACTCTGACTAACTGGAAGATCAGGCATCTCCTCATCACTCACATCCTCACTGAGGCCAGAAGGTTCACTGTGAACATCTGTGTCTATGTATCTCAGGAGACCTCCTTCCTACTTAGATAGAAAAGCTTCCTTTGCTTTCTTTCTTTTTCTGAATGCTGCCCCAGAGGGGCATTTTCTTCTTTCACTCATGACTGCTGTTCTGTGCCAGCTATAGTGGCTCTCAACACTCAGTTGAAAGGGACAAATAAGCAGGCTGGTAGCAGGGCCTCAGTGAGGGAAGATATCAGTGTCTTAAGGCCTAACTGGATCCTACTACTTCAGTGGACTGCCTGTTCTCCTCAAGTGGGTTCATGGAAGCAGCAGGAAATAGGAAGCTCCCTGAGAAACTGGTATTAATCAGTCCAGGCTCCTGGGGGTGCTAGAAAGCTACATAAGAGGCTCCTCCTCCTCTCTGTCGCTGAAGCTCTTGCTTCTTTCTGTTATTCCTTCTCACCTTTTCTCCTGCCTGCCTGTTATGTCTCTTGTGCCCTCCTTCCTCCAGCACAGCACTCCACCAACTCTGTGCATCTAGAGTAGAGAAAATACATGTGCACCAGCAGCAGACACAATTTTCTACACTCTGAGTCCTAGTGGCGCCCCCCTCACAGTCTGGCATCTGAGGCAGCCGCCTCAGTTGTCCTCATGGTAAGGCCAGCCCTGCCTCTCCCATTAGCTAGCCTAGGCCACTCCTTGCCTAACATGCTGGCTTTTGTGACTTGCATTCTAAGACATTTCCCTCTCTGCATCATAGCATACTCATCACCCAAAGCACCCTCTTGTATCAGGGTGTGATGCTACCAGGGATATGCATTTCTGTAGTCCCCTCATAGTCACTTCTTCAGCCCTGCAATAATTTGTTTTTCTTTTGGGAATATCTGTGGCTTGGCCCTCCAGCAAGCTCATGTAAAAGTTTAAACTAGGGTTCAACTAAGTCCAAAAAAGCTTTCTGAATTAATAATATTCATGTTCTGTCCCTTTCCAGACCCTCTAAAATCTTCTATGTTGTCTCTACTCTGGACCCTGCGGAATCCCTCACATGCTGCTTCTTCCCCAGCATGATTCCCCACACTGCCTTCTTTCCCCAGTGACTCTGGCAGTGTAACATCAAGAATCTCCCTGTCATTTACAAACCCTGTCTCAAGGCTGACTACACAGGAGCCTCACCTGCACCTGATAGACCTCTTCTAACCTATTTATATGGCCCAGGTGCCTAATAGCTCCTCAGCTAATTCAGTTCAAGGGGCAAAGCCTCAATTGCCCCACAGGTGTGAATCATGCTTTCTTTCTCTTGTGGATGATATGGGTTCACCTTATCACACTATTCCAATGCATTTTATAGGGAACCTAGGCACCTAGTTCAGGCTGTGTGAATTGCAGTGCATGCCAGTGATTTTTCTAGGTGTCTAAAAATTAGGCACTGTGATACTCAGCCTCACAACACCTAGCTCTTTTTGTGTATCCAGGCCTTTATTTTCAACAAATAACTTTTAAAATTAATACATACAACACACTCAATAACATGGCTGAGTGTTGAACTACAGCCTCCAGTTCGTAGCTGAGAACAAGAGGGACTTGGAATATATTCCACATCTCTCCATGGAGAAGAATGACCTTTGGTTTGTTTTAATCGCTTTCCACCACATTAACTCAGCTGCATATACAGTTAGAGCTGGATGAACAATGGGTTTTGGGTGAATTGAAAAGTAAAATAATATTAATAATTTTATGTCAAACAAAATATTTTTTTTCATCTGAAGAACCACATTTTGTTTTGATTGTAAGTGTTCTTAACTTTTATTTTTAATAGAAAATTAAAGGAAAATTCAAAACAAAAAGTAATTTCAGATGAAAAACTTGAAACATCTAATTTCCAAATGTCAAAATAAAACGTTTCAAATTTTTTAGAATATTTTTCCCCCGATATAACAATTCAGTGGAATTAACACAATTTCATTAATTGTTTTGGTGGTGCCAAATCTGCACTCAAAAAGTTTCAACTGTTTTTTTTTTTGTCAGCTCTATACACAGGACTGTTTCTGCTACACTTTCCTCACACTGAGCAGTTCCCTAGACTGCAAGAAGTCCATTGAAATTAGTGTGATGGCTTACAGAGTATCACTCAAGGAGAGTGAGGATGACAGAATTAGAATCACAGTGCTCTAAGATAAGTGAGAGAAATTCCATTAAAAAGGAAAAAAAAGAATGCTAAGGTAATGGGGGGGAACAGAGGACAAATATTAGACAGAAAATACATTTTCTTTTGAAAAAGAAAAACAAACAAACAAGACAACACATTTATAGGAAGAGTGTGTATATCTCTGTTTTCCAATTGTTCCAGGAAAGCCAGTATGCCATAAGGACATTTTTACTGACTAAATACTCCTGCTGTACCATCTTTGTAGGTCTCTGTCAGTCTGCAATAGATATATCAGTTAATAGAAGTGGCCATCACTCTGGTGTTTTGAAAACTGTGGACAAATGATAAGCTGTCACATTAAATTGTAAAGGTTTTCCAGGCAATGGATGCTGGCAAGGACATATGTAGGGAAGTGTATGACTGTAGCCTAAGAATAATTAATTTTGTAGTCAGCCAGCTTTGAGTAAGATTGCTTGAGTTGTGCCTCTCTTCTTTAGGGAGCAGCCTGCTTTGTCTCTCTCTGTTTTGGGGTTCTTCTGTTTTATCATTCTGAATTCTAAGAAATAAAGTAGTGTTATGTTGCAACCTTCCCGCAAGAGTACTTTGTATTTTTATCCAACTTCTTTGTTTGTTTGCAATAAAATATAATAGAGAAAATTGGTGATCAGGATGGAATTATTAAGCAACACAAACCGAAAGAATAAAGATAAAATCTCTACATATAGCAAAACGGACAGTTTCTGTTTTAATGAAAGGAAGATTTTGCAACATGTACTTAGAGTCTTGAGCAGTATTTTTACACTATGGAAATACTGATAAAGAAATGGCTGTGTTCCCAACACTGGCAAGGAAAAAAGAAAGACATATTTACAGTGCTTAAAGACTTATGTTTTCCACACAAACCTGCTGAGCTGGAGAATAAGGACATAATAGAGATTTTAAAGAAATACTATTTGCCTACCTCAAACTTTTAAACAGAACAATAAAAGTTTCATCTAAGAAACCAATGAAAGGTGAAAGTATCTGTGAATTTTTGGCAAGCTATCTGATATCTGATGTTATGGTAATTTTCTGTGAGAGGTTCTCAGGTATTTATTTTTGGAGTAAAACACCCTGCATTATGAAAGAGGCAATTGAATGTTGTGTATAAGAAGGAACTGCCACTACAGGGAGCTGTAGAGTCTGCTCTGTTCTTTGAGTCAACAACATTTGAAAATAAACTGTCCCCATTATCCTCTCACAGGATCCAAAAACGATGGAGGAAGCCATGTTCCCACTGTTTCACGACTTCACACCAGTAGCAGCAGTGTTTCTTTAATAAGCTCAAGTGCTTGGAAAAAGTTTGAGAACAAGTGACACGCTGCCCAGGCTTGCCACAGTGCACCACACCGCACCAAACGTTATACTCAGAGGAAGCCATCAAGTAGGAGCCACCAACTTAGTTGTACGTTTCTGCCAGTCGTTCTGTCTTCAGGAGATCCAAATTAATGTAGTACTTATACTTTGAATTTCTATAGCACATTCCATCTGAAGATTTTAATGTTCTTAATAAATATTAATGAATTTATCAGCACAATACCCTGTGAAGTAGGGAAGTATTATTATGCCAGTTTTATAAATAGAGAAACTGAGGCAGAGCAAAGTGATCCTGAGGTCATATTTGCAGTTAGGAACAGAGCTGGAAAGTAAGTCCACATTGTCTGGCTCCCAGTTTTGTAAATGTACCTGTTCTTTCTATATTAAGCTGCAGTGCTTCATGATGGTCTCAATCTTGGAGGGTAAAATCTTCTTGTTTAATTTTTCTAGGGTTTCTTTTAGTAAATATTGCAAAGGTTGTTTCAAATCAACATATGCAAAAATGCACTATTTATTGTAGCAATACCTAATCTCTTGATTTTAATATGATTACACAAGATGTAAGACAGGAAATATTTTCGCCCTAAGAATTCTCATTCTTGTGAAACTCACAAATAGAAAATAAATGATAGGAACTATGCTAGAGATTCTATTTGGAATTCTCAAATGGGCAGTTGTCATGCTCCAAACTTCTGGTCAAACTGATTACCCAGCCCCAGTAATTAGTGCCACTTAATGTAAAGTGCTGCTCAGTGTATTAGAAATCTCTTGTCAGAAGATGCCCTGGGCTTAGTGCAGGGTGATCAAACTAATTCTCTCTCTTACAGCAGTCAGAATTTCTAGGTCAGGGATAAGCAAGATATGCTCACACTTCAGCTGACTGATTAGATCTGGATCTAGGGGGAAAAATGTCCTGTAATTGAGTCATGAATGCAACTGACCCTTCACCTTCATTAATATGAATGTTCACAGAAAAGTAAGGTTAGCAGAAAAATAATTAGTATATTTCAGTAGCAACTTGGTGAGCTCTGTTTCAATACTTCTCTCCAAGTGGAAAACGTTCCCCAAGAGCCCCAGATGTTATGTGCTTTTTATACTCAAAATATGCTTGACTAGTTAAGCAGAAGTATAAAAGTGCTGCACCATATAACAAAATAAGAATGAAAGTTTTTCTGTCAGGAACAGTGGGTTCAGAGACAAAGCAACTGATCCACCAGGCTATTGAACTCAACTGAAGTCTCTACATTGACTTCAGCTGGCTTTGTATCAGCCCTGAAGTTTCTATAATACCACATGTGGTTTGAGAGGACTTCTCAATTGGGTTAATTAAAATGAGTTTCATTGTGTCTTAAATCATGAGTTTAATAGAGAATTTGAATATATACCATAGAGAAAGTTGAAATGGAAAATGTTTTTCAGCCTTTCAGGTGGTATGAGAGTATGGTATAGGACAGATTTTAGCTAATAATCTGTGCATATTTGATAGTATTTAATATTTAAAAGTCACTTGTGGCTTATACATTGATGTTTCTTGGGGCCTTCCAAGGACTTGGACTGAATTTTAAGAGACACTGATCACCTGTACGTGGCTGTCCATAAATGACATAACACATTGGAGGGTGGAGATGCGTCCCTAATTTTGTCTGTTTGGTTCAGTGTTACAAAGTGTTACAAGAGGTGTGTGGATCTGGAAAATCACCAAAAAAAGGTATGTAATTTATGGATAGCCTCAATCTCCAATTCACCTGAGAGTTGTGGTCTCTTAGTAACTCTGAAAAGTGGCACATTGACTTTACTAGGAGTTGATTTAGGCTAGCAAGAGTGCTTTTGCAAATGCCTTCCTTAGTGATTCATTTGGCAACTGTTTAAAGAGCATCTAATCTATTCTGAAGTTGGACAGCTTACACAATACCTTACCTAACTATTCTCTCTGCTCACTGAAGGTATAGCTGCAAGACAGCAACTTGTATTAACATAATATGTTAAAAATGTGTACATTGTATACATGATGCTTTTAAAAATTCCACCTTAGTAGGCAAAGGACATTCTACTATGTCAATTTCACAACCAAAAGAATTGGAAAAGTTTAGGTGACTAGAAGGGAAGTGAATTATTCATATATGTATGTGTATTCATAGAAACAACTTCATGAAGCGGCCAACTCTGTACTATTGAAACCAGTAGTGTCCCATATATTTTAATAGGTGTATGTTTGGGGCCCAAAACATAGATTAAATTATATTTCAGATAGCTTAGCATACATACACTTTCTGAACATAATTAAACCTGAAAAATAAGAGAGCCTGCTATTTAATTCTGAATGACATTCTACAATAGTGATCACAATTAATAATAAAATGCATCTTTCTGTTTAATGAACTGTGAATAATCAAGTTTTATTTAAAAAAGCCCTAATTTGTTTAGGTACATGCACTGCCTATTTATCCAATTATTCCTGCAAAATTACAAATGGAGAAAGTCAAATCTGTTAAATTAAGAAGGTCACCCAAAGTAATTAAGACTACTGAAGCATATTATTAATACTTTACAGGAGGAGGGGCATTGTGAAATTTATCTGCTTCCCCTTGTTACGTGAGTAATGGGCTTTGATCTCACCAGTGTTTAAATGAGTTGAATTACAGATACAAACAGATTACAAGAAGAGAGCAAAGTTCCTGGCAAGAACAGGTCTTATCAGATGCAAAGGGGACTAAAAAGTATTTCTTTTCCTCACTAATTTGGACTCAGCATGTGTTATTAATTGTATGATGAGAGTTTGGGGATTTATTTAGCTTTTTTGGCCCATGCTTCAGAAAGTACTAATACATTTAATAGGTGAAAAAGAGAAAAATGTGTTTAAAATGAATTAAAAATATTAGTTGAAAACTGAGTGAAAGATAAACATAATGCAGTGGTAAATTTACCTATCTGTTAGGGAGCAGCTGAAACCAGTCCTGGAGCCAGAGTGAAAGTGGAAGACACAGGAAACAAGAAGATATGTCCCTCAATTAGGTGATGGCTAATTCTCATTTTGTTTATGATTTCTATAAAATACTTAAGGTTCCCATATGTGGATCAGGACCTAACTCTGCTAGACACTTTATAAATAGCACAAAGACAGTCCTTACTCCAGACTGCTCACCATTTAAGATTTAGACAGTGTGCAGCAGATAAATAACAGACACATGGTAGAGAAGGGGCATGAGAGGATAAGTTAACAGTGGATAGATAGTCTTAGCACTTAAGCCTGTGCTTGAGCATGTCCGTAAACAGGTTTTGAAGTGCTTTCCTGAATCAGCACCATAGTGCTCTCAGTTGTCACAGGATAGTGTGGTTTCCCTGGTATTTTAAAAGAATAAAGAGGCATTGACTAACATTCCCAATACATCCAAGCAACTCTATCTGGGAGGTGTAACATTTTATCACCCTGTCATGGTATAATTCCGCACTCTGAACCTTAGCGTCCAAAAGATAGGGTACCAGCATGAATTCCTCTAAGCTCAATTATCAGCTTAGTACTTGTAGCGCTGCCACCAACCAGGAATTCCAGTGCCTGGTACACTCTGGTCCCCCCAAAACCTTGCCTGGGGACCCCCAAGACCCAGACCCTCTGGATCTGAACACAAGGAAAGTAAACCCTTTCCCTCACCGTTGCCTCTCCCAGGCTTCCCCTCCCTGGGTTACCCTAGAAGATCACTGTGATTCAAACTCCTTGAATCTTAAAACAGAGAGGAAAATGCACCTTCCCCCATCCTTCTCTATTCCCCTCCCAGATTCTCCCTGAGAGAGACAGTAATCCTAACACAGAGAGAAATTAGCCTCTCTGTCCCCCTTCCCTCCTTCCTCCCCACCAATTCCCTGGTGAATCCAGACCCAGTCCCCTGGGGTCTCACCAGAATAAAAAAAAAAAACCAAACAGGTTCTTAAACAGGAAAAGCTTTTAATTAAAGAAAGAAAAAATAATAAAAATTATCTTTGTAAATTTAAGATGGAATATGTACAGATTCTTTCAGCTATAGACACTGGGAACACCCTCTCAGCCTAAGTATTCAAGTACAAATTAAAATCCTTTCAGCCAAATACACATTTGAACTCCTTCCAATCAAATACACATTTGCAAATAAAGAAAACAAACATAAGCCTAACTCGCTTTATTTACCTAGTACTCACTAGTCTGAACTTATAAGAGCCTGTATCAGGGAGATTGGAGAGAAACCTGGTTGCACGTCTGGTCCCTCTGAGCCCCCAGAGTGAACAACAACCAAAATCTAACAGCACACACAAAAACTTCCCTCCCTCAAGATTTGAAAGTATCCTGTCCCCTGATTGGTCCTCTGGTCAGGTGACAGCCTGGCTCACTGATCTTGTTAACCCTTTACAGGCAAAAGAGAGATGAAGTACTTCTGTTCCATTAACTCTTAACTATCCGTTTATGACATACCCTTTACACAACTCTGTGCTCTAATGGCATAACAGACCTTAACAGATAAGCAGCTGTTCTTCAGTTCTTTGTTTTGGTTTCGTTTGGCTTTTTGGGGAAATTTTATTATGAACACAACTACCATATGTCTGAGAAACTAAACTTGTGTGAAAAAAACAAATAAAAGCAAATGCTTAGCAACCTGTTCTGTAATTTTTTTCTTGCAAGTGTGTTGCACCTGCCCATTCCACATGGCTCGAGCTGCCTAATGGGTACTGCTGAAGGAAAAGTTTCCGATGGCCGTGGGCTGGGCACACAGGCACCAAGAGTGGAATGTGTAATCACTTGAACAAGAAGCACTGGATTAGGAACAGCCAAGGTAACAGATCTTGAGAACTGATGAACAGCAATAAGATAAAATGAAGGGGTGTGTGACACAGAGACTCGGGGGACAATACTTGTTTGTTTTTTCTGGCCTTTCTAAGGCTATATGTACTTATGGTAGTTTGTAAAGGCTTATCACTGTGATGTGTAGTTACACATAGCAGTGAAAGGC
The DNA here is from genome assembly GCF_025201925.1 of Gopherus flavomarginatus. Classification (NCBI taxonomy): domain Eukaryota; kingdom Metazoa; phylum Chordata; order Testudines; family Testudinidae; genus Gopherus; species Gopherus flavomarginatus. The sequence goes on along the minus strand of NC_066617.1, from coordinate 300,160,696 downwards.
TCTGGCAGCGGGGAGGGAGTGGGACACTGCATTACTAAAAATATCAGTGTAGCTCTAGGAGGAATTGCTTGGGTATGTAGAGAACTGCATAGAGTATATACCCTGGGGATTCACTCTACTCACTTACACCATGTCTCACTGTCTACACTGATATTTATACCCATGCTAGCTGAGTGTGCAGTGTTTGTACTCTACATGCCACTGTAAGCATAGACAAGGGGTCGGCAACCTTTCAGAAGTGGTGTGCCGAGTCTTCATTTATTCACTCTAATTTAAGGTTTCATGTGCCGTAATACATTTTTAGAAGGTCTCTTTCTCCAAGTCTATAACTAAACTATTGTTGTATGTAAAGTAAAGAAGGTTTTAAAAAATTTTAAGAAGCGTCATTTAAAATTAAATTAAAACACAGAGCCCCCCGGACTGGTGGCCAGGACTTGGGCAATGTGAGTGCCACTGAAAATCAGCTCGCCTGCCGCCTTTGGCGCACTTGCCTACCCCTGGTATAGACGTTATCAAACTAGCATGGGAAACTTACTGGCAGAAATCACCAAATATGTAAGACTTAGTTAGTGGAATATTCAACTTCTGGGGAGAGCAGAGAAATATTGGTCTAGGATGAACATCAAAAGGCTTTGTATAATTGTCCAAACATTCAGGTGATTATCCACCACCTTTGTTGGGCCTACTCCCAACTTACTACCATCTGAACTCTTTTTCCTCTTCAGAATCTCCCAATAAGCTCACTTTTCCTGTCTTGTGGCAGGTCTTCTTGAGGCATAGAAGGTCCCTCACTTTCACTGCTGTTGTCTTGGAGAGAACAGCTGTGTAGCTCACTTCTTTCCTTTCTCTCTGATCTGCAGATCTTTCTGGGGAGTGGCTGAACATCCCACTCTCCTGTCATGGTGTATCTGGACAATACACTGCTCTCCTCAGTGTGTATATATTCTCTGGAGACTGCTGGCTGACTTGCTCTTGATTACACTATGCAAGTCTTGCTAGGTATGTGTCAGGCCCTTAGCTAGTTCCCTTCTGAGAGTATGCAAGAGCGGAAACATGCTTTCTTTTTTGGCAGGAGAAGGAGTAGGACAACAGGATTCTCTGCTGTCTTGCACCTTGTATGGTAAACTATATCTGTAAAAAGTGAATTTAAAATGCTATAAGCATAAATGACCACACAGGAGGTGGGGCTGTGAAAAATCACTCAGAGACTTTAATTTATCTTGTATGACTTGACCATTTGTTGCCACATTGTGCTTATCTCTGCAAGTGTGCATATGGAGAAGAAAGGCACAAGGAAATTCCTCACTCCTTGTGCAGAGGGGGGCACAGTTTCACTTCTTGCCTTTCCAGAAGGGGCATGATCATCATCCAAACCCCAGTTCAAAGATGCACATTGCATCTTGCAGAAAGACTAATACAACAGCCTCCTGCGCTCCCCATAGCTCCAAGATTCATAGTACTTGTCTACAGTACAAGACTTCTAGGCACTTCAGCTTGGGTGGTTCACTCACAATTTTGTAAGCACTTATGCAGATGGACAGTTGTAATCATTATTAGCGTGATCCGACTCTCACTGAAGTCAGTTGTATTCTTTCTACTGAATCCATTGGGCATTGGATCAATCCCTATATGTCTAGTTCCCCTGATATTAATCGGACTACTCATGCAAATACAATCATGATTAAGTGTTTATAGGTTATAGGCCTTAATTTGTAAGAACCAATTATTTTGATTTTATTTGCATACAATATGGCTGATTTTTTTTTCTAATGTAAATGTAATGGAATTGCAGTTAGATATCAGAAAGACTCTCAGTGTCTTGCTCATATTAAATACACAGACAAAAGTTTTGTAGATTACTTTATCTGTGAAAGAAGGATATTTTACTACTGCTGCATGTTTTTATACTAATAAATCTCTACAGACATATAAAGGACCTAAACAGATACCCTACATAGACATTGTTATTTGTAAAGTGGATGTGCCTAGTGAAATTTACTAAATCAGTATAAAATATTTCAATTGCCAAGTAAATTCACCCTCCCCCAATTTCCCCCCATGCTTGCCTCTTTACTTGCTCCAGAGAGAAATGGCAGGCTAATGACGTTTAGAGTGATACCAGAATTGTCTGTCACCCGTCTCTGCAATTCTTTCCAGAAAAGTTAAACTAATATATATTTATATTCTATGCAAATTAAATATAAATAAAGTGTGTTAAAACAACTTTAAGTGTGTGTCAAATGGGCTTGTAGAGAGAATTCAAATGTAAGTCTGTGAATAGACTTCAATTTGCCTCATTGTGCCTAGGCTACAGTTGAACCTTATGCCGTAATACCCACACACAACAGAACCAAGACTTGAGTTGAAACTGTCATTGAAATCCATGGGATTTTTATATTGTTCACAGAATAATGCTTGGATCATAGATTTTCAGACCAGCCTCAGCCTAGCCTCTACGTTTGCGGATGAAAGTTATTAAAGGAACAGCTGATATTTTTCAGATGACTAAATATCTGATTACATCTACTACACAGGAGTTTAGGGCCCACCACAGTTCCGAATAAAATCAGTAGAAAAAAATCACATTTGCTTTATTGAGAAACCAGGTGAAATGGAAAGTGTACTCATGGAATAATCACTATATTGTAGGTAATATCATGGTCATAACAGGATGGATGTAGGTTCATCAGGAGAAGCAGAAAGGCTGAGTAAATGTTAAGCCTATACACATAGGGGAAGGGCTGAAAGTAGCTGAGTTGAGAAAGGAGTACAAGATTGAAGGTAAGTCAGAATCACTCTGGCAGGAAATTGGATGTTGTAATAGATCCAAATGTATATTGGATATTTGTTATAGACCACCAGATCAAAATCAGCATGAAGATGAGGAAATGGCCTGTGAAATCAAAAGGGCCTGCAATAAAAAAGAAAACAGTACTGATGGGAAATTTTAATTACCTGAACATAAACTGGAATGAACCTGAAGTAAGGCTATGGTCAGAAAAGTGACTCTGCAAAGAATAATATTTTGATGTTCCACTTTAGTTCTTTCTAAATGGCTCCAACATCAAATTTGTTCAGTTTACAGATCAAAATTAAATGTTTCTGTCTTCCAGCACTTCAAGCTCAATTTAATCTCTGAAAATCAATTGATGTATTTCCTGCATTTTGCATCATCACCAGAGCCAGTCCTAACAATATTCTGGAATCAGACTTTAAAGAGCAATTATTTTCATGATAGACAGAGGAGAATGACACACTTTTCCTCAGATACTTTGGTGCTGCACTGCTCAGAGTAGGGAGATTTGTTTTTGTTAATAAGCTAAGCAAAGCTCACTCTCTAGACGGGTAAGAGGCAAAGGTGTGTAAATGCAAGATTCCACTTGTCTAACAATTACCCCACTTTTTACATAGTTGTAAAGCTGGCAGATCTTTTATGGACACGCTGAATGACTTCACCCACAAACAGCACGCTGCAAAAGGAAACAAATGGCAACATGAGTCACTCCGGTAATAAACAATATAAATGATCTGATGATAAGAATAGATTCATGGAAAAATCTTGAAAACAGTGGCCAAGATCTCTGCCATTTTAAAAACAAGACCACAGTAACTGAACTACATGGAAAGCTGAAACTCATAGATGTCTGGGGAGTGTTGAGTCATCCCTGAACTAAGGTCTGATTAAGCCTTATATGGTGATTAGTCATTCCTGTGCTAGATTCCAGCCAATCCACAAGCCAGGAGGTGGTCAGGTGATTCTCAGAGCAGGTGTATAGCCTCACAGGAGACACAGCAGCTCAGTCTGCCCAATGTCACTTCATGGCTTGGAATTTTACCCTGTCTTATAGTTGTGACAGTCCCTACCGGTCTTAGGATGCTCCAGCGCTGCTCTAGCTCCAGCTTGTTCCCAGCTCTGCTCCTACTCCAGCCCTGTCCTCATATGCTTGCCTTGTTCCAACTTTGCTCTTGACTCCTGATTCCAGTTCTTAATGCTGGCTCTGGTTCACAGCACGACTGCCACCATACAAACAACAGCCACAGTTCCAACCACTAGACTTGACTGTTCATGTTTAAATATCTAACAGTTTGGACAGACTGACCTATCAGGTTCAATGGTAAAGAAGGACCTCCTAGATTCTCAGATCATAGAAGATTAGGGTTGTAAGAGACATCAGGAGATCATCTAGCCCAACCCTCTGCTCAAAGCAGGACCAACCCCAACAGATACCCCCTACAGTCGAAATGAAATTTCTAGCTACTCCCATCACCGAGGTGATGGAGGTAGTTCAAGGTCTCCAAAACCAAGTGACCCAGCTACAATGGGAAAATGCCTTCCTCTGTTTGCGAATCCCATCCCTCCTCCTCCCTCCCACACCATTAGCTGTGCTAAAGCAAGATCTAACTAAGAAGATCCCGTTATCAGAGAGATTTGATGGGAACTTCTGGTAGTTTGTGGGTTCTTCAATCAGTATTTCCTGCTGTTCCTGTTTTGCCCAATGATGTACCTGAATGACCAAACTAAAGTATGTATCATCTCAGTTTATTGATAGGTGAATTACTGGATTGGATTGGGTAGTTGGGAAACCAGATGTTTCATAACTTTGATGAATTTGTTCATGTCTTTTCACTCAAGTTTGATGACCCAAACTGTACCCAATCTGCTGAAGTTGTCCCCTGCCGCTGTTCAAACAAGGGCCCCAACCTGTCACAGCATATGCTACTCATTTCCAATGCCTGGTTGCTGACATGGCCTGAAGTGAAGTAGTGCAGGTTTCCCATTTGTACTGAGATCTGGCCAGGGTTCATCTCTCCACTTTATTGTACCACTATATCAATTATTGCATCCAAATTGACAATCAAATATTTGAGCATTGTCAGGAAAGAAGGAAGGCATATGCTCGGCCCCTGCCTAACACTGCCTTATTTGCTTTCAGCATCAAAAGCCTAGCAATAAGTGGCAGGGGAAATTTGTAATATTAATGCTTGCTAGTGGTGCAGGCTAAGATTTTTCCCCCTTATTCAATAATCCATGATGTCTCAAAGGGTAAAGAACTGCTTGATGAACTGCAATTGTCTCCATCGTCTATTTCAGATGTTTCTTTCTCCAAAGAGCTCTCATAATACTATGGCAGACTGCAATCAATTTCTGTGTATCACTGCTCATTGAAGGCACTTTAATGGAACCTTTTTCTGCTGTTCCATTGAAATTGAAATGCTTCGCAAAATCAAGTTGATTTTGCTGAAATTTCATTTTGGAAGAAAATTGGAGGGAAAAAATCCCAACAATGTTGGAACACTCTGTTTTGACACTTTCTGAATAAAACATTTTGATTTTTCATTTTGCAATAATTGTATATTATAATAAAAAATGTAAATCAAAAGGAATCATTTTGTTGTCCTATTGAAACATCTCAATCTACCTGAAAAGAATTTTTCTTTGGAAATTTCCTAAAGAATTTTGAAAAATTCTGTTTTCAGTATGATTTGGAACTAAGCCAAATTTTGAAATCTTGTAGTCTTTCATAGAATGGAATTTCTGTCCTCTGCTCAGCTGTAATACATAGGCTCAGGCCTATCTGGGGCAACAAGCGGTTGGTGACAATACATCTCAGAGAATATTTATTGGTTTGGTTTAATCTGTGGAACCAGTGTCAATGCTGAAGAGAACATATATCCTGCACGGGCTAAATTTCAGTCAGTCAGTCACAAAAGCTTCTTCTTGTATCTAGTGATTCAGCCCCATCCTCCTCAGCTATATGTAAGACAGATTATGGATCCCTTGGTTAAAAACAGAGGCTAAATTCAAAACTGAGGGAGATTGTGAAAATGAGCTGCTGAACTCTAAAACATACCATATGCTGGTGCTTGCTCAAAAAAACAGCATTAGATAGCAATTCACTTCCTTAACTCCTTTCCAGCTCATAACCTTCCCTTTCAGGCAAAAGTCATTGAGAAAGTGATAGCCTGAAAACTCCAGCAATACTTGATATTTTCAGACTTCAGTCCAAGTTTTGGCACAGAGTCAGCGATAATTATGATAGTCAGTTATCACCTAAGAATAATGAACAGAGGGTAGACATCCATATTTTTAGATCTGCCAATGATCTCTAACATGAAGATGGTACTAACTTGATTACAATACCTTCTTCTTCGTTCATATGGTGATGGTGGAACAGTGAAAGCAATGGCATGGCTACAGTTAGATCTTAAGGTCTTTTATCCAGTACAGAGCAGTAGGAGTAGCCACGTGAACTGTAACTTCCAGGATCAGAATAGATTGCACAAATGTCCATGATGTGTCTGACAGTTTGCATCATGTCACAGTTCAGAAATTCCCTTGCTTTCAATCAAGGGAATAAGTATGCTTATCTTCCATGTCAGATGTAGCTATGGTTTAGAGATGTCCATAGGCACCATGGGGAGGAGAAGCCCAGCACTTTCACAGTTTGGTCAAGGATTAGATTTTTGTTTTGTACATCAGCAGCCACCCAGGTTTCAGACCATCATATGCAAACATCCTTATCTTCTGCACAAGACCAGAAGGTCTTTCTTGATTTTAGTTGGGGGACAAAGAGGATATTTTCAGTCATGGTGGAGCAGTACTGTAACATTTGCCATAATCTTTATGGACTCCCTAACTGTCACTGCATCTTGTCGGATATTTGCTGGCCCAATGTTAGCCAGTACCAATAGCCATGGAAGTGACATTGATGGGAGGGTACTGCTAACTATGTAGAAAGCAGAGCTAATTTTGGTGTCCACCAAAATAGTGTGTGGGCTTCCGCTCCCAACTAGAGCCCAGTATTTCACTGTAGAGTGGACCAGAGCTACTGTTCATATTCAGAGCACGCATATGTGTCACTTCCCCAACATGTTCCTGCAAGCTTCCATATTATGTTGACCCTGGCCTTTGTTTTCCTTTTGGTTTGTTCAAGGTGGTGACAGAAGCTGAGTATGTGGTCCAGGGTTATTGTCAGGCACCGCAGATTATGATCCTGCATCATGGTGACCCACGGAAATTGACGTCTACTGTCTTCTTGGCCTTGGCATTATTCAAATGGAAAATTGAGAGCACTGTTTTTCCCCATTTGGCTTTTACTGCCATGCCTAGAGAAAAGGTTTCTAGTGTTTTTAGCTTCAGTTCTAGAATCTTCTTTTTAAGGAATTGCCTCAAAGTTGTTCCACTCTTTCTTTTCAGAGAAATCAAAGAAGTTGGCTCAAGGTAACTGTTCTTCCTCCTCAAGGATTTTAGTTGTGGCATGCCTGAGCAGTTTGATGTTGTCATAAACAGATAGCTAAGGGTTAATGTCTCTTTCACCTGAAGCACCTGACCAGAGGACCAATCAGGAAACCGGATTTTTTCAACTTTGGGTGGAGGGAATTGTGTCTCTGTGTCTTTGTTTTCCGTCTGCCTGCCTTCTCTGAGCTTTGGAGAAGTAGCTCTACTTTCTAGTCTTCTGTTTCTAAGTGTAAGGACAAAGAGATCAGATAGTAAGTTCTATGGTTTTCTTTTCTTTGGTATTTGCATGAATATAAGTGCTGGAGTGCTTTGATTTGTATTCTTTTGGAATAAGGCTGTTTATTCAATATTCTTTTAAGCAATTGACCCTGTGTTGTATCATCTAATACAGAGAGAACATGTGTACTTATTTTTCTTTCTTTTTATATAAAGCTTTCTTTTAAGACCTGTTGGAGTTTTTCTTTACTTCAGGGAAATTGAGTCTGTACTCACCAGGGAATTGGTGGGAGGAAGGAATCGGGGAGATCTGTGTGTTGGATTGCTAGCCTGATGTTGCATTCCCTCTGGGGGAATAGGAAAGTACTTTTTGTTTCCAGGATTGGGAACAGAGAGGGAGATTCACTCTGTTTGGATTCACAGAGCTGGTGTCTGTGTATCTCTCCAGGAGCACCTGGAGGGGGGAAGGGAAAAAGGATTATTTCCCTTTGTTGTGAGACTCAAGGGATTTGGGTCTTGGGGTCCCCAGGGAAGGTTTTTCAGAGGGACCAGAGTGCCCCAAAACACTCTAATTTTTTGGGTGGTGGCAGCAGGTACCAGGTCCAAGCTGGTAACTAAGCTTGGAGGTTTTCATGCTAACCCCCATATTTTGGACGCTAAGGTCCAAATCTGGGACTAAGGTTATTACATGAGTGGCAGCTGGTGGGAGATAGACAGAACCCAGAAGCCAGTAGAAATATTATATTTTTCTTTTCTCTGCTAAGGGCTTTTTAGCAGAGAGAAACAGTTTGGTTTTAAAAGGGAACCAGAGAGAAATTTTTTTTTTTCTGCTCTCTCTGGCAGTTTGTGGCTTGCATGTTAAGCAGAAGTCGTTAAGGACTATTAACAGTCTTTTGTCACACAATAGCACTCCCATTGAGAGTCGTACCAGCACTTATAGGCATGCAAATAAAGTGGTTTTTCTGGTTTCCCTTCATTGAACATTAGCTAGAGAGAGAAAAGGAAAATTAGCTAAAGGCACTGTTGCTAGGCAGACTTCAGGAGGCAACAGAGAACCTGCAGTTCAGAAGATAAACACCGGAGGGCACCCCAACACCAGAAAACAGGAATCATGACTTCTAAGGCAAAAATTGAGGCCGAAGAACAAATCAAAGAAGCTGAACACAGGCGACAGATGGAGATGAAAGAAAGAGAAGAACAAATCAAACAGGCAGCACACAAAAGAAAACTAGAAGAAGAAGAGTTCGCCCACCGAAGGAAACAAGAAGAAGAAGAGTTGGCCCACCGCCGAGAAATGGAAAAGCAACAAAAAGAGAATGAAGAGAAGGAAAAACAGAGAAAACATGAACTGGAGTTGGCAAAAGCTGGGCTGCCTGTGCCAGCCAACCCTAACAACCCAGCGCCAAATATTGCTCCACAGCACAGGAAATTTCCCACCTACAAGGCAGGTGATGACACCGAGGCCTTCTTGGAAAATTTTGAAAGAGCCTGTCTTGGGTACAGCATTCCCGAAGACCAGTACATGGTAGAATTGAGGTCACAGCTCAGTGGACCTTTAGCAGAGGTGGCAGCTGAAATGCCTAAGCACCAAATGAATGACTATAAACTTTTTCTAACCAAGGCCAGATACAGGATGGGGATAACCCCAGATCATGCCCGTCGGCGCTTCAGAACCCAAAAGTGGAAACCAGAGGTGTCATTTCCCAAACACGCCTACTACATTGCAAAAAACTATGAGGCCTGGCTAACAGGAAACAACATTCAAACCTTGGAAGAACTGAACCTCCTCATACAAATGGAGCAGTTCTTGGATGGTGTTCCTGAAGACATCACGCGGTACATACAAGATGGAAACCCCAAGAATATCGCTGAGGCGGGGGAGATTGGAGCCAAATGGATGGAACTGGCAGAAAGCAAGAAAGCTACTGTCAAGGGGAACGATTACCCCAGGGGGCACACAGACCATAAACCCTACAACCGAGGACAGCCAAAGACCCCACATACCACCCAAGTAAAGCCACAGATACCCTACCCTTCAACCTCACCAGTCTCCAGTAACTCACCTCGGCCCAGTGACCCATCAGATGGAAGATGCTTTAAGTGTAATGAACTGGGACATATCAAGGCCAAGTGTCCCAAGAACACCATGCGAGTGCAATTCATTACACCACCATCACACCCAAGATCCCCAGGCCCGGATGCCTCTCAAATACCCTTGGAGCGAAGGGAAAATTTGAGAGTGGGCGGAAAGAAGGTTACTGCGTGGAGAGACACGGGGGCACAAGTGTCAGCTATCCACCAATCCTTCGTTGACCCCAAATTCATCAACCCAAAGGCCAAAGTTACAATTTACCCCTTCATGTCACAAGCTGTAGACTTGCCTACAGCTCAACTGCCTGTCCAGTACAAAGGCTGGTCAGGAATGTGGACTTTTGCAGTCTATGACAATTATCCTATCCCCATGCTACTGGGGGAAGACTTGGCCAACCAGGTGAGGCGGGCCAAGAGAGTGGGAATGGTTACACGTAGCCAAACCAGGCAAGCTTCCAGACCCATTCCTGTTCCTGAGCCGTCCACAGAGGCCCCGTCTGTGTTACCAGAGACCCAGACAGAGGTAGTGGACCCGGATTCCATGCCTACCACTGAAACAGCCACAGCATCTCCAGTCCCAGGCCCGGAACTGGAACAACAACCAGCACCAGCAAGTGCAACTACATCTTCAAACTCAACGCCAGAGGGCGCCAGCGAGCCAAAACTGGCAGAAGCGACAGACAGCCATACCCAAAAGGCTCAGCCAGAGCCTGAAATACCCTCAGGTGCACCAGCGGAGAGCGGTTCACCAGCAACGGAAACAACCCCATCACCTACATCGCTTCCAGAGGGACCAAGCCCAAGTCCACAGTCTGAGGAAGAACTGGTGACCCCAGCCTCAAGGGAGCAGTTCCAGACTGAACAGGAAGCGGATGACAGCCTTCAGAAAGCGTGGGCGGCGGCACGGAGCACCCCACCGCCTCTCAGCTCTTCTAATCGATCCCGGTTTGTTATAGACCAAGGACTTTTATACAAGGAAATTCTTTCTGGTGGACACCGGGAAGAATGGCAGCCGCAAAAACAGTTGGTGGTTCCAACTAAGTACCGGGAGAAGCTCTTAAGCTTAGCCCATGATCATCCCAGTGGCCATGCTGGGGTGAACAGAACCAAGGACCGGTTGGGGAAGTCCTTCCACTGGGAGGGGATGGGCAAGGATGTTGCCAAGTATGTCCGGTCTTGTGAGGTATGCCAAAGAGTGGGAAAGCCTCAAGACCAGGTCAAGGCCCCTCTCCAGCCACTCCCCATAATTGAGGTCCCATTTCAGCGAGTAGCTGTGGATATTCTGGGCCCTTTCCCAAAAAAGACGCCCAGAGGAAAGCAGTACGTACTAACTTTAGTGGACTTTGCTACCCGATGGCCAGAAGCAGTAGCTCTAGGCAACACCAGGGCTAACACTGTGTGCCTGGCCCTAACAGACATCTTTGCCAGGGTAGGTTGGCCCTCTGACATCCTTACAGATTCAGGGTCTAATTTCCTGGCAGGGACCATGGAAAAACTGTGGGAAACTCATGGGGTGAATCACTTGGTTGCCACCCCATACCACCATCAAACCAATGGCCTGGTGGAAAGGTTCAATGGAACTTTGGGGGCCATGATACGAAAATTCATCAACGAATTCTCCAATAATTGGGACCTAGTGTTGCAGCAGTTGCTGTTTGCCTACAGGGCTGTACCACATCCCAGTTTAGGGTTTTCACCATTTGAACTTGTGTATGGTCATGAGGTTAAGGGGCCATTACAGTTGGTAAAGCAGCAATGGGAGGGGTTTACGCCTTCTCCAGGAACTAACATTCTGGACTTTGTAAGCAACCTACAAAGCACCCTCCGACACTCTTTAGCCCTTGCTAGAGAGAATCTAAAGGATGCTCAGGAAGAGCAAAAGGCCTGGTATGACAGACATGCCAGAGATCGGTCCTTCAAGGTAGGAGACCAGGTTATGGTCTTGAAGGCGCAACAGGCCCATAAGATGGAAGCATCATGGGAAGGGCCCTTCACGGTCCAAGAGCGCCTGGGAGCTGTAAACTACCTCATAGCATTTCCCAATTCCTCACTAAAGCCTAAAGTGTACCATGTTAATTCTCTCAAGCCTTTCTATTCCAGAGACTTACAGGTTTGTCAGTTTACAGTCCAGGGAGATGATGCTGAGTGGCCTGACGGTGTCTACTACGACGGGAAAAAAGACGGTGGCGTGGAAGAGGTGAACCTCTCAACCACCCTGGAACGTCTGCAGCGGCAACAAATCAAGGAGCTGTGCACTAGCTTCGCCCCATTGTTCTCAGCCACCCCAGGACGGACTGAACGGGCATACCACTCCATTGATACAGGTAATGCTCACCCAATCAGAACCCCACCCTACCGAGTGTCTCCTCATGCCCAAGCTGCTATAGAACGGGAGATCCAGAACATGCTACAGATGGGTATAATCCGCTCATCTACCAGTGCATGGGCATCTCCAGTGGTTCTGGTACCCAAACCAGATGGGGAAATACGCTTTTGCGTGGACTACCGTAAGCTAAATGCTGTAACTCGTCCGGACAACTATCCAATGCCACGTACCGATGAGCTATTGGAAAAGTTGGGACGTGCCCATTTCATCTCTACAATAGACTTAACCAAGGGGTACTGGCAAGTACCGCTAGATGAACCTGCCAAGGAGAGGTCAGCATTCGTCACCCATGCGGGGGTGTATGAATTCAATGTCCTTCCTTTCGGCCTTCGAAATGCACCCGCCACCTTCCAGAGGCTGGTAGATGGTCTACTAGCTGGACTGGGAGAATTTGCAGTTGCCTACCTCGATGATGTGGCCATTTTTTCAGACTCCTGGCCCGAACACCTACTACACCTGGAAAAGGTCTTTGAGTGCATCAGGCAGGCAGGACTAACTGTTAAGGCCAAAAAGTGTCAAATAGGCCAAAACAGAGTGACTTACCTGGGGCACCAGGTGGGTCGAGGAACCATAAACCCCCTACAGGCCAAGGTGGATGCTATCCAAAAGTGGCCTGTCCCAAAGTCAAAGAAGCAGGTCCAATCCTTCTTAGGCTTGGCCGGATACTACAGGCGATTTGTACCACACTACAGCCAAATCGCTGCCCCACTGACCGACCTGACCAAAAAGACCCAGCCAAATGCAGTTAAGTGGACTGATGAGTGTCAAAAGGCCTTTACCCAACTTAAGGCAACGCTCATGTCTGACCCTGTGCTCAGGGCCCCGGATTTTGACAAGCCATTCCTAGTAACCACGGATGCATCTGAGCGTGGTATAGGAGCAGTGCTCATGCAGGAAGCAACAGATCACAACTTCCATCCTGTCGTGTTTCTCAGCAAGAAACTGTCTGAGAGGGAAAGTCACTGGTCAGTCAGTGAAAAGGAATGCTATGCCATTGTGTACGCCCTGGAAAAGCTACGCCCATATGTTTGGGGACGGCGGTTCCAACTACAAACTGACCATGCTGCACTAAAGTGGCTTCATACTGCCAAGGGGAACAACAAGAAACTTCTTCGTTGGAGTTTAGCTCTCCAAGATTTTGATTTTGAAATTCAACACATCACAGGAGCTTCTAATAAAGTTGCTGATGCACTCTCCCGTGAGAGTTTCCCAGAATTCAGTAGTTAAAAAGTGTTCTTAAAATGTAGAAGTCTGTTAGTTATATACTTAGGAGTATATGTAAAGGTGTATGTGTTGTATTAATCTGTTTATTTTCAAGTTCTAGAAGGAAATCGCCGCCAGTGAGATTCCCCACTGTCTGCAATTTGGGGGGCGTGTCATAAACAGATAGCTAAGGGTTAATGTCTCTTTCACCTGAAGCACCTGACCAGAGGACCAATCAGGAAACCGGATTTTTTCAACTTTGGGTGGAGGGAATTGTGTCTCTGTGTCTTTGTTTTCCGTCTGCCTGCCTTCTCTGAGCTTTGGAGAAGTAGCTCTACTTTCTAGTCTTCTGTTTCTAAGTGTAAGGACAAAGAGATCAGATAGTAAGTTCTATGGTTTTCTTTTCTTTGGTATTTGCATGAATATAAGTGCTGGAGTGCTTTGATTTGTATTCTTTTGGAATAAGGCTGTTTATTCAATATTCTTTTAAGCAATTGACCCTGTGTTGTATCATCTAATACAGAGAGAACATGTGTACTTATTTTTCTTTCTTTTTATATAAAGCTTTCTTTTAAGACCTGTTGGAGTTTTTCTTTACTTCAGGGAAATTGAGTCTGTACTCACCAGGGAATTGGTGGGAGGAAGGAATCGGGGAGATCTGTGTGTTGGATTGCTAGCCTGATGTTGCATTCCCTCTGGGGGAATAGGAAAGTACTTTTTGTTTCCAGGATTGGGAACAGAGAGGGAGATTCACTCTGTTTGGATTCACAGAGCTGGTGTCTGTGTATCTCTCCAGGAGCACCTGGAGGGGGGAAGGGAAAAAGGATTATTTCCCTTTGTTGTGAGACTCAAGGGATTTGGGTCTTGGGGTCCCCAGGGAAGGTTTTTCAGAGGGACCAGAGTGCCCCAAAACACTCTAATTTTTTGGGTGGTGGCAGCAGGTACCAGGTCCAAGCTGGTAACTAAGCTTGGAGGTTTTCATGCTAACCCCCATATTTTGGACGCTAAGGTCCAAATCTGGGACTAAGGTTATTACAGATGTTTATCAGAAACCACTAAGGACATTACAGAGATGCATGGGATAATGTCATCATGATGTTGATGACTTTCAGCTTTGGCTCTTTCAACAGTCTCTAACAGCATTGCTTCCCTTCTCTGTTTTCCTTCCCTTCTCTAAAGGTTTGTCAGAGACAGGAAGTTAGATTAAAAGCTGACTAGTTTAGGCTCATTGCAGGTAAGATGGAAGTTATACTGGAACAAGAAAACACTCTGAAGAACTGGCAAAGACAAAATATGCTCACTCGGGTGAGGAGTTCTGCCCACCTGTTCTCAAAATGCTTTGCAAACTCAGGTCCTGTTTAGATTCCTGATGCAGTATTAGGGTTTTCCAATCAATGGTGATTATTGTAGGAGAAAAAGTTTGCTTTAGCAAAGCTTTACAAAAATCTATTTTTGTGCTAGAAATTTTTTGCAATAAAGCATAGCTTATTTCTGTATTTTACCTCAGAACACAGTCTGAGCACTTTACACAGCAACAAGAAATGCCATCTGTCATCACAGACTACCCAAGAACAAACCATCACTAGACAGAAAATCAGGGCCTGTGTGCTGAAGCAACTCTCTCACATGAACCCTGCCTAGTTTTACAGCTTATGAGAGTTCAAGGGATACAGATAATATGAAAAAGTACCATTTCTTCTTCTCTTTTTGTTCGTCTGCACACTGGAAGCTACTGTTTGTGGTGCCTCTGGCTCAACTGAAGGACATAAACCTGTAGATGCACTGTAAATACTTTTTAAAAGCATAAAATATAATAAATATTAATAAAATAATACTAATTGAAATTTTTTTCAAAGCATTGTACAGCACAAACATAAATGAAAGAACAAGGGTCAGACTCACATACGCTAGTTACATTATAAAACCTGATCATTACCTGGAAATCATTCATACAATTTTTACAAGTGAGTATCTTAAAGGAGCTAAACTTAAAGTGTGTTTTTTTTTCTTTTCAATCCACATTAAACTGTAGTTTATTCATAGATTGCAAACAAAAAGGAAGTGAAACCATAAAACGATAACACAATGAATCAGAAATGAACAGGGTAGCTGTGAAGCTGGCCTCAAAATTAATGAAATCATCCAAAGCAGAATTATCTAGATCTAGATCTAAAGCCTACAGAAGTCAATCAAATGATTCTAATTGACTTCAACGGGCTTTGGATCAGACCTGCAGCATTGGAGACTTCTCAACCAACTTGACCTGTGTCTGTGTCCTACATCATTTGTTGAGTTGTGTATTTACTAGTTGTTCAATTACAAGCAAGTATAATTTGAGTGAGGAGGGGGAAATTGGTGAAGACTCAATTTTCTTTTGAATGCAAAGAACTGCACCATTCTAGGATGAGATTGGGGAAGAATTCAGCTTCAGTGAGTAGAGGTCACACAGAATCTTTTAAAGTTGTTTAATGTTTTAAAGCTGTTTAAAGTTGTGTCTGAAACAGCAACATATCCAATCAGAACACCATGTCTCTGCGGTTTTCAAAATGTGATATCATTTAAAAACTAAAAAAAATCTGATCAACTCCATAACTTATCAAAAAGACCAAAAATGTTTGCAAAACATTGTCAATTATTTTTTCCATTTTTTCTTTGAAAATCAGATTTGATGAAAAATATCATCAAAAATTAAAAATGTAGAGACTATTACATTGATAATCACTGGGCCAGAGAAAATGACCCTCTATTCCAACTGGATAGCACCCAGGAGACCACTTTCTAATCTCTGCTCCAATGATTATTCACATATTTTATACAAAGTGAAACAGCTTCAACAGCTGAGAAATACTGTATAACATGGTTGCTTAGAGGGTGGAGTTCAGACACCTGGGTTCAAAACTCTGCTCTGAATCAGCTCTGATCTCCTACATTTCCAGCAAGTGCTCTAACTATTGGGTAAGGAGGGAACACATCAACCAGTTCCTCAGTGGCAGCATTTTGTGCTGGGCCCAATCTGGTAATTGACTTCTGAGCATGCCTACTGGATTAGGCAAAATAAGTGGGAGATGGGAACACCTAGGGTACGTATACACTATGGCATTATTCCGATTTTACAGAAACCGTTTTTTAAAAAAAGATTGTATAAAGTCAAGTGCACGCGGCCACACTAAGCACATTAATTCGGCAGTGTGCATCCATGTACCGAAGCTAGCGTCAATTTCCGGAGCGTTGCACTGTGGGTAGCTATCCCATAGTTCCTGCAGTCTCCCCCACCCATTGGAATTCTGGGTTGTGATCACAATGCATGATGGGGCAAAAACAGTGTCATGGGTGATTTTGGGTAAATGTCATCACACAATCCTTCCTCTGTGAAAGCAATGACAGACAATCATTTTGTACCCTTTTTCCCTGGATTACCCTGGCAGACGCCATAGCATGGCAACCATGGAGCCCATTTAGCCTTTTTTCACTGTCACAGTATATGTACTGGATGTTGGTGACAGATGCGGTACTGCAGTGCTACACAGCAGCATTCATTTGCCTTTGTAAGGTAGCAGAGACGATTACCAGCCCTATTGCACCATCTGCTGCTTTGGAAATTGGTGATGACAGTTACCAGTCATATTGTACCATCTGATGCTGTAATGGGTGCTCCTGGCTGGCTTCACTGAGTTTGGCCAGGGGCGCATGGACAAAAATGGGAATGACTCACTGGGTCATTCCCTTCTTTATGTTTTGTCTAAAAATAGAATATGAGGCAATCTACTAGAGAACCAGAGAGCACAGCCGCTCTGGGTCAGAGCCCCAGATATCCAGCAGAAATGATGAGCTGCATGCCATTCTAGGGGGTGCCCCTGCAACAACCTCACCCGTTGCTTCCCTCCTCCCACACCCCTCCTGGGCTACCATGGCAGTTATCCCCTCATTTGTGCGATGAAGTAATAAAGAATGCAGGAATAAGAAACACTGACTTTTTAGTGCGATAAAATGAGAGGGAGGCAGCCTCCAGCTGCTATGATATTCCAGGCAGGGCATCTCCATTGCTCACTAAAGGGTGGGGGGAGAGGAGCGCAGCCTCCCACTGCTATGATAGTCCAGGATCTCCATTAGACATGAAGGAGGGGGGGAGATGAGCTCAGCCTCTAGCTGCTATGATGAGGACAGTTACCAGCCCTATTGCACCATCTGCCAGGACTGAAACTCCAGGAGACAATGCTTAAAGAAGGGAATGACCAGGAGTCATTCCCATTTTTGCCCAGGCGCCTCTGGCTCACCTCACCGATTCCAGCCAGGAGCACTCACGGGATGATGATGAAGACGGCTATCAGTCATATTGTACCATACTGTCTGCCACTGGGGAGGGGAGGGAATGCTGCTGTTTAGCGCTGCAGCACCTCGTCTACCAGCAGTATCCAGTAGACGTACGGTGACATTGAAAAGAGGTGAGAAACGATTTTTTTCCCTTTTCTTTGAGGAGGGGGAGGGGAGGTAAATTGACGACATATACCCTGAACCACTGGCGACAATGTTTTTGACCCTTCAGGCATTAGGAGGTCAGCCAAGAATGCAAATACTTTTCGGAGACTGCAGGAACTGTGGGATAGCTCGAGTCCTCAGTCCCCACTCCCTCCCTCCATGAGCGTCCATTTGATTCTTTGGCTTTCCTTTACGCTTGTCACGCAGCACTGTGTTGAGTCCCTGCTGTGGCCTCTGTCTATCATAGCCTGGAGATTTTTTCAAATGCTTTGGCATTTCGTCTTCTGGAACGGAGCTCTGATAGAACAGATTTGTCTCCCCATACAGCAATCAAATCCAGTATCTCCCATACTGTCCATGCTGGAGCTCTTTTTGGATTTTGGACTGCATGGCCACCTATGCTGATCAGCGCTCCACAATGGGAAAACAGAAAATGAAATTCAAAAGTTCGCGGGGCTTTTCCTGTCTACCTGACCAGTGCATCTGAGTTCAGATGGCTGTCCAGAGCGGTCACAATGGTGCACTGCGGGATAACTTCCGGAGGCCAATACCATCAAATTGTGGCCACACTAATCCTAATCCGAAATGGCAATACCGATTTGAGCGCTACTCCCCTCGTTGGAGAGGAGTACAGATATCGATAATAAAAGCCCTTTATATCAAAGTAAATGGCTTCGTTATGTGAACAGGTGCAGGGTTAATTTGGTTTAATGCTACTAAATTCGGTATAAATGCGTAGTGTAGACCAGGCCCTAGTTTGAGAACCCTCCAGAGCTTAACTGCTGAGCTGCTCAGTAGTGTTACAACTTAGGTGTCTTTATATATGAAATTCAGGCACTTAGGGGACTTCTCTGGAAATTAAGACACCTATAGGGTTAGGTACCAGCTGAGAGGGGGTTGTGAGGACCTAAATTTTGAATTTAGGCATTAAAAGTTGCAGTTAGGTACCTAAATCCTTTGTGGATTTAGCTCTCACATTATATGAACCTAGTGCAGCTCAACTGAAATCAATTGAACTATGCTGATTTACAATAGTTGAAAATCTAGCCTTCGGTGTTTACCCACAGATTGTGTGTGCACTGTTAATTATGCCATAAATTTGAGGAAGATATGTTATATTCTTCATACTAACAAAAGAGTTTGTCTCACTGCTTGAAATGAAAAACTGGTCCTTGCCTTACTTCATCTTAATAATACCACATTACATTCATAGGAGAGGAGTACTTCTTGATAAGTTACGTAATAATTATCCAAATAAGTCTAGAGTAGTAAAGAAAAAATAGGTATAGGTTAAATGTAGGGGTTCTACAAGTATATAAAAAAAGTACAATCTCATTTCTTAAATGAAAACCATAACCTGGGAATGAGTTGGTATTGTTTGTGCCCCAGAACAGAGAAAACCTACTAGTTCCTTCAGCACTTAGAATGCCAAAATGTTTATTCCTAAGAGTAAGCTGCATGAAAATATCATATCCTCTTGTGCTAACCAGTTAGATGAGACCCAACTTGTGGAAGAAAATAAAATATATCTGGAAATAACACTGAAAACAACCATTTTCCCTGACATAACCAGGAAGCTATTCACTGATAATTGTGTTTTCTGTAGCTCTCAGTTTGACTTTGGTAGAGAGAAGCAAGCAATTTGTTTGTTTTAGATTTGTTTCTATGGCAATTAGAGTATCTGTCATTAATCACTACTTTGCTACTATGGTTACCACTGTTTATTTCAGTTTATTAATGCTCTGGAACATAAAATAATACCCTCTAGACTAATTGCATTACAGTAGCAGTTAAATGTTACAAGCTCTGCTGATACAGGTTTCACCTACATTTGGCCCTGCAAAACTAATTACTCACAGAAACCTAATCAGTGAATCTAATCAGTAAAGAAATACAAATCCATTTCTAGAGACAGCAAGGATTTACTGTGAATGCAGGAAAGTTTCCTTACTGAATTACGAATTTAAAAAGAAAAGAAAACAATAAAAAGTCAATACAATAACAAACCCATAATTATTGTGTCCATTTTTAATCTAGTTTTGGCATTATTTTACAGAACTCATTACTCACCTAGTCCAATTTAGCCTGTTTTCAGGAATTTGAATGCCAGTGCTCAGTTCCATTTGTAAGTTGGACTTCCTATATGTATCAACTGATCATGTTTTTTAAAGAGTGACAGAATTGACACTGTGCTTGCCTTAAGGTAGATTGGTTTTATTACAGGTTCATCCTTAGCAGGCTAGCTTTAAACTCAATAAATGTATTTTATTTAGTCAGTGGCACAGCAGTGCTTTGCATGGGGTGCTACCAGATTAAGTATTTCCTCTGAAAGTGTATCTCAAGAAAACTGATGTGGACATCACAAACTGGGAGGAACAAGCCACCAACCAATTTCAATGGTGTCACATCCTGAATCAGACAGTGACCTAATTCAAGGAGAAGGACCTTGCCCTCAAAAATGAAAATGGAGAGAAAAGGAAGGAAGGAAAAAGAAAGAAATTTCTGCCAGCAGGCAGCTCACCCCCAGGAAACGTCTGTACCTACTGTGGACAGATCTGTGGTTCCAGAATCTCATCTCAGGATCATATCAGGACCTATATGTAAATCTGTGGTAGAGATCATCTTCAAATCAAGAGATTGCCAATGATGATGACCAAATTAAACAAAACAGTCCCATCTAATTTCTTAAATGAAAAGAATAACAGAAAATGTGTTGGTATTTTTTGTCTGTGTCCTAGAACAGGGAAAACCTAGCCGAGCAAGAGTTAGGTTTCGAAAACATCAAAATTCCTGGGTCGTTAGGATTCAGTAGAAACTTGGACAGATGGAGGGAACAGCCCCCTTCTTCTCCATCTATTCTTTGGCTCTGGTGTTTTGGCAACTGCCTCTACCCACCTCTCCTACTCACTATCCAGTCTTAGAGCAGCTCCTCATCTACACCTTTGCATAGTTCCCACAGGGAATGCAGCACTTTGAAGGGCAGTCTCCTGAGGCAGTGCTGCCAATGCAGCTTAGCACTGTGTGAGCATGAGGCAAGAAGAGGACTGGGTATGTCCCAGCCCAAAAAGCCTCAAACCCTCCACTCCATTGAACAGGTTATGTAAGGCACAGCTAGCCACAGTTTGATGGTGAGAACCTTACATTTTAATAACATTATTGCACAGGTTTGTAAAATATTGTATTGAAGTTAGCTAGTTATTGAACAAATATTCCATGACAAAATACCATGAGTAAAGGTACTCTAGGACTGAGAATCTGAATCCTTCCCACACCACCAGACATCACTGAGAACACAAAGAAGGCTTCACTATCCTTGTCCATACTGGGTTAGTCTTTGTATATCCAAGAGGATTGGTCATTGAAAATTTCAGAAACAAAGGGGACTTAAATAAACCATTCCCATTGATTCTATTTAATTCCAATTGTATTATCTAATCATTTAAATGGGAGAAAACCTCTTTTTACACTGGTTAAAAACAATATAAATGTTAATGGAAGTTGTGTGTCTAAATCCTTTAGTGAGCCTGTGCCAAGGTTCCTTCCCCACTCTGAACTTTAGGGTACAGATGTGGGGACCTGCATGGACACTTCTAAGCTTAATTACTAGCTTAGATCTGGTATCGCTGCCACCATCCAGATTTTCAGTGTCTGGATCACTCCCTTTCCCCTCAAAACCTTCCCCTCCCTGGGTAGCCTTGAGAGACTCCTTCACCAGTTCCCTGGTGAGTCCAAATCCAATCCCTTGGATTTTAAAACAAGGAGATATTAACCATCCCCCCTGCTTTCTCCCACCAACTCCTAGTGGATCTAAATCCAACCCTCTTGGATCTAAAAACAAGGAAAAAATCAATCAGGTATTAAGAAAAAGACTTTTAATTGAAGAAAAGAAAGGTAAAAGAAAACCCTCTGGGAGAGATTAGCATACCAGCTACTCTCACAGACAACAGATTCAAAACACAGAGGATGTTCCCCTGGGCACAAATTTAGTTACACAAAAAAAATACCCAAATACCCAATTTGATTCTACCTCTAATTGCATAAGACATGTTACAAAGAAATAAACATAAACTTATTTATTCCTTTCTAAAACTTACTACTCGGATAAGAGGCTGGTTCTTTGATCTTTTTCACTCTGGCTGAAACTGAAACTCTAAAACAAAGGAAAAACTTCCCTCCTTCCTTTTGAAACAAGATGTTCCCCCATTGATTCCTCTCGTCAGGTGTTACCTAGGCTAGGTGAACTTTTTAACCCTTTACAGGTAAAAGAGGCATTAACCCTTAACCATCTGTTTATGACAGCCTGGAAAATCTCATCCAATTTGTATATGATTGTACACACTTAGGGCCCCCTTGTGCCTGTTTTTGCCAGGGGCATGATGGAAGAAAAAGTTCAGGGAGCCCTCTCAATTACTGCAGTCCAGCAAACAATGCTCACATTCACTAAGCACAGAAGTGTGGCAGGCAAATTTGTCCTGAATGTGCTGTATATCCCAAAGGAAGCAAAATTGGGTGGAGTGAGAGAATATGCAGCAGTTGACCCCTTCCATACCCTGTAGTACGGGAAGGCTAGTGCTGGGGGCAAAGGGAGCAGAACCTATTTACACAAATAAAATAGTTGCTGCTCCACAGGGGTACATTTACACTGCAGCTAGGAGGTGTGATCTGCAGTGTAAGCAGAAAGATACACACTAGGTCAGTTTGAGTTACACTGAAAAAACAGCGTAGATGTTCTGGAATGGGCAGTGGCTCAGGCTAACCATCTGAGCTCAAACTGAGGGGATTATATGCGCTTGGACTCAGGTGGCTAGCCCAAGTTTTGGCCAGTCTGCTATTTTTAGCATGCTAGCTTCAGCTGAGCTAGTGTGAGTCCATCCATATACTCTGGGAATCACACGTCCAAGCTGCAGCGTAGGCATATGGTAGGAGGAAGGTTAGGCTAAACATGGCTTCAAACATGTTAGCCCATGTCTCAATGGGTATTTTCAATCATGTTAAGCTAATTTAATTGAGTTAACAGATTTTTTTTTCCAGTAAGACAGGGCCTCAGAGACACAACCTCCTTTCTGGGTTGCTCTAGGGACACTGCAACAACACATTGTCCCTCATATAGGGCAAAGACATGATTCAGTCCTCTAAGTTCAGGCACAGGGTGAAATTCTGTGCTGGCACCCATGCTACAATCGCATTGTTTTCAGTGGAATTAAACTGGTTTAAGAATTTGTTTTTATTGTTTAAATTGTTTGTGTATCAAGAATTTGAAACAGCAGTACTGGCATTTTAGTAAGGTGATACCAATAGTTTCTCTACCTCAATCATTGTATTTTATGCAAATTATATGAAATTCCATAACATTTTCTGAAAATATTTTTATTTGATAATTAACCACTGTCCCAAATAACTCATGTTCTAATTGAATTGGATCACTTTATTTTTAGAATTTAAATTTAACTCTGTTTATGTATAGCAATACAGTAATATGATAGAGCAACATGTTCTATTTTTTATATTTTAAATTGACTTTAAAGCTGCATTTAATATTGCCACATAAATGAATGACCTTAAAGGTACTGTGTGCAACACAGATTTGTTTTCACATCAATGTCTAATGTAATAAATATGGGATAGGCTTATTTTACACTGTTTAAAATAATGACATTCTATATGGTACAAAAATCAAAAGAAAATGGTACCAATTTCTTTATCATCTGTCTGTCATTCTGTGAATGGAAGCTGATAACAAGGGAAGTGGTTTCAGCAGAGAGGTGTTTTTTGTTTTTTTTTTAATTCTCACTGTAATGCAAATAAGATTAAAGACCTGCTGAAACTGTGAAGGAAGATACTAATTCAAAAATAAATTTAAATATAGCTTCAGTGAAGAAGATAAATGCTGATGGCATGCCACATAATTTACAAAATTAAATACTGAGATTTGAATTCCTCTAAAACTTGATATTTCAAAAGTTTCAGCTTTCTTTGAAAATCAATAGGTAGAGGAAGGTATATATGACTTTGACACGTTATAGTAAGGTTGGAGTCTATTAAATTTCATTTAAGATTAAAAAAATGTATTACTAGTTCCACAGTTCAGGGTAACAACACGTGTATTCCCCTTCTGTGGTCCATCAGGGTGCCCACTCATAGGCTTCCACCTCTTTAGCCATCTGTGGGTGAAGACCTATGTCTCTCTCCCACCTGACTAGGCCATTTCCAGGTTGCAGTTCCCTGCCTCGACTGTGAATTTCTCAGCCAAGGAGACTGCCTTTGCTTTCTCCTCAGAGGCTGTAAACAGTGTAATTGCTCACAATTAAGTTAACACACAGCTCTTTCTAAGGAAGCACATTGACCTGCTAAACCCAGGGTTGTGAGCCCAATCCTTGAGGGGGCCATTTAGGGAACTGGGGCGACAATCTGCTTGGGGATTAGTCCTGTTTTGAGCAGGGGGTTGGACTAGATGACCTCCTGAGGTCCCTTCTAACCC
Source organism: Gopherus flavomarginatus (assembly GCF_025201925.1). NCBI lineage: Eukaryota > Metazoa > Chordata > Testudines > Testudinidae > Gopherus > Gopherus flavomarginatus. Next base: position 300,136,606 of record NC_066617.1, on the reverse strand, counting down.
TAATCATTTTTGTTTTATAAAAAAGGGGAGGGATATCTCAGTGGTTTGAGCATTGGCCTGCTAATCCCAGGGTTGCAAGTTCAATCCTTGGGGGGCCATGTAGGGACCTGGGACAACAATGTGCCTGGGGATTGGTCCTGCTTTGAGCAGGGGGTTGGACTAGATAACCACCTGAGGTCCCTTCCAACCCTGATATTCTATGATTATTAAGATGAAGAGTCAGCAACCTCTGGCATGCAGCTTATCAGGATAAGCACCCTGGTGGGCCAGGCCAGAGCGTTTACCTGCTGCATCAGCAGGTTCAGCAGATCACTGCTCCCATTGGCCGTGGTTCCCTATACCAGGACAATGGGGGCGGCAGGAAAAGCCGTGGGCTGAGAGATGTTCTGGCTTTGGTTGTGTACCCTTGGCTGAGGGACCTATCTAGGCCTCAGCAGTTCTAGTGTCATCTGAGGTGCTTTCTCCCTGTCACGGAGTCCCTGGGCGATGCTCTGGAACTGCTCAAGCCAGCCAGGACTTTGGGGAGCCTCCTATCCTTTGGAGCAGACTGTCTTCAGGGCAAGAAATTCACATGACTTCACCTCCTGGTTCTCTCCTTGGAGCATTCAGCATATGCCCCTCCTTGTGCTTCCCACAGCAAGTCCGCCCAGGCAGGGTCCTGGGGAAGCCAGAGGGTTCTGCACCCCCACTTTGCAATCAGACATGACTCTCAGCCAGCCAGCAAAACGGAGGTTTATTTAGATGACAGGAACACAGTTCAAAACAGGTGTTGCCAGTACAGACAAGAGGACCCCCTTTATTAAGGTCCATCTGGGGCTCTCAGGGAGGCCACAGCCCCTTTAAGAAGCCCAAGCCCCGTCAGGGCGCCCCTCTCTTTTTCCTAGCCAGCTTCAAACTGAAAAACCCTTCAGTCTCTCACTCAGCCTTCCCCAGCTCCTCCTCCAGCCTTTGTCCAGTTTCCCCGAGCAGAGATATTACCTGGCCTTCAACCTCCTCCTGGGTTCTCAGGTTACATGTTCAGGTATGCTCCCTTCCCCAAGGCAGGCCGTCCCAGCACAACTCCTCTGCAACCTTCCCAGATCAATACTCCCCACTCAGCATTCACATAACACATCAAGAACATTCCCACTTTGTCACACTCCTCCAGAAGCTTCAGGTATGGCAACAGCACTGGTCTTGCAAATCTTCTATGCTTCATTCTAATATACAGTACCTCAGTTTTTACTCTCATCACTTCCTACAAGGGACCTGCCAGCACCTTTCCTCCCTGTCAGTTATCCCTTATATCACATCTTCTCTGCCTGCTGCACTTTTATATGATCCCAAGCCTGGATAAACTATGGAGGGTAGAGCCCAAGGCTCGTCACCTACAAATAGCCTTGTAAACAAACACCTTACAGGTTATAAAAACTGAACCAGTCTACCATTCCAGTGAAAATGAACACTGTCAAGCCCTCATGCAGCATGAAGGCTCCAGGTGAAAGCCTGTTGCAGGTAGAGGTGAGGATCTGGAAAGTTTGTTTCTGGCAACAAGAAAACACTTCAGAGTTGGTTATTAGAATGTAAGAACTATGCTTCATACATCAAGATTTCACAGATCGTAAGGGAGATGGACAGCCATAGATTTGAAATGCTAGGTATCGGTGAGAGCAGATTGATAGCTGCAGATAAGAAGCCCTTCAAGCAAGAGAAGAATCATCTGATTTACTCAGATCATAGTGAAAGCAAACACTCAGAGGGAGTAGCACTCATTATGACAGAATCTGCTGAAAAATCACTTATCAGCTGGGAACTTATTAGCCAATTCATCATAGGCACTAAACTACAAACCACATTCTTAAACATGTCACTCATACAATGCTATGCTCCAACAGAGGAACGTAGCAATAAGGATAAAGATGAGTTCCACAATTGCCTCCAAAGTGTGATTGACAGAATATCTAAACATGACTTACTCCTTGTGATGGGCAAATTTAATGCTGAAGAAGTAAGTGACAACAAAGGAATGGAAAGAGCAATAGGGAAGCATGGGTCGGGAACCATCAACATAAAGAAACACGGAATTATCAGATGGGAAAAAAGAAAAAAATCATCACAACTGCATCAGCTGTAGATTCAGGTCATCATTCCAAGATATACAGGTGCATCAAGCAGATGTTAGCAGCAATTACAATCTTTGGTTTCAAAAAACGAAACTAAATTTGAGAGATCAATTTTAAAGAGAAAGTGGTAAAGAAAATCAATAGTACAACACTGAAAACAAAAGAGTATGGTAAGAAATTCTGACTAGAACTATGGAACAGATTTAAGGCACTGCCAGAGGCAGAGGAAGGGTCAGATACAGACTGGATGTGAAATAAATTGAGCAATGTTCAGACACAATGTGATTGAAGCTGCAGCAGTCACAGTTGGGTATCAACATAGATGGAGCAAGAACTGGGTAAGTCAAGAGACATGACATCTCATTGAGGGAAGAAAAAATACTGAAAAGAATACTTCTGAATGCTAAGACCAATGAACTATTGGGGGAAAAATACCAAGGGGGGAGTATAAGAGAGTGTGAAAAAGCAATGCCTGGAATGATAAACCGGAGATATGATAAAGACCTAGCTTCCAAAACTGAATCTGCTTTTATGCTAGTAACGACAGAGTGTTTACCTAGTGACTAAAACCATGTGTAGAAATTTCAAAATAGGGCATTGGTTAATAAAAATTAATGAGAAAAAATGCTTACAACTTAGGTATAACAGAAAAACAGATGGGCAGGGTATTTCAAAGAAGTCCTCAATAGACCTAGCCCCATCTGAGCACCAGGCTTTGAAGAAAGATATGAGGCTGACCAACTTGACATTAAATTTGGTCCAAAAGAGATGTCAGAAGTTCAAGCAGCAGTTAGAAATTTGAAAAAAAAAATTTCAGCGGTGGAAAAGAATCAGATTACAGCAAGTATCAGAGGGGTAGCCGTGTTAGTCTGGATCTGTAAAAGTAGCAAAGAATCCTGTGGCACCTTATAGACTAACGTCTGTTAGTCTATAAGGTGGCACAGGATTCTTTGCTAGATTACAGCAAAAATGCTAAGAATACTTGATACCACCATCCTAATTAAATTGACAGAGGTGTTAAATGATGTTTGTGAGGAAAAGAGACCCTCTCCTGACCAATGAAAATACTGAAGGATTGTCAGAATACCCAAAAAAGTGGAGAGCAGTTACTTTACTCTCTGTTGTAGGGAAAGCATTCTGCACTGTGATACTGTTAATAACGTTGCTGAAGAATGTTGACAACAGGTTGTTACAGCTTGTCAGTGCTTATATTCTTGGAGCTCCAGTGTTATTAGCTTAGCAGAGAATGCAGCCTGCTAATTCAGCAGACCTCTATGCTACTCATAAAGAAAACCACATGCACAGTTACGTGACAAAGGCACTTGGCCAGGATTATTGCCCTCAAAGCACTGTTCTAGCATCATATAGGAGCTATAGCTACACTAATACAAGAGTGCCCCTGGCAAGGAATGGCTCAGTCAGCAGCGAGAATTTCTGCTGTCCCCTAGACCTCACAAAGAATTAAGGTGAGGTACCCCAACATTTATAAATTGAGACAAGCAACTTACTCACCACCTTACGTCTTTCATGACACCTTCTTGTTACCTCCCCTTGTACCTTGCTCCAGATGTCTCGAGTAAAACATCCCTATTCATCTCTTCTGACAAACCCTCTTATCTGGTGTTAGGTCAGGGACTAATATTTTGGATTGTGTTCACATACATACCCAGTATCTGTTGCTTTTTGGGAGTGTCTGTGTTTTTGGGGGCTTTGGTTGAAAAGATTTCATACCAACCAGAAGCTCTTCTACCAAAATCAAAAGGAGGAGCTGGATATACTTCAGATGCCAGCACACAGACTCCCACATGAAGCTATCAAGTTGAAGCCAGCTGGAGTGAGGAAACAAGAGAAACATTAAGAAGAACTCTTAGCATGGAGGGCAGAGCTGTTTATTTCAGCACCATAGGACAAAGGGAAACAATAGCAAGTGAGAGAGAAGAATGAAAGAGACTGGTTTCTACCCTGTATACCAAAATTGAGGTGGGAAAGATGTAGTAATAATAATAAGTACAAAATAGGCAAATGAGGAATTTTTTGTAAAGTACTCTGTATATCTGTTTTTACTGAAATTTCCCCCACTTTGCTGTCTCTGATTTTACCCCTGAAGCAATCCTTTGCAGGCTTACAAATACAAACACTGACTAAAATTTCTATCCCCTCACTCTGAGGAAGGCTGATATTAGAGGTGCTAATTCACCCCCTTACAAAAGTTTAGTATACGACTAGTAGATTTTTTGTTGTTTGGTTTTTTTTGTCTACAAGGTGAGCTTCCTTCCTTACTTTTGATTAGGTTCAGAAAAATAATTTACACATCCATAATTCAATTTTACTATACATTTACTCCATATTAAATATGACTTATTGACAGATACCAGCACTCTATCACAGAGCTAAATTCTACAAGCAATGCTCATCGTCTGCTCATTTACAGCTAATCAGTATAATGGGCTAATTTTCACTGGCATGGATGATTGGAATAGATATTTGGCACCTAATGTAAAAGTTTATCCTACATTTAATCTCTTTCCATTCTCCTGCTCTCATCACAATGAACCTTTTGATATCCCTCTTTCCAGATCCACAACTACATTACATGGCAAAGCAGCCTTTCACAGTGTGTCAGTGAATATGATATACACTGTTGTTATTATTGCTATAAGCAGCCATGATCATCGTTTAAAATATTTAGATCCAAATGTAATTTGTCCATGCTAAAATGGTACTCTCAAGTACAGGAGGAAATATTCAGAAATTTTTGCCATTGACTCTTATTACTACTGAGTTTCATTTGTTATTCCAATAAAGATATAGCAACGGGTTCGGTCACAGAGACTCCCTCGAGACTGTCACCTGACATGCTGAAATTAAAACTGAGCCCGTTTTCCCTGCCAGTTTCGGACTCCAGAACCCTGCCTTGTTGAGCCAGACATGCTAGCCTGCTGCAACACAGACCCAGGTCTGAGCCATGCCCCCAAAACTATGGCTTTAACTGAAAACCACTTGGCAGGTTTCCTATCTCCAGCACCTAGACACCACCTCCCAGTGGAATCCAAACTGCAAATAAATCTGTTTTACTCTGTATAAAGCTTATACAGAGTAAACTCATAAATTGTCCTCTCTCTATAACACTGATAAAGAGCTATGGACAGCTGTTTGCTATCCTAGGTATTAATCACTTACTCTGGGTTCCTTAATAAACAAAAGTGGTTTTATTAAGTATAAAAACTAGGATTTAAATGATTTCAAGTAATAACAGACAGAACAAAGTAAGTCACCAAGCAAAATAAGGCAAAAACACACAAGTCTAAGCCTAATACATTAAAAAACTGAAGACGGGTAAATCTCACTCTCAGAGATGTCCCAATAAACTCCTTTCACAGATTAGACTTCTTCCTAGTCTGGGCCCAATCCTTTCCCCTGGTATAGTTCTTGTTAGTCCCAGCTAAGGTGGTAACTGGTCACCCTCTTTGTTCTCTTATACCCCCCTTCATAGCTTTGGCACAAGGCGGGAATCTTTTGTCTCTCTGGATCCCCACCCCTCCTTCTAAATGGAAAAGCAACAGGTTTAAGATGGATTCCAGTATCCCATGACATGGTCACACGTCCTGTAAGACCTCATTCTTCATTTTTCCAGGGCTGACCTGCACATACCCAGGCAGGTCTGCAAGTAAACAGAGCCATTTACAACCAATTGTCCTAGTCAATGGGAGCCATCAAGATTCTAAACCAATGGCCCACACTTTGCATAATTATAATAGTACCTCAGAGTTGTACTTTATATTTCTTGCTCCAGATACAAGAATGATACATACACAGAAATAGGATGAACACACTCAGTAGATTATAAGATTTTTAATGATACCTTACAAGAGACCTTTTGCATAAAGCATAATTCCAGTTACATTATATTCACACTCATTAGCATATTTCCATAAAACATACGGAGTGCAACATCACAAATATTATTTAAGGGCATACATTTATAATAAAAACATTCAATTTCAGGGAAAAATGAATTTTTGGTAAGTACAATTTATTTACACTAACAATCTGGTGGCTCTTTTTTGCTTGTTTGTTTCCCACATTTCTTCCTAAAAAACAGTGTTAGTTACAGAGAGAAAAATTGTACAAGATGGATGATATTAAAAGGATAACACTAACAATGTGTTCTGCAAAGCCCTATCTGTCCATTACTCAGCTGCATTCCAGACTTGCAACACAGGTATGGCTCAGATGCAAAATATAATGATGATTTCTTATCTGCTGCTTCCCCACTACATTGCAAAATGAAGAAAGTTTTAATGGATCTCCTGAGCCATCACCCATACCTCAGCAGTGACATCTCAAGGGGACAGAAAAAGGAAAAGTAACAAGCCCCTTAAAAAACTTGAGAAAAAAATGACTGAAGATTAAATATTCCTTCAGCTGCAGCATGAGATAAGAACATATAAAGAGACTGTGGAGTATGAGAAATGCAAGAGGTTAAGAGACTGCACTGCAGGTGAAGAAAAAAGGACCAGTATTGTAGCATGCATAGATATCAGCAGGTGAACATCAGGTGGATGAACGCTGAAAGATAGTGCTGTCTCCTCAGGCTAAAACAGACAAAGCATATTAACCAAGCATCACCTTCAACCATTGATCCTTTATGACCTTCACACCCTCTTAGTCTGCCCTAGTCATATCCATCGCCACTACAGGTACCTTTTTATATGAACCTATAGATTATAGTTTATTCCCTGAGCTCTACTTGATGTATGTGTTTATGAAAAGTATTTTTAAAAAAATCAAGCAGTATATAATCAGGTAAGCAGCTATCTAAAATAAAATAATGCAAAGCTTTAATTTTAGGCCATAATTTCATTATTGGCCATTTGATTTCAGTTACTTTATTTATTTATATTTTAGCTCTTGTTCTAGTTGCAAAATATTGGCAGGGGACATCCTATATCATTAGCTTTCTTGACACTCAATTTGTTGCAGGACTTATTCATCCAAGCTGCCTTGGGTTGCTAAGATATGGTAGCCTTTTTTGTCTTCTTCTTGCACTGCCTGTAGAAAACCTCTTCAAAAGTTGTGCAAAATATACAACAGAATAAAATAAGATCAGATAAAAGTTCAATGTCTCTCATGCTCATTGTGGTTCATAAGGTATCTACTTCATCTTCAGACTTCCATAGACATCTTTCAATACCATTCTACTCTAGCTGAGGCAATTCTTGAAACCACATATATCTCCACTATATAGATAAAGTTTCCATAACTAACAGACCAAGACATAGGCAGAATCCTCAATAATCACCTTAGAATAGAGACCCTGCTTTTTTTCTCTAGAATGTGGTTGGAATAGTATTCCATTCTGTGTTTTCTTATAAAAGTGGACTTCTTCAGAATCTATGCATCATGCACCTTCCCAATTTCATATACATGTCTATGAACTGGCAATTCTGATCCACCAAGTCCTGTGTTACAATAGACAAGTAGTTTTCACCTTTTCATTTGAGGGCCTCCTAAAAAATTTCAAATAGAGCTGTGGACCTGTTTGGAAATCTTAAACATAGTCTGCAGACCTCAGGGGTCCATGAACCACAGATTGAAAACCCCTGCAATAGGCTAATGGTCTTTTTGCTTGACATAGTCCTACTGTTTTTGTGTAGTGAGAAGAGAATGAATGGGCAATTGAATTCCATCAAAAGCTCCACCAAGTTGGGAAAACTTCCTGATGCACAACGCTTTTATTATTGCACCTTAGGGACCTTGTTATAATTATAATTTTATTTTATCATGTTTATTATGTTAATTTCTGAGGGCCAAACAAGAATGGTGCCTCACTGTACTAGGCACTGTACAAACACAGTTCAGTAGATCAGGGGTCGGCAACCTCTGGCATGCGGCTCACCAGGGTAAGCACCCTGGCGGGCAGGGCCAGTTTGTTTACCTGCTGCATCAGCAGGTTTGGCTGACCGCAGCTTCAACTGTTGGCGGTTCCCCATCCCAGGCCAATGCGGGAGGTGGGAAGCCATGGCCAGCACATCCATCAGCCTGCAGCACTTCCCACCTCCCCCATTGGCTTGGGACAGTGAACTGCAGCCAGTGGGAGCTGCAATCCACCGAACCTGCCGATGTGGCAGGTAAACAAACTGGCCTGGCCTGCCAGGGTGCTTACCCTGGTGAGCCACCTGCCAAAGATTGCCAACCCCTGCAGTAGATGGTCCCTATCCCAAAGAGATTACAATCTAAATGAACAAGGCAGAGAGAGGATGAGGAAAAGAGAAGAACACACACAAGCAGATTCAACAATGTGATAGATGCAATGTCATGTTAGTTCCATGAACCATCCCCCTGCTGCCTCCCCAGCTCCCTCTCCCCTCGGAAGGAAAAACTAAATTGAATGAAAAGTAAAGGGAGAGGGGACATTCATAGATTAAAAGTAGTGATTCTGTTTTTCACTTTTAATAGATAAACATGGATAAAATATCCCCAATACAAAAAAAAAATAAAAAAAAATAAGTGTTTTTCCAATAAACCGATAAAAAAACACCAGAAGTGGTTGCTTGTATCTAAGGCCATGTGTATATGGAGAAGCAATGAAGACTATGGGGGTGTGACTTCTTAAGCACACTCACTTGTTGCGCATTAACTGGTCCATTTAGACCAGGGATAAGAAACCTTTGGCCCGCGGCCCACCAGGTTAAGCACCCTGGTGGGCTAGGCCAGTTTGTTTACCAGACACGTCTGCAGGTTTAGCCAATCCTGTTTCCCACTGGTCGGGGTATGGCCATTCCATGTCCAGATTGTTCCTGCTTAGACTGCTACTGCTGCTAGCAGCTGGAGTCTCTGGCTGGTTCCTCTTTACAATTTTCCCCCAAGGCCACATGGCTGACGATGTACCACATGGGTCCTAGTGCCCTCCGAGAGGTACTTCTCTTCTGCAGTGCTGCATTTAGGAGGTATTGGAGGAAGGAAAAGGTAGGGCACAACTGGTCCTTATTTTACTGCCTGTCCCCTGTGCAACTAATGTTTTGGCTACTTCTGCTCTTCCTGCTGGATTCTTTTTTTTTTTTTTTTTTTTTTTAATCTTTTTAATAGATACTTCACACTTTGTTTTTTCCAGAACAGTGGACAATAAATAGTCACACAGTGAGACAAGCAAATGTCATTATCAATTCCCTGAGACCTCAGATTATCTCAGGTTTATCTGTCCTATACACCAGGCCCTGAAATGACATGATCCAAATCTGTAAAAATCTTCCAACTTTCTCCCCTTGTCCTCTTTCATTTCTAAGCATCCTGGTCACAGTCTGGTAGATGTAAGCAATCCATTCTTGGGAGAAAATAATAGCCCTCTACTAATCTGTGGAAGACTCCATACTGGTGATGGTGACCTAAATAAAACTCTTGGGTTGTTCTTCAGATGCCAAATTCCCTGTTTTGAGCCAGAGATGCTGAACACTTTTGAGTTCTGGGAATGCAACAGTACATTCATACATGTGACACAGTTTTATATGGATATACAAACTTGATTCAGTCTGAGTGGCTGTGTAGAAATGCTGAGTCACTGAAAAGACAAACAAAGCATCCCAGTCCATAATTAAATATGTATCACTGATTTTTGTGTGAATTTAATTATGTAGTTCGATCCCTTGGATATGTTTACAATGAATCATTGTGTTTACACAGCCATTCTGATGGATCAGTGTTTGCCTGCCAGATCTACACATACAAGATTTTTTTTTACACATGGTTGATGATACAAGATCCTATCTATCTTTCTTCTGTAATCATTAACAAATTCAATTCATAATCATAGAGGAACCACAAAAGCTAGAGAGAAAAGATAAAGAAACTGTTAAAGTAAACAAATCTAACAAAATGATGCACTAACATTAATAAAATATTACATTGTATTGTATATTTTAATAATTAATATTTTTGGTGGTGTAATGCTGTAGGTATGCATTAGTGCTTTATAGACATACAAGACAACCAGATCTCTGTCCCGTTAAGTTTATAATCTTGATTAAATAGCTAGTGCAATAGAAAATGAGAGAAGATTGTAGAGTATCAGACAGATAGCAAAAACAAGGAAAAAGGGATTGCTCCTCTTTGAAGAGCATTATTTCACAAACAGTACTTTCTAGTACATAAAATATTGTATTTGCATATTTCTTGGTCTGTTTATATTTTCTGTTTTTAAAATAGTTGGATAACAGTTGGAATACATGGTGACTATAATTAACCATTAGAACCTAGGGATGTAGTGGATTCTCCATTACTTGAAGTCTTTAAATCAAGACTGGCTGTCTTTCTAATCATAAGCCATAGCTCAAACAGAAGTTATAGGCTTGAAACAGAAATTGCTGGGGATGCCTATTTGGCCTATGTTATGCAGATCAAACTAGACTTCCTAACACTGACAAATCTAAGAAACTGAAGTATTCAGTTACAAAATATATGAATCACTGTGGTATAGACATATGGTATATCTACAGATATCCGTAACTAGTGTCCTTATACATTTTCTGGGTGCTAAAACTCTAGTTAAATGATAGTATTGGGAAATAGTAGCCTGGCAGGAGTGCTTGGAGAGCTGTGACTACAAGTACTCTTGATAACATCTCAAAATAATGTGACTGGTTTCCTCAGAGCAATCTGCTCTCAGAATAGAAAATTATTGTGGAAGTATTAGCATTATTGTATGATCAGAGGCTATGGGACAAGAATGCATAGTCTAGTTGTTTGAACACAGGTTTAGAGACAGAAACACATGAGTTATAATCCCATTTCCAATAATGTCTCCCTCTTTGTCATTAGTCAAGTTGCTTTTCCTCTCAGGTTGTTTCCTGTGAGGTGGACAGCATTCCCAAAGGGAATGCCTGTTTAGATATCTCAGGAGGATGTTTGTAGTAATTTAAATTAGTAAAGTCCTTTGCATTTTAGAAATGCTATTGCTATTTTAATTAGCATGTCCTCTGTACTACTTAGTGAATTATGGATATTGATAGTGCACAGTACATACATTGGAATGTAACTACAGGGCATCACAAACATGGCAAAGTTCCAGTTGACATGGTTCTAGATCATTGACAATGGACCAAACTAAATGATATTGCTGACCTTTGGGTTGTTTTGTTTTGTTTCATTTTAAAATCAAAATAACAGATAAAATGTACTCTTAGATATTCTTCAAGTGCTACAGAGATGCCCAGCTAGATAGATTTTGAGTCACTTCCTAAGTCATGAGCTCACAATATCAAAGAATAAACTTTCAAGAAAAATCTTCATTGAGATTCGTTTAAGTTTCTGTATATCTTAAATAGATAAAAATTCTGTTTAAAAATGTTTCTTTATTATTCATCCACTGACTTTTCTTTGCAACAGTTGTGATCACAAAGATCTTATGCATTAATATCGGTGCTGGCCGAGAGTAAGGGAGAGGTGATTTAATAAACTTGAAGCATAAAATAGCAATCTAATAACTAGAATTGAAAAATTCACTCTGTTTTTTCATGGTAAAGCAGTATAAATCAAACTGTTAGCTAAGTTCAATAAGCACAATAAACATTAATGCACAATTCATTTTCCAAAAAGTGAACAAATATATGCCTTGTTGGGCTTTCTTGGCTCTTGTAGCTAATCTTGAAGCACAAAATAATACCAATTTATGCCTGAGGGGTGAGGGGAATCCATGTTGACGGGAATGGGAGCTGCATGAACACATAGAAAGCATGATGAGGGCCAATCTCATAAAATAAAGGGCCAGATTCCACTACCATTATAAACTACACAATGTGAATACGGTGTTTTACATTGCCTGGAAGCATACTTTGGGCCAAATACTGGTCTTAGTTACATTGTTGTGAATGCAGAGTAATTTCATCTACATCAGTGGTTGATGTAGCTGAGAGTAGACTTTGATCTAGATTCTGAATAAATATAGTGTCCATTCACTTACATAACTGTGATGTTATCTGATAAAATATGACCATGTCGCTCATTGTTGCTACCATGTTATATAACTGCAAGAAATCTTGTACAAAGTATGTCAAGTAAAGGTGCCTATGGAAAGGCTATGATTTGCTGGATATGATTATGCTATTTGTATGTATGTATGATTTTTTGTATTTTAAGATAAGAGCATTGGCTCTATATTTGTATTTCAGATATGTTTGCTCCTGTGGCAATGTCCAGAATGTATTTAGCCTGAACATCTTGAAGGGACTATTCAAGTTAAATGGCTCAACAAGGCTCATCAAGGAACATCTAACTCACTAACATGGCTACCCCTCTGATACTTAACTCACAGTGGACCGTGGGAAACACCTATCTACACTTAATGGACTTTCCTCTGAGAATTCCAATTTATTTCACCAAATGTATTGCACCCAGTATAACATGTACGATTACTTGCCCTATGAGCAAGTAGTGTATGTGTGCATTTGGTGCAAGGAACTCCTGGCCCTCAGAGACTGTGTACTGGCTTCAGAGATCAGAGCAGCTGAACTGGAGGAACTAAGGGAGACAAAGAGGTACATTGATGAGACACGATAGAATGGTCCCACCCCTGGTCTGACACCCTTTGTGCTGTTGGGGAGGATGAAAGTCTCAGAGAAGGAGAACATCCAACTGGAGCAGAAGGAAATGATCCCCTAGTTGGGACCCTCCTTCCAGAGGATGTGGTCTCCTCTCGCACTGAGGAAACCTCTCCAGGGCAGGGAACTCCATTTATTAGGAAGAGACAGGTATTACTAATGGATCATTACTAATTTGATCATTAGAAACATAGATAGCTGGGTTTGTGATGACCAGGAGAGCTGCATGGTGACTTGCCTGCCTGATGTGAAGGTTGTGGATCTCTCAAGACATCTAGATAGACTTATGTTTAGTTCTAGGGAGGAACCTGTGGTCGTGGTACACGTAGGTACCAATGACATATGAAAGGATAGGAGAGAGGTCCTGGAAGCTAAATTTAGGCTGCTAGTAAGAGATTGAAGTGCAGGACCTCCATAGTAGCATTCTCTGAAATACTTCCAGTTCCACTCACAAGGCCAGTTAGATAGGCAGAACTTCAGTGTCTCAATGCATGGATGAGATGATGGTGTAGGGAGAAGGACTTTAGATTTATTAGAAACTGAGGAAACTTTTAGGAAAGGGGGAGCCTATAGAGAAAGGATGGTCTCTGCCTAAACCAAAATGGAAGCAGATTGTTGGCACTTAAAATTAAAAAGGTTGTAGAGCAGTTTTTAAACTAAGGGCTGAGGAAAAATCAACACATGCGGAGGAGCACATGGTTTGCACAGAGACATCCCCTAAGGGAGGATCTACTAATGGAGATTCTATATGTCTTAGTAAGGAGGAGAGTATTGGAGATGATAAATACAGGTAGGAGTTGATGAGAAACAGTCAAATGAAAACAAAGTCTCATTCAATATGAGACAGGTAAATAGTAATTGGAGGCAGCTAAAAAGTGACAAGTTTTTAAAGTGCTTATATACCAGTGCTAGAAGTCTAAATAATAGGATGGGTGAACTAGAGTTCCTCATATTAAATGCAGATATTGATATAATAGGCATCACAGAAATTTGATGGAATGAGAATAATAAATGGGACACAGTAATAACAGAGTATAAAATATATCAGAAGGACAGCACAGGTCCTGGTGGTAGAGTGGCACTATATGTGAAAGAAAGCAAAGAATCAAATTAAGTCAAAATCTTAAATGAAACAAACTGTACCATAGAATCTCTGTGGATAGTAATTATATGCTTGAATAATAAAAAATATAGCAAAAGGGATATATTATCAACCACCTGACCAGGATGGTGACTGTGAAATGCTCAGGGAGACAAGCGAGGCTATTAAAATCAAAATAAAAAAACCCCTCAATAATAATGGGGATTTCAACTATCCTCATATTGACTGGGTACATATCACCTCAGGATGAGATGCAGAAATAAAGTTTCTTGTGTTGTGGAAAAGACCACCACCCAGTTGATTTGGATCAAACAGCCGAAGGTACCTTTATTAATAAAAAACAAGATTACAAGTATGCATACAGGGAGAGACAGCGTAACCTTATGCAAAAGGTAGGCTGCTCTGCCCCTTACAATTTTCCCCAAGCTTATAAAGGTTAAAGCCACAAAACGTCATATTGATTACGCAAGTTATTTGTCCTTTTCTGGTAAATTAATATTGCGAATCAGCAAGCTATTTTAACATATATCATGCGTTTTGGCAGTGATTGAGCTGGTCATTCTGTAACTCCACCTTGCAGTTACCGTAAGCAGGCAATATTTGCTGCACTATACTTGCCTAAAGCTGAACTAGCACTCAAGTGACCCCTTGTACCTCTCCTAGTTCCTCTTCTGTCAGTGTTCCATACCTTGCTTTCTCATATCTAGTTTCTCCACACCCAGTGCACACCCAGTGCCACAGTATGCACTACACTATACTTTGAGAACTAAAACCATGGCTTTTATTTTGCATTTATTTAGCTTGCATGGCCTGTAAACTAATAAAGCTAAAAGCATATAATTGTTGAAATATTATATGTTAAAATCACAGATGCTTATATCAATGGCAGAGCTCTGCAGCAGGGACTGACAGATTACTATTTTTAATCAAGGCCCTGGCACAGAAGACCACCAGTGACAGCAACCTCTAAAAGGCTCTGGTGGCAAGATGAGATCCCATATAAACAGTTGCAAAGCTCTATCCAATGAGACGGGGGGTGGGGGGTTATGTTCCCTTACACTTGGTACTTTAAATGACTTCTTTTTGGAGCAGCTAGCCCTGGAACCCACAAGACGAGAGGCAAGTCTTGATTTAGTCCTAAGTGGAGCACAGGTTCAGGTCCAAGAGGTGAATATAGCTGGACCACTTGGTAATAACAACCATAATATAATTAAATTTAACATCCCTGTGGCAGGGAAAACATCATAGTGGCCCAACACTGTAGCATTTATTTTCAGAAAGGGGAACTACAAAAAAATGAGGAAGTTAGTGAAACAGAAATTACAAGGTACAGCATCAAAAGTAAAATCCCTACAACCTGCATGGAAACTTCTTAAAGCCACCATAATAGAGGTGCAACTTAAACATATACCCCAAATTAAAAAAGCAACAACATAGTAATAGAAACAAAAAAAAGCCACCGTGGCTCTCTTAACAAAGTAAGAGAATCAGTGAGAGGCAAAAAGACATCCTTTAAAAAGTGGAAGTTAAAACCTAATGAGGAAAATAGAAAGAAGCACAAACTCTGGCAAATGAAGTGTAAAAATATAATTAGGAAGGCCAAAAAAGAATTGAAGAACAGCTAGCCAAAGACTCAAAAAGTAAGAGCAAAAAAAAAAAAAAGTTAAGTACATCAGAAACCGGAAGCTTGCAAAACAGCCTTTGGGGCCACTGGACGATCGAGATGCTAAAGGAGCACTCAAGGACTATAAGGATATTGCAGAGAAACTACATGAATTATTTGCATCAGTCTTCATAGTTGAAGATGTGAGGGAGATTCCCAAATCTGAGCCATTATTTTTAGGTGGCAGATGTGAAGCAGTGTCCCTGTCATAAACAGATAGTAGGAGTTAATAGAACAGAAGTACTTTACATCTCTTTTGCCTGTAAAGGGTTAACAAAATCAGTGAGCCTGGTTGTCACCTGACCAGAGGACCAATCGGGGACAGGATACTTTCAAATCTTGAAGGAGGGAAGTTTTTGTGTGTGTTGTTAGTGTTTGGTTGTTGTTCACTCTGGGGGCTCAGAGGGATCAGACGTGCAACCGGGTTTCTCTCCAATCTCTCCGATACAGGCTCTTATAAGTTTAAAATAATGAGTACTGGATAGATAAGGCAAGCTACGCTTATGTTTGTTTTCTTTATTTGCAAATGTGTATTTGGCTGGAAGGAGTTCAAATGTGTATTTTGCTGAAAGGATTTTAATTTGTACTTGTGTACTTAGGCTGGGAGGGTATTCCCAGTGTCTATAGCTGAAAGACCCTATAACATATTCCATCTTAAATTTACAAAGATAATTTTTACTATTTTTTCTTTCTTTAATTAAAAGCTTTTCTTGTTTAAGAACCTGATTGTTTTTTAAATCTGGTGAGACCCCAGGGGACTGGGTCTGGATTCACCAGGGAATTGGTGGGGAGAAAGGTGGGAAGGGGGAGAGAAAGGTTATTTTCTCTCTGTGTTAGGATTACTTTCTCTCTCAGGGAGAGTCTGGGCACGGAGAGAAGGAGGAGGGAAGGTGGATTTTCCTCTCTGTTTCAAGATTCAAGGAGTTTGAATCACAGTGATCTTCCAGGGTAACCCAGGGAGGGTAAGCCTGTGAGAGGCAACGGTGAGGGAAAGTGTTTACTTTCCTTGTGTTAAGATCCAGAGGGTCTGGGCCTTGGGGGTCCCCGGGCAAGATTTTGGGGGGACCAGAGTGTACCAGGCACTGGAATTCCTGGTTGGTGGCAGCGCTACAAGTACTAAGCTGGTAATTGAGCTTAGAGGAATTCCTGCTGGTACCCCACCTTTTTGGACGCTAAGGTTCAGAGTGGGGAATTATAGCATGACAGTCCCAGATTGTGGTGTTGTAAGGAGGCACCCTGGCTCCCCGCCACGCCTGAGAGGGACGAACCAGAGCAGGTGCCTCAGTGAGCGGAGTCAGCACGGCCTGTCCCCGCCCCCCAGAAGTCAAGGGGCGGGACAGGAAGTATAAAAGCCCGGCCCCAGCGCTCAATTGGGCGCAGGCTGCTGGAGAGGACAGACGCTGGTGCCCGGGCTCCCGCCAGGCCCAGCCTGCCCCGTACCCACTACCCGGAGGAACGTTGGCCTGACCTGCCGTGTGCCCGATACCCCGAGGAGTGGCCTGAGCTTCCCCACGACCGGTACCCGGAGGAGCCCATGGTCTGGGACCCCCCCAGACGACGCTGGCAAGGACCAGGTACCCAGAGAGGGGGAGGTTGGAAGTAGCCCGGGGGTAGCCGACCTTGGTTTGGCTCCTGAAGAGCCCGAACCCATGTCAGTGTGTTGCGGCCAGGATCCCCACTGACCGCAGCGGGTCTTGACCGCTGCTAGGGCCCCGGGCTGGAAAGCAGTGGAGTGGGAGGGCCTGCGTTCCCCCTGCCACCCGTAACTGGGTGGCAGACTCCCCCTCTTCCCGCCTATTGCCACTGCTCGGTCCTGATCCAGAGGGCCAGAGCTAACTAGACTTGTGTTTGGTGCCCCGCCCGGACCAAGGGCTGGGCCCCGTTGACTTTGCCACTGCTCGGTCCTGATCCAGAGGGCCAGAGCTAACTAGACTTGTGTTTGGTGCCCCGCCTGAACCAAGGGCTGGGCCCCCTTTGACTTTGCCACTGCTCTGTCCTGATCCAGAGGGCCAGAGCTAACTAGACTTGTGTTTGGTGCCCCGCCCGGACCAAGGGCTGGGCCCCGTTGACTTTGCCACTGCTCTGTCCTGATCCAGAGGGCCAGAGCTAACTAGACTTGTGTTTGGTGCCCCGCCCGAGCCAAGGGCCCGGGCTGATACTGTGTTTGCTCAGCCCCTGCTAGAGCTCTGAGCTTGAACTGCTACTGCCCTGCCCTGCCAAGGGCCTGGGCTGATACTGTGTTTGCTTAGCCCCTTCTAGAGGCCTGAGCCTGAACTGTTACTGCCCGCCCTGTCCAAGGGCTGAGGCCTATTTACTTTGAAAGCCCTGACCCCGGCTAGAGGGCCGGGGCTCTACCTTGTTTGCAGACCCTGTACCCCCTCAACACCTGCGGTGGGGCTAAGCCTACCCGGACTGCAGCGTGCTAGGAGGCGCCCTGGCTCCCCGCCGCGCCTGAGAGGGACAAGCCCCGACACCCCCAGCTTACAGGTATCTTAGAGGTTTTGGAAAAAAATGATAAACTAAACAGGAATAAGTCAGCAGGACCAGATGGTGTTCACCCAAGAGTTCTGGAGGAACTCAGATATGAATTTGTAGGACTACTAACTGTAGTTTATAACCTCTCATTTAAATCAGCTTCTGTACCAAATGACTGGAGGATAACTAATGTGATGCCAATTTTTTTAAAAAAAGAGCTCCAGAGGTGACCCTGGTAATTACAGGCCAGTAACCCTGACTTCAGTACTGGGCAAACTTGTTGAAACTAAAGAACAAAATTGTCAGACACATAGATGGACATAATTTGTTGGGGAAGAGTCAACATTGCTTTTGTAAAAGGAAATCATGCCTCACCAATCTACTATAATTCACTGAGGGGGTCAACAAACATGTGAACAAGGGGGATCCAATGTGTACTTAGATTTAGTGTACTTAGATTTCCAGAAAGCCTTTGACAAGGTGCCTCACCAAAGGCTCTTCAGCAAAGTAAGTAGTCATGGGATAAGAAGGAAGGTCCTCTAGTGAATTGGTAACTGGTTAAAAGATAGGAAACAAAGGGTAGGAATAAAAGGTCAGGCTGCGAAGAGCTACAAAAGGATTTCTCAAAACTGGGTGACCGGGCAACAAAATGACAGATGAAATTCAATGTTGATAAATGCAAAGTAATGCACATTGGAAAACATAATCCCAAATATACATATATAATGATGGGGGTCTAAATTAACGGTTACCATTCAAGAAAGAGATCTTGGAGTCAGAGAATAGTTCTCTGAATTATCCACTCAATGTACAGCAGCAGTCAAAAAAGCAAACAGAATATTGGGAATAATAAAGAAAGGAACAGATAATAAGACAGAAAATATCATATTGCCTCAATATAAATCCCTGGATAGAAAAAGAAGGGGATGTGGTAAAAACTCCCCTTCCCCCCGGATAATTATGGAATAAGTATGGGGTTACCTGCACTGTATGCTGTTATCTGCCGGTGAGTACCAGACATCTAATAATAAAATTGTAGTCTAATTAAACCCATTTAAACTGCCTCCTGTCCTTTCAGTACTGCCAGACAATGACCACCTTGCACCTTTAAGTGGGGCAAGGTGGTATTTGGCTGGCTGGCCGAATGAAGGAAATGGTGCTTTATGGCCAGAGAGGAGATGAAAACTGTTGAAAAGCGTACAACGTGGTCGCTGTCTCATCCCCTAGGAATGCAAGGTTTAAAAGGGGCAGCCCTGCCCCTGAAGCTCCATTTTACATAGAGCAGTCTGAAGCAGAACCCACCCTCCCTCCCCTTTATGTGGTAAAATACCAGGTGGGGTCAAGACATGCTGTGTGCATTACGCTAGCTGCCCCTTTTTTAGCGGGGCTGGGAAGGAATTTTTTCCCTTACCACCATATTGGCTTGGGTGGAGTTGGGTTGTTTTTTTTGCCTTCCCCACAGCAGGTTCATGGAGGGCTCTGTTCATGCATGGCATGAAGGGCAGTAGGCCATATATCACAACTCATCATTTAAGTGTAGGATGGAGGTACTTCATAGGAAAGGTCTACAGTTCTCGGATAAATAGAGTGGCCAGACAGCAAGTGTAAGAAATCGGAATGGGAGTGGGGGGTAATAGGAGCCTATATAAGACAAAGCCCCAAATATCGAGACTATTCCTATAAAATCGGGACACCTGGTCACCCTAAAAATAAATGGCTTGGAAAAGGACTTAAAAAGAGGTGTTCATTAAATGAATGAACGGTGGGTGATTGGGGACTCCTATGATTGATATGGCAGGGAGCCAACCCCCCATTGTTATAGCCCACCTTAAACTTCCTGGGGGATAGGGGGGTGGACAGTAAAGTCCCAGCAATGGATTTGCTGGAAGGACCTGGAAGGAAAAAGAGGAGGAGCTGGTAAAAGCCCACCTGGATAATTATGGAATAAACATGGGGTTACCTCCACTGTACACTTTTATCTGCCAGATAGTCCCAGACATCTAATAATAAAGTTGCAGACTAATTAAACCATGTCAAATGTCTCCTGTCCTTCTTTTGGTATATCC
Organism: Gopherus flavomarginatus; assembly: GCF_025201925.1. Classification (NCBI taxonomy): domain Eukaryota; kingdom Metazoa; phylum Chordata; order Testudines; family Testudinidae; genus Gopherus; species Gopherus flavomarginatus. The sequence continues at coordinate 300,116,606 of NC_066617.1, read as the reverse complement.
AGACAAGCACTTATTGCTTATTCATAGTTTTTACATCACTGATCACACAATAACTTCATTTTACAAAATATTCATCTTTCCTCCTTCTTTTATTTTTTACTTTTGACCAATTCTTCTTTAAAGACAGACATTATAGTTGTGAAGATATTATTTCTAATATGAACCAATGTTGTATTGTTTTCCTAAGTCTACAGGCAAATAGAATGACACGGCAGCTCTAGGAGCGGTGTGAACTGTGAATCCTAAGGATGAAAATTTAAATGTCAAGATCATTAACTATCTCTCTATTCAACATCTTGTTATATGTACTGTTTTACAGCATGGTTAGAATAATTTAAAAGGACTTGACACAACAATAGGAATAACTTTGCATATAGTTAAAAAAAATTTGCAAACAAAGATGACATGGTGCTTCTCTAATGATTTCTCATCTCCAAATAGTCATCCCTGCTATCAGAAACACAGGTTTTCCAACTGTACTTCAATCAAGGCAACAGCACCAAAACTGTCAGTCTTGGGAACGAGGTGGAAATCTAAGCAATCTAGAAACCCACCCAGTGAGATGACTTCTGGTGTTAAAATACATCTCAAGACTTTTGTAGTTAGAGACATACTGGTAGTAGTGGCCCTTAGCTTTGCTTATGTTTTGTAATCACCATACACTACATTTGTGTGTGATGCTATATAACGTATGGACTGTTTGAAATTTAGTAGCACTGGCAGAAGTCTTTTGGTCCAATTATAAATCAGTATTGTGTTCCATTGCCAAATGAGAGTTATAAATTAAAATGCAGGTTTAAGTGGTTTCACTAGGAGTGGAACATGGATGAAACTGTAAAAGGAAAAATGTAATTTATTATACATCTGCTGTTCATAAATAAGCTGGCCAGTATGTAATGGATGGAGATACCAGGAAAACATTGTTGAAGGAAGAAAACAAGAAAAAGAGCTACTTAAAAATAAAACACCTGAGTTGGAAATCTTTCTGATGATATATAACACTTGGAATATAATGGCAGCTACTTAGATTTTTTTTTTTAAACAGTTGTGAGATTAAGTTTCTGAAGCAGCTTTGTTTGATAAGATTTGGAAATTCTGGAGGGCTGTTGACTTATCACTAGAACACAGCTTATCATGTAAATGTGATGCATTCAAATTTCAAAAGATAAGAGACAGGCACATTTATAATCTCAGTGAAAAAGACACTCACTGGGTGAGATGAGAAAACCCTGAAACTTGATTCTATTTATTGACTTTCGACAGCTATAGAGGAATACAAAATAAATTAAGCATGAATTTGAAGAAAATAAAAAGGATTCAAAATATTGCATTGTTTCTGGAGGAATCATTCATCATACTGATACACAGTCTATCATTGATAGAAGTGAACCATTTTGCACTGCTTAAACAGTGTAAAACCCTTTGTTACTCTTTTAACCTCATTGCACCTCACCTCACCAAACACCAGTCCATCTCATACCAGCAAGTAGAAGATGGCTCCTAGGATTCCAATAGGTCAGGGGTTCACAAACTTCTTTCGTGGTTTGTTCAGGGTAAGCTGCTGGCGGGCCGTGAGATGCTTTGTTTACCTAAGCGTCCACAGGTATGGCTGCTCGCAGCTCCCAGGCCACCACTTCCTGCAGCTCCCATTGACTGGGAACAGCGAACTGTGGCCACTGGGAGCTGAGAGCAGCCGTACCTTCAGATGCTCAGGTAAACAAATCGTCTCACGGCCCACCAGTGGCTTATCCTGAACAAGCCACAAACCAAGTTTGGGAACCCCTGCTCTAGGGTGTAAGAGATGCACATATCGGCCCGAATTCTCATAAATGGCCTCTGATTTTGGATGCTGAACTTGAAGCACCTGATTGAGTTTCACAAGTGCTGAACACCCACTTTAAGTGAACATGAACCGCCAATGCTCAGCATCTCCAAAAATGTGGTCTAACATTTCTTGAGATAGGCTTCCAAAGACTGAGGCAGTGGAAATGGCAGACAATTTTTTAAAAAATTGGTCATTGTTTTTTGAGATCCTTCCATGCACACCTCAAAACAGGTATTCATGCAGCTCTGAGAAGAGGTGTGCTCTGTGAGATCTGCGTTCAACAGGACTGCTTTTGTTCTCCTTGCTGTTGTGAGGGAAATCTTCTGGAGATGATTTGGGAATCCCATTTGGGTTATAAACCTGAATGTGATAATTTGCTTCTAATTTGCTTCTAATTTCAAACTCAAGATGTTTGAATGGACTTGGAGTATAATTCCTACTTATTATATAAAGATCAGAATAAGTGACAGCAGAAGTTGCCCTAAAAACTTCTATTTCTCATATAGAACATGCCAAACATAGCTGTTAATAATTGAAATGTTTTGATTTAGAGTCACAGGAGATTTTTTTTAGTAAAACCACCTAAGGATTCAAACTAGAGCTAATGGAGTGAGTCATAAAAATGTGGATCCTAATGTTGGACACACCCATACACAACGTTCAGGATTGTTTGGCTCCACTGTTTTTGTTTGGCTCAGGGAATAGAGGGTGCAAGATTCAAAATTAGTTTCCTGATCCATTTTCAGAGACGCCCATAGCTGTTTGGGATCCAATCCATGACCCACGAATAATTCGAATGAAAGTAGAGATTCATAGACTGCTGTAGAATATTTCAAACAAGGTGGACATCATCTTTAAATATCCTTTGTCGTGTTTCCCCTTTCTGTAGAAAAGAGGAACTGCACTCAGACATTTTCAATATCTATTTTCTGTACATTGGGGTTTTTTTTCTGAGCAAAATCACAAAAGGGCTGGCACAGTATACTATAAATAGCTTACATTCTCTAAACTCATAATTTATAGTAAAACTTAAAGCAACAGTTAGCAGCCATAAATTAAAGTATTAAATATCTGATGACGGCATTTTTTACTAAAACATTGTAAGGTCTGATTTCTGTGAGACTATTAATATACATGATATCTTTAAAATATATAATTAGCAGAATTCTGACTTGTGCTTTACATTTTGCTAGTGATTCAGCTCTGCAAGTAAATGCTTTTTACCACATGTTCTTTACAGAAAGGTTAAGATAAGTAACACTTTTCTTTTTGTTTTACTATATTCACCCTATTTCTGGTTTACTTTATCTGTTTTAGATACAAGCACTAGTAGCTAGATTCTCTGAATTAGGAAGGGAGAAGACCTGGATTCTGTTCCTTGATCTGCAATTGGGTGCCCTTGGGCAAATCATTTTGCTTCTCTGTGCCTCAGTTTCCCCATCTGTAAGTTGGTAGTAATAATACTGACCTCTTTAATAAAGCATTTTGAGATCCATGGATTAAAATATAGTTATTACTGTTTTAAATTAATCCTGCATAGATTTTCACATCTGATGTGACAGAACAAAAATGATTATTTTTTGTTTTGTTTTGCTTTGGCTTTTTTTCTGATATTACTCCTGACAATGAAGGAATTCAAATGCAGGTATTTATTTGAGAGTTGTTTTGGTTTTTACTTGCCATTTCATAGAATCATAGAATATCAGGGTTGGAAGGTACCTCAGGAGGTTATCTAGTCTAACCCCCACATTTGTGTGTGTGTGTGTGTCTGTGTGTGTGTTTGTGTGTCTGTCTGTCTGTGTGGGATTGATAGTTAACAAAAGAAAAACAATATTTAATACATACAATTCTAGTTTAGTCCTTCATTGCAGCACACGTACAATAATGATGACATTTATCATTTCATTATAACATAATTGCATGAGATCATAAAATCAAGGTTAAAAGTGATGCAGTGCTGACCTTTAATAAAAATGTAGTGGTTTTAATAATCAACAAATGAATAGTGTGAATTATATTAGAATCATTCTTTTGTGACTAAATAATCTCCCCTCCCCTTATTATGAACAACATTACAAGTGAGTATCCAGGAAATGAAAAGCTAAAATCTATGGGAAAGGTAATGATCTTTGAAAATTTTCTCTAATGAGTAATTTGTGGCTCAGTCGATTTCAAGAGATTATTGGTTTTCAAAATGGATGCTATCAACTGAGGAGATAATGGAAATCATTAGGGCTGCATAAAGTAAAACAACAGATTTGTTATGTGGAGTACTATTAGATGAGCCTCTATTTCCCACACAATTTAGAAGTCCATTTTTTTCTTAAGCTGAACTGCTGTGTTAGTCCTTATATTATGGGGCAAACTCTGGTACAACTGAAGGCATGGCAAAACTACCTTTAACTTTGGTGGGACAAAGATTTGGCTTTTTGTAATCTTGAAAAGTACTGAAATCACTGAGAGTTGCAAGTGTGTGACACCTCTCATGATCTTTCCATGTTGTAAGTTACAGATTTATCACGTTGAAAGGAGAGGAAGAAGATTTTTCTTCATTACTCAACCCAGGGGTGAAAGTAAGGCAGTATGGGCCAGTACTGGTAAAAAGTGGCTTCCAGTACCAGCCCATACACCTGATTTTAATGCGCTGATGCGGCAGTGCTTTAAGGACCCTGCTAACATCACTTCCCCTTCCCCGCCTCCCCCCCGGGCCACCAAACGGTGGGGGGCAAAAGGAGCAGCTGCCCCAGGACCAGTGATTTAAAAGGGTCCAGGGCTCCAGCTGCTGCTGCTGCTACCGCGGCAGTGTCCAGAGCCCCGGCCCTTTAAATTGCCTCTGGAGCTCTGGGTGGTGAGGGCGAGGCAGTGCAGATGGCCGGGCTGGGGGATGCTGATGCCCAGCCCTGCCCCTTCTGCCCAAGACCCCGCCCCTTTCGGAGGGGCAGAGCCGGCTCCCATACCAATAAGAGTTCATTTTATTTTCATCCCTGACTAAACCATACACAATATTTTACAGAAATTCTACCCATAATCCATTCTGGTGCCATCTATAAGCCTCTGTCACAATCAGTGCCACATTGCACTAGGTGCTGTACAAAACATAGAAAGACATGGTCCAAGCCTCGAAGACTTTCCAGTGTAATTCGGAGCTTACTACACTACTGTAGATGATCCAAAGTCTGAAAAATAACTACAAAATATTGCAATCAAAGGTACAATATGGTCCTCAGATTTGTTTTTTTATGTCAATATCTATTTTTTTCTCTTTTTAAAACTTTTGTTTTTTTCTTTCTTTTTACTGCTGTTACTTCTAGGTCAAAGCACACAGGGAAACTAATATCAGAGATACCTCTCTGTGCTAAACACTTGCAAAGATGACTTCTATAATTGTGACCATCGTTGTACATATTATGTTTTAAATCAATTGTTTGTTTTATATTTTACTTCAAATATGGAGTTTTCCTTCAAAATTATACTGTTTCCAGTTATGAGCCTATTGTAGGAAGGCTCCAGGATACTGCAACTTCATTTTGTGCAGAATATTATGATACAGAAAATATGTGATGAATATATAGGAACAGTTGGCAACATTTTGATTAAAGTTGCCACAGAATACACTGCTTGCTCATGACACCAGGGATGTCCTGGCACATAGCAGAGTTAAGGAAATAGCTCCCATAACAGAGACAGTCATGAAAAGTTAAAATAATTATTTGGCTTATTATGAATAGTAATGGGGGTAATTTGGGATCAGGAAGAAAAAAACAAACATGTTCAGTTTTGCTGAATAGTTTGGAGTGAGGCTCAGTAATTAGAACCTTTTATTTGTTTATTTAAAGTGAACATTGACCTAAAACTGGGGTTATTCTGTTATTATATTTGTTTGACAGAGGATCATATAATTTTCAACACCCAAATATGTCCTACATTGTCATGTCTTAGCTAAAGAACACAACTTCTAACAGTACACCCCACTGCTCTAGTACTACTTGTGCTGGTGTTAAGGATGAGCTCAATTCTTAGTGTGGGATCAGGGCCTGCTCCAGGCACCAGCTTAGCAAGCAGGTGCATGGGGTGGTCAATTCGAAGGGGTGGCATGTCCAGGTCTTAGGCGGAAATTCGGCAGAAGAAGTGGTGTGGTTGAGCTGTCGCCGAAGTGCCGCTGCTCGTCTTTTTTTTTGCCACTTGGGGTGGCAGAAAAGCTGGAGCTGGCCCTGTGTGGGACAGAAACCTACACAGCATAGGAACCTGTAGAAGAGTGTGTTATCAGTTAAGCCAGACCAACAGAACTAAATTATCTATCAACCCTTCTGTCACTAAACAAACCAAGAATTTATTATTTAAAAATAAGTGTTGACAGAAGCTATCAAACAGAATCAAGAAAAAAAACAGTGATTTAAATAAAATCCCATAGCTGGAAAAGTGTAAGGTTAAGAAAATGGAGCTGATCAACTGGGGAGGGAGAATTACGTAGGGTTGGCTAAAATCTGTGAATTACTTCAATATTCCAACACACCTACCCTCATTAGAGACAGGCTATCCTACTAGTAAATGCAACCCTGCCATTGTTAAATATCTGTTCTAATAGTCCCAAACTCATGTCATACTATTTTGTTTTTATGCTGCCTGCATTGTAATCCTCCAATTTTTTTCAGTATTAAAATATCATATATACGTATAAAACCATCTTCTCAATGACAATTGATTCTATAATCATTGACAAAAATCACAAAAACAATTCCCTCATTCATTTTTCAAACAGTGGCTGTTTAAATGCACCATCACTTTCTCATCATCTATGATACAATAGCTACTCTATTTGAGAATGAGATCTAAATGTGTTGGAATGCAACAGTTTATTCCTATGAGAATTTCTATGATGTTAACATTACAAATGATTCACGCTAGATCTTCATGACTTGAGACCTGATTAAATACCGTGTCTTTCACAGAAGGGAAAAGCATTCAAATCATTTTGCTGTTGTACAAATTGTTAACCCTGCAGTGTTAACTATGTTGGTGAGGATGGTATAGGCCAGCAATACCTTGCAGCTAATTAGCAGGATCTTGGACCCTTATCCGGTATCTATCACCTAGGGGTTAGAAAGGAAAGATAGCATACCTCCGTGTCCGCTGATGCAAACAGATAAAGAAGAGAGAAGAATAAAGTAAGCAGATAACAGCTTTTATTTAAATAGATAATAAGAAACAACAGTGAGATGTGGTTTGACTGTGTTTAAAACCCAGGCCCAACAAAATAAGTACCCTGGCAATAAACAAATAAACCTAAAACCAAAATACCTCCAATACTACACTGTTTCTACAAATACTCCGGTTTCTAGGTGTTGACAGGCAGTAGATGGTATAACTCTGTTGTCACAAGCAACTGATGGATTCTGGGTCTCAACTGCTTCTTAGCAGGAGATCAAAACGACCTGCTGATGCTGAAGAGAGGTCTGGCTCTGCAATCACCTAAGGGTTAGCGATCAACAGGACCTCTATACCCTTCTCTGAAAATGATGTGGAATTCAGAGATTGGTAAGCACAGTCAGAGTTCTTAATGCTTATGCAGCAAAGAATTCTGTGGCACCTTATAGACTAACAGACGTTTTGGAGCATTCTTTGCTGCTTTTACAGATCCAGACTAACACGGCTACCCCTCTGATACTTAATGCTTATGTCTTTCTTTACTTTGCAGATAATGATCTTCTGATCTTCTGGTCCATGTCTCTGTGTGAACACCAGAGTACTGTGGTTGCCTCTAGGATGGACAGCAACTAGTCAGCGGGCACTCAAGAGTTTATATAGGCACAAGCGCACTAAAGTTCAGAGGTAAAACTGTCAGCTCCCCTGCAGGAATCTGTTTGAACCAATTCTGTGCTGATCCTTAGATGCCTTTCCCACCAAAGTTCCAAAACAGCGTGAAAACTTCAATAAGAAACAAAACAAAGATAGATTCAAGCTGTTGTTTGGCAGGCACGCCATTCTGAATTTCAGACTCCACCTCTAATATGTGGTCAAATACCTTAACCAAATGTAAAGGCATAAAGCAGGAGTTGGTAACCTCTGGCACATAGCTTGCTAGGGTAAGTACCCTGGCGGGCCTGGCCGGTTTGTTTACCTGCCACGTCTGCAGGTTCGGCTGATCACGGTTACCACTGGCCACGGTTCACTGTCCCAGGCCCATGGGAGCTGCGGGAAGCAGCAGTCAGCACATCTCTCAGACCATGTCGCTTCTGCAGCCCGCATTGGCCTGGCATGGTGCACCATGGCCTGTGGGAGCCGTGATTGGCTGAACCTGCAGCCATGGCAGGTAAACAAACCAGCCTGGCCTGCCAGGGTGCTTACCATGGTGAGCCACACGCCAAAGGTTGCCAATCCCTGGGACAGATAATGAGACAGATAATATCATACTGGCTTTATATAAATCCATGGTACATCTTGAATACTGCATGCAGATGTGGTCACCCCATCTCAAAAAAGATACATTGGAATTGGAAAAGGTTCAGAAAAGGTCAACAAAAATTATTAGGGGTATGGAACTGCTGCCATATGAAGAGCGATTAATAAGACTGGGACTTTTCAGCCTGGAAAACAGACAACTAAAGGGGGATAAGATAGAGGTCTATAAAATCATTATTGGTGTGGAGAAAGTGAATAAGGAAGTGATCTTTACTCCTTCTCATAACACACTAACTTGGGTTCATCAAATGAAATGAATAGGCAGCAGGTTTAAAATAAACAAGAGGAAGTATTTTTTTCACACAACACACAGTAAATCTGTGGAACTCCTTTCCAGAGGATGTTGTGAAGGCCAAAACTATCACAGGTTTCAAAAAAGAACTAAATAAGTTCATGGAGGATAGGTCCATCAATGGCTATTAACCAGGATGGGCAGGGATGGTATCCCTATCCTCTGTTTGCCAGAAGCTGGGAATGGGTGACAGAGGATGGATCACTTGATAATTACCTGTTCTGTTCATTTCCTCCAGGGCATCTAGCACTGGCCACTGTAGGAAGATAGAATACTAGGCTAGATGGATTTTTGGTCTGACCCAGTATGGCCGTTCCTATGTTCTTATGAGAAAAGTAGACTGAGGGGGGACCCAATAAGAATCTTCAAATAAGTTAAGAGCTATTATAAAATGATGGTGATCAATTGTTCTCCATGTCCACTGACAGTAGGACAAGAAGTAATAGGCTTAATCTGCAGAAAGGGAGAATTAGGTTGGATAATAGGGAAAAAGCTTTCTAACTATAAGCATAGTTGAACACTGGAATAATCTTCCAAGGGATGTTGTGGAATCCCCATCACTGGATCATCTAGGTATACTTGGCCCAGCCTTAGCACAAAGGGCTGAACTATAGGATCTCTCAAAGCCCTTTCCTGCCCTACATTTCTGTGATTCTGTGATAGAAATATATAAAACAATGAATGGTGTAGAAAAGGTAAATCATGAATTCCTATTACTAACACAAGAACAATGCAACGTTCTATAAAATTGAAAGGCAGCAAACATAAAGGGATTTTTACAGTGTGCAATTCACCTGTGAAACTCATTGCCATAAGGTAAGACAAAGAGCTTAGTAGTATTCAAAAATAAAAAAGGATTAGAGATTGCTATTGATAACACTGGTCTACAATTTTTGAGAAGTCATCTGCTCCAGAGATAAAATGTGATATTTATTATGTATATTGATGTGCTGAATTCAAATATGACAATTAAAACAACTGATTGGCTACTGTTTCTAAGATATTTAAGTTTTTACATTTTATGTCTATGTATATTGTGTAGATAGTAGAGTTTTAATCATAAATTGTAAACCTAGGTCTTTTCATGTGTTTATGGTTGCTTTACATGATAATATTTCACCTGTCCTGTTTATGTAACACTTTAAAAATCAGCAAAAGAGTTATATAAATAAAAAATTTATAATGAAACAAAAGGCAAAAAACTATTATGTACATAGTTCAGTCCTATTCAGTGTCTACTCGGCGCTTCTTGGCTTGTCTCTTGTATTCATTACATGGAGCATCTCTTGTCACTGTCCAGCAATAGTCTGCAAGCATTGATGGGCTCCATTTGCCCTGACAGCCTGCCAGGAGATTCCACTGCTGTAGTCTGGAGCCCAACAGCTCTGCCTTACTCTTGGGTAGTTCCAAATCCCTGACAAGGTCATTCAGTTCACCTTGTGTTAAGAGGTGTGGTTCAGAGGAAGAGGATGGGAGAAAATGTGGGTCCTGTGACATTGATGGTTCAGGACCAGAAGTTTCATCCTCTTCCTCTTTCTTGTTTGACTCAAGTGAGAATGATTCTGGTGCATCAGGAACCAGCAGTCCTTCTCTGTGGGGTACTGGGCGTATAGCTGATGGAATGTTTGGATAATGCACAGTCCACTTTTTCTTCTTTGACACACCTTTCCCAACTGGAGGCACCATGCAGAAGTAACAATTGCTGGTATGATCTGTTGGCTCTCTCCAAATCATTGGCACTGCAAAAGGCATAGATTTCCTTTTCCTGTTCAACCACTGGAGAAGATTTGTTGCACAAGTGTTGCAGCATATGTGTGGGGCCCACCTCTTGTCCTGATCTCCAATTTTGCAGCCAAAATAAAGGTGATAGGCTTTCTTAACCATAGTGGTTATACTGCGCTTTTGTGATGCAAAAGTCACTTCACCACAAACATAGCAGAAGTTATCTGCACTGTTCACACAAGTACGAGGCATCTCTGCTCACTTTGGCTAAACAGAAATGTGTCCCTTTGCAAAATCGAACGCTGACAAAGAAGAGAGCATGACACTATATGATTTCTAGAGCTGATATAGGGCAATTTGTTCAGCAGAGTGATATGATTGCATCATCCATGACTTCTAGGAATAACATGATGCAATTCATATCATGTATGACGCAATACCAGCTTCAGATTGTATTGCCTAAAAAGCAAGTACTGTCCAAACCCAGTCATAGATTTATTCATAGATCCAGTCAAAGATGTATTTTAGTCATTTCTGGTTTAAATTGAGATCCCTTCCCTTTATAACTCACTTATCCTCCGCCATTCCCAAGTCAAGGGTCGTATATATTGACCCAATAGCATATCTTGAAAACTAGAGTCAATCAACAATTTTAAGCATCATTTTCGTTCTCAGTGACCCAGAATTAGTAAAGTTGGACTACATTTATTTCAGAAGCATTTTGGCTGTAGAGCAATGTAATGAGAATATTTACAGTTACAATACATAGGATTCATTTTTGTAAAAATGATATTATCCGTTATGCTTTAGAGCATGACACCACCACTAACTAATCTGATTTCCCTATGGTCAAGTTATTCCATCATTGTCCTATATGGAATTTAATGAAACTTCTTAAGCATCTGATACTAATCACTGCTGGAGAAAGGATACTTGACTAAATGGACTGCTGGACTAATCTGATATAGAAATTCCTACATTCCCTAAACCTGGAGCTGAGTGTGGGAAGTGTCAAATTTGAGCACCTTCAGCTGAGCTTGAGGACTAGGTAGGCCAGCCTCGAGGCTGATTAATGAGCTCAGCTTGGTCATGGTAGGATACACCTCTTTGGCTGGCATACTTGTTTGGCAGAAGAGAGACAGCAGGCCTGCTTTTAAGTGGGTTACTTGCAGCTCAGTACTTCTGCCTGTAGTTGTGATAGCCCTTGCCTCTGCTTTGTTTATGCCCTGCTTTTCTCCTGCCTTAATTCTATCCTTGCCTTTTCCTGTCCTGCTCCGTCCCTGTTTCTGCCCCATTCCTGCTTCGTGCCTGTCTTGCTCCAGCCCTACATTCTTTGCCAGCTTAAGTGTCCAATTCTGATGCTTGGCTCTGGTTCCTGGCTCCTGGGTCTGGCTCCAACCCCTGGCCCCCTCAGCCTGGTTCTAACCATTGACTGCCAATGCTCGTCTCTGACAGGGAGGAAAAGGGCTGGGATCAGTTTCAGGAACAGGCTTCAGTGCCCTGGACCTAGACTGAGTCAGGAGGATTCAACATGGTCCCTTGAAACTCCTCCTTTTCTCACACTGCTGCTGACTTCTAACAGCTACTCTCCCTAGAGCATTGATTCACACTTAATTATATTGGAAAGGTTATCTGTGAAATTATAGGGCTAGAATTATGGGTGGAGAGGAAATGTAAGGTTAGATTCTGACAAAATTGAAGGCTTTGTTACAAGTTTACAGTGGGAAAAGAAACTATTTTAGAAATGTTTTAAGTATTGGAAAAATGTGACTGCACTATATTCTGTATCACTCTGCCTTTAAACTCCTGTACTGAACATCCCAGAAAACCAACAGCCTGAGAAAGAGAGGGCACTCTAACTAATGGAGCTGGAATGCTTTTCACAAATGTAAACAAATACATGTTGAGAACAATTCATCATTTCGGGGCTTTTATGATTATAATAATAATGTAGGTCAAGTTTTGTTCCTGTCCTTTTTACTCTCTCTCATCCTTGCTTGTCAGTGTGAATAAGTAAAGATATCTGCGTTTTCCCTTCACTAAAATTATTTTTAATTACAAAAATGTTGAAAATTTGAAAAAAAATTATTTGGGTTTTTTTTGGTGGAACACAAAATCTCACTGAAATTTAAAATGAAATAAAAAAATGTTTGTGTGTGTAGTGAGAAAGAGAGACAGATATTTACCTTTTTGTTCAACCTACTATTATATTAACAAAGGTAGAAAATTCTATTGGTCAGAGCCTGGAAAAAGAGACAGCAGGACTTTGAGTCCAAATTAAAGAGATCAGACAAAGTCATGATTATAGCTGCAGGGAAGGATGGGAACATAACCAGGCCCAGAGGACTGGATGATAGAAGGGGTGGAATTAAAAACAACAACAACAATACAATCACAAGGGGGCTATTGGGAATAGAGTAGAAGGGAAAAAAATTCAAGAAAAAATATGATGTAAAATATTAATAAATGTATGGCTAAGAACCATAGGGCCAAATTCTGCTACTGTTAGTCATATTTTGTATCACATTACTTTGCAAGTAGCCAGATTCTGCTACCTTTACCTTGGTAATACCTTACTACTCCCACCGTAATCAATCAGATTACTTATAAGTAAGATGCTGCTTATCTGAGTAAAGGGATCAGAGAAAGCTACTATCAAGGTTAGGAAGGCTGGCAGAATCTGGCCTATTGACTTGAGCCATGAAAGTAAGGAATTTCACGGTGTGACTAAGGGGATCAGAATCTGGCTTAGAAATGGGTGTGAATGACATGCTGAAGAAGTGGAAGGAGCAACTAACAGGAAGGTATTAGAGAAAGCAGGTAACTTCCAGGATAGTTGTTCCTGCTTATGTGAGGCACAGATTTATTCTAGTTACTTCAATATACATGGAGTCAATTTCTGCTCTTCATTACACCATCCGAAGAAGTGGGTATTCACCCAGGAAAGCTCATGCTCCAATACGTCTGTTAGTCTATAAGGACCTTTGCTGCTATTACACCATTGTAATTCCATTGATTTCAGCCCAAATTATGGAGTTTTGCCAGTGTAAACAGTACAGAATTTGGCCCATTGATTTAATAGGGAGGTTTCCTAAGTTATCCAGTAAGATATTGAATAAGATGTAGGATTTTACCCATTTGGCCATTGTCATTACTACACCGGGGATAACTTTATTTAGACTTGTCTATTATTAAGGTTAGGTACGTTTCTGTATGAAAGTGTAGGTAACATTAACAAATTATTCCATTACCTAATTAATAACCTTTAACATATAAATGGGGGAGGGGAGAGATAAAGCTAGAATAATTTAAATGGAAGTTGCTCTGTAATTATCTCCTTTAAAATTGTGTGTGACCTATAACAATGACCTTTTGTGTGTGACCTATAACAATACCCATGATATAAATATATATAAAATTCAAATAAAATTAAGAAACCAACAACAATTCTTAGGGTGGGGTCAACAACCTCTGGCATGTGGCTCACCAGGGTAAGCACCTTGGCAGGCCAGGCCAGTTTGTTTATCTGCTGCGTCAGCAGGTTCGGCTGATTGAGGCTCCCACTGGCCACGGTTCACCACTCCAGGCCAATGGGGGTGGCTGAAAGTGGCAAAGGCGAGGAATGTGCTGGCCGCGGCTTCCCACTGTCCCCATTGGCCTGGGACGGTGAACCACGGCCAGTGGGAGCCGTGATCAGACATACCTGCTGATGCGGCAGATAAACAAACTGATCCAGCCCGCCAGGGTGCTTACCCTGGTGAGCTGCATGCCAGAGGTTGCCGACTCCTTTGTTAGGGTCTTATTCATCAATATTTTACTATCACAGGCAAATCTTCATTAGGTCCCATTATTGTTAATGGAATTTGTGCATGTGAACTACTTTAAAAATTGCTAGAGCTTGAGGAAAAACCTGTCTGGCAAGCTAGTGAATTAATGGGGAAGAAAGGTGAAGAGGAGTGGGGAACTGTGGAAATTAAGGGAATGAAGTAATAATGAACATTAAAGATGTGTATTTCAAATGTTTCCCTCTTTATATATATATAAAACACTTAATCTAATTAGGAGAAGAGCTACCAATTGATTTACCTTTAGTTTCTTTACACCGTTAATAATACATTAGTTGATTTCATGATTAACATTTTAGCTGGAAATCTCTCGATTGAAACAGTCCGGGCTAATTTATAGTTGATGTGGAACAACAGAATTTTTATTCTGATAACTTTTTTATCATGTAGTCTCTTTCTGAATTAACACTGTGCATCTCTCTTTGCCATACCAGAGGCAATGGAACCAAGCTTGCACTCCTTAGGTTAAGCTCTGATCAGGTATTTTGATTGATTCCCATTGGATTGTGGGAATGGCTGAAGCATCATGAACATCCACAATAAGGCAGGGTTCCATGTTCACCAACAAGAAAATATTTTATAACCAGCCTGAATTTGCTGTACTGTGCACCCAAAATTTCAGGTAACATCAATGGGAGTTTTAGGTTTGCAAGAATAGCAGAATAGGGCCCATCAAGTTATGCTTCCCTCATATGCTCAGCTGCTATTAAGGTGTGTAGACTCAGGGTCATGCTAGGATCATTACCTGACACTGGGCAATTAAATAGCAGTATTAACTAAACAGATAGATCATTTACTTTGTAAAGAAACTCCCGAGTTCTACAGCGATATACATTGCCTGCCAGAGGGAGAGTCGGTGGTTAATAGTAGTTGGTTAATACTAAATAATATTCCTTGGCAGTAGATAAAAATGCATTCTGAATAAAGATTGATTGGGCAGACTAAATAATTTATGAAAAATATGTTGTAATGTATGGAGTCTGGCACACCTACCCTAATTATGAACTATTGATGGGAAAGTGGATAAAAGTTTATAAAATGATCCAATCACTTATAACAACAAATATTGATGGGAGAAGTGAAAAAGAGAAGACAGAAAGACTGAATTAATCAAAAGGAAAAGGCCTACTGATATACTCAAGGGATGAGTTAAGACTATGCCTGGTAAATAAGATAAATGTGAGATCAGAAGACAAGAATCAAAATTTGTGAGTCAGAAATTAAGTCTAACTGATGAACAGAAAAAGGAAAAGATGGGTGATTTTGCCCATCACTTCCCTTTGGGAAGACATTGGAATGGGGAGGGAATAATGACTGCTGGCTGGGAGATGGGTGGACAGGAGATAACCATATTCACTAGAATGGCTTCCACCCCCACCATCTCTAGGGATCCTGAGATCCATCATGACATTGTTGGGCTTTTGTCTTCCTGATCCTGAGAGATGTCCTGATCAGACCAGGCCTGTAAGAGGAACCCAGATGACATCAGCACCTCCACCAGGTCTGGCTAAATCCCAAACACCACCTGGGATGTGAGAGTACATTGAATGTGGGAGTAATGAAAAGTTGTTGTTCTTAATGTATGAGCAAAGGGCATTAGAACTGTACTTAGCCTGTGCTGATTGAGGGCATTAAGAGAGAGGGTGGGGACAGTTCTGCTTGATGGTCTGCCTGAGTCACAAGTACTATTTGACCTGTCCCTCTCCAATGTTTAAAGACAGAGCTTATTAGGTTTGAATAGTCTGTTTTGTTACATGATCACTACAGCTGAAATCACTGATAATCAGTTCTAAGTGCTTAGACCTGCTGTGGGACAGTGTTTCTGTGGAAGAGACGGCCCAGTCGGCACTAGCAGCGAGGTTCCCCCACTTGGAGCTAAAATCACTGAGAGCTGGTGGAACCTCAAGAGACCAACTCGCAGAGGTCACAGAGGGGCTGGAAGTAAAAGGTGACAGCACAGGGCCATTGGCAATAGATCAATGGAGTGAACGGTGGCACAACGAACAACAGTGACCAGAGCGAACAGCTAGAGGAACGAGCAAGCTGCCTTCTTGCCCGCCACCTGGGAGGTGAACTCATGTGAAAGCACCTCTGAACTCTGAGTCGCTGCTGAACAAGGACAATACCGGTGACTGTTAATGAGGCTGTTAAGAATGCTGGAGACACAACACATTTCATGCAAACACAAATGGCTGTGGCATCATGCTTTCTATTTAAGCAAGAGCTACCACACACTACAAACTGGAGACCAATGTTAAGTTCATTTTTACTTGTTCATCCTGAAGTTGAACACTGGTTCTGAACAAAACAAATGCTCACCATCTTCCTTCAAGAAACTCAGCTGACTGGCTAGAAGCACGTGGCACAACAGTGAAAGACTCAATGATTGAAAAAAGTGAAGAACTCTCTCACCACATTCAAAAAAATTGCATACATGGCTGATGAATGCACCCATGCAAATGAACATCAAGTATTAAGTCATTGTGTACGTTATCTTGATGTCAGTTGTAGGCCAGTGGATGCATTTCTAGATGTTCAAGTTACAGAAAACACATCGGCTCCATCTGTGACAACCCACATCTTACAAGAGTTAAATGCTTGTCAGTTGGACTCCAAACAGATGGCTGCTTGTGGATTTGATGGAGCTGCAGACTTCTCTGGAAGACATGGTGGAGTACAAGCTTTGCTCAGTGAAAAGTGTAACCCTAATCTCTCCTATATACAGTGCAGAGGCCGTCTACTCCAATTAGCGCTAGTACAAGCTGCAGAGTCTTCAAAAGATATTTTAAAAGCTATTAATTTAATGTCTTCATTATATTATTTTTTCAAGAAGAATCCAAAAATACTGAATAGATTGGAAAATATAGAAGATACACTGGGACTGAAGCTCAAATTAGTCCAACCTGGGAAAACCCTCCTGCTTTCTCGTGAGCGATCCTTGGCTGCTGTCTTAAAATTACTCCAGCTGTTATTACTGGCTTTGGAAAATATCTATCAAGATGGAATGGATCTAAGTAGTGAGGCTGGTGGATTACTTTTGCTACTACATTCAGAGAAGACTACTGCCATTCTCTCTCCTGTAAGTCTACTGTTGAAACCACTTGGGTCATTAAACAATGCAATCCAGGCATCTGCTACAACAGTAGTAGATCTTTGCCGAGCAATAGAAGCTACATTTGGATCAATGAGAGAACTAGCCATTGAAAAAGTATTGGAAGAAGCATTGATATCAGTCCAGAAGCAGCAAAGAATCCTGTGGCACCTTATAGACTAACAGACGTTTTGAAGCATGAGCTTTCGTGGGTGAATACCCACTTCGTCAAATGCATCTGACGAAGTGGGTATTCACCCACGAAAGCTCATGCTCCAAAACATCTGTTAGTCTATAAGGTGCCACAGGATTCTTTGCTGTTTTTACAGATCCAAACTAACACGGCTACCCCTCTGATAATTCAGTCCAGAAGTTGACTAATGAAGGCATTTATATTGAATCCTTAAGTGAAGAAGACAAAAATTGTTTGTTAAGACAACTGAAAAAGTACACAGACTTGACTCTTAAAAAATGACAGCTGTGACTTCTAGATTCTACTCAATCACTACGTAGCTTTTTACAGATCCCTGTCCTACAAAACACTGACAGTTGAGTGGAATGAGGCATTACCAGCAATGGGGCTGCCATGTGCTCAGGACAGAATAGAGAATTTGAACACAGAGTGGAATATCATACGATGAATGAATGAATGAAGATTTGACTTCAGCTTCTTTTTTATCATCAGTAGTGGTTCAACCCAATCTTTGTGCTATGTTTCCTGGAATGAAAGAAGTAGGAATTCATCTCTTGTTACTCACAGTCACAACAGTTACAGATGAGTGTTCTTTTTCATCATTGAATAGAATTTTGTGTTCTGAAAGGAATTGCCTTCTGCTTGATCTTGTGAATGAACTAATGAGCGTATCAATTGAAGGAATGGAAGTACCGGACACACGAGAAGCCACCAAAGATGAATGCGCTGTATTCAAGAAGTTCATTAACAGACTTGTGCAAAATTATAACAAGAAACCAAGAAGGATGTAGATGTAGTGATTCACAGAAGGCTTAAGTAGCCAACTTTAATTTTTGTGATGATTTTAAAACATGAGTTAAATCTAATAAAATGGTCTGAAACATTTTTCAGTTTTTACTATGGCACCGTACAGCCCGCCTTCACCCTCAAGGTCTCACCTCTCATCAGCCCTGACCTCCGCCCCTGAAAATTTGAACACCTCACCAATTTTAATTTCTGTGTTTCCCCAGCAGTGAGGTTGCAAATGAAAGTCAGCACCCAAGACAGAAGCTGCATTTGCTATTTATGCTGTTCTTTTCTCTCTCCTGTCATGTGTATTTATCTTGTTTTAGTTTCTGAGAAACAGTATTGAACTTTAATTACAATAGCAGCAACAGCTCTAGCCTAACTCAAGTAGTAACTACTCTTTTCCCCCAAAAAGACAGTTATTAGCATCTTTAATATCATCTCAGAGACTGTCAGACAGATGATCCTTCTAAAAATTCTCTGCTTCTAATGGGAAAGGGAATTAGAGATACTGTTAAAATGAAAGTCTTACTCAATACTTCACATTTGAAATGCTTTAGCTGTTTTTGGTTTGTTTGTTTTTATTTTCTTTTTTCTTTTCCTCTTTTTTCTGCATCATGAATAAAAAGTTTAAACAATTTTTAATAGTGTGGGACTAAGCAGGCCAATGTTTCTGTATTTGAAATCCTGAATCTTATTTATTGATTTAGTATTGTACAGTGATAGGGTCATGTTAACACTTTTTGATCTCTGGGCCCAGGTATACATTAAGTAGGTATGAGTTAGCTATAGTACAAAGCAACCTTGGAGGACTAATGCAACTGAGATTTGTGACGATATCAATTCTATATTTCTCAGATCTCATTTACAATTTAGAGGAGGAGAAAGTGAGGATTTGGTTGCTGAATCTTAGGTAACCAGCTAGATGTCTTGTGTGTTACAATGTATCTTTCAGTATAACCGTTCTCATATGTAGTTACAGAATCACTTTGTAATATACCACCAAAAATGTACTTGTAATCCTACAGACAATGTTCCTCCAAAGGAAGGATGTTTTGAGTGATGCTACTGCAGGTTTCAATATCTTAAGAGACTTTGGCAGCCTTTGTTATAATATGAGAGAAAACTGACTAACCTGCTTGGGCAAATTGGAAAAGTGTGAGTTGGCAGTCAGTGACATTCAGCAAGTTAAAAGAACACTAAAGTGTGTGGTATAAACATATTAGGCTTGTATATTTGAAAGACTGAAATGGAGAAATAAGCCAGCATTATAAATCCTGATTATAATTACCCCATAATCTGTAGCATGAGAGAACACATTTCTACACTATAAGCTTCATGTTTTCAAAATATTTTGAACTTAAAGGGTTAAATAAATAAATAAATCCTTTCCCAGACAGAAATCCTCCCCTGTTCACTGGATAGCAGGAGAGACAGCAGGAGGTCCTAGCAGCCTTCCAGACTTACATAGGAAAAGCACGCTGGGGCAGGAGGCTGGTATAGATGGAGGGGGCACATTGTCTGAAGAAGGTTCTGAGGGTCATTTCTGTTTTAAAAAGGAACCAATAGTGGCAGTTGAGGATAGTGTATATATAAATACAAAACCCTACAATAGACAGTAAGATGGAGGTTCCTTTTCCCAGAGGCAAGGGGACAATGTTAAGGGAGCCCAGGAGATTACAGTTTGATAGACATATTTTGAAATTATATTTAACAACATAAATAATCAATTATTCTGAATCACCTAGTTTTGAATTATATTAGCCTCCATAACCCCCTTGATCTTATTTCAGTTACTGTCCTTCTCCCTCTCATTATTGTACTCTGTCTTAAATTAGATTTCATGCTCTTCTGATCAGCGATCATGTCTTCCTGTGTGCTTTTAGAACACCTAGCATAACATGCAACTGATCATGACTGGGATCTTTGGGCACTAATGACTTGATCCTATGCCCATTGACATCAATGGTAAAACTCCCATTAAATTTAATGGCACAAGATTGGGAGCTAAGTCAATATGATTAATTACATATAGTTATTAATAATTCAGTGGGCTAACTCCTGATTCACACCTTTGTAAGCATGATCCAAATCAAAGTAAATATATTTCCTTATATTTCCTACCCATTAGTCCTGAATGTCTTTATTATTGTGATAAAAATGATATTGGTGGGGACTCAGTTCACCCAGTTATATGTCATCCAAAAATATATATTGATTCCACCAAAATTCCATCAGGGCATAGCAGTTTCCAGAGGAGCATTGTCATGGTATAATTCCTCACTCCGAACCTTAGCGTCCAAAAGATGGGGTACCAGCATGAATTCCTCTAAGCTCAATCACCAGCTTAGAACCTGTAGCGCTGCCACCAACCAGGAATTCCAGTGCCTGGTACACTCTGGTCCCCACAAAACCTGGCCCGGGGACCCACAAGACCCAGACCCTCTGGATCTTAACGCAAGGAAAGTAAACCCTTTCCTTCACCGTTGCCTCTCCCAGCCTTCCCCTCCCTGGGTTACCCTGGAAGATCACTGTGATTCAAACTCCTTGAATCTTGAAACAGAGAGGAAAATGCACCTTCCCCCCCTCCTTCTCTCTTCCCCTCCCAGATTCTCCCTGAGAGAGACAGTAATCCTAACACAGAGAGAATTTAGCCTCTCTCTCCCCCTTCCCTCCTTTCTCTCCACCAATTCCCTTGTGAATCCAGACCCAGTCCCCTGGGGTCTCACCAGAATAAAAAACAATTAGGTTCTTAAACAAGAAAAGCTTTTAATTAAAGAAAGAAAAAACCGTAAAAGTTATCTTTGTAAATTTAAAATGTAATAAGTACAGGGTCTTTCAGCTATAGACACTGGGAATACTCTCCCAGCCCAAGTATACAGGTACAAATTAAAATCTTTTCAGCAAAATACCAGTTTGAACTCCTTTCAGCCAAATGCACATTTGAACTCCTTCCAACCAAATACACATTTGCAAATAAAGAAAACAAACATAAGCCTAACTCGCTTTATCTACCTCATACTCACTATTCTGGATCTATAAGAAACTGTATCAGGGAGATTGGAGAGAAACCTGGTTGCACATCTGATCCCTCTGAGCCCCCAGAGTCAACAACAACCAAAAACTAACAGCACACACAGAAACTTCCCTCTCTCAAGATTTGAAAGTATCCTGTCTCCTGATTGGTCCTCTGGTCAGGTGACAGCCAGGTTTACTGAACTTGTTAACCCTTTATAGTCAAAGAGATATAAAGTACTTCTGTGCTATTAACTTTTCTTATCTGTTTATGACAAGCATTATGCTCCTGATTATGAACATTCCTTACTTGTGAGTTCTTGCTTAGAGTTTATACCTAAGGTATGAACTTGTTACCTTTTTAAATCTACATGCTATAGTAAAGCAATGTAAGTAAAATAGCAGCAGTTTTATCAAACTATTGATCTTAGAGAATATTGTAATCAAGAGAATTCATGTATATTAAATAGTTTCACTCGTTGAAACTGAAATCAGATCTGATTAGTATTTGACAAATTCAAACACATATTTTCTTCCAACCTTGCATTTCCACATTTGTTAAGGAAGGGTGAATCATTTTGATTTGCATTTTTTTGTAAAGTCATTAAGCACATTTCATTTTCAGGCATTTATTTTTTTCAATAAAATGCATGTGTTGGCTGTCTACCTTTATCTGACTTGACAAATATTTACATGCAGTTGTGTAGTCCTCTTACTGACTGGAGCAGGATTATCTAAAAGCAATCACTGCACAATGAAAACACCAGGATCTACAGAATATTACTTGGCAAAAGATCCTGGATTAAGTTTCAGAAGTATTTGTCTTAATTCCAAATTTGTGCATTCCAAGATTCTCTGTTAGTTAGTGTTCCTGAGGATTAGCTGCTAGGACCACAGGGCTTTAGCCAAATACTGATTTTTCATCAGATAATCCTATTCACTGTTAGCAAAAGGGGCAATGTAACTACAAGTAAACAAATGACTAGGAAGGCTATTTTCTATTTGAGTCCCGTATATTGTAGGAGCAAGATCACAAATGAAAAACATATTATAAAGGCTGATGCTTAAGCTGAAAAATTTGTTAATAAATACAAATGAACTGAGATAACATTTCTGTAGTCAGATCTGTCAACACATAACTTTTGAAAAGCCAGAACTTCACATCAAATAAGCCACTCCCATATGCCTTGTAGATCTCCAAAAAATATCCCCACATTTGAGGACAGAGTCTTTTCAGTGTATGTGCAATGTCCCTCTGGTGGCACGTGACTAGGATTCATTACCAAATTTGGTTCACTGGTTCATTAGCTTCCCTGGCCTAGGTCGGGTGCTGATGGGGAGTGCAGTGTGAATGCTGATCCATTCCCTCCTTGACAAAATCCAGGAGTGACAACTATAAGTATCTGAATGGTAAGAGATACTAGAGCTCTCACAGTTCAAGGCAACTTCACCTGTATTTGTGGTCCAGAATGGGCACCCACTCTTAGGCTTCTGGTTCCCCAGCCACTGCCTCTCCTGGCTAGAGACCAGCATCTTACTCCCTTCTCACCCTGGTGTTTCAAGGCTGCACAATTCCCTACTTTCACTGCATATTTCCCAGCAGAGACAGGCTACTAAAGTACATCTGCTTGCTGTCTTTTTAAAGGTGTAATTGCTACAGTTATAAATTACGCACCCAGCCCTTCTTATGTAAGCTATTTTATTCTTAAGTAAAAGCACTGCATAGAAAACATTACAGTGCATAAAAATAATCTGTGTGTGTGTTATTAAGCTTACCTGAATTCACTCAAATCATATCATGTGCTCTGGCAGGAGCAGTCCTTCAACACCCCATTCATGGGGTTCCTTTGCGGTCAAAAATTCATCACCGCTTCATCTCAGAACAAGCATATAGTCTTATGGGGTCTCAGTAGGCCAAATCCTTCGAACTGTACCCATAAGGATGGCATCCTTCATGGACCAGAGGTCCTGTCCATTTGCTGGATCAGGAACAAGGCCCTGAGCCAGTTTAAAATCTATTTGTTTATCCAAAAATGTTTTCTTTGTCTATTGGCCCTGGAGAATCCAGTATGAAATAGTGTATGCATCTCTCTCCAGGGTGTTGGCTTCAAAGGGCTAATAATGAAGGAAGTATATTAGCATCCCCTCTTACTATAGAAGGTACATACAATTCCACAATAACACATATCCAACTTTATTTTTAATACAATACAAAAGGCATTAACCTTAACTCAGTAAAATTTAATATAATTCAATTGTTTGTCTTAATTCTATAAGTTTGTTCAGAATATTACAGGGTATTATCAGTCTGTCACAAGAGCTTCCTCATTAATTAATTAATTTGTTTTATTTTATTTTTCATGCATTAAAACGTTCATGATCAGAAATGTAAAACGCAGAGTAGTTTGTGGGGAGGGTGTTTTTGTTTTTCTTTGTATTGTTTATTTTTGCTGCAATTTACCTAGTATGAGTTACCAATTTGATAAATCTTTCCACACATTTCAATATCATGTTAACTTTATTTTCCATAGCATTTTGGCAAGATTTTTTAGATGCCATTCACTCACTCATAGATTACCCTAATCAAGGATTTTATATTCAGCTATAAGTCTGACCTATTTTCACATTTTGCCACAAAAACATTCAAAGTAGAGACAATATGAGAGTATTGCTCGTTTTAGTAAGAGATACTATAGAAGACCTGATGAAGTCACTAACTACATTTTCCCTGTGTGTTTAACCATAAATTATAAACAAAACAGAATAAATCATGCAATGAGTGGATTCAGGGGGACCTCCAAATCACACACGTATGCAATCCACTGGTGAGTGTGTGTCACCAGTTCCTTCTCTGCCAAACCACAGAACATATGAATCTGCTAGATCCCCAAATGGACAGCATTGGCTCTTTAGCTCAATCTATATAACCTCATGTTTTTAGCACTATAGATCCCTGGTGTGAGAGACAAAATAGTGGACAAAGTTTGTACTATAAACTTGGAAACCATTCCAGACTCAATATGTTCCCTGAAAGGAAGCTAATAAATGCTGTGGATTAGATTCAATTTGACTTTAGTTTGAGTTATACCTAAGCAATTTAAGCACATGCTTAAATGCTGTGCTGAATGTAGATGTAGAAACTTCCCTTTTAGTTTCAGGCAGGGCTCAAGGGAAGGAAAGGGAGCAGTCAGCTCAGCTCTAGAAAGAAACCTAGCAGGCAAGTGGAAGGAATCAGCCACCCTATATAGACAGCATCTAGTGCAGGATAGGCAACCTATGGCATGTGTGCCAAAGGCAGCATGCGAGCTGATTTTCAATGGCACTCCTACTGCCCGGTCCTGGCCACCAGTCCGGGAGGCTCTACATTTTAATTTAATTTTTAAATGAAGCTTCTTAAATACTTTAAAAACCTTATTTACTTTACCTACAACAATAGTTTAGTTACATATTATAGACTTATAGGAAGAGACCTTCTAAAAATGTTGAAATGTATTACTGGCACGCAAAACCTTAAATGAGAGTGAATAAATGAAGACTCGGCACATCACCTCTGAAAGGTTGCCGACCCCTGAGTGACTGGGTCTGAGTCCAACTAGGGCATATCAGTGCGGCCCCCAGCACCATTAGAATCTAGGATTAGACTCTCCTGAGGCTGCAGTGGAAGCCTGTGAGTGGGCAAGCAGGGTTTGTGGACACCTTTGATTGGGGGAGGGCAAGCCTCTTTAGTTTCCAGAGAGCTCCACAATCTCACTCAAGAGCAGGACTGTTGCTTTTTCTTGTCAAATCACATTTCCTTTTGTTTGTGTGGTGAAGAGCTCTAGGGTTACAATCCAAACTGAATAGGACTGATTGTGTGAGGCTGTTGATCAGATCCACCATCCTTCAGTAAGACATATTGTTCATGCCCTCAACTGCCTTTATAATGAACTGCTGTCATGTCCTTCTTTAATCAGGACTAATTGCAGACAGGTTCTTGTTGCTGCCAACTACCTTCTTTTCTAAGCGCAGGGCTGTGCCCCTCCTCCCCCAAACCCTGGTGTGTGGTCGCTAGGGAAACTTCAGGACACTTCTTATGTGCTAGGGTTAATATGGCATCTCTGTCCCTGCACTTAACAGAGTCAATGGCTGCCAGTTTGAGCAGGCAGTCAGCTGCTTCTGCTATATAGAGGAGGCAGACCACATCATGTTCTGTCCCCAAAAGATATTTTTTGATTCAGAGAGAAGCATATCGTGTTTCCTCCTCCTCTGTAGTGCACCTTGATGGACAAAGCAGCTATTCAGCACTTCCCAGTGACCAGGTGGGAAGGGGCCACTCAACCTGAAGTTCAATGTGTGGAGTCCTCCATGAAGACACTCAGGAACCAGGAGAGGGGGGGCAAGTAGAGTCTGTGTACAGGGCTGGGAGGTGACTTCTGTTTGAAAGAAGTGATGAGAAATGAATGACTTTGTAAATGAAGGCATAAAACTATTACTTCAGTATGTCTAAGTACATATGGTTGGGTTGTTTTCTTTGCGAGCTGGAAGACACAAATGATGGCAAGGGTGACAACAGAAACTGCAGCCATATTTATACTTATTTGTTAAAGCTTCTTTTCATCATACATTATTATGCTTGAATTTTCTGTGACATGGTGCCTGAGAAAATGAGACAAAAAGACAAGAAATCTAATGATGACTATCAAATCTTCATGTCAGCTTACTGTCTCAAAAGAGCTTCTGCTGTTTTTTTCTTTTGGTTTTCAGATTTATCCTGAAGATGAACTAAGCAACACTTATTTGGTTAAATATGTATTCTTTGGTGAAAATGACGCAGATGCAGAGAAACAGTATCTTTTGTTCCTTTATTGATAAATCTAATTGGTGCACAGAGGCTTAATTTCCACTGTGATCAGTTTCTTGATTCCATTTTCTGATTTACTGCAAACAATCTAATTAATATTTTATGCAATGTGAGTCAGATTCACTAGTATGCTCTCGGTGCTTTGCACTGTTCTGACAAAATAAAGTAGCTGTAAATCAGACCTCAGTTTGCAATAGAACAGCAGCTCGCCAGGGTAAGCCCCTGGTGAGCTGGGCTGGTTTGTTTACCTGCCACGTCTGCATGTTCAGCCGATTGTGGCTCCCATTGGCCACGGTTTGCCGCTCCAGGCCAATGGGGGTGGTAGGAAGCAGCCCGGGCTGAAGGATGCGCTGGGTGCCGCTTCCCACCAACCCCATTGACCTGGAGCAGCGAACTGCAGCTAGTGGGAGCCGCGATCGGCCGAACCTGTGGGTGCAGCAGGTAAACAAACTGACCTGGTCCACCAGGGGGAGTACCTTGACAAGCCGTGTGCCAAAGATTGCTGATCCCTGCAATAGAAGATCCTAGTCTGTGGGTGCTTTGCATCGCTCAAGCATACTCGTGACTCTGGTCCTGTACCTCTTTCTCATGAAGTTAAATGTTTTCTTTCACTGATGATTAGGGCCCAACCAAATTCATGGTCCATTTTGGTCAATTTCCAGGTCATAGGATTTTAAAAATCATACCTTGTCACACGATTATTGTAGGGGAGGCTGCAGTACTGCTATCTTTCTGCGCTGCTGGTAGTGGTGGCACTGCCTTCAGAGATGGCCAGCTGGAGAGCGGTGGCTGATGGCTGTGATCCCAGACAATAAATAAGTGCAACAAGAAGAGGAACAATGTGTTCAGGGCATTAATTTGCAAATTAGAGGGCCTGGGCTTAATTTTCTGCACTGCCACAGACTTCCACTGTAATTGTGGGCAAATGACGATGATAATACATCCTTATCAGGAGTCAGAAGTATAACTATATTAAAGGTTGTGAGGTTCTTGGATACTATAATAATGGGAGTCATATATTGTTTAGCTTGTAAACTCTTTGGGGCAAGGAATATGGGATCCTGGTCCATTACTGGAAGTCTTAGGTACTACTGCAATACAGCTATTACTAAGCACTAAAGACAGAACAGGAGTTGGCAATCTCTGGCATTTGGCTCGCCAGGGTAAGCACCCTGGCGGGCTGGGCCAGTGTTTTTTATCTGCCGCGTCCGCAGGTTCAACCAGTTGCAGCTCCCACCAGCCGCAGTTCACCGTCCCAGGCCAATGAGAGTGATGGGAAGCTCTGGCCAGCACATCCCTCGCCCGCGCCGCTTCCTGCCACTCCCATTGGCCAGTGGGAGCCGTGGTTGGCAGAACCTGCTGAGGAGGCAGATAAACAAACTGGCTCGGCCCACCAGGGTGCTTACCCTGGCAAGCCACTTGCCACAGGTTGCCGACCCCTGAGATAGAACAAGGTGAGAAAACCAAGAACCAAATGCTTCTTGCTATGGTATGTATCTGCATAAAGTGATCATTATTATCATTATTTGTTTCCTCATGAAAGTGTTCATGAGCTGGGCTGGTTTGTTTACCTGCCACGTCTGCATGTTCAGCCGATTGTGGCTCCCACTGGCCACGGTTTGCCGCTCCAGGCCAATGGGGGTGGTAGGAAGCAGCCCGGGCTGAAGGATGCACTGGGTGCCGCTTCCCACCGACCCCATTGACCTGGAGCAGCGAACTGCAGCTAGTGGGAGCCGCGATCGGCCAAACCTGTGGAAACACAAGGACTTTGCATTTGTTTATTATTTCTTACGCATGAGTCCTTGTTAGATATATCGAAACACTTTTAATTTCTTATTCACCCATGCAGTAAAAACTGTTCTCTCTTCAGCCTCTGTCTCTCTTCTGTCCTCTGAGAAAAGCAATGATTAGTAAAGTATTCTGAGCTGCTATGGGTCATTTGCATACAATAGCTACCTTTAAGTTGCCAGCACAAACATAAATCCCCCAGGTAAGATGTAGGCTATTTGGGCTAACAAGCAACTTGTAAATAAAGAACATTGAGCCTAATTCTGGGGATTTCACATGATAACAGTCTCCTTTTGTAAGCCTCATTTTCTAGGTTTTCTTGCATCCTGTAACATTGGTATTTTTAATCATAGCTTATTGTAGAACAGGTTTTTTATTTTTTTTTCTATCATTTTTGTAAGAGAAATCTGAGGTTTGTTTTCCCCATTGTTTGTAATTAACAGAATAAATGCATAGAAATAAGAATGGACCAAATGATTCCTGGAAAATATTTTCTTATTTACAATTCGCTGCAAAGTTAAATGATTTTAACACATTACTAACTATACATGCTGTTAGGGGCACAAAGTGTAGACGTCAAAGAAACAAGAGTTTTAATTTACCTGTTCTCCACATAGTCATATTTCGCAAAAACTCATTTTATCAGTAAAATGAGCATTTTTATTTTAAATTTAACTGAATTAAAGATTTTTCCCCTTAAAGTCCTAAACAATTTGTGTGCAACTATTGAGTTTTCCTGGCTGCGGAAGAGAGCAAAAATATGTATATATTGTGAAATGAAATTTCCTTTTCTCTCAATGTGTCTGACCACTATGAATCAAAGAAAAATATCAATAGCCAACTGTACTTGAAATTATGCGTTTGTGAAATGTTGGGTGGAAATGGAATAAAGGACACCTGTAATATTTTTCATTTGTTCATTTATTTATGAACTTTTCTGTGAAACACCACCATAGTAGCTGAACACTTGACACACATAATGAATTTGTTCTTACAACGGTTCTCTGAGGTGTGGAAATATTTGTATCCCCATTTTACAGTTCTGAGACACAGATGTTAACTAACTTGTCCAAGCAGCAAAGAATCCTGTGGCACCTTATAGACTAACAGACTTTTGGAGCATGAGCTTTCGTGGGTGAATACCCACTTCGTCGGATGCATGCACAAAAGCTCATGCTCCAAAACGTCTGTTAGTCTATAAGGTGCCACAGGATTCTTTGCTGCTTTTACAGATCCAGACTAACATGGCTACTCCTCTGATACTTAACTTGTCCAAAGATACATACTAATTCATAGTAGTGCTGTGAAGAGAACCCAAAAATTGTAAAACGATCCTTTCTGGTTCTGCAAATGCTAATACAGGTGATTAGTCCTTCTATAGCAAAGGTCAGCAACTTTTGGCACGCGGCTCACCAGGGTAAGCATCCTGGCAGGCCGGGCCAGTTTGTTTACCTGCCGCGACTGCAGGTTTGGCCGATCGCAGCGCCCACTGGCCGTGGTTCACAGTCCCAGGCCAATGGGGGTGGCGGGAAGCGGCACAGGCTCAGGGAAGTGCTGGCCGCAGCTTCCCATCGCTCCCATTGGCCTGGAGCGGTGAACTCCAGTGGGAGATGTGATCAGCCAAACCTGCTGACGTG
Organism: Gopherus flavomarginatus; assembly: GCF_025201925.1. Lineage (NCBI taxonomy): Eukaryota > Metazoa > Chordata > Testudines > Testudinidae > Gopherus > Gopherus flavomarginatus. The sequence continues at coordinate 300,087,113 of NC_066617.1, read as the reverse complement.
GCAGATAAACAAACTAGCCTGGCCCACCAGGGTACTTACCCTGGCTAGCCACATGCCAGAGTTGCCGACTCCTGTTCTATAGGCAAGTAATCCCACTGAAGTCTATCGTACTACCTATTTAAGTAAAGATAACAGAGAAGAGTCTGCAGCAATTGATGCTTGTTGGTTTTCATAGCATATATGGGACTGAGAGGTTAAATTCAGGTCTAAGATAAATAAGCATAGCTCTAATGAAATAAATGATGTTGTTCCCCCAAACATTAGTAATAAATTTGGCCTTTTTCCCCCCTCTCTAAGTGGCTCAGAGAGAGAAGACTCAGACCAGTTCTACACTTTAAACATAAGTTGACATAGCTTGGAGGTATAAAAAATCCACAGCTAGATGCAGATAGGTTATGGAAGAATGCTTCCATCAACCTCACTGCTTTTATTCTGGGAGGTGCTTCCATCATCATACCTACCATCACTCAGGGAGGTGGAGTTTCTACAGCAATGGAGAACCCCCCTTCTGCCACTATAAGCTGCAAGTACACTTCAGGATTATGCTAGCATAGCTCAGATAATCAAACAGGAAATTGCCATATGTCTTCATGGGATTTCCAGAATGTGCCCAATCACTGTTCATAACTGAAATCCCCTGCAAAGGCCATTGTGGAAATGTTTGTAAATGACCAGTACTCCAAAAACTGAATTTTTATCAAGGCAGGGTCATGGGCAGAGCCAGAGTCCACAGTCAGGAGTTGAGAGTAAGCTGAGTCAGAATACCTGGGAGATCAGAAGCAGGAGAAAAACTGGAGATCAGAACCACAAGACAGTAACCTGGGTCAGGATACCAGAGAATCAGAGGCAGAAGACAAACCAAAGATCAAAACCACAAGTAAGAGATCAGGAGCCAAGCCAGGCCAGGACATCAGAAAGTCAACCCAGGGGAACTGGCGTGGGAGGCACAAGATACAAACTCCAGAGTAGTGTGGATTCCAGTTGTTCAGACATGTGCCTGTTCCTGGCTTAGGGGGACATCTTCCTGTTCCTGGCTGCTCTGAGACTGCACCAATGGGACATCAGGGTCGGACCCTCAAATTAGAGCAGGGCTTCATGGGCCCTGGGTCAGGACTTGTCAGTAGGCTGCAAGTGGAGCCCTGAAGCATGGCTGCTCCTGTAGACCCAAGTTCAAAGCCTATGTGTCATGACACATCTCAGAATTTTAGTTGCCTACTGATACACTGGCCTGTCAATTCATACAGGATGGTCTTAGAGATGGAGGCAGTACATTACACTAGTGTAACTGCTCCAAAACACAAGCCTGTGCTATTTACAGTGATAAATACTATAACTAATACATCTTTCTTGCAGACTGGTCACTTCAAGGTAACATAATCTATCTCTCACACACACTTGATCACATCAGATGCTGCATCCATAATAAAGCAGTGGCGATAAACACCACACCAGCTAATCCATGGTATAGTCCAGGGATTGCAACCTCTGGCATACGGCTCCCTAGGGTAAGCACTCTGGCTGGCCGGGCCAGTTTGTTTACCTGCCACGTCCACAGGTTTGGCCGATCACGACTTCCACTGGTAGCGATTCGCCACTCCTGGCTAATGGGGATGGTGGGAAGCTGTGGCCAGCACATCCCTCAGCCCGCACAGCTTCCCACAGCCCCCATTGGCCTGGAGCGGTGAACTGCAGCCAGTGGGAGCTGCAATCGGCCGAACTTGCAGACACAGTAGGTAAATAAACTGGCCCAGCCCACCAGGGTGCTTACCTTGGTGAGCCACGTGCTAGAGGTTGCCAACCCCAGTATAGTCTTTTCTCTGAATTAGAAAAATCTGAATAAAGTCAAATTAACAAGAAAAGGCAGGAGCTAGTTAAATGGTTCGGTCCTTTCCAAATGCAGGCAAAAGATCTAATTATATTTTTGTTTATAAATAGAACTTTCAAAAGAGGTGCCATCATATATTTAGCAGGCTTACTAATTGTCAGCTGGTGGTGCTGCCATTTAATCTTAATATAACTGTTTTATATGCCAATTAAATACCTTATTATTTCCTTTTAGTGTATTAAGCAAAACATTTACAGAATATATCAGAAATGATGGAGTAGTCTATCTTTCTGGTTTAATTGAACTTACATAGCTGTAGATAGATAATTAGCTAGCAACTAGAACCTATATATAACTCCTGTACCTCACAGAGTGTAATCAGTTTATATTATAGTATAGTTGGAATATTAACTGTAGCTACCAATGCATAAGTGTTTTAATTTTAAACACTTCTTTCATTCACTTATAACTGTCCAAAAATATCACTTTTTGGGCTGAAACTTTAACAGATTAGTCTTAGGATGTGATGTTCTGCAAAATGTGTTCCAGAAAGCCCTGGTTGGTTGGTTGTGAGTATGAAAGTAGGAAAATGTACACTTTAATTATTATTTTTTTAATTTGCTAACTTTTCTTGTTGTTGTTTTGGCTGTTGTTATCAGATCCTGGGCCAAAGTATCTGGGAATATATAACTAAAAATTGGCAAGGAAAGAGGCTTTCTTAACAGAATATATCTTGATGTGCATCATGAAAATTTATTTTGATTTGATTGAGTTACAAGACTTGAAATTTTCCTTTTGTGTATTAATATTACAAGTAAGTGCCATGGTGTTTCAGTAATTATGGTTTAAGGCAGGGGTAAGCAACCTATACCACGGGTGTCAAAGGTGGCACGCGAGCGGATTTTCAGTGGCACCCACACTGCCCAGGTCCTGGCCACTGGTCCGGGGGGCTCTGCATTTTAATTTATTTTTAAATGAAGCTTCTTAAACATTTTAAAAGCCTTATTTACTTTACATACAGCAATAGTTTAGTTATATATTATAGACTTATAGAAAGAGACCTTCTAAAAACATTAAAATTTATTACTGGCACATGAAACCTTAAATCAGAGTGAATAAATGAAGATTCGGCACACCACTTCTGAAAGGTTACCGACCCTGGATTTAAGGTATGTTGAACAGCATATGCATAGGGAATGAGCCAGGGCATCACATGCACCTTGTCTAGCTGTCTCAATAGTATTTTGCAAATGTGTGTCAGACCATGAATGCTATATAAATCATCAGTCCAATCACAAATCCATGCATGTACCAATGCATACCTTCTATGATTAAAAAGTAAAACTGCAGCTCCTAATATAGTCATAAAAGAGGTTGCAGACTCTGGGCTTTGTAAGATGGACAAGATTGGGTATTCTAAGTTTCTTCCTAAAATTTTACATAGTCTGTTTCCTTGCAGACTGTTCTCAAGGTCAAAAGCTTGTTCCATTTTGAACCAGAGCTCAAGGCACCTTCTGAAGAAAGCTCAGCCACTGATACCTTTCTTTTAACAGTCATAGATTCCAAGGCCAAAAGGGACCATTATGATCATTTAGTCTGATTTTCTGTGTAGCACAGGCCACAATAATTCCTAAAGCATAGCTTTTAGAAATGCATAAAGTTTTGATTTTAAAAAGCTCTCACTGTTGGAGAATCTACCATGACCCTGGATAAGCTGTTCCAATAGTTAATAACTCTCACTGCAAAAAAATTGTGTCTTATTTGCAGTCTGGTTTTGCCTAAAGTGACAAATTTTTTTTATTCTGTGATCAGTTCCTCTTTATCTGTCAAAACAAGGAATTCTCCCATGTTGGATGCAACACTTCTTGAGTTAGGAAGATATTTTAGTACCAGCTTAGAGGTATGGATTATCCCAGGAGACCACACCTACCCGAGTCGTTCATATGTAAGGGGACTGTCCCTTACTAACATTCAGTGGGAGTGTTTTGGTTGGCTAGCTCCCAGTACCAAAAGGAGAAGGGTTGATGGGAAATGAGCACCCTGAGATTAACAGCCCACAGGAACAATGGGGAGAGGCCAGTGCTAAAGGGCAGCCTGATTGACAAGGCGGGCAGGCTAATCAAGAAGTCAGGAGGCCAGGGTGGGTCCTGTCTTCCACGTGAGCTGGAATTGCCTGGGTCAGACAGAGTGGGGCCGAGTTAAGGAGAAAACAGGTGCCCAAGCTGAGTTGGGGAGCAGAGCTGTGTCAGATCCAGAGGGGTCAGAAAAGCATCCCTGTGCTGTGAGCAGGGCTGCAGCCCCAAAGCCAGAGCACAGCCCAGAGAGAGCAGACCTGCCCTGGGAGCAGAACTGCAGCAACCAGAGCCAAAGGGGCCAGAAAAGCAGCCCACGAAGCAGGTCAGTGCTGGAAGCAGAGTCACAGAAGCAGCCTGCAGAGCAGACCTGTGCTGGGAGCAGAGCTGTAGCAACCAGAGCCAGAAAGCCAGCCCAGAGAGCTGAGGCAAAGTAGCAGCACAGCTGTGCTGAGGCAGAGGAGAGCTGGAGCTGAGACAGTGGTGGAGCTGGGGCTGGAGCAATCCAGAGCTGGGTGTGGTAAGCAGCTGGGAGAGTGAGGGGGACCTTGGGCAGTGGGCCTAGCACAGGGAGACACCTTAGCCAAGAGGCTCTGCAGTCTAGACTGACAGGGTGTGGGCAATGCTGGGAAGAAGGGTCCTATCACCTAGAGCCTGAGAACGTGTGACCACTGCCAGAGCAAGTGTCTAACGCACAGCATCCATGCAGCACAGCCAGAGCCTGAGAAGGAGGTTTGGGACCTACAAGGAACAGACTGTGAACTGCCCTGACTTTTCAGAGATATTGTTTGTGATGTTCCCTGCCACAGAGTGGGGTGATGTGTTTTCCTTTAACCTTTCCCATTTGTCCTTATTCCTTTTTAAATTAATTGCTGATTAAATAAATTGCATTTGCTTTAAATTGTATGCAATGATTGGTTGGTCAGGGAAATGTCTGGTGCAGAGAGTATCCTGGAGTGGGGACACCTTAGCCCCTGTTCTAGGTGACCACAGCAAGGTTGGGGGTCGAGCCTCCCAGGAAGCCTGGGCTCAGCCTTGTTAGAGTTACAAGGACTCTCCCAGACAGGAGAGTGCAAGGGAAGTCCTCGAGAGCAGGCAGGCCTCTGGATAAAGGAAGTGGGAGTGAGGACTCAGATCCTTCCTCTAGCCCATTTCACTGGAGTAGTGCAGAAGCCAGGAAAGTTCCCCACAATAGTGGGACCATTCCCCCGCTTACACATAGAATGAAATTTGGTTTTGGATGTAGCTGGAACTTGATCTATTAACTGCTTTGAAAATTAGGACCAAGGCCTTAAACCAGGGTAACCAGATAGCAAGTGTGAAAAATCAGGATGGAGGTGTGGGGGGTAATAGGTGCCTATATAAGAAAAAGTCCCAAATATCAGGACTGTTCCTATAAAATCGGGACATCTGGTCACCCTACCTTAAACTGGCATTGGAAGCTGACTGGGAGACAGGGAAGAGACTTAAGCATAGACCTGGTATGCTAACAGTAGCCTGAGTCACGGGGAAGGTAGGCAGCTGCATTGTACTGGAAGGAGCCTGAGCATCTTCACATTCCTCTTCAGATACAATGAGCTATTGTAATCCAGCCCTAAATATAATAAATATATGCATTACTGTGTCCAGGTCCGTGCACAGGAAAAAAAAATTAAAAAGTTTTCTACTAAGCCAGAGGTGAAAAAAAGCATTTTTGGAAATGGATGCTACCTGGTCATTCAAGTTTGGTGAGAGGTCATACAGTGTTACTGCAAGAACAGACTCAGGGATCCCAGTATAGCCCTTGTATTGCTTACTTCCAGGTTCCCCAATGTTAACCTATTAATCTGAGCCTGCAAATTGAAAGAAGAGGGCCTGCCCTAGTAGAATCACCAGGTTTTACCAATGATTTCCCTATGCCCTTCAGTAAATTTCCCAGAACATAGAACATGGATACAGACCTCCACTGAAGGGATTGATACCAACACAGTACATTTCCAAAACAAAGTGTTTTCTTTCTTTAACTAGTCTTTCCTGATACAATTAATCTAAACATAAATCAAAACATAAACATAAATCTCTTAGCACAAACCTTGGGTTCAGATTAAAAGTACTTGAACCATAAATATATAGTTAGAGCAGGGGTCGGCAACCTCTGGCACGCGGCTTGCCAGGGTAAGCACCCTGGCGGGCCAGGCCTCTTTGTTTACCTGCTGCGTCAGCAGGTTCGGTGGCTTGTAGCTCCCACTAGACCCGGTTCGCCATCCCAGGCCAATGGGGGTGGAGGGAAGCCGCAGCCAACACGTCGCTCATACGCGTCGCTTCTCTCCGCTCCCATTGGCCTGGGACGGAAAACTGCAGCCAGTGGGAGCCGCGATCAGCCAAACCTGCAGACGTGGCAGGTAAACAAACTTACCTGGCACAGCAAGATGCTTGCCCTTGCGAGCCACTTGCAAGGGGTTGCCGACCACTGAGTTAGAGATATAAGAAGTGGCTGCATTCTGCATGAGGTGATCAGTTGCCTGCAGTCACTGACAGCAATCTTGAATCTTACTGTTTTATACATATAGAACAATGTAACATTCATAACACAAACACACATCTTTATTAACCTAGACATACCGAGACGTACTCATTAATCCTATTTCTATCTATATTGTGCACTATAGCTGGCATGTTTATTCTCTGTAGTCTTCTCCCCCCTCCTCTGTCAGGATCTTTTTCTTTTCTGTTCCAGCAGCAGTGCTGCTGCTGTCACCCTGTGGTTGCTTCTTCTTTCAGGTCTTCTTTGCTTTTCTTCTCTCTTTTAGGTTTCTTTCTTCTCAACTGTTCTGTTCCTGGTTCCCCATCTTGACTAACTTTTGTCTGTTGACAGCACGTCCTTGTCGCCTGCACCACTTCCTGCAGCTCCCATTGGCCGGAAACAGCAAACCACAGCCACTGGAAGCTGCGGGCGGTCGTGCCTCCGATCAATGTATGCAAACTGTCTTGCTGCCCACCAGTGGATTACTTTGATGGGCTGCTTGCAGCCTGTGGGCCACAGGTTGCCTATCACTGCACTAGACTCTTTCAGATTAGCTGTTTCTCAGTCCTGATATTAGCATACTCTATCTGCCAATCACCTTCAAACCCTCTCTGATTGGTCCATATTTAAAATCCAGTCTGCTAAATCTATCACTCATACGTGTTATATAACAAGTCTTAGTATTATGGTCTGTTTATTAATATGATCTTGTGACTCTTACATAGTTTTGGACTAAGCATGCCTGACTGACCCCTCCCTGTAGTGTTGTTTAGCCCTAGTCTACAGTTGTTTGCCTCTCAACTTACTAGCTATAGGCTAAAACCGAAACTGCTAGCTCATTCACTTTGGCTGTGTGCCAACTTTTTGCACTTACCAAATTATTAATCAGTAAACAATTACCTCACCCATTTTAATATGAATTCAATTATTAATTTATGCATCTGAATGCGAATTCTACTTTCTCCATTCTATTTCTTACCAATGTAGTTAATTTTGTTAGTTCTTTCTTCCCCTATTTTCAGTTAATGGGATCAAAGCAATGTTTCCCGTATCAAGAGGACCCCAGAGGCTTTTCTCCCCTTTGACAAATGGAAGAAAGAGAGATTGTCTTGGACAGCTCTTTGAAAAGCTTTCTCATTTGGAACAGCATAACTTTAGTCTTCCTGGGTTCATATTGACAAGCTGATATTCATCCAAAAGCTAAGTTCCTGTAGGTAGTCTCCCATTTTAGTTGTGAAAGTGTTGCATCAGTTGATCTTGATATATATAGTTGAGTGTCATCTTTCCAATGATTTGACATAGATATTGGAAAGAAGAGGGGAAGATTCCTGCAGGACTCCATGTGATAGTGCTGTAAGAAAAGCTGTTTCCATATTATTTTCTGGGAGTGTTAAGACGGGAAAGCATGAAGCAACCCTCCATACCTGCTGCATACCACAGACAAGTAAATGAGACTTCATGATCAATGGTATCAAAGTATGCTGATAGATGGTATGAGTATCAACATGGACACTAAATCTTCTTTATCCATTACTAGCTGGAGATCATCTAAAATATATGTGGTGAAATTTCAGTTATGATACTATATCAGATATTTTATTAGCTCCTAGTGGATGAGGTGTTCAAAGCCTGATTCCTCAAAGACTTATAAATGTGTGTAAGTCTCTGAATGACTGAGGCTTTAGTTTATAGCATTTTATACACATTGTCATAAAAAAACATAATTAAAAGAGTAAACTATGATATTTAATCTATATGACATTTGTCATCGTATTCCATTTGCAAATATATCATGCTTCATATTCAGATTTTAAAAATGGAAACTTTCTACAAAATATTACTTTATTTTGATTCCATTGATAATGGTTGCATTCATCTTAATAGTGAATAAAAGTCTGAAATGTGTCAAGTAATATTTGCTATTAGTCAGTTAACATCACTGCAGATTCAGAGATTCAAAATTTCTAGAGTTTGATTCACAGTTCCAAATCATTAATCTGTTAAGCTGTTCCTGTCTGAGTTTGTCTTCTCTGTCCTTTGTTGGGCTTCTGACAACAATGGAAGTAGGGAGAAAATCTTGAGGGAAAACTGCACAGGAAAAAGAAGTTTGTCCTGTAATGCTCACTAGCCTGTTGCTTAATAGAAGAGAACACACATTGTGTTAGGTTAGCTAGCTGTCATCCTTCTTAAGTTGAAAACACAATGTTTTCCTAAGGGTGGGATATGGGAGGCAGGACCCTCTAAACTGAAATTGTGTATTTACTGAACACAAACATTTGAAATGTGACCCATATCCCATATAGAGGTCTGAATCAACTTACATTTAAAGAAACATAACATTGTAGGTAAAGACAGTCCTTAACATCTTATTTGCACTCTGAATCATTTCAGCTAAAGTACTGATAGAGAATAGGGACAGACTGCCATTTACTACTGGCTTGTATTGGGTGAGTTTTGGCAGGTGCACCATCCTGGAATACACAGGGAGGAGTGCAGCTTAGAAAGTGCTACCTTTCCTCAAACTTCCTAGTGTGCAGAGAGAGGATACATGCTGCGTCATCTCATGCTTGCACTCCCTGTGGCCAGACAGCTCAGCAGTCTAGTGCACTCAGTTTGGAAAACAGGGTGCTGCTCCATCCACTACTCCTTTGCAGTTCAGGGGTGCATGGATTGAGCAGTCCCTCCATTCCCCTGAGCACAGAAATTGTGACTGTCAATGATCCTTGTATAAAATTAGGGAGGTGACTGTTTCTCCTTGCATCCTCCCTCACCTGCACAAAATCTAGGGACAATCTATCTCCTATTTTAAAGGTGTCTTTGATAAAATATATATCAGGGGTCGGCAACCTTTGGCACGTGGCTTGCCAAGGTTTGTTTGGTTTGTTTACCTGACATGTCCACAGGTTTGGCCGATCATGGTTACCACTGGCCACGGTTCGCCGCTCCAGGCCAATGGCGGCGGTGGGAAGCCACGGCCAGCACATCCCTCAGCCCGCACCACTTCCCACAGCCCCCATTGGCCTGGAGTGGTGAACCGCGGCCAGTGGGAGCTGTGATCGGCCAAACCTGTGGACACGGCAGGTAAACAAACTGGCCTGGCCTGCCAGGGTGCTTACCCTAGCGAGACACGTGCCAAAGGTTGCTGACCTCTGATATATAGCAATACACAAAACATCTATTTCATTTCTGTAGTGTTTTACACAACGTGAGAGACCTCTCAAGCTGTGCAAGCATATATATGGGAACACTGTGTAATATTTAAGTTCCATTGCAGTTCAAACAGCTGAGTCTGGGGTTTGCATTTTATGTAATCTTTAAGAACTAATGACAAATAATCCCGGAGCATCTTTTCATCTCTTCATAAATAGGTAAATAAGAGCCAGTGCAACCACTTAGGCAAACTAGGCAACTGCCTAGGGTGCCTAGTGGTTGAGGGCACCTAAAAACCTGCTCAGGCAGGGAGGTGGAGTGGAGGTGAGCTGGGGTTGGGGGGCGCGGGGAGGGCTGCCTGCAGTAACGAGGGGGGTGCGCACAGGGGAACTGCTCCCTGTCACAGATCACCTCCACTCTGCCTCCTCCGCTGAGCACACAGCCCCTGATCTAAGCCTCCTCCAATCGGTGCCGCAAGCCTGGGAGGGGAGGAGAATTAGAGCAGCACCAGTGTGCTCAGCGGAGGAGAGCTCAGGCAGGCTCCCCAGGAGGTGTTAGCTGCCGCAGAGGTGGGCAGTGTTAGATGCCATAAAGGGGGGCAGCGTTAGCTTCCGTGGGGGTCTCCCCAGGCCGGATTAGCTGCTGTGGAGAGAGGGCTTGCAAGGGAGGGTAGCTGCTGCGAGGAAGGGGTCCCCATGGAGGAGAGTGTTAGCTGCAGCTGGGGGTGGGGTTAGCTGCCGCGCGGGGGGGGGGGGAACTCCTCGGGTGGAAGGGGCGGGTGAGCATGGTTAGCTGCCATGGGGGGCAGGGGGCGGGGTTAGCTGGGGGGGGAGATGGTGCAAGGTGGAAGTTTCATGCCCTAGGTGAAACTTCCTTGCACCGGCCCTGAGGTAAGTACTTGAACGTAAAATGTGGTCTAACTGATTAAAGAAAAATCTCTCAGAAGCAAAGAAGTGCTTTAATCCCCAAATCCAGTATTCATACAGTGAAACAACTTTACTATTGTTGATTCAGTGAGGAAATAGTATGTGTCATCACATAAGACTCTGTTCTTCAGGCATTTCCTACTGTTTGATAATGGAAATGACCATCTGTTTGCTTATTGTTCCTTTCTTTTTGCTGATATTAATATTTTAGATGACAAACACAACTAATCAAGAAACAACACATTTTACATCCACTCACATTTTCCGTATCCATGTACAGCGCAGACAACACATACATAAATTTGTGCTCACTTTCATGTATATATTTTATGTCTAGTACATTGTATGAAGAATCATACAAGCTACAATCTGAAAAACTGACAATCTTTTTTCACCATATTTTGAATTTGGCAGTGTAAGGGAAAATTCAGTAGGCCTCATATTCTGCCCAGACCTCTATTTTGGCCAAGCTAACTGCATACGTGAGTAAGGAGGTTGGGGAAGGGGGCTGAGGAAGATTACTAAAGAAGAAGTAGTGTCGGAAAAGCCAGTAACCGCAAGAGTACAACCTGTAAATAACTGGAAAAGCTTGTTTTTGCTATATTCCTAATAAGACTTGTTTTTGATAAGTTTGTAAGTTACTAAAAAAGTTTAGAAAAGTACAAATGGGGAAGTTGGTGTATGACTGTTTGTGGTTTTAAGCTACAGAAACTTAGAATTCTTTGTTATCGAGAGAGCTGCCAACTTTAGCGGTCTCTCCCTGAATATGTTTGAAAATAAAGACACCTCGGGTTTGTTCTGATCCAAACACAACGCGTGGTCGTTTTTCCACGACAGCAGCAAAATCTTTTTATAATTAAATAACATGATCTACAAGAACAAAAGGAATTAATGTGACAGTGATTCATGAGAGGCAAATGCTGAGGGTTCACTTCCATTAATTTAATGCATATTATTAATGAATAGATAACCTAGATTTATAGATGTGATTGACACAGTTTTATGTAATATATACAGCCATTTCGGGAGTGGAACTCAGCAACTGTTTAACAGTGCAGGTCCACATGACATAACAATCTGGCACAGAATGCAGACACCATGGTCAAGTACAGCTAGAAGGAGACTATAGCTAGCTAGGGGAAATATAACTAACTAAATGGGAATTTGGGCAGAATTCTGGGGGCTAATATTGACTTCAATATTAACTCAATTTACACCAGCTGAGGACCTGGCCTAGAGTATTAGAAGTGTGACTGTAACATGATAATATTTTCTTTTAATATCACAAAAATTAGTTACTAAAGACTCATAATTCTCCCCATACTGTTTAGTCCCATTTCATAGCTGAATATTGGATATACAAAGGAATGGTTATGTAACTGTGAAGAGAGAAATATATTAAAAATGGATGATTTGCAGGTAATGGATCAAACTCTGTAATACTTACACACACACTGTCAAGGGGTCATGAGAGGTACAAGTTAATGCTCACATTTGACCACCCAAAAATATAAGATCATCTTCTATACACAGCTAAAATCCTACAGGACTTACCTTGGGCAGAATTTTATTATAACACTTATTCACAGAGTTCTAATCATTAATGAAAAACTATTCGTAAGTGGTCTTTATGTTCTATACAGCACTAAGATATATACATGGTAAGTTAAAATCCGCTATTTCATGCAATAGCACTATACTATAGGGGACATTTGTTTAAATTAGGAGTTTGAATTTCATTTTACACTATAGCAGAACCCAGAGTCTGAAGCGTAGATGACAGAATCTGTATTTAAATATTACACCTTTTTAAAAGAGCTCCTATTTCAAAATCTCAAAAAGGCTGACTAATGCAAATACTATATATATGAATCTTCTTTGTGTACAGTATTTTTAGTTCAGTTTACAATGCAAGTGTCATGGGTGCTTCAGAAACAAGATCTGGCCATGAAATCTGTAAAGCTAAAGGCAAAGTTGTGGAGAACATGTTATATAGAAATCAAACTTGGATATGTAAAACTATACTCTTATTATAATGTGTAGTTCATACTCTGAAAATTCTGCAAGACTTAATGAAGGTATAGTTTTATTTTAGTCACTCAGGAAAATGCAATTTTACTATAGCAATAGACTTCCATAGTGGTCTTTTATTTTACTCAGTTTTGAGATGAGTTCAAGTCAAAAAAACAGTTGAGTGATTTGCTCATATGTCATAACTATAGAAGGGAGCATGGTCTCATTTGAGGCTAGAAAACAGGAATTCCATTTCACAAAATATTTAAAGGTTACATCATTTGTTTTTTTTTTTGTTCCTATGCAAAACAAAACTGATACCCTTCAAAATTGTTCATGAAAATTTACAGAGATCCCAGAATGGGCAAAAACCTGGTGGTTAGGTAAATCACCTGAGATCAGGGAGACTTGTGTTCAAATATCTGTTATGCCTGATTCAAAGTAGGGACTTGAACTGGGCTCTCCCACATCCCATGTAAGGGTCCTAACCCCAAAGGTATTCAAGAGTGGTGTGTGTTTTCCTCTCTGTATTACATCCTGAACCTGAGAAACCTTCCTGATGAAATTTCTATTGAAAGAGCTACATTTCTGTGAAAAATCTTGACAAATCAGCATTTTCTAACAAATGTTTCAACAAAAACATTCTAGATAGATCTACTTGAGACTTACTATATCTCTGCTGGATCCTGCATTTGTTATCTCTGTGACTGCATTACAATAATACACTTTCTTTTAAAGTCAACACTGACCTCAAACAATACATAATCATTATTCGTCAGATTTTCAAATGAGCATCACATTAGTTTCCATCTCTGTGATGCAAATTACTTGCAACACATTTGTGCACATGAACATTATACAACTATACATTATATGTATACAACTAATTCATGCTCATTTACCTTTCATTTGCATGACAAATAGGTTTAGCACATACAGATTCTATACTTTTTCCATATCCTTGATAGAGGCAAAAACTAGGTGCACGTGAACAAACAAAGACTATATTTTTATTAGTATAATTGTTTCTGTGACATTCAACTTATATTTAGAAGAAAGTGTGAATTTTACATTTAAATTAAAAAGAATGAGACTTTTAAAGTCATACAAATCCATTAGCATGACCACTTTGAAGTGAAGCTAGTATAATAATATTTTTCCCCTGGAAAACCATGAACAGCAGCAACCTTTTTACACTTACAACCTTATCTCAAGCCTACTGAAAGCAATGGGAACTTTTCCATAGCTTTGGGTCAGGCCCTTGCTTCTTGGAGTATGTATAGATTTATAAGAGGTGATACACTGCTCATCCTCAGGCAGCGGAGTGATGGAGGTGAAATACTTTACTGGATGATGATTGATAGTTATGTAGAATACTATAAGACCCTAGAAGCCCTATATCTTCATTGCATAAGACATTACTAAGGAAAGACAGCAAGCTCACCATTAAGGACCTGAAGATCTAAAAATGGAGCTTAAGTATGTCACGTGGTTTTGAACTATAAAATCAAATACTGTCTGAATTTGGGATGAAAATAATCAGTGCTATATAAGATTGTATGACTAAGTTTTCTCCTGGTCTCTGTACACTGAATGGAGCTGGTTGAACTACAGGTCTGTCACATCTTACGCTGGGGTTACGTTCCACAGTCAGTGTGTAAAGAGAAAACTGCATACAGTCAAAATGCCCCTTGAAAATCCCTTAAATCGCCCATAAAGTAAAATTTTGTGTATACAACCCTGTGCAGTGCTATGTATTGTATACAACAATGTACAGTACAGTATATAATAGAGACTACATATGCAAAATATAATTTTACAGTATTTTTAATAACATTACAGAGATACAGAAGAATGAAAGACTAAAAAACGAAAACAGTACAGTACAGTACTGTAAACCTGAACAGTCACTAGTCATCCTGAATATTCTTGCTAGTCTTATACTGTACACACTCCAATGATTAGTCTTCCTCTTCCCCTGACAACACTGTTATTGAGTCGTCAGGGCTTGATGTCGATCCAGGAGACAATGGACCTGGCTTGGGTGACAGAGAGTTAGTCGTCGACGAAGTGGTTGGCTATGGTTCAGCTTGAAAAGTTGATTGTGTAGGCTCTACTGCTGCTGGTTGTTTTTTCCTTAAAAACATGGTGATTGGCAACTGTTGCTGTTATCTCTTGAGCTCCTCAACATTTCTTGGTATGGTCTCAAATCATTCATAATACTACGTGTGATTTTGAGGCCTTGTTGTAGAGAGGGGTCATATTCAGAAATTCAGTCATTCAAAGTGTTTCGCTGCTTGGAACACTTCAGAAAATTTATGAAGATTCCAAGTTGCTGGCTCTTCCTGTTCGTCATCATCTTCTTCTTCTGTAGATGATTTTATCAGTTCCTCTAACTCTTCGTTAGTCAATGTTTCTCTATGGCCTTCAATTAATTCCTCAATTTCTTCCTCAAGGATGTTGATGAAGCCATCACCACCCACTTGCCTGGCCACCTGAACAATGAGTTGCACTTCTTTGTCAATGGTCAGGAAACCCTTAAAATCACTCACACAGTCTTCCCATAGGTTTCACCAACATGCATGAACGGTTTCAGGCTTGACTGCATCCATTGCCTGTTTAATATAAATGATGCAATCAGCAATGTTGAAGAACTTCCAACACTCCATCACATTAACATTGGGATCAGCATCCATATCAGTAAGGATCCCTGAGAATGTAAGCCTCGGGGACGTGGCCTTGAAACAGCTAATGGTGCCTTGGTCGAGAGGTTGGAGAATGGAGGTGGTATTGGGGGGGGGAAGAGGACTTCAACATCGTTATGTGCAAACCAAAGTCCCGCAGGGTGGCCAGGAGCATTGTCTACGATCAGCAACACTTTAAAGTCAAGTCCTTTTTCTTCAATGTACTGCTTGACCTCCAGAATGAAACACTTGTGGAACCAATCCAGAAATAATGCTGCCGTCACCCAAGCCTTTTTATTTGATTGCCAGAACACAGGCAGGAGATTTTTGTTCTTGCCTTTTAGAGCACAGAGATTTGCAGCCCTGTAGAGCAAGCTCAGCTTTATTAAATGCCCAGCCGCATTGTCACAAAGCAACACAGTCATATAGCCTTTAGCTGCTTTGAAGCCAGGGGATTGTTTTTTTGATTTCAAAATGTAAGTGCAGGTGGGCATTTTTTTCCAGAAGAGCCCAGTCTCATCAGCATTAAAAACTTGTTCTGGAAGATAGCCCCTTTCCTCTATGATTTTCTTTAATTGTTGAGGGTAGGCTTTTGCTGTGTCCTTATTGGCAGATGCAGCTTCACCAGTAGTCTGCAGGTCTTTGAGGTTGAAGCGGTTCCTAAAACTGTTAAGCCAACCTTGGCTGACTTTGAATTCCTTCTTATCAGAAGGCTGTCCCTCTTTGGCGGGAGCTTTGAACAGCGCATAGATATTAAGAGCCTTTTCTTGCAATATGTTGCCATTAATAGGTACACGTTTACAGTTCATGTCTTCCAGCCATAAGTTTAATACCTTTTCAGTCTTCACTAAAGTCTTATCATGCACTTGGCTCATCACCTTAGCAGTTACTGGAGCAGTTGATGCCACAGCTTGATGAATTTCTGTCTCTCTAATCTTGATGGCACGGATGCTAGATTCATTGCGGCTGTATTTATGCCCCACTTTGGTAATGGACATACCGTCTCTCAATAAGTCCAACATAGCCAGTTTTTCCTCCAGCGTTGGAACACATTGCTGTTTCTTCAGTTGAGCACCAGATGAAGTAGATGCCTTGTGTTTAGGGCCCATGTTATACAGTACGAAAAAGACGCACTGTCTCTTTAAACAGTACAGGCACAGAATCTCACTCAGCGCTGCGAGATGTGCAAGCTATGAGAGGCATATGAGGACTGAGTACTGTAGTGGGAACAGCAGATTCGCTTCGCCCATCTCACACTCAATCCAGGGCAGACACACTATTTAAACTGTCTTTTGTTTGTTCGTTTGTTTTTTTGCCAACCCTCCGGCGTTATTATAGGGGAGAACCTTATCACAGACCTAAAGACATGCCGTTGCTGTCAAGTCCCCTCAAAAAAATATTTTAGTGGGAACAGCAGATTCGTGTCTCACACTGGTGGAATCACTCTTTTTTTTTCTTTCTCCCCACCATGCAGAGCTGAAATTGTGCATGTTAAATGTGCATAAGATGTAACAGACCTCTATTAAGTACACAAAGGAAGAATGGCAGAGGTAAGGAGTTTACGTCCCTTTTCTCATCAAGGCCAATTTGGTCTTTATAAAGGAGATTTCATAACAGGTAACATTATTTTAAATGTAGATACTCTTAACTATTTTGCTCTTCTGCCTGAATAGTAGCATCAGTCTTGTAAGGCCAACAATCTGTTGTGACATTGGCACTTCAGTAGGAATTAATTGGGTACAGAGGCTGAGAAAAGAGATATATTGTCCATGTATTTGTGTCCTATCGCTCTGGCATCTAAGTCACAAAATAAATTATGGAAAAGCATTTAACTTGCTGTTATATACAAAATTGTGTGGGTTCTTTCCTCTCACAAGTTGCAACTTCCACAGGAATAAAGTCAGGTTGCACAGCTACTAGTTCACAAAAAAAGCTTTTGAGAGTTTCTTTGGTAGTACAACTTACAAGTTAATTATATTTCTCTCTATTTTGTGGGTGCTGAGATCTTAAGTATTTAATCTCTCTAGAACATAGACCTGTCCAGCTTGATTTTTAACTGTCTCTAAAGTCCATTGGTCTACAGCAGGGGTGGGCAAACTACGCCCCACAGGCCACATCCAGCCCGCGGGACCGTCCTGCCTGGCCCCTGAGCTCCTGGCCTGGGAGACTAGCCCCCGGCCCCTCCCCTGCTGTTCCTCCTTCCACGCAGCCTCAGCTCGCTATGCTGCTGCTGCAATGCTCTGGGCAGCGGGGCTGTGAGCTCCTGGGGCAGAACAACTGCAGAGCCCGGCCTGACCCGGTACTCTGTGTTATGTCATGGCGGCTGCAGCAGCGTGGCCTAACTCCAGCCGGGTGGTGCGGCTGTAGTGCCGCCGCCACCTGTCCTCCAGGCAGTGCGGTAAGGGGGCAGGGAACAGGGGGAGGTGGGATAGAGGGCAGGGGAGTTTGGGGTAGTGGTCAGGGGGCAGGGAAATGGATGGTGGTCAGGGGGGAAACAAGAGGTTGAATGCAGGCAGGGGGCCCAGGAGACAGTCAAGAAGGAGTGGTGGTTGGATGGGGCAGTGGGGGAAGTCGGGGCAGGGGTTCTGGGGGCAGTCAGAAGAAAGGGAGAAGGGGTGGTTGGATGTGGCAGGGATCCCAGGAGGCCATCAGGGAACAGGGAGGTTGGATGGGGAAGGGGGCCCTGGGGAGGGGCAGATAGGAGGTGGGGGCCAGGCCATGACTCCCTCCCCTAACTGGCCCTCCATACAATTCATGAAACCCGATGCAGCCTTCAGGCCAAAAAGTTTGTCTGCCCCTGGTCTACAGCATGCATGTTCATAGACTTTCCCTGAAAAGCTAATCTAGTGATGGGATCAGCCAAAGTACATTCCCAGTACTAGGAGAAATAATGAATATATAAGCTGCAGACCAGGCCTTGCTGAGGTTTTTAGACAAAACACTTTTTGTCAGAAAATACCAGTTTGTCAAAACTGAAATTTTTGGCAGGATAGGTTTGGTCTGGAAGAAATTTTTACTCAAAAAAAAATGAAATTGTCTAAAGTTTTTATTTTGACATTTTTGAACTGGAAAACTGAAATTTTTCATTTTGAAAGACTTTTTGTTTAGAATTTTAAGCTAATTTTAGAAATGTTTAAAAAATGTCTAAATCAACTCAATGTTTGGAAATTATGGGTAAAAAATGGTTTGATTGACGCAACTCCTCTTACATTTGCTTTAAAAAAAACCTCCAATATTTAGTATTTATAGGTTCTGTATTTTCTCCATGGGACAGTCAGTATAGGGCACAAACAGTCTTACATAGGGTGACCAGACAGCAAGTTTGAAAAAATCGGGATGGGGGTGGGAGGTAATAGGAACCTATATAAGAAAAGGACCCAAAAATCAGGGCTGTCCTTATAAAATTGAGACATCTGGTGACCCTAGTCTCACATCTGTGATGCTGAGACTAGAACCTGGGAGCTTCACCTCCAAAACCTCAGCCCTCTACAATTATAGCTAAAAGAGATCTCCCAGATCTAGTACCAATAGGCTGGCTAGCAGAGGGCAACTTCTGCTGAAGCTGTAGAGAGACAGTGAGAATATTATAGGAGGTGAAGCATACAGACACACTTTTAGGATACCTCACTGTCTATAGTTCTCCTTGTCTAATATTAGGAATAGACCTACCTGTTAGCTAAGCAATAAGGAACTTTTAAAAAGCAATAGACCAGGAAAAAAAAATGACTAGGAACGTTACAGGGCATTAGTCTCTCACGGATTGGGAAAGGACAGATGTCTTTTTCAAGAGCAGGACAAACAATAATTTTTAACTTTAAAAGAAAAAATAATCAAAGTATAGTCACGAGGGAAGGATAACTATTTCACAGAAATGCCTGTTGCAGCCCACAGTAGGATGAGAGCTCACTTGCTATGCACTACTCCATAGTTAATATTTCTTGGCTGTCTGACTTTTTGCTTTTTCAGCCAACTAACAGTACAGCCAATTCTAGAAACTGGGAAATATTTTCTTGTGGATTAAAAGCCTTTAGTGTCTAATTTTACATATCCTCTTCATTCATTTAGCCTTTTCTTTTCCTCACAGCTAGTGAAGAGAGTGTGGTGGACTGACAAATACCATCTCAGTCTTCGGGGGGAAAGGGGCTCCTTCTGAGCAATTCTGTTCAATATCTTTCTTTCTTAAACACCACTGAATAGGTCCTACAGTCTGTGCTTGGCTTAAAATAAATGAATGGGCATACCTGGATATAGAGCAGATGAATACTGCTATATTTCATTTAGATTGTTTTGCCCTGCCCACCTTAACCTAATGAATTTAATGAATGGAACAGATGCATGCATGACTTGACATTTTGAAGAAGGAGACTTTTCTGCTTACCTTTGGGATTGGATTTTTATCTGAATTTGGCTGGACTCAGAACCAAGAAATCCATTGCCAGCAGAGTATTTGGAAAATGCAAATTCTTATAAGCCTCAACAACATCCAGAGAATATGTAATGGAGGTGCCACAAATTACTGCTCATTTACAGGGAAAACCAAGGAAAGCAGGCTGTGCTTTAAAACCAGTTACTGGAATAACTCTTTCATAAATCATATAAACAATTATTAAAACTACAGCTTTTTTTCTTATTACCACTAGGCACATGTTGCAGATTAAGACAGCTAGTAAAATGTTTAAATGAAAATGAAATCAGTAGGAATACTTGTGCCACTCTATTAAAAAAAATCCTCATATTTGCCTAAAGCATAACCAATTTGGCAACAGAATTGTTTTCATTTATGTACAACATTTGTTTAATGCTTTTTACTAATGATTATGTATTTATGGGAAAAAAGCAGCATATCATTCAAGAATAAAGTAAACTTTGGCTGTGCATCAAGCCCGCATGCTATTTATTAATCTCCTGAATAAAAGGCTGCTGCTTTTTAATGCTAGGAATTAATTAATTGCACTCTCTGCCACCTATAGAGGAGAGGCACACTTTATAGAAAATTTTCTCACTGATAAATGACTATGCAGCTGTAATGCTGTCCTTGGGAAAGATTCCTGGCTATAATCCTTTTAGCTAGGGGAACATTTGGTTTTCTGTCTAAGAACAATATTACATTTCTTTCCTTCTAGTCCATGGCCTTCGAATGTCATACACTTCAGGCAAGAGAAGGCTGTATAGCAGTTACAAGTATTTGTGAAGCTAATAACAAGCAATAGTTCTTTCCCTTGCAAGTTGAAAATATAAATATATTCACCAATTACAGCTCATAATGAAGAGAAAATTACCCTCCTGTAGTTTTGGACCGTAGCTGTTTTATTATTGCTGGTATTCACTCTGGATGGGCTAAAACGGACTTTACTCCAATGAATCCCACAGACCAAGTTTTCAGCAGCTTTAAGTCTGCTAGGCATATGGTGGCACTGCATTCCTTCATACAATACTATCCTCAATTCTCTGCAGGAACCTGGGGCAGAATATATGTGGAAATAGCTCAGAGCATGGATTATCTTTTCAACAAAAAAGGTCACTTCAATGTTGATGATGTTGGAGCTTGGGAGTTGCACATCTGGGCTCAAGTGCACTTTCCAGGAATGTAACTGGCGTCACTACTTCAAGACTATTTCCTGCTTAGGGTAGTTCTACTATTTGTGTATTTTAACTATGTCTCCATTTCACAATATTTCTTAGGATCAATATAACAGAATGGCTGTCACCTTTTCAGAAAAATATTATTCACCTCTTTCATGCAGGGTGTCTGTGCAGCTCATTCAAAATATGCACTGGGTGCTTTGAAGGCTTCATTTTTTGTGCCATTATTAACCTGTATTCCACAAAGAATTCATGATTTATTTGATAATTAGAAATTCCAAGAATGCTCTTGGCCAATATCAGAAAAATACAGCAGTCATATCTCCTTGGTGCACATCAAATAAAATGAGTTGCTATTTTTATTTATAATTATTGCCTATCCTAAAGAAGAATAAGATGCTCAAGTCACTGAAACATGGATTTCTGGCACGACTGATACAGATTTATTTAAATATGTGCCCGATTGTTAGGGGAGTAAAAATATTTTAATCGATTGCTAACCAGTTTACCTGCAGCGTCCGCAGATTTGGCCAATCACAACTCCCACTGGCCATGGTTCACAGTTTCAGGCCAATAAGGGCTGTGGGAAGCAGTGGCCAGAAAATCCCTTGGCCCGTGCCACTTCGTGCATCCCACATTGGCCTGGAAGGGTGAACCACGGCCAGTGGAAGCTTCAATTGGCTGAATCTGCAGAAGCTGCAGGTAAACAAACCGTCCCAGCCCACCAGTGGATTTCCCTGAGGGGCCGCGTGCCAAAGGTTGCCGATCCCTGATCTAGACGATCCCTGACAGGAGATCCTTGACTCTTAAAATCCTCAATGATGGAGATTCCACAACCTCCCTAGGTAATTTATTTAAGTGCTTAACCACTCTGACAGGAAGTTTTTCCTAATGTCCAACCTAAACTGCCCTTGCTGCATTTTAAGCCCATTGCTTCTTGTCCTAACCACAGAGATTAAGAAGAACAATTTTGTGTCTCCTCCTTGTAACAAACTTTTAAGTACTGAAAACTGTTAGCATGTCCCTTCTCAGTGTTCACTGCTTAGGTGAGTAGAGATGTGCCTGAACTAAATAAGTTTATGGAAGATAGGTCCATCGATGGCTATTAGCCAGGATGGAGAGGGATGGTGTCCCTAGCCTCTGTTTTCCAGAAGCTGGGAATAGACAACAGGGGATGGATCACTTGATGATTACCTGTTCTGTTCATTCCCTCTGGAGCACCTGGCACAGGCCACTGCCATAAGACAGGCTCCTGGGCTAAGTGAACCTTTGCTCTGACCCAGTATGGCTGTTCTTATGTTCTTATGAACCATTAAGGTATGTACACCACTTGGCTCTCTACACCCCTTAGTAATGGCTCGCCATCTGTATGGATATATTTAAAAATATAATATCCCTGCTCCCAGAGCCCCATCACCACCCTAGAGTTAAAGCACAAGGGAAAAACTCTGGCAGCGGAAAGCAGCGGGAAAAGTTTCCAACAGCTCCTCTCTGCCAGAACTTGTCCCTGCTGCCTCCCGCTGCTATAGTCTTTCACTGCAAAGCATTGGTACACCCCATAGTGTGGATGCTGTTTGCTTTTCATTGCAGCATGTAGCTACACACACCTTACCGACCGCTGTCAGTGGTGTGTAGTGTAGGGGTACCTTGAGAGACAGTATATAACAGCAAGAGTCCTGAAACCTAGATAGGGTGCACTTGGCAAGACTAGAAAGCATTAAAAGTGAAATTCACACAGTAATTGTAACAAAGAGTTTTCAGGATTGAGCCCATATTGTTTGGTTTCCAGTTTCCTTTCAGGTTAGTATTAGAATGTAGAGCTGGGTAAAATATTTCAGACTAATAGTTTATTCAAAGAAAAATGTGTTTTCAGTCAACCTGTAACTATCTGCGAATTTGACAACAATTGTTTTGACAATTCACAAAATGTATAGGAGGTGGTGCTACTGCTGCTGCCACCACCACAGCTGTCACTACAATACTGACACCCCCGCAATAAATAAATAAATAAATAGCCGCTAGCACAGTGGTGAGGCACTAACTTGGGACGTGGGAGATCCAGCTTCCAATTCCTACTCTGTGTCAGACCCAAAATGGAGGGAGGTTTTGAGTTACCAAAAATCCTGAGAACTTTCATATTTGGTTGGACCTGAGCCAAAAGTTTCTTGGTGTATGGTTTATGTTTTTTGAACTGTCACCAAACCAGAAATTCAGTTAGTTTCCCAGATCTGCATGAATGTTCTTTGTTGATCTTCCCGCCATTGATCTAGATGGGATGGAGCTGTCATGAAACACCAGACAGCCTCACTCAACTTTAGACTCAACAAACTCTATTTAAACAAGTGTTTTATGGACATCCAAAATGTCAAATTAAACAGTTTCCATTTTCACTTTTATTAAATCATACTCATGGTGAAAAAGCTCCAGTCTTCATATTACATTTTTTTCACTTTCCAAGTAAAATTGCTCCTGCCAACTTTTCAATGGTCTGAAATAGAGGAAGGTGATATATAATCCAAAGAGATAACTATTTCTATTTACTGCAACTTGCGTTCTGCTGGTTAGTTGGTAATCTTTTGATCATTTCTTAGACATTTAAGTGCAGAAAGCAACTGAGAAAATGCTTTAGAAATAATTCTGTTAAAATGTTTTTCATGGCTATTAAGTAAATATCATTTAAGATGCTGAAGCATGCACAAAACTGGATGTAAAAGCCACACAAACAAACAAACAAACAAACAAACAAACAAACAAACAAACAAACACTCTCGGCAGGACAAAAAACCATGATCTTATAATCTTAAAGCAGTTCCTCTGTTTGATTTCTAAATTCCCTAAAAATATGATTCAGCTGCATAACTAATTAAGAAGCACCAGAATTATAAAGGCAAGATGGGAATAATTAGACCAAAGAAAAGACAAATCTTATTTTCAGTCTTTTGCATTTCTTCTTGGTTTTGGTTCCTTTGTAATTCCAAACAAATCTAAATCTGGGGGGGAAGGGATAGCTCAGTGATTTGAGCATTGGCCTGCTAAACCTACAGTTGTAACCTCATTCCTTGAGGGGGTCACTTAAGGGCCTGGTGCAAAAATCAGTACTTGGTCCTCATAGTGAATGCAGGGGGCCAGACTCAATGACTTTTCAAGGTCCCTTCCAGTTCTAGGAAATAAATGTATCTCCAATTATTATTTATTATTATAACCTTAGCAAAATATTGAGCTGGGGGCAGGGATAGCCAAAAGCTTGGGATGTCCCTTCTTTTTTTCCAAATCAGTATCTTCATTCCTTCTTACTAGTAAGAAGCAGAGGGAGAGGCAAAAAGCTGAAAAGAAATGAGTACATAGAGAAAGATAACTTGCCAATAAAAGCATACTGAACATATAAATAAAACCCTCAGTGTGAATTTGGCCGATGCCTGTCTGAGCTATTATGGCTTGCAAGGAGATATTGTTTGGGTAGATTGTTAATATGTTTGTTTGGGGAGATACAGAGCCAGATGTTACCAAGGGAGCACTTGTGAACTCTTTACTTAAGAAACCAAAAAAACCCATCATTGCTTGATGTTGACAATCTCACCCCCTGTGCTGATTTTCCTGTTTGGGGGAATAACTCATAGAGAAAGTGGTGGCAGAGCAGCTCTGGCAATATCTAAATATTTCAGATATCCTTGACTACCAGTCAGTCTGGTTGTAGACCTGGGTATAGGATTGAGGCTGCATTGGTAGTCTTAGTTGTTGATCTTCTCCTAGCAAGGCTGCCTTTGATATAATCGATCCTGATGTTTACTGATACTCTTTTGATCCCACCCTTATTTTCTGAGAGATAACTGTGGGCAGTTCTGTGTCCATTCAGGAAACTCTCATGTGGTGGACTGCAGGGATGAGGTATCGTCAAAATGCAGTAGGACTGATCATTGATCAATCAATGTTTACTGCAGATCAAGCCTTGGATTAGAAATAGATACACTATAGGTCAGTCAGATATGTTGGGGATTAAGCTGGCAGGTGGAAAGAAATAACTGAAACAACTGATTGTATTTATTAGGAATATTATTTGTTATTTGTGGCATTGTAGGAGTGAGGAATATATGATGGGAGGAAGCATTTATTCTTATGCTATTGTTAAGGTTATAATTTTACCAGGCTATCCGGTGCTTGTTGATTTGTACACATCTCTTTATCCATTTAAATAAATAAATGTGTTTTACTGGAAGGGTTAAACCTAACTGTTAGCTACTGTAACTCTAAGTGGGGTAATCTACTTGTATAAGAAATCCACATATGGTGAAGAGTCTGCAGTATGTACTGTATGAATTAATAGGAATGAAGAAGTGAGTTAGACAGGCATTAAAAATCCTCCAATTTATTCTGTAATGTCACATTCAGTATTTTAGTGCAAACAAGATCTCATGTCTCTTGAATCTAGTAGAAAACTCACAAAATCCTTTTCAAAATAGAACATTTAGAAAATTGGTTAGAGATTTTTGTTTCATTAATACCCTCATCAGATCAATGACATGGCAAAATTTTAGACATCCATCTAGAAGCAGGTGTAGCTCATGAACCCATAGGTAGAAGTGGTTGTCCTCTATAGATATTCTATATCTTTTCCTCTCTAGCTTTAAAAACTTATTTTTAAAATATTATAGATTTTTTTTGTTTAACTTCTTTATGAAATATTAACTGATGGTAGTTTGCAGCAAAGCATTTCTTTCTTTTGCATTTGCTCTAAACTGGTCTCTCTGTTTTACACAAAACAGTTTGCATTGTATTAATATTTAAACCAAGAAAGAGCATAAAAGCATACATAGCTCCTGATTTTAGTCAGAGTAGGAGACTTTATAGCTTCATTCCTGTACAATGCATTGTTTATTGCTGACTTAAAAAAATGTAATCTTCTTCTCTGCAAGTTTAATAATGCTAAGCAATACACAATAGAAGGGCTGCTTGCCTCCCCAGGTCAGTTGCCATGGTCTATTAAGTAGAGCACACAAATGAATGCAAGTATCTTCTGGAACACAATATTCTATTTATGGATAACTCCTAGGCTATCAACCACTGATGTCACTGTTTATGATAAACACAATAGTCCCACAAAGGTAAATTCTATCTCAGCAAGTAGAATGAATGACATTCTGTAGTGTGTGCATCAGATATGTTGCTTTTGTTTACTGGGTAACTCAAACAAGCAAACCCCTGAGTTCTCAAGATGATTAACCAAGACTCCAGGCGACAATATCCACTGTACAGTTAGATTCATAGTTAAGTGCTGACAAATTATAAATCAATATTTTCCTATAAATATTATCCAGCCTGATATACCTATACATTTCTTTTGGTGATTCTTTAAGCTCTAATATTTTAATAAAGACCACTGAAAGCAAATATCTAAATCTAGTACCATGTACGTTAAAGCCGAAACAAGTTGTTTTAAACTAATGTCCTTTATAGTCCTTTCATCAAAAACGTACTTGGAGAGAAAATCTTAAAAGAAATCTGTTGAGAACTGCATTTCTGATCAAATGGAAATACAAAGATGAGACATCAGTTTGGGTATTGTTTTTACAAAATCTCATCATTTGGTTTTTGGTGTTGCAAAGGCAACATCTGTCTGTGAGAAGGAAAGAAGAAAACAATACCAAAAATGCATCATCCAATTTGAAGTTTTCTACCTGCGGAGACATTCAGATACAATGGTAACAGGTAGTAGATCCAAACCTAGATAGAAGAGAAGAGAAAATAAAAGGGAAATTAAACAGCATATGTTTCAATGCTTCAGAGTAAAAGGCTGACATAATAAGTAGTTTAAATGATGTCAGCAGCACTTTCCTTGAAAGGTTAAAGGCTGAAAGAATACAGGTAATCTGTTATTCCCTGCTTCCCTTTTCTTCTTTAGTACTGATAGACTTTTCTGGTGCTAAAGGCTCAGCCCACATACAGAAAACAAACAAACAAACAAAAAGACACATGAAGATCATCATAATACAAATGATCTCATTGTTGAAATGAAATTAGCATACATGGAAACAAACTTGAACCATTTTGTCTGATCAGCCCACAGTCATCCAAATTTTGTGAGTTCAGATAACATGAGATCTTGAGCAAAGCCTGTCAAAGGTTTTGGAAAAAAAAAATTGAAAAGCAAGCAAGTGGGGTAGGGAAGGTTAACAAGTGTTTTGCAAAATGAAAACTAGATGGAATTTATAAAGAAACTGAAATCACATTTTATCCAAATAAAAAACTTCAGAATCTAAGTTTCAGTTTGATTCTATCACTAATAATAAAAATTTTGCCAATGTGGGAATGGAGTGACAAAGACTTCTGTTAGCTACAATTGAGATAAATGAATCACTATCTTGTTGCATGTCAGAGAAATACACCTTGTGAAGAAAAGTACCAAAAAAATAATGCATCATTTAAATCCCACAGTAGGACTGAAGTAGAGCACAGGCCTTAAGTAGGCCTGCATTAGAGGAGTGAATTTCACCCTGTTTCTTTTGTGATAGGTTGACCTCCTGAAGATGCCACCTGATGTGTTGGGATACCACTGAGCCCACCTGTTCTGCCAGCATGGGCCCACTTTTTTACCTGTCTTGATGAGCCAGGCTCTTAAGCCTCCTGCAGCACACGCACACAGGCAGGGCCACACCCAACTGGAGAATGACACAGATACTGAGATCAGCTCTGGGAAGACTCAGCTTAAGGGACTTGCCCGAGCACTCAGGTATCCTACCTCCCTTGGAGTGCAGACCCAAAGGTTCAGGTTCTTTCAGCAGTCCTTCTTCTTGGGAAGGCAATGGAGGAGAGTCCTGTTTGCCTTCCTCCCCACCCTTAAATATGATTTATATAAGGTGGGAAGCCTTTGTTTCCCAAACTTGACCTTGCTTCCCTGTTTAGTGGAAAATTACAAGAAATCCAAGATAATATTTAATATCAGGTGACAAGACCACCTGACCTAGTAGTGTCACAGTTACCTCTCAGAACACCTCCCAGGAGGGAGAGAGATTAGTATCTTCACAGTCTTGTTGTTTCTTCTTAATGGCTCATCAAATCTGATGTCCTGTTATCTGGTGGGTGTTTTCCCAATACACACTCAGTTGAAATTGTTATATAGTCCATATTCCTAACTTTAGATACAGAAATGATACATACATACAAATTGGATACTCGTATTCAGTAAATCATAATTTTACATGAGCCATCTTGCATAAAGTATATCTTGGTTATGTCATATCCATACCATTTTGCCGCCCCAAGCACAGCAGGCAGGCTGCCGCCCTTGCGAAGCCGGCAGAATGCCCCCCGCGGCTTGCCGCCCCAAGCACGCGCTTAGCGTGTTGAGGCCTGGAGCCGTCCCTGACCATAAGCATATTTTCATAAAGAATATGGAGTGTAATGTCACATTTTTGTTTTTATTTTGTTTTGTTGTTGTTGTCGGGTTTAGATAGGGCTTCATTAACAAAGGGGAATGAAGAAAGGAATCACTGAGTCTCATATCAATTCAGCTTCTCAGAGGATGGGTTGTTTATGGTTACTTAAGGCCTTGGCCACACCTCTCTGCAGTTCTTTCTCATAATTTCTCTATCTAATAGCTTAACTTCTTAGTGTCACATGCAGAACTTACCCCCTAGGAAACATAACAACTCACTGTCTAGTTCCATGTGCTACATAAAAACCTTTTCTCAAAGATGCAGGCAAATGACTACTTGCACCCACTAATGAAGACTCTATTAGGAATAAAGACCTATAATTTATTTGATTTATTTTTATCCAAGAACTGTGCTTGGTGTAGGAAGGTTTCTTGTGATAGTCTCCCTCTCCCTCTTTCAGCACAACAACTGTGGCTCATTATGTTTCTTCTACCCTATGTCCTGTTCTGCCTGCCTCCCCCTACAAACAAACAAACTCTGTTACAATAGTATGTAGTTCCATGGACTTCAGTGGGCTCTGGCTCCGATCCAGATACAGCAGACATAAAATACAGCTCTACCACCATATCTATTCATATCTAAAAGCTCAAAATAGCTAGAGATAAATTTCATTAGTATTTATATAAGCAAATAGCAGATTCAGCTTTTTGCAACAGAAGCATTTTTGCTAAATTGCACAAAAAATAACTGGTTTCTGTTGAATCTTATTCCTATTTTTCTCTTCTGTTTTCCCTACATTAGACTTTACTTTTTTTTTCTTTGTCTAATCGCTTCTTCCTTGGAAGCTTGATGAGAGTACCATTTTTTGTTTTGTTTGTTTGTTTTGTTTTCTGTGTTTAGAAAGGAAGCTTGCCTGTCAAGTTGTCCCAGTGCCTCTGGTTATTAGCTGTCCCTGTTTAATAAGCGATTGAATTTTATTTGTCATGTGGGTGGATGAAATATACATTAATTTTAGAAAACGAACAAACAAGAAGAAAATAAATCCTCTCTATTTAAAAACAAAAATCCCAAACCTTACAAACATGACTAGATTTTAATTATGCATTTTAGTTCACTCTAATCAAACATCTTAAGGACACAAGTTTCATTTCACTAATTTCAGTGCCCACAAAGCTTGACTCTACTCTACTTTCCTTTAAAAATTAATAGTATCTCTCTTCCTAGATGAATATACCTTTCTGAATCTTATTCCCTCTTCAGAGTGGTTCATCTGAACGTACTACATGAAACCAATGAATCCTGATGCGCACTGAGACTCCTCTACTCTCTCCAATATGCCCCCTTTTCATACAAAAAAAGTAAAGCCTCCATAAAGGCTTTGACGGGTTACTTTTTTTAGCTCTGCTAGCTAACTATTCATTTATTGTTGTCTGCTGTGGTCTACCTCTTCCTGATGCTGTTAACTCAGTAGCTTCCTGTAACTGTTCCAGACCAAAAAATATATAGTACAAAATCATTGTGGACCAGATTCTGCTGTTGTTACTCTCATGAAGTAATCCCTCAGGCTGCAAATAATGCCACTGAAATGAATGGAGCTATGAGAAGAATAAAGAACTACTGACCTGGAGCAGGATTGGAAGAATTAGTACCAGAATTAATTAGATATGAGCCAACAGATTTTGATATGAGACTTAAGTGTCTAAAAGACAATATGTGTGTGGGAGGGGGGAGAACTCTGTGCAAACACAAGCATGGTGAAACCTTTTGATTTGCTCAGTACCCGTGAGAAATAAATGTTTAGTTATAAAGACATTTAAGGTACAATAACAAAAAGAGACCCACTAATGGTGGGAAATGATTTAGCAATGCTGATTAGGTAGAGAGAGAGATAGTGCAGTGTCAGCCCAGTAAAATTATCTATTATTTGACCTTATCTCAAAAGCCTGAAAACTCTTTTGCAAGCTGAATGGAGCTACTTGCAGAAAAAGGGATTACTCTAAGTAAGGATGATAGACTGGAGCTCTCTAAAAGCGGCACTCTGGACTCAATGATTGAGAACATTAGTGCCCTAGCATGGGTAGTAGAATTTCTTCTACACAAAAGATTCCTCATAGTCATGTGCTGAGATGTTAAGCTTCAATCATCTGTCTTTAGATGTGACTTTTTTTCCCCACACAGTACAAAACAAAGTAAATCTTCTTTGCACACATTTTGGTTTATACTAGTTTATACAGGAAAAAAAAATGGCTTTGTCTATGAACATCATTGTGCTACTTCTGATCGTGCTGAGCGGTATTTTGCTCTTTGAGAATTCCTATTGATTTCACTATATAACATGAAGAAGGGACACAAAATCTAGCCTTTAAATAAAAATATTCATTACCTCATAGCTATATATTGCAGTCTGATGTGTCATATGAACCCTGCATTTTCAAATAAAGATATCAATTGACAGACTCATTAAAATGTTATACGTGCATCATGTAAGTTTTTTTCAAAATAAATTGATAGGTCAGCTCCTCAGTCATGCCTAAGTCCCTTTTATGCCATCCTAGTGAAGATGATTGTTCCAGAACAGACTTTAGACTGCTTCTCTGTTGGCTTGATGTTACCTGCTTTCTGGTTGAGTACAGAGTATGTCAGTGGTGGGAGGAAGTATGCTGGGGTGTCCTGGGCATCAGGCTGCTCTAAGGTGTGCCAAAGGCCTCCTGCAGCCCCAGAATCAGGCCAGTAGCTTACAGTTATCTTCCCTTCTTCTTGTCCCCTCAGCTGGATATAAATTGTAGATGTAATATTGATAGAGGCAATTTGCTCCATGGTTTCTGACCCTAATCCTCCCCCAATTAAAATCAGCAGTTCTCCATATAAGAATACATATCCATTTAGCTGTAATGTATGTATGGCTATGATAAAAATGGCAGTGACATATCCAAATTTGTTTTTATCCAGAATGTTTTCTGCATCTATTTAAGGACCCAATTGTGAAATTATTATGCAGATGGCCAGCACAGGGATTTTGCACCTCTTAAATCCTCAGAACAGATGTCTTTCAGCTCCAAAATCTATGACCCTGATCCAAAGTGTTGTAAAGGCTTTGGGCTGGCTCTCTATTTCACCCAATGGTAAGCCCTTATACAAGTAGTTCCATTGTTGTAACTGATAATGATAAGGACCTCCTTTGAAAAATGCTTTGAGCTCTATGGATAAAAAGTGCTATATAAGAACTAGGTATTGTTATTATTAATTATTATTTGAGTGCTCATCAATATAAAATTCCTTTTTTCCACAGTCAGGCTCTTAATTTGCTGAATGATCGGTAGAGTTTTTTGACATGGAAGGGATTTCAGTATATTGGGTACATATAGCAAACTAGTTTCACATAGGAAGAGAGATACTGTGCTCAAGATGGTAATAAACACTGCCACTTTATAGCCTCATTAGGAACATGAAGCACTTTAAGCAGAAGTTTCAAGACAAGCAGTAAGGAACAAAGAAAATGCTTATGTCCATATCCGGGGCTTTTGGTGCCACAACATTTAAGATATATGCCACATGAAAGGGGTGATCTCCAGATTAAATTTCTTTCTGGTATGGTTCTTCACAGAACCTTATCTGTTTTATATGGAACCATAAAAATTTGCAAGGAAATATATTTCATCTATATCTGTGTGTAAATAATAAAATATTTGCTGATTCTCAGGAAATGTTTTTATATAAACTGTATATTATATGGTCTTGCATCCTTTTTCTTTCTAAGCTTATTACAGGAATCTCAAAGCAAGATAATTTGATGTCTAGGTTGGCAACATGGGAAAGCCACATCCAGTTACAACATGTCCACAGGGTAGGCTCATCACCAAGCAATTTTATTGTCCTTGATATATTGAAATTACACTAGGGATTCTGGTGCTTACTCTAGCTTTAGACACTCATTATCTTATCAAATTTCCCATTCATCCTAAAGAAGTGAAGTTATCTGACTTCATTCTGAGAAGGACTATTTGCTGTTTTAGCACAAACTTATTTAAAAAAATAAAAGAGGGAGCATGGAGAGGGCAACCTTATATAAAATCTCAGTGCACGCACAAGGAATAATCTGATTTATTAAAAGAATGATGCAACAAACACACTACCTTCATCTCAGATTTCTTTCTCCTTAATTTCTGACATTAATTAAAATGATCAGAAATGGGTTTGTCCAGCAAGCGAACCAACACAAAACATCTTAGCATTTCATCTATATTTTCTTTATAGCATGTTCTGCCACCTCCTATTTTTTTTAGACGGACTAATTAATTTAGTTGCATATGTTTCTCAGTTAAAAATTGGATCAGTCTAAAGCATCCCACACCAGAAAAGACACAGTTAATATGTCAAGATGGCTTATGTTTTTGTGGTTTGCACCTCCAAAAACATAAAAACAGCTTCATAAAAATCACCCAACTGTTTACTTTGAAAAACCCTTTAAATAAATAGAAGTAGTTATGCTGACATAATATATTTTAGTGCTTATAAAAGCCCTTGCTGTATATTGTACATGAGCATATATTGCCACAGTGCAGTACACCAGAGTTATTAATTCAACTAGCTTTGACTGCAAGCTTTAAAATAAAGGTCAGCCATGTAAACGCAAACTTTGCAGAAAACCGCAATCAAGGGAGATGATTCATTCTTTTTAATTTTCAGTATGCATGGTGCTATATTGCAGAAGAGTTTTAAAGAAATGATTGCAAAGTGTATTTTACACAGTACTATGCGTGGAACACTTTCCCCGAATCTTCTTTCTTGGGTTGAACTCTCTACAAACATACACTATCTTCAGTATTTTAGCTAATTGAGTTGAGAATCATCTCATTTTATGTTTGTTGTCTCAGGGATACCTACACCAATGTTCAATCTGGAAGGAAAATTCTTCATTAAATGAGAAATTAGACACTCAGCTAATGAAGCTTTATCAGTATTTGATGACTGACAGGAAATCAGTGATATATTCTCTGTCTGAATCCCTTAATAGGTTTACAGAGTTAAATCTGACTTTGGTCTTCCATTAACAGTAAGACTTTGCTGGCTGAAGTGTTCTGCTTGTTTAATTATTTAGAGACTCAGTAGCACAGACAGCCTCTACAAAAGCCAAATGATCATATGCAGCAACAAATGAAAGCCATAATCTTAACAAGATTATCATAATAAAGAGTCATCAGAGAAATTAAAATTATGTGCTTTAATTACAAAATTATAACCCCATTAACTCCTCTGCATGAAAAGTGGGAGTTGGGGAATAAAGAGGAAGAACCCATAGATGGCTATTAAAATCTCTAGAGCAAGTTAAAGTGTGGGCAATATGCTATGTGGGCTCAAATACTACAGGTAATTTATTTTGTGGCATAGTTTTGATACAGATTAGTGTTTTCAAAATTAAACAATAGGAAATGTACAAGTTTTGACTTTTGATTTTTGTTCCCCTTCCCTCTCCCCAAGATTTTTGTGTTTACTAGTCTAAGTCAAAGGCTACAAACTTAAAAACAGACTCTTATTTAAATATGCCTAAAGCTGTGAATTAATTATGCCCTAAATAAGTTATTAGAACAATATTGCCACTAATGCATTATTTATGTCTATTTGTTGAAAAGTTTGTAACAGCAAAAGTACTGAAGTGACATTTCCAAAGACATTAACATGAAAATGAGAAGAATTTGAAGAGAAAAAAATTATTCAACGAGCAACTTCTTGCTAAGATAGTCTTCAATAATGTATACACCAGCTACATTTTTTACTGTTAATATACACATGCAATATTCATAGATCTACTTTAAAGCTTTCTTCATATTACGTTTGCATGTACAAATAAAAAAAATACATTTTACCAACATTGTTTTAATGTATTGTTACCACACAAAATTATACATTTTAAAATATATATACATTTTGTTATATGCAGTTCAAGTAGTAAATAGTCATGAATTTTCTTGCTACCAGATTTTTTTTTAAATCAGACAGTTCAGTGTAATTATATTAAATGTAAGGTAATCTACACCTTTTGAACATTAAATAAAAGGGAAAATAAGCGAATGTATTATATTCAGTGAAGCATGTGATTAGATTTTAATACAACTGTAATCTCAGTTGTTTGTCATAGAAAAAAAAAACATTTTGCTAGCCTGTACACAAATCATTACTGAAATCTGCTTATACATATATATATTTTTGAGAACAACAGACTCTAGTTCATAAGATAGCTTTAACAACACTGGGATCAAGCTACAGGCAAAACATATGGAACTAAAACAGCTCTCAGTGTGTTTTATGCCATACCTTCTTACAAGTTAAAATAAAAACAACAACAAAATACAAGCTACACAAAAGCTTTTAGTTTCATTATCCACCTTGTGGATGTTAGCTTCACATAATCCATGCAAGAGTTTTATAGAACCATATAAAACTCAGGTGGCCCAGAAATAATTGACCTTTTTGGTCTACAAAAAATGGTTTCTGTGTGTTCTTGTTTATCTTTTCCAAGTATCCTGGAGTGACTGAATGACAATCAATGAACTAATAGTTATTTCATTGCTGTATTAATCCTCTGCAGAGGAAATAAATATGCTGTTTGTGGCTTTCAGTTCTCGTTCTTTTAAAGTTTTCTTCTAGTCAAGAACCTGATATTCTTATATTCCGTATGTGTAAGATATCATCATTCTTCTGAAAACCCTCAACAGACTTTGGCAGCTTTCAAAAACTATCTCCAGGTCAAAATATTGTAAACATGTTAGATCTGTATTCACTGTAATGTCACAAATACGTGATTTCGATAAGTGTGTTTTTGTGAATACCTCCACTGGGACAGTACAATAAAGACTGTTGCGATCTCTCCATCTTGTTACTCGACAAAGACTATGAGAATGAAATGTTTGCTAGTTTGTCAGACATAACACAGATCATCTCTCATGACAAACTGAAGTGTTTAGTTATCTCCACTAAAGGTAAAAGTATATGCGATATATTTCAATAAGTTATATCATCCTTTTTGCTCAAATGATATTTAGGTGGCAGCATGCAAAATTATAGCCAGCTGCAGCCAAGCTCTCATGCTATTTACCAGATTCTTCTAAATCCCTGTGGATATCCTCAATAAAAAGTTGCAATATATTTCATTGAAATGCTTGTTACTTCCCATATACACCCCACAAGAGCCAGTCTCATAGACTCATAGACTCATAGGTCAGAAGGGACCAATATGATCATCTAGTCTGACCTCCTGCACAAGGCAGGCCACAGAACCCTACCCATCCAGTTTTATATCAACTCCTAACCCAGGACTGAGTTATTGAAATCCTCAAAATTGGTTTGAAGACCTCAAGCTGCAGAGAATCCACCAGCAAGCGACCCATGCCCCACGCTGCAGGGGAAGGCGAAAAACCTCCAGGGCCCCTGCCAATCCGCCCTGGAGGAAAATTCCTTCCCAACCCCAAATATGACGATCAGCTAAACCCTGAGCATGTGGGCAAGGCTCACCAGCCAGCACCCAAGAAGGAATTCTCTGCAGTAACTCAGTTCCCATCCCATCCAACATCTCCCCACAGACCATTGAGCAGACCTATCTGGTGATAATCCAAGCTCAATTGTCCAAATCAAACTATCCTATCATAACATCCCCTCCATATACTTATCAAGCTTAGTCTTAAAGCCAGAAAAGTCTTTTGCCCCCACTACTTCCCTCGGAAGGCTATTCCAGAACTTCACTCCCCTAATGGTTAGAAACCTTCGTCTAATTTCAAGTCTGAACTTCCTTATATCCAGTTTGTACCCATTCGTCCTCGTGCCTACATTAGTACTAAACTTAAATAATTCCTCTCCCTCCCTAACGTTAACCCCCCTGATATATGTATATAGAGCAAGCATATCCCCCCACAGCCTTCTTTTGGCCAGGCTAAACAAGCCAAGCTCTTTGAGTCACCTTTCATAAGGCAGGTTTTCCATTCCTTGGATCATCCTAGTAGCCCGTCTCTGGACCTGTTCCAGTTTGAATTCATCCTTCTTGAACATGGGACACCAGAACTGCACACAATATTCCAGATGGGGTCTCACCAGCGCCTTATATAACGGTAGTAACACCTCCTTATCCTTGCTGGAAATACCTCGCCTGATGCATCCTAAAATCGCATTTGCTTTCTTAACAGCCGTATCACATTGGCGGCTCATAGTCATCCTGTTATCAACCAATACCCCAAGGTCCTTCTCCTCCTCTGTCGCTTCCAACTGGTGCGCCCCCAAGGTATATCTAAAATTCTTATTATTAATCCCTAAGTGCATGACCTTGCACTTTTCACTATTGTATTTCATCCTATTACTATTACTCCAGTTTACAAGGTGGTCCAGATCTTCCTGAATAGTATCCCTGTCCTTCTCCGTGTTAGCAATACCCCCCAGCTTTGTGTCATCCGCAAACTTTATTAGCACGTTTCCGTTCTTTGTGCCAAGGTCAGTAATAAAAAGGTTAAATAAGATCGGTCCCAAAACCGATCCTTGAGGGACTCCACTAGTGACCTTCTTCCAGCCTGACAGTTCACCCTTCAATACAACCCTCTGGAGTCTCCCCTTTAACCAGTTCCTTATCCACCTTACAACTTTCATATTCATCCCCATCTTTTCCATTTTAACTAACAGTTCCCCATGTGGAACCATGTCAAACACCTTACTAAAATCTAGGTAAATTATATCTACCGCATTTCCTTTATCTAAGTAATCCGTCACCTTCTCAAAGAAGGAGATCAGATTGATTTGGCACGATCTACCTTTAGTAAATCCATGTGGCAATTCATCCCAGTTACCATTGACCTCTATGTCCTTAACTACTTTCTCCCTTAAAATTTTTTCCAAGACCTTACATATTACAGATGTCAAGCTAACAGGCCTATAATTACCTGGATCACTTTTATTCCCTTTCTTAAAAATAGGAACTACTTTAGCAATCCTCCAGTCGTACGGCACAACCCCCGAGTTTATTGATTGCTTAAAAATTCTCGCTAATGGGCTCGCAATTTCACGCGCCAGTTCCTTTAATATCCTCGGATGGAGATTGTCCGGGCCCTCCGATTTTGTCCTATGCCAAAGAAACAATCTGGCATACTGGTGCATATTGTCTACTCTTCTACACTGAGTTCCTAATTTATAATAGATAATGCAAAGGAATTAATGGAATGAATCCATTCAGACACACTGGGGGAAATACCATTTCTAATGCATGCTATACTGGCTCATGCTATCCAACGTTTGAGTTCAATGTTTAACTATGAATGAAAATTAAGGTTTTAACATTGCCAGGAAAGTTCCTCTACCTGAGCCTACCAGAGATTTTTATAGTTAGATTTATTTGCTATTCTAGGAGCCTTGTCTGAAATTTTTAATCAGAGTAGAAATCTCCTGGCAATCAATATCATAAATATACAGAAGAAACTTGGAGAGATTTGAGCATGAGAAGAACAGCAGCAGACATTTTAACACAGTTTATTTCAAATAGACTGAAAACATGATGAAATTCTTGCTGCTTATGATTTAAGATGAGTAGGCATGTTATCTGGCCCACCAATTATAGACTGCCCCTTTTTTACAGTTAGTCATTGAAATGATTTACTTCTCATGCACAGGTTCATACTTGTCAGTATTTGTGGAAATTATTGCTAACTTGTCATTTAGTCAATTCAGCTATGTTAATTTAGAGGTGGCCTGAAATTGAAACATTTGCTGCCTACTGTACTTGCAGTGAGTAACATTTACTCATCAGGAGACAGGTTACATGGCCCACAAATTGGCTACAAAAAATAAATTGGATGTTCAGGACCTGAATCAGTAACTTGCATGTGATTGGCATCTGGGGTTAAGCCAAATATCTCATTAGTATGTCGTACCTCTGGCAGAGAATGAAGAAGAATACACAAAATGCATAAAACAAGGGGGAAGATGAAAGGAAAGCGTGAAATGGGGAAAGCACTTCTGTGTGCTGTGGACTTCCTAATGGATGTCTCACATCCCAGGAGATTACCATGTGGTATATAGATGCACACAGCTAACATACTGGTGTTTGGTTAGTTATTTGCAAGGTAATTAAAAAAAGAGTTTGGGCAATACTAGATAGAAAATGACAAAGCAGTTTAGTAGTAGAGTCTGAGCTCAGATAATTGTTCAAACCTCTTTAACTTCCTACTCTCTTTCTGGAAATAATGAAGAATGCTTTGAGATATATCTGTCTTAATATGCAATGATACCCTCCATGGTTGGGATTGGGGCCTTTTTTATTTATATTTTATTTAAAAGAAAATCCCCATGATAAGGGAAGGGTGGGGAGGCAGACAGCAGAACAGAAAGGCAAAAGAATGGGAGGGGAGGAAAAGGAAAGGAAGGAAGGGGAGCTGGGCGGGAAGAGTGACACCTCAGTTTTCATCTGTTAGGTTTCTAAACATCAAAGGTTTCTAAAGTTAGACGACATCTTTTAAAATTTGTCTGAGGTCCCTCTTCTTTGAAATATTCCTTATAGACCAGCCAAGTCACTGGGCAAACTTCCAGCCCTGGAGGCAATTTTCTCTTCCATCTAAACCATGCAAGTTTTTTGTCTGCAAGCGCTGTTCTAAACAACCAACCTTTCCATAAGTGTGGGGTTTTAAAAAGCTCTTCCCATTGGCCTCCCTGATCACACTGAAGTCTAAGGGAGGTTTAACATTTGCTACAATAGGGGCAGCAATAGTCAATGTTGAGTGCTTTTGAAAATCCTGTCCTTTCTATTAATCTTATTGCTGCATTTTTGTTGTTTGTTGAGAGGAGAAATAAGGATCCAAATAACCTTTCAGTAAGCAATACATTTCCCTCCTTGCATTATTCAACAGAATCTTTGTTTTCTCTATAATTGCCATTATCTTCTTCTTGTTAGTAATCAATATTAACATCAAATTATTAATGGAAAGGTGTTGTTTTATGTGAAAATATTCCAGTGTTACTTGAGAAATGGCAGAAAAAATGTTAAGCAATAGCAAATCTAGTATATTCAATAACTTCTGACTCTCACTAAACGTTCTTAAACCACACACCAATGGCAATATTTGACATTTTGAAAAGAAAATGCAGAAGGGAAATATTTGAAATTCAGAGTCCCAAATACTTCTTTGAAGACAAAGAACTGATTTCAGTCTCTCTCTGGACAAATGAATATTTAATTATTTATACAAAATAGAAAAGATCCAGTAGGAGAAATAAAGAGACTGACTCTACAGCACACTGTTGGAGACACTGGTTCAGGTTGTGGCTCTCAATCATGCAGAACAGGGACTTGAAGCTGGTCTCCCACATCTCAGGTGAGTGCCCAAACCATTGGACTATTGGCTATTCTCAGGACTCTCTCTCTTGTGTTAAAAAAAAATAAAGTACAAGAAATGGGTATCATTTTTGTTCTATATGAGAATGAATGAACACAATATTAAAACCTCAATTTTTCACAAAATCAAATTCTTGTTTTCCAGATAGCCCTACTTAGGCTCCTAAGTCCCATTTTCAAAAGTGATTTAAGCACTTAGGAACCTGAATCTGAAACTCGAGGTAACTAAATGAGGAAAATATATTGACAAACAACTTCAAATGAAAACAGTGGAACCTCCCTCAGCTCTGACTTTCTTGATTGCTAGTCAATCATTCTTTGTCTGGAATGGCTCAGAGCAGATATATACATAGATTGTGAACGAGAGCTCACTGGAGTATATGGATGGATATCAGATTAGGCCCTTACTGCCAGAACAGCAGCAGCAGAATCAGTGGATAAAATCATGGTGAGAAGCTGACACATCCCAAAGCGTTGTTTGCTTTCTATTCTGATCTATTGTGTACTGTTGTTGTTCAGAATTAGACAGCTGCTGCCTGCAGCTGCAGTTCTGTCTATTTCAGGGATGGGCAAAGTGCTAAAATCAGGAGCATACAGAATAAGACAGGCAAGAGTGATGAGGAAAAAAAATGAATGCTAGTGATAGACAAAATTCAGAATGTTCATTCATTAGATCAGGATAGGCCCTTAAATATCAAGGATTTTAACAAATCTTACCATTAAAATACTTAATACATAGTACTCATGTAGTATATGTCAGGGGTCGGCAACCTCTGGCACGCGGCTTGCCAGGGTAAGCACTCTGATGGGCCGAGCCAGTTTGTTTATCTGCCGCGTTCTCAGGTTCGGCCACTTGTGGCTCCCACTGGCCGCGGTTCGCCGCTCTAGGCCAATGGGGGTCGCTGGTAGCTGCGGCCAGCACATCCCTTGGCCCACGCAGCTTCTTGCAACCCTCATTGGCCTGGAATGGCAAACCGTGGCCAGTAGGAGCCACGATCGGCTCAACATGGCAGGTAAACAAACTGGCCCAGCCTGCCAGGGTGCTTACCCTGGCGAGCCGCGTGCCAGAGTTTGGCAACCCCAGTACAGGTCTTTTCTGCTTCAAAGTGCTGTATGGATATTAGCTAATTAATGCCCACAACAGTAAATATTGCAAGTACGACAAGTGAAGAGAGAACAACTGCTGTCATTAGAGCTCAAGAGTTTTTGCTCCCCAGTCCTATGCAGACATCATTAGAATATGTTTTTGTTATCTAAATGTTATCTCCTTTCTACCTGGCCACATTCCCCATCTCATAGAATCATAGAATCATAGAAGATTAGAGTTGGAAAAGACCTCAGGAAGTCATCTAGTCCAATCCCCTGCTCAAAGCAGAACCAACATCACATAAATCATCCCAGCCAGGGCTTTGTCAAGCCGGATCTTAAAAATCTCTAAGGAAGGAGATTCCACCACCTCCCTAGGTAATCCCTTCCAGTCTTCACCACCCTCCTAGTGAAATAGTGTTTCCTAATAGACCTAGACCTCCCCTACTTCAACTTGAGACCATTGCTTCTTGTTCTGTCATCTGCCACCACTGAGAACAGCCTAGCTCCAACCTCTTTGGAATACCCCTTCAGATAGTTGAAGGCTGCTATCAAATCCCCCCTCACTCTTCTCTTCTGCAGACTAAATAACCCCAGTTCCCTCAGTCTCTCTTCATAAGTCATGTGTTCCAGCCCCCATCATCCAGATCAGTAATAAGGATGTTGAACAAAACTGGCCCCAGGACCAACCCATGGGGCACTCCGCTTGATACTGGCTGCCAAATAGATATCGAACTGTTGATCACTACCCATTGACACTGACAATCTAGTCAGCTTTCTATCCACCTTACAGTCCACCTCATAGTCCATTCATCCAATCCATACTTCTTTAACTTGCTGGCGAGGATACTGTCTGAGACCATATCAAAAGCTTTGCTAAACTCAAGACATATCACATCCACTGCTTTCCCATATCCAAAAAGCCAGTTATCTCATCATAGAAGGCAATAAGGTTGGTCAGGCATGACTTGACCTTCGTGAATCCATGTTGACTGTTCCTGATCACCTTCCTCTCCTCTAAGTGCTTGAAAAAAATGGATTCCTTGAGGACCTGCTCCATGATTTTGCTGGGGACTGAAGTGAGGCTGACCGGTGTGTAGTTCCCCAGGTTCTCTTTCCTTCCTTTTTTAATATGGATACTACATTTTCCTTTTTACAATTTAATATCCAATCCTTCCTAGTCCTACTAGGATCACCATCTCTCTTTTTTGATCCTGTGACATTATCTGACTAAAATATGACCATATAGATCATTGTTGCAATCAATGATTTTTCAACAAATCTTGTACAAAAGTTGTCAAGTAAGGTGTCTGTGGAAAGATTATGATTTGCTAAATATGATTAGGCTATTTATATGCATGTATGATTTTTTTTTGTATTTAAAGCTATGAGTA
Organism: Gopherus flavomarginatus; assembly: GCF_025201925.1. NCBI lineage: Eukaryota > Metazoa > Chordata > Testudines > Testudinidae > Gopherus > Gopherus flavomarginatus. The sequence goes on along the minus strand of NC_066617.1, from coordinate 300,045,148 downwards.
TTGGCTCTATACCTGGATTTCAAATGTTTGCACCTGGGGTAATGCCCACAAGGTACTTAGCCTGCACATAGGGGAAGAACTATTCAAATTAAGTGGTTCATCAAGGAAGTTAAGTGGTTCATCATTAACAGACAGTGGATCATGGGAAACACCTATCTACACTTAATGGAATTTCCTGTCATGACTAAGCGAAGTCATGCATAGACATATGACTTGCCCTTGTGAGTCCAAACTCATAGACTCATAGACTCTAAGACTGGAAGGGACCTCGAGAGGTCATCGAGTCCAGTCCCCTGCCCTCATGGCAGGACCAAATACTGTCTAGACCATCCCTAATAGACATTTATCTAACCTACTCTTAAATATCTCCAGAGATGGAGATTCCACAACTTCCCTAGGCAATCTATTCCAGTGTTTAACTACCTTGACAGTTAGGAACTTTTTCCTAATGTCCAACCTAAATCTCCCTTGCTGCAGTTTAAGCCCATTGCTTCTTGTTCTATCATTGGAGGCTAAGGTGAACAAGTTTTCGCCCTCTTCCTGATGACACCCTTTTAGATACCTGAAAACTGCTATCATGTCCCCTCTCAGTCTTCTCTTTTCCAAACTAAATAAACCCAATTCCTTCAGCCTTCCTTCATAGGTCATGTTCTCAAGACCTTTAATCATTCTTGTTGCTCTTCTCTGGACCCTCTCCAATTTCTCCACTAGCTGTGCTGAGGGCTTTGTTTGAAACAATGGATTTCCCTCCACAAGCTATAAAAGGCACTGGAAATATCTCCATTTTGCCTCTTTCCTGCTCCAGCGTCTTTCCTGCTCAAGCCTCTGGACCAGAGATCGGCAGCCTTTGGTACGTGGCCCATTGGAGAAATCTGCTGGCAGTCCGGGATGGTTTATTTGTTTACAGAGTCTGCAGGTTCGGCCGATTGCAGATCCCACCGGCTGCAGGTCACCGTTCCAGGCCAATGGGGACTACGGGAAGTGGCAGCCAGTACATCCCTCGGCCTGTGCCTCTTCCCGCAGCCCCCCTTGGCCTGGAAGGGCAAACTGTGGTCAGTGGGAGCTGCGATTGGCCGAACCTGCAGACACTGCAGGTAAACAAACTGTCCCGGCTAGCCAGCGGATTTCCCTGACAGGCCATGTGCCAAAGGTTGCTGATCCCTGGTCTGGACTATGGAATACTAATTGGAGCATTCTAATTAAGAAATCGAGGACTTTCCAATGATTTGGAAGCAACCAGATACTTTACTTAAGCTAGCAGTTTATTCCATCACTGCTAGAAGTCTGAAGCAAGAACTTTGCAATTATTGTATGTATTTGATTCCTTTAACGAATTTTAACTCTCACCTTTCTTTTTATAAATAATTTAGATTTTAGATACTAAAGGCTACAGCATAATTTTTGGGTAAGATCTGAGTTGTATATTGATCTGGGTGTGTGGCTGGTCTTTTGGAATTAGAAGAACCTTTTTATGACAATAATGGTATTAAAGAACCACTCATCTCTAAGTCTAGTGTTTTGGGTGGTGATACAAGGACTGGAATGTCTAAGGAAATTGCTGTTCTGACTTCTTGTTACCAATGTGGTGAAACAGAAGTTTACTTTTGTTGCTGGCTTGGTATATCTCATGGGAGAATAACCTCCAGTTTTGGGGTGTATCTTCTCTATTTCTCAGCAGTTTGTCCTGAATTTGGTATTATCAGTTGTGACCCACTGAGGCATGGTTCATCATCATCATGTTCCCATTAAGCTTCTGGCATGTAGGCCAGTGACAAAGCTCCTCTACTCCTGTCTGTGTCTGGCAACTCTATCAATGGTTCCCCAGCTGTGCCCCAGGTTTTTCAGATTGACTTGCACAGATCTTAACCATGTTGTTTTCGGACAGCCTTGTTTGTGCTTGCCTTTTTGTTGTTACTTTGGTGATGGAATCTTTTTCCATCTGAAGCACATGGCCAATCCATCTCCAACACTTCCTGGCAATTATGGTGCTCATATCCTCTTGGCTGCACTGTATCAATAGATCTTTGTTTGAGATTGTTCTGTACCAAAAGATATGGAGGACTTTTCGGAGGCAGGTAGTACAGAATGAAGATAGTTTTGCCATGTCATACTTTCTCATTCCCTAGCATTCTGTACTATAATGTAATGTTGAAAGTATGCAGCTCTGATAAATCTTGAGTGTGGTTTTGATTTTATATATTGATGATCTCCAGACTGTATTTAAGCTCCCGAAGGTGTTCCTGGCTTTAGTGATTGTGTTCTGGATATCCTGGCTTATTCCACCATCCTAGCTGATGGTGCTGCCCAAATATGGTGAGAACATAATCCTTTAACCATACTGGTGAGGCAATAATAAGGTCATGATGTCTTTCTTATTGCGGTTGATTTTCAGTCAAATTTGTTGGCTGAGTGCATTGAGTCAAGTTGCTTTTTCTTGTATATGGTGTTGGTATGTGAGAGGAGTGTGAGATCATCTGTGAAGTCCAGGTCTAAAAGGGATGAGAAGGGTGTCCATTTAATGTGTCCAGACTCACAAGATTTGAAGAGAGCAACTAGACCTTTTAAGTCTCAGAATTAGAAATTAAGAAAGATAGAATTATTATTGAAGGTCAGGTGAAGGAACTGGATATTTAGCAAAACACTTTCACAAAAATTAAAAAGATGTTTGATCTGTGGGTCAGCCAGATTCATATTTTTTACTGAAGTGGTTTGGCTATCCTTTATCAATAAATCTACAGGGGGAAAACATATCCCGTAGATGCTGCAACAAGGTCTAACAATGACAGAAATAAAACAAATACCAGAAAGTTGACAAACAGCAAGTGGAAGAGACTTTGACAAGTGTAACTGTGAAAAGTAAATGCAGGTACTGTGAAAAACAAATATGGATAGCATGACAGATACAAAATATGGAAGTAAATGACAAGTAAAGCTACTAAACTGCCACAAATAGAGATAATGTCATAATGATCAAAAGAGAACTTGGCAAACATAAAAGACAATATAGTTGTGAAGTAAACAAAGCAAATGATCCTGATGTAAACTCAAAACCAGATCTTGGTTTCAGAACAAATTTAGCAGAAGCAGCAGCTGTACTATATAAAAGTGTCTTTGCCGGTAGCAAGGGTAGTAGCTTACACAGTACACAAGTGGGAGATAAAAAGGAAATGGAATAGAAATGTCTTCAAAATGTATACCATGGAAGTACAAAGGAATAAGGTCATGGCATATGAGACTCATAATGGCAAAGTACATATGAAAGGCCATTGTACAACTACACCTCTGTCCCTTTAGAGCATTGCATTGACATTGATTATTTTGCTAGTCTCCAACAATTAGACACAACCAATTAACTTTGTTAAACTAGTGGAATGTTAACTGTTCTTTCAAATGAACCATCATTATTCTTTCAACTAATCCATCATAAAAAGGATTCCAAAAAGAGATGTTATTTGCTTTAAGTATATTTTTAAAATAACCCATGTTACTCAAAATCTTTGCAATCAGGACTTTAATAACAAATGCTATTGGGCCAGCCAAGTTATAGTAACTCTGTAACCCACACAATTAAAGTACATCTAAGTCATTTAAAATCATTTTGGTGTCAAAGCATCAAGGTAGACAAAAAAATTTGCAATGTGATGTACCAGCAAAAAAGGCCAATTAAATGTTGGGCTGCATACTCAGAGGCCTTATGATATGAAACAGGAAAGTAGTGGTCCCTTGCTAATCAGTTCTGGGTGCCCTAAACTGAGGTATGGACTATATGAGGATACCACTTCACTCATGAATATATGTATTTCACCCATCCTCATTTCAGTGTGATTTGGGATTTGGTGAATGGTTATTAAGGACCATATTCTGCAAAACAATCATTCCAATACTCATAAAGGAGTAAACCGGAAGTCAAGCGCAGATTTGAGGCTGATGATTGGTACAAAATGAGGGGAACATATCTCTCCCACTCACTCAAGCTCATATGAGCATGAAGGTTGATATTTTTATAAAACATTGCATAGGCTACACTCCAAATTCATATGTAAGTCATCTAAATAAGTGATCTGATTTTCATGAAGGCTGAGAACCCAATAGATCTACAAAAATCATTGAAAAATCAGCCTAAATTTGGATTTAGAAGCCTAACTTTTAAAAGAATCTTGGCCTAGATGTTTGTTCTCTCCAGAATACAGAGCACAGAGCAGGATTAAGAATTACTATCAGGAACAGCACTAAGTGTTTTTCAAAATGCTGGTAGGCCTCTATTAACTGCTGAAAGGAGTCTGGGAACTCTGGTGCTTTTTGGAGAGGTAGCAATAATAAGTGTTAGGGAATGACCTAGGCCAGGGGTCGGCAACCTATGGCAGGTGGCTCACCAGGGTGAACACCCTGGCTGGCCAACCTAGTTTGTTTACCTGCCATGTCCACAGGTTCAGCCAATCGCCACTCCCACTGGCCGCTGTTCACCGCTACAGGCCAATGGGGGCAGTGGGAAGCCACAGCCAGCACATCACTTGCCCACGCCACTTCCTGCAACCCCCATTGGCCTGGGACACTTTGGGCTTATTCTTCTAACGATTTTTAACAGTTGTAAGTAACTAAACCAAGTGCAAGGCAATGAAGAATTAGATCTTTAATGTCTGAGTTTCCTCATTGGTAAAATAGAAATAATACTTGTATTTGTATAGCATTTTGAGATGTTCAAACAATAATTGCTATAAGTCCAAAGTTCATACAATTACTGCTATGTTACGTTAGTAACAGAGTAGCATCCAACCCCCTGCCACAAATTTGGAAAAATTCAGGTTTTCAAATCACCAATCCAAAAATGCCCCCATGGTTTTGGCTCTGGCTTGCATCAAAGCTTTGAAGGAGGCTATTTTCAAGATTTAGTTTGGATGCAGCCCTTGATGGCTGAAACTAAGAACAACTTATAAGCTATGGGAGATATAGAAATCAACTCCAAGTATTATCTCAGACAAGAACTTTTCATTCTATCCTCGATCTGCTCTTGATTACAGCTGGGCAGATAATGGATTTTCAGTTCACTGGCAATTCTGAACCATCAGTAGAAAAAATTATTCAGGTTGACCCCAAAATGATTATTTTTAAATTTTCAGTGAATTAAAAAGTTGAAAAAAATTTTTCACGTGAAACAAAATGTTTTGTTTGAATTGTTGGCACATTTTAAACATTTTTATATTTAAAAAAAATCTAAGGAAATCTTGAAACAAAAAGTTGTTTTGAATTAAAAAATCAGAACATTTCAATGTTTTCAGAATTTTTGGGTTTAGGGTTGTTTGTTTTTTCAACTAATACAATTTTTTGAAAACAACATGAATTTGCAAATTGTATGTTCGACACAAACTTGCATTTCTCACTGAAAAAAAGTTCAGTGTAGATATTTTATCCACATCAAAGTATGTGTCCAAAGAATACGTCTCTGTCTTATATCCACTTTCTAACCAACAACCTCCCCGATTTAGGAAACTGAAGGGGAAAACATCCTTAATTGCAAATTACAGAAGAATATGCCATTTCTTCTGACAGAGTGACATATATACATACCGAAGACTCAAACAATTAAAGGAAGGAAAGAGTTTGCTTTAACTTCTCAGCACTACTTGTTGTTGCACAGTAAATGATAGTTTAATAGTATCAGTCACAGAAGTGGGGAACACATAAACTACACACCATAAATAGCAGTCTCTGCTGAACAAGGACAACACCGGTGAATATTAACGAGGCTGTTAAGAATGCTGGAGACACAATGCAGCTCATGCGAACACACATGGCTGTGGCATCATGCTTTCTATTTAAGCAAGAGATACCACACACTACAAACTGGAGGCAAATTTTAAGTTCATTGTTATTTGTTCATCCTGAAGTTGAACACTGCTTCTGAACAAGACAAATGCTCACAATCTTTCTTCAAGAAACTTAGCTGACTGGCTAGAAGCATGTGGCACAACAATGAAAGACTCAAAGGCTGAAAAAGTGAAGAACTCTTTCATCACATTCAAAAAATTTGCATACATGGCTGATGAATGCACCAATGCAAATGAGCATCAAGTATTAAGTCATTGTGTACATTATCTTGATGTCAGTGATAGGCCAGTAGATGCATTTCTAGATGTTCAAGATATAGAAGACACATCGACTGCATCTGTGACAACCCACATCTTACAAGAGTTAAATGCTTGTCTATTGGACCCCAAACAGATGGCTGCTTGTGCATGTGATGGAGCTGCAAACTTCTCTGGAAGACATGGTGAAGTACAAGCTTTGCTCAGAGAAAAGTGTAACGCTAATCTCTCCTATACACACTGCAGAGGCCATCTACTCCAACTAGTACTAGTACGAGCTTCAGACTCTTCAAAAGACATTAAAAAAGCTATTAATTTAATGCTTTCATTATACTATTTTTTCAGAAAGAGTCCAAAAAGACTGAATATCTTGGAAAATATAGAAGATACACTGGGACTGAAGTTCAAATTAGTCCAACCTGGGAAAACCCTCCGGCTTTCTTATGAGCTATCCTTGGCTGTTGTCTTAAAATTACTCCAGCCATTATGACTAGCTTTGGAAAGTATCTACTAAGATGGGATGGATCTAAGTAGTGAGGCTGGTGGATTACTTTTGCTACTACGTTCAGCGAAGACTACTGCCATTCGCTGTCCTGTAAGTCTACTGTTGAAACCACTTGGGTCATTAAACAATGTCATCCAGGCATCTGCTTAGATCTTTGCTAAGCAATAGAAGCTACATTTGGAGCAATCAGAGAGCTATCCACTGAAAAAGTATTGGAAGAAGCAAAGACTTCAGTCCAGAAGTTGACAAATGAAGGCATTTATATTGAAACCTTAAGTGAAGAGGACAAGAAGTATTTGTTAAGACAACTGGAAAAGTACACAGACTTGATTCTTAAAAGTTTACAATGTCGACTTATAGATTCCACTCAACTGCTATGTAGCTTTTACAGATCTCTGTCCTATAAAATGCTGACAGTTGAATGGAGTGAGGCACTGTCAGCAATGGGGTTGCCAAATGCTCAGGACAGAATAGACAATTTGAACACAGAGTGGAATATCATACGACGAATGAATGAATGAAGATTTGACTTCAACTTCTTTTTTATCATCAGTAGTGGCTCGACCCAATCATTGTGCTATGTTTCCTGGGATGAAAAAAGTAGGAATTCATCTCTTGCTACTCCCAGTCACAACAGCTACAATTGAGCATTCATTTTCATCATTGAATAGAATGTTGTGTTCTGAAAGAAATTGCCTTCTGACTTATCATGTGAAAGAACTAATGAGCGTATCAATTGAAGGAATGGAAGTACCGGACAAACGAGAAGCCACCAAAGATGAATGCACTGCATTCAAGAAGTTCATTAACAGAGGTGTACAAAATTATAACAAGAAACCAAGAAGGATGTAGATGTAGTGCTTCATAGAAGACTTGAGTAGCCAACTTTAATTTTTGTGATGATTTTAAAACATGAGATAAATCTAATAAAATGGTCAAGAAACATTTTTCAGTTTTTACTGTGGTGCCATACAGCCCGCCTTCACCCTCACGGTCTCACCCCTCATCGGCCCTGACCCCAGCCCTGAAAATTCGAACACTCTCCTAATTTCAATTCCTGGGGAAAACACTGCTATGATCCTTCCTATTCACTAAGCTCTGTTTAACTTTTTGTTCTGTTTTTAACTGTCTCCTTGGTTAGTTATGCCCATATAGCTGTAGTCGCTCACTTCCATCTAAGTTCTTTACACCTACTTCCTCCTCCAATCCAATGCCAGTTTTTACTAGGTCAAATCCTCTTTCTGTGTCCTTCTGCTGATCAATCAAAGCATAAAAATGTGAAGGTATATAATATAAAAAAAACTTTCACATTTTGCGCACACACAAACACACACACACACACACACACCCCTACTTTTTATACACTAATTGGTAAATTGCCTCAAGTTAGCTTCAATTCAAGTAGGGGTGCAATTTTGCTCTCACCATTAATTGTAGACACAAATGCTACCGCTTAGTCATCACATTATTTTATTTGCAAGGTGCCTAAATGGTACATTTACAACCATAATAAAATGAGAGTGCAAAATTGTGCTAGAATGGAAGACTTGTTTTTACAAAAATTCATAGTGTTTATTAAAATTAGCTACCATCCAAGTACAGTAATAAACTTCCAGGATTTTTAGTATGAGGATTTAATGCACATGCATGAGAGTCTTGTTAGGTCAGTAGAACATGCTGACTTTGAAGGAGATGTTGGATGGGATGGGAACTGAGTTACTGCAGAGAATTCCTTCTTGGGTGCTGGCTGGTGAGTCTTGCCCACATGCTCAGGGTTTAGCTGATTGCCATATTTGGGGTCGGGAAGGAATTTTCCTCCAGGGCGGATTGGCAAGGGCCCTGGAGGTTTTTCGCCTTCCCCTGCAGCGTGGGGCATGGGTCGCTTGCTGGTGGATTCTCTGCAGCTTGAGATCTTTAAACCACTTCTGAGGATTTCAATAACTCAGTCCTGGGTTAGGAGTTGTTATAAAAGTGGATGGGTAGGGTTCTGTGGCCTGCCTTGTGCAGGAGGTCAGACTAGATGATCATATTGGTCCCTTCTGACCTATGAGTCTATGAGTCTATGAGTCTAAAAAGGTCTATTTACAATAGCATGTATATTAGGGAATCCTCAAATAGACCTTGTCAGTGTATGATACAATGGTTCCAAAGGAACTAGTACAGGTCATCGGGGCAATAACTGTGTATTGCACAAGAAAAATGGAGGAAAATTACTCCGAGTGGAATCAGGCAACTATCATATATGAACCTTTTATAAAATGGCAAAAAGTCACATTTTCTTTTAAATTCACATGAATTAAATGTCAGAGACTATACCCAGGCAGAACTATCCCTTGCCTATTGCAAGTCAGCAATAGACACATGCACAGCTCCAAAGCCACTTTTTTTTCTTGCTGCCCACTAAGAGCACAGATGAGTTGCTCTGAAGCCTTCTATTCCACTCCCTTCTCCCTATGTAAAGCCATGTGTGGAACAGTCACTTGTCTGTTGCTAGGCCAAAGCTACAACCTCCCATTACACAGAATGAGAGTTCTTAGGCTGTCTGTGGGTGACAAATAACAAACATAAGGCAATAGTCCCTCTTCTGATTCCAGCTGCCACTGTGGCAAGTTTTAAACATCAGTGTGTAGCATTGTTCATGCAGAATAAAATAGCCACAAAGATATTAATTCCACATTAACATGCTCATCAAATGAACCCCATATATGCAGGTTTGAAATAAGAGAAGGCAAAGAATTGATGTATTGGGCTAAAATCTCCTCTGGCTTAATCAAACCACGTTTCATGTGTGGCCTATCTAAGCACTGATGTACTGTACTAGCCACATGTATCTGTCCTAACACACCTTTTGAAGGATACTGGTGAATGACTCAAAATAGCCCCCGTTTTAACAGGAGTTACTTTTGGTCCCACAATGATTTCTGATTTTCAGTGCCTATGCATGTGCTGATATGATATCATTATCAAGCTCCGGGTGTTTCCATTGATTTTAGGCTCAGTGACAGACATAATCCAGTCCTTCGTTAAGACCTGATTTTAGGGAAAACTGAGCACTACTGCACAGGAGGTGATGAGCACCTTCCAATGCCAAAGGGTCACTCAGTAGCTCCCATCATCCAATTCCTAAACAATGGTTATCAAACCAAGTCCCTAAAGAAATTTGTTCACTGTACTCTTTTCCCTTTCAGAATTATTCTCTGTCAGCTTGCTAGCAAACCATTTGTGTAATAGTCTACTTGCATGGTAGGTACAATATAGAGAATTTATTTATGTCTGTAACTGATATATGCTGTATTTTTTTCTTAAGTATTAATCCCTGCCATATGTCTTTAGACATTCTAACCTATCCACTTTCCACATTGAGTATTCACAAATTTGATCCAGGGTGTAATTTGCCAGTTTCCGTCACTCTTCATCACTTTCTGTAGTGAACAACTTCCTTAGAAAATTTGTCCCGGGTAGAAATTTACCACTATGTTCATAGAGCCATACACTACACAACCTAAGGCATTTAACAAGTTTAAAATGACAAAGAAACTTTGCCATTTCCCAATAAGTATCAGGGGAAAAAACAGAATAAAACAAAACACAGCCAAACAGACAATGGAATATACTGTAGCAAGTACAGGATTAAAATAATTTTTATTTGCAATGAAAAGTAATTTCTTAGGGGTTATTATATCGTGGGGTTATGGTTTTCAACTTCTTAATACCTTTTAATTACAAGCCTCAACTTGATTCCTGATTGAAAAAAGTAGACATTAAAGGACTGATTCTCATTTATAACCCTCACCCTTTACATCACCCTGGAAGTGTAAAAAGGTCTTTATCTTGTCACAGCCATGGAAAAGGTCTAGTGTGTAAATAGAAATCGGGCCTCAGGAATCAAGACTGACTTCAAGGGGGGTAGAATAAGGCTAATGTAGAGGACTTTCTAAAAATCCCATCTGAAGAGTCAGGAAATTAATCACTTTTTGAACTGCTGCTCTCTCATCATCTTTTTATATCTAGCTGAAACCCACTTAGCATGTTTTATAATATCAATCTTTTTTCCCTTCATTAATTAATATTAGTATTTTATTAGGAAGCTCAAAGAAATATTTTGAAATAGTTAATTCCTTTGAAATTGAGATTTGCCGCTGGTTGTTAATTAATAAATTCTAGGCAATTACTGATTTTAGGCAGAAAAGTATTTTTCGGTAAACCCATACCTCCCACGGACAAGTTGTGCATCTATTTAAATAATTGCCAGTGGAAATCAACCATATTGAATAAATCCTTTCATATCAGAATGTTTGTTTTACATAAATAATCTTAATTTGGGTTGGGTTATTGTGTTTAACCTTCATCTAAAGCAGATATACTTTATGTAGAAGTATATTCTTTTCCTCATTTCAGATGTAAAACTGAGGTTCAGACCACATATCATCATTAATGCCCCTGTGGAACCATTATCAATTGAGCCACTGGCATAGCTTGGTCAGAGTCTGGGTAAATATATCCTGCTAACTGAAATTCCCTCAGGTATTCTTCATTTCCCTCTTCAAAAGAAATAAAAATTAATAACAGTTATTCAGAATGGTGAAAAGCAAGGATCAGGAAGAACATGGTGACTAGAGGCCCAGATTTTGTCTGTCCTTATGTAGCATTAAGTTTTGAGGGATACTCAAGTAGTCTTTTCCATATATGCAGCCTGTATAAGACCTAGACAAAATCGCAGTCCGATAGCTCAAGGAAGCTCAGCTTTTCTTCAGAGCTAATGTGCCCAGCACAGTGAAAAGGACCAGGGATGGGGTAGAGATGAGATGGAATCATGTTTTCCTTCCCTTCCACCCAAGGCACACCATTCTGTGGAGAGGAATTAGCATGCAGGAAGGAGAAGACTACACCCAACAATGAGGTGTAGTAGTTAGTATGTCCGCCTTGAACACACTGGGAATTCCAAGAGTTATGAAGTAATTTACTTGTGGGAAAAAATTTCCAGATGAGAAAGGCATTTTATAGTTGACCATAATGTTATTTCTTGAACCTACCTTTGAAAGATCTCGTACTGACAACTGTCCAGTGACTCTATGGACCACTTGTCTGAAGTGATATGGAAATTCCTGTTTCCTGTGGGATAGAATGTCTCTGCATCTCTTTAAGGCATGGTTTGGCTCATGAAAGGAACAAGGAATTGAAAAATCCCTATGCGTGCACAGTATCTCTCTCTTTTAGCAAGTGTGTCATCTGAAAAATAGAATCCCCAGTACTGAGTGAAGTGAGAATCAAACTGCAGGCCCATGCTGAGGGAAAAGGGAACTGGATTGTGGCAGGAGCTCCAAACAGTGTCACTAGTTGTGCAATATCTGAGCAGGTAATGAGGAAAGGTAGTCTCTATGCCACCCACAAAAGAAGAATCTATCTTGTGGGAGATGAAGAATGCTGGTTAACTATAAGGAAGATGATGACTCAGCACCATGTGGTTGTGTTGATGGATGCTCAAAATCTTACCACATTTCATGTTCCCATATATGTTGGGATCAGGAACATACGACTCCATGAATCCTCCTTCCCCTTTTCTGTTGCATGCCAGTAGGTGACTAAAGTTGAATTGTCTGATACTATACCATATATAAACTGAAGCTTCCTCTATTTCTTGAGATCTATGTTATATATTGGTGGGGGGTTATTACTGTATTCATTCTGTATTGTGTAGATATTTAATGAAAAAGTGCCGGATCATCCCCAAAATCCCAGCACAGAAGGAAATCTCCATGCCCAAATCGCCAATTTGCTGGGCAGAAGGGAGTTTATGCTTGTACAGTCCCAATTCAGATAGCTGTGTATTTGGAAAAGTGGGCTGGGCAGGAGATGGATGAATCAGCTTTTTTAGTTAATGCAACTTTAGTGAGTGAGGGGGATTCAAAGTCAAGAGTTGGGTATCATCACTGCCAGAGAACAGAGGGGAAAAAAGGCTTTTTCATACATAATCATGCTGCAATATTAATGGCCAGTATTTTACATCCTCCAGGGACACTTGAAAAATAGGATTCTTCCTTTTGTTATAGACATACAACAACCATTTATGAACCACAATGGAATGTGAGATATGAGACCTGAAACCTGCTAATGGGTAGCACTGAATATTTCCCATTCTGTATTTCAGGCCTGCATAAATAAATCTGTGGAGAAATACTGCAGGGTACCATTTATATATGTAATATGACAGCTCTTTGAAGCTGCTTAGAAATTGGAATGGTAGAATAATCCTGGTGGGGATGGTTCAGTGGGCAGAAAGCAGGTGAGGCAGCCACAGGTGCATGATAAATGCAATTTGTCACATTGTTCTGCAGTTTATCACATGGATAGTTTCACACCATGTGTAGTAGAGAGAGACACATGTAGGGAAGCCAGACACTTGTGCCAGCCTATCTAAAAGGGAGGGTTTGGTTTTGTTTTTAATCTCTAACATAAACCACAAGCTTCACTTTAGCTGCTATAGGAAAACATCTTTTTTAAAAATAAAAAACAACAAAACCGAATTACCTTTGGGGGGGAAAAACAATGGGTTTAAATTAGAGGGAAAGGGCTCATGAATTCAAAGTAGTTTTGCAAACACAAAAAATAGTTGCTTCACAAAAATCTTAATATTCAGGAGATTAACTCATTCCTGTGTACAATGCATGTGAACAGAGAACACTATGGGCAAAAGCATAATAATACTTATTATTATAATATAATACATACAAGGTTGCTAGAAATTCTTATCTTTGACTGTCCTTATTTCTGCAATTAAAATCTCATTGTTAATATTATTTTAATTGCTAGATTTGCAAGTAATTATCTGAAACTATATATACATGGCTTAGGTAAAAATATCCTTTTCTTCCTGTAAACACAATCTTATAATGATCTTTTCATAGATTTACATTTCACCTTATATTCTTTTTAAGCTTATATACATAACAGTACATATCATGGCTGATTTAACCTTCTGAATACATGCATAATTGGTCAAAATGTTAGAACAGCTAGGTAGTAACATTTTTTTTTGGCTCAAAACCTACACTTTGTTGTAATAAAATGCAAGTAATATACCTTCAGGCTCACTAGTGCTGATTTAATTTCTATCCAGAACTGGTCTCAAGTGCAGTCTATATTTCATTTTTAGAAAAGGAGTATTTTCTCCAGAGCAGTTTTTGATTGATTTGCTATCCCTTTTCTAGCAATTTTTGACACTGAAAGATTGGTGTGTTAAGGAAGAGAGTATATTAGCATGTCGGCAGAGCTGATTATCAGAGTTCTGAATTATCCAAAGTATTCTGATCAAAACAGTGTAGAACTGTAAATTGTGCTAATTATACATTGCAATTAAACTACTGTAGTATTATTAACCTCCATGAAAGCTAGATAATGGGCATGAATTAAACTACATGAAAACGAAATATGTGTCCTAAAAATAAGTAAATAACTCATTTTATTAACTGATCACTGATCAGTTTAATAAAAGGACCAGATTATAGAAGTATAAAAAAAGAAACTACAAAACTTCTGCCCCCTGAATGCACTTATTTAATATTTGATATACCATTCATTCAAATCAAATGCATACAAATAAAATCCATCAATCTTAAAATTTGAAGGAATGGCAATTTTGCATGGTTATTCATAATGGAAGAATGACTTTGCTGCTGATTGTCAGTGTTGTAAATTTCTGAAAGAAAATTGCTCTGTTCAGTTAATTTCTTTCTGGAGAGAAGGTAGGTTTTAATTGATTATATAGTTTTATACTACATAGCTAGAAAAAGAAGAATACAGAATAATTGTAGATCAATCTATGAACCTTTGTCTAAAATGAGTACCATTAGGTTTATTAAAAGTAAGTATGATAACATGTCTGACTCCCCAGCATTTTATGTTTATGTAACATATTTAATCATAATTTGAAGTGGACTTTTTTTTAATACCACTTGATGCATAAATTCATTAGGGAAGTAGCAATTAAGCTGAATAAGTTTAATGAGGTGTGCTAATATGCAATGATTCCAAACTGCCACAGGGTGGTAGAAGATGCACTTTCCACAACATTTATCTAATTTGCAGAACTAACTGCTTTGCTACACTTCTACCACATTCAAATCCCCTATTAAAATATGTGTTAATCTTAGTGCTCAAAAAGTGTGAATAAAATCTGAGATTATTCTTGTTCCACATCTACAATGAAATTGGGCTGAACTAATTCAAAAACTTTGAACATGTGTGTTCCAAGGTACGGTCTCATCTATTACACTGGGAATGGTGAAATGGGAAAATTTACTTTAATGCTCAAAAAAATTATAAAAATAATGAGGAGTCCAGTGGCATCTTAAAGACTAACAGATTTATTTGGGCATAAGCTTTCGTGGGTAAAATAAACCAAACACTTCTTCAGATGCATGGAGTGAAAATTCATACTAAATTTATACTAAATTAAGAATAAAAAAATTATTGTTCAATATATTCTAATATAATATGTGTTTATCTGGATAAAGTAGCAATGATTACACAGATGTAAGCCCATGCATGTAGCAAGGATAGGGTTAGAAAAGAAACTGGCTTCTGTGGGCATGTCCAAGCTCTATTTGCATGTGTAGGTCTAAAGACTAATGAAGTGTATGAGTTGAAACTGAAGGTGCATAGCAGGGACTGGCAACTTTGGCACGTGGCTTGTGAAGGAAATCTGCTGGCAGGCCGGGACCATTTGTTTACCTGCAGCACCCGCATGCTTGGCCGATTGCAGCTCCCACTGGCCGCGGTTCACCAGTCCAGGAAAATGGGGGCTGCAGGAAGTGGCACAGGTAGAGAGATGTGCTGGCCACTACTTCCTGCAGCCGCCATTGGCCTGGAACGGCAAACCATGGCCAGTGGGAGCTGTGATCTGCTGAATCTGCAGACTGCAGGTAAACAAACCATCCTGGCCCGTCATCAGATTTCCCTGACAGACCACATGCCAAAGGTTGCTGACCCCTGATGTATAGCATGATATCTGATGCGCAGATGTCTTTTATGCAAATCCCTCAGCCTTTTATGCACATCCCTTGGCCCACGCTGCTTCCCGCAGCTCCCATTCGCCTGGAGCGGTGAACTGCAGCTAGTGGGAGCCTCAATCGACCAAATCTGTGGACGCAGCAGGTAAACAAACCCGGCCCACCAGAGTGCTTACCCTCGCGAGCCACATGCCAAAGGTTGCCGATCCCTGTATACACTATTGGAATGAACTCAGATATTATGGTGGAGAGTGATATGAGAACTTATGTAGAAAAGAAGAGAATAGGAAGTTCTTAAATCCATAGCATTCTGATAATGCTTTCCCATAACACAGAGTGATTATATGGACAGCTTTTATAGTGTGTCACATGGCAAACATGGAATGAATGGTCTGTCTAGCTGTTCTATTATCCTGGCGGGCCACATGCCAAGGGTTGCTGGTCCCTGGTGTAGTAAGTGACATGGCTAACATCAGTATGATGTGGTTGTTCTCTCTATCACTGGCTTGTGTGTGCAATGCCGAGTTTTCTTGAGGAAGGACTTTGATTATTTATTTATTATTCTGTGTGTACTGCCAGGTAAGGTTGAAGAGGTGCACCGTATAGCTTGTGAGGTTTGTGATGCTCCTTAGTTCCTACATGAGTTAATGGCTCAGTCTCAGCCATCCCCCAATAAACCTCTGTTTTTTGCTCAGATAAACTATACCCTTATTGCCAAAGGTTCCGTTGTTCTTGAGGAGCAGTGTTATGGACCATATTGTTTATCCCTAACTTCAGGCCATTTAGAACCTTGAAGGTCAGGATGAAGATCTTAAACTTGATTTGACCTTTTATGGAAAGTCAGTGTAGAGAGCAAAAGACAAGTCTGATGCACTTCAGTATCCTGTGTTCCTTGTGAGAGGTGCTACAGAATTCTGTACTAGTTGGAATTGCTTATTGGATGATGGGTTCAGTCACATGGCTGTAGTCCAGACGAGACGTGAAAAAGTCAAGTGTACTTAATTCCAGATTGGTAAACAATATCATCAGCATATTTATCCTCATCACTCACTTACAATGGCAGGTCATATGATTACGGACACACAGGCTAGTGAAGGCTTGGCCCTATCAACCTGTCTATGATGATAGTAATAGAACAATCATGTTAAAGCCATTCATCACCTATACATTACCACTGAAGCCACCATGACAAAGATTGAACAGCCATTATGATCCACACAACAGGATAGAAGTACTTAAGTTTTACCACTCTTGATTGCTGCATCTCTTGTACTGTTAGTGGCTTCTTTCAGTGAGTATAGGTGATGGTGTTCTTGATCCAAACAATGGATAATTCAGACCAAAACCTACTATAACATATCTGAAAAAGCTTAAAGATTAACATTTAAAGTCCATGGAATCTCTTCATTATTCTCCAAAATGCAGCTGCTACATTGTGTAATTAGAAACTGTGGACCAGATCATCCACTCCATTAAATAGATTTGGTTTCTGTAGAGTTACATCAAAATAAAACCTATATAACAGAGTGTCTATCAGGCTAATGCAGGGTCGGCAACCCCTGGCATGCAGCTCGCCAGGGTAAGCACCCTGGTGGGCCAGACCAGTTTGTTTACCTGCTGTGTTAGCAAGTTTGGCCGATCACAGCTCCTACTGGCCGCGGTTCACCATCCCAGGCCAGTGGGGGTGGTGGGAAACTGTGGCCAGCACATCCCTCACCGCACCACTTCCCACCACCCCCGTTGGCTTGGGATGGCAAATCATGGACAGTGGGAGCTTCGGTCGGCCGAACCTGCCAACGCAACAAGTAAATAAACTGGCCCATCCTGCCAGGGTGCTAACCCTGCCGAGCTGCGTGCCAGAGGTTGCCAACCCATAGGCTATTGTGTGTGTGGGTGTGTGCGTGTAGACTCAATTGTCACAATGGTTTAGCGCAGTGGTTCTCAAAATCTGTCCACCGCTTGTTCAGAGAAAGCCCCTTGCAGGCTGAACCAGATTGTTTACCTGCCGTGTCTTCAGTTTTGGCTGATCACGGCTCCCATTGGCTGTGGTTCACAGTCCCAGGACAATGGGGGCAGTGGGAAGTGGCGTGGGCCGAGGGATGTTTTGGCCGCAGCTTCTTGCCACCCTCATTGGCCTGGAGCGGTGAACTGCAGCCAATAAGAGCCGTGATCGGCAAAACTTGTGGATGCGGCCAGTAAACAAACCTGCTCGGCCCGCCAGGGGCTTTCCCTGAACAGGCTGCGGACCAGCTTTGAGAACCACTGGTTTAGGGAACTTAGCAGACACTTATAACAATGATATATAAAGTAACGTGAAATCAATAGAGCTAGTTGAACAAAATACTTGCAAAGAAATTCACAAAATGTGACTTGCAATGTGATTTGGCTTCATTTGTGTAAATGTTGTGGGAGGGTTTGTTAATCATTAAAATACAAGGATTTGTGAGTGAATAAACCATACATATGTAGGCCTACTGCTGTTCACACTGATTGATGCTTCCAGAAATAATGCATTCTCTTAATACTCCTGGGTGGCTCCTTTTCCCATTTCACAGGCCAATATTATCCATTTTGTTAATGCAAAGTGCTGCTATGTTTTCAGGTGGAATCCACCAGTTTTTGCACATCTGGATGACTGTTGATGTACCACTCCAGCCATTTGAGCATGTTACCCACACACAATAGTTTGTTGTGCTTTTGCGTAGAGTAACAAAAGCCAGAGAAATGAATGGAAGACTAATAATCCTCATGAGACTGCTGTTACCATCCAGCGGCTGTGGAACTCTTATGCCTGGAAGTTATCTGAAATGATTTCTCTCATATCAGTCCAGGAACTTCTGTATTTTGTTCCATGGTAAAGAAAAAAAAAAGTGTGAAATCGTTACAAAAATACAGAACTGGTCAAAACACGTAAGACTCAGGGCAAGTCAACACTACAAAATTAAGTCAAACTAAGTTACGTCGACACGCAGCCATCGCAGGAGTTAAATTGCTTTTGCAGGTTCACACTACACTGCTTGCATGTTCACAAATGCTCAACAGGAGCGCTTGATTCAATTTAACTGTCAGTGTGGAGCACTGTGGGGTGGCTTCTGAAAGACAGCAACAGTGAGTGTAAACAATGCAATGTCTACATCGACGTGTCAACTTAACAACAAGGACCTGAGAGCTTCTCCTCTCATGGAAGTGGAGTTATTAAGACAGTGTTATGAGCAAGTTATAGTGGGCCTTGCATCAACTTAACGCTGTAGCATACACCAGTCTTAAATAAATTTTTATTGAGTTGCACTGTTTGTCAAAGCCAAGTGTTTCATGGACATCTATTGGACTCAACAGAGTTTTCATCAGGAAGGGATTTTTGTCCAGGGAGAATCTGCTAGATTTAAATCGAAAACCTGAGCTTTTCCATTAAAAAATGGACCTTTTGACATGACTCCATTTAGCAAAAAAATTTCAAAAGGTTTCCTCTTTGTCCCAGAGTGGAACAAAAAGAAATTTCACAATCTTGGAAACCCTGAAACAGAGTTGTCTTCCATTGACCATCTCTATAAAAATATTATGAGAAATTTGTGAGATTGTTTTACTAAGAGTTAAAAAAAATCATATTTTACATCTGATCTAGCATGCACATAAAGTTTCTTTTAAGGGAATTAGTAAGTCAACATAAGTTTTCCCTTTTGCTCTATTATATTGTATTTTAAGGTTCTTTCATTTGTTATTGCAGGAGAGGTATTTCAGTCATGTTCTTTATCACCTCTTAAATGCTGGCTGCTGAATCTCTTCTATACACTCCACCCCCTGCACTCCAGTGTCTCAGTTTTGAACAGTGATGCACTTCAAAAGCTGCTGATTTTCTAGGCAAGTCACATCAGATCCCATTTTTATGCTTTCCTTCTCTTTCAGTGTTTTATCACCAAGGAAACCCATGGCTTTTGGTAAAAGATGGTAAATATTTTTTTGTTTAAAAAAGAAGAGTGCACTTCCAAGAAATATAGTACTTAAAATGACTAAATATCTGATGCTGTGTTTTTCAGAGCTGACAGTGGGGGATAAAAACAACATTAAAGAACAGGTCAACCCTCAAGTAAAGGCTCAAAACTACTATTGGCTGAATCTACAGGTACCATATGATATGATTACACACTTAAAACTAAGTTGAAAGTGGTCTGTAAATAAGTGGCTATCAGTAACGTTTGTCTAATTTTTATGTCTAGTACAGTGTGTCTGTGTGCTTGAATTTAAAGTCTGTTCTTGAAATTGTCAGCCACCACCGCTGTCAGCAATGATTGTAGGACAGGAGTCATTGCCTATTGGCTGCTGGGTAGAATTCAAATTTATGAAGTGCTGATTTAGTTGCTATTGGGAGATGTGTGTGAGTAATCTCCTGGAGTTCCTGAGTATGAATGAGACTTTGGTGTAATTCTCATGCTCTCAGAAAACATGGAATTCTGAGAATTGTTCTGAAATGTAGCAGAGATATTAAGGCACACGTGAGTGTGGGGTATGAGCGTCATCTAGGGTGACCAGATGTCCTGATATTTAGGTTTTTGTGCCGTGTCCCAACCGATCTTTGGTTGGGACATAATTTGTCCAGATATTTTGTTCCGCTGGCAGCACTTGCCTTATTTATTTATTTATTGATTGATTGATTGATTGATTTATTGCTGCTCCCCTGGCAGCACCCTTTTTTCCCCCCTCTCGCTGCTCCACCCGGCAGCACTTGGTTTTTTTTTTCTCCATTGGTGGACATCCCACCTCATCTGGTCACCCTAGTGTCACCATGCTTCCCCTGTGAATATGTTCCACAACAAAGTAACTGTAGACTCTAATAGCAGGCATAGGGGTGTGAGAACAGTAATCTGATTGATGCTTACTATTTTGTTTCCAGGTCCTATACTGCGTCCATGTTTGTTTGTTTGTTTGTTTGAAAGAGCAAGATGTCTAGTTCAGAGTATTAGTACACATGTCACAGCACACCACTATTGTTGCTATTAACTAATTTTTCTTTTCACAAGGGCTTTGATGCCTATTTGTCTGGATGGGAAGTGAATTGTGATTTAGCTGGAACCCTGTTTAAATCATGTATACAATGCATTTCTGTGCTATTTGTACTATATAATAGGTGATTGTCATGTTTTTCATGGTCCCTGTATCATGTGTTCATAGCAATAGATTTTAAGTGGTTTATTATGATAGATCATATACATAGCCAATGCTGCCATGGCATCCAATGTCATGTTATTTGTGCTAGCATACTGTGAGAGTGGGGAGAAGATGGTTTATTCTGAGAAGCTTTCACTCACTTCCCATATGAAACCACATCCAAACAATTCACAGGGATCCCTGGTCTTTTCTGCTGCTTTTAATTGCACCTGAACAGATTTGTACAGTCTGTGGATCAGGCACAGAAGAGGATGTATAACACACACCGACCTCAAGGAGATGAGACGTTCCTTGCTCCATCCTCTTCTCTTCTTATATGAGATGTCTATTATTTGGAGTGTGTCTATAACAGTATTGGCAAAATTTGAATTGTCCACCAGCACTCTTGACAGATAGGACATCTCCGCATTGCACTTGCTTCATGGTGGTTGGTATCTTCTATGGATTTACTCCATCTCTGTTACTGTTACTCCATCAATAGCTATGTATTGATGGCTCATTAAGAACACTTCACTCTAACAAAGGGCCATTGCAGAAACTCAACCCACCAAATAAGTCTTGTTGCAGATGCTCATGTGATCCTAGACTCCATCTTGGGTCAGTAACTGAACAAAGAAGGGGCTATGGACTTTGTTTGGGAAAGTAAATTTCCATACACATGTCAGAAGATGTAAAAAGACACCTGAGACATCTCCTTTTTGTCTTCATTTCCTACTTCTTTTCTCTGGACTGGATTTTTAACAGGGAAGCTTTAAACAGGGATAAATGACAATACCCCTGAGTGGATATAAAATTTATATCCACATAAATCAGTATCCGTGAAACCGCAGGGCTCTACTGGGAACTGCAGCAGCAAAAGCAGCAGCATGTCAGGCCACCACAACCAGGAGCCAGCACCCTGTGCCGGCAACTCCTCCTGCGTGGTTGTACTGCCGCCAGCCCCGCCCACTGAGTGGGTAACAAGTTCACCGGCAGCTGTCCCTGGTCATGCTAGTGTGTGCAAGTGGATTGCATGCTCCCAAACAGGAGATGCAGACTACTTAATGGAAGGGACTCTGGTCTGGACATACAATTCTTGTATGCATGCCTTCAAGCTCCTTTTTTTAGAAGTCCCCTTTATTGTTTTGTTAATATGAATAATGAGAGATTCTGACCCTGACCCAAAGTCCATTTGGGGGTTTAGATAAGTCCCCAAATAAGACCTAATGAAGTTTCCTATCTACTGTGTAAATCTACAGGAATAAATGTTTTTAAAGTGGAGATTTCACATGATGAATTGTTTTGGCTCCATCTTTTAATTAAAAAGCAAATCTAAATGTCATTAGACAACATTAGGAGGTACTTGATTATAAGCATACACATACCATTGGTTTTAAAATCACATTGGTTTAATGATCCAAAATACAGGTGGAACTGGTGAGAGCTTGGTGCTTTCTACAGGTACATCATTCAAAAACATCCAAAGTGATTTGTTTTTAAACCTGAAGTGAAAATTGCCGCTGGGCTGGAAACTGGTATGCCAAGTGAAATTTCACTGAAATAGGAGTTTATAAATACTGACAGGACCTTAACTACAGTGCTGTTGAAGATCACTATAATAAGAACACTATAGAAACTTTAATAGCCTTAACAAATTCCCTACCCAATCTTCGTTTACATTAAAAAAACATCTCCTCTGTGTCTGGACAATGACAAAAATTCTGTCTTGGATGAAGAAATGAAATAATATGGGAGATATTTTATGTCAGGAAATATTAATGAAAGTGTTAATATTGCCTTGTAATGTTACATCAAGAATACAGCAAATACTGCAAATATGAACTGTACAAATATGAACTGTGCATTGTGGTGCTCAATTTGCACTGTTCATTTTAAGCAGCTTGGAATATATCCTGGCCCTACCTGAAGTCATCTGAGTTTTGCCATTTACTTCAGTGGGACAAAGGTTTCACCCTTGATCTCTAACTCTGTAATATGTGAGAGTCTTCAATATATGCATTACAGAGTTAGACATTTAGTGCAAGAACTGTAGGCATATAGAGCAGATTAATGGAACTCTGAAAATCATGTAAATTAAACGTGTACATTTGTACGTGCCAGGATTTCCCTTCAATACCTTACAAATGCTGGGAACTGTGTAAACCTGGGAATTTCAAACTTAGACAAGCATGTATAGTCTAGCATATGAGGCGATATACAGCAGAGCATTGAGTCTTCTAGTTTACATCATGCATTAACTGAAGTGAAGTGCTTACTAAAATAATGGCTAAAAGAAAATAACTACCCAAGAGTACTATGATATGTGAAATTATCCCATATATAATTACAATCAGGATAAAGGAGTTTAAGTTACCAGACAAGGTGAGAAAGTTTAGCCCTTTCTAATTTGGTTCATTGCCTCCAGCATAGACAAATACCTCACAGTTCAGAAGAAACTAAGCACACACTGTTTCAAGAATACATCTAGCCAATTTTGTAATGTTGTGGGTAGGTCAGGGGTCAGCAACCTCTGGCACGTGGCTTGCCAGGGTAAGCACCCCGGAGGGCCAGGTCAGTTTGTTTACCTGCTGCATCGGCAGGTTCGGCCAATCGCGGCTCCCACTGGCCGCGGTTCGCCATCCCAGGCCAATGGGGGTGGTGGGAAGTCACGGCCAGCACATCCCTCAGCCCGTACCACTTCCCGCAGCCCCCATTGGCCTCAGATGGTGAACTGTGGCCACTGGGAGCTGCGATTGGCCAAACCTGCTGACACGGCAGGTAAACAAACTGGCCTGGCCCGCCAGGGTGCTTACCCTGGTGAGCCGCGTGCCAGAGTTTGCTGACCCCTGGGGTAGGTGATGGGAGTGAGTATTTGAGACCATTTCCGTACTGAACTCTGTTGTAGATCATCACCTTATGTCCACATGCTAAAATTACAATATTGCATTATCTAAAGAATATCCCTTTTTTTTTCCTCCATTGCTCCATTGCTCGTAGAAGTAACAGTTTCCTGCCATTAACAGCATGAAGACATATGGACATAGCAAATTGCTAATGATTGTCCAACATCAATCAGAATGAAAAACATTGGCGTATATAAATACTGACTGGCACTCACATTTAGAAACTTAAACTAGCATTTATGTAGCACTAATGGTATAACTAACATTTACAAAATCACCTAGCTCTTAGATAGCATGCTTTTGATCCCTGGATCTCAAAGTATCAGTCTTCCAATTTTACAGTTTGGGGAAATGAGTCATGAATAGTGGAAATGACAGGCTAGTGGCAGTGCTGGAAATAGAAGCTATGCCTCTTTCGCCTCAGTCCAGTGCCCTCTCTACTGGGCCATATGCTCTCTCCATCTCTTTCTTTTTCTATAGTTTATGCTAAAATCTATAATTGTGCTAAATGGGTGAACTAGTTACAAAATAAGAGGCTTTGAGAAAATGAGTTTGCCAGTGATAAGATTCACAACACCATTTTGTGGAAAATGGACTGAAGAGAACCAAACAAGTACCAATGTATTCAGTAATACTCGGTATGCTACAAAAAAAAAAATCTGGAAAAAATAGTTTAAAACTTCTTCTGGAAACAAACTGGCAAATTTAGTTTTCTGTTTCAAATTTATTTATATCTTGGCTCATAGCCTTCTGTTTTCTGGCTGGATACATATCCCTATAGTTCTTACCTTCCCAACAGCATTTTCCCATTGCCATAGCAATATTCATGTGCGATTTCCCTTCTGATTATTTCACTGCTGTCCCATCTCAAATAATAATTCTTTCCTGGCTCTTTCCTATTTCTTATCTCTGACAATATACTGTGGGAACATAATTATTATTAATTATTTGGTAAGCATTGGTAATGGGATCAGGGCTGTAAAAAACAGAGGAAGATACAGATCCTACTGCAAGAAATCCTGCTGAATCTAAATAGATACAGGAAAATGCAGGTAGAAAAGGCCCAGGATGACCCAGAGTATGGGTCTATCTTGCATCATTCCAGTATTTGTGTGTATCTTTATTTTAGGTTTATGGCAGCACATCTTAATTAGGTGGGTTAACAGGAGACATCACAGAAAATGTGAGTTGTCAGGAGGAACTGGAATGAATGGAGGATACTCACCAATGTTCCTGGTAAGAGGAAGCTAATGCACTGCATAAAGAATGGGAGAGATGTAGTCTGTACGACAGATAAATTCAATTTCCAGGCCAGTTCTCTAACAAAAATTTTCAAATGCTTGAAAAAAATAATCTTGAATAATCTGAATTTTTTCATATGAGGAGAAATCTAAAAAAAAAGTCTGTGGCCCAATAAAGATTTTTCAGGTCAACCAAAATGGATTTTTTCTGCTTACTTCCCAGGCTGTTCAACTTCCTAGATAGCTGGATCCCCAGGCTACATAATTTCAAAGGAGTCAGGAGCCCAGGCAGCTGGGCAGCCTGGTGCATCAGGGAGCCAGGCCACCTGGGGCAAGGTGCTGTGGAACCGTGGTCTTCTGCCAAACAGACAGACAGGTTGTCAGAGAGCCCACTAGGCTGACTGCTGAGTAGTGAGAGAATCCCAGGGAGGCAGGCAGCAGGAAACCAGAGGTAGGCAGGTTGGCCAGCTTGCCTGACTGCCTGGTTTGCATCAAGGGTTGAGCTGAAATGCTCCACAGAAGTGTATTGATTCCAATTCTATCTGCTTTTTTTTCTTTTCAAATGGAAAATTGTTCTGGAAAATTAGCAACCGTTTCTAAGGCTATGTAAGGAAGATTGCTTTTGCAGCACCATTTTGGATAGACTGATAGATAGCAAGGTGGGAATCGGGGAGGTCAGAAAGAAAGTTTTTACTGTTAAGTGCAAAAGACATGCTGTGGGAGGTCCCTCTGGGCGTCTTTTTTGGGAAAGGGCCCAGAATATCCACAGCTACTCCCTGAAATGGGACCTCAATTATGGGGAGTGGCTGGAGAGGGGCCTTGACCTGGTCTTGAGGCTTTCCCACTCTTTGGCATACCTCACAAGACCGGACATACTTGGCAACGTCCTTGCCCATCCCCTCCCAGTGGAAGGACTTCCCCAACCGGTCCTTGGTTCTGTTCACCCCAGCGTGGCCACTGGGACGATCACGGGCTAAGCTTAAGAGCTTCCCCGGTACTTAGTTGGAACCACCAACTGTTTTTGCGGCTGCCATTCTTCCCGGTGTCCACCAGAAAGAATTTCCTTGTATAAAAGTCCTTGGTCTATAACAAACCGGGATCGATTAGAAGAGCTGAGAGGCGGTGGGGTGCTCCGTGCCGCCGCCCAAGCTTTCTGAAGGCTGTCATCCGCTTTCTGCTCAGTCTGGAACAGTTTCCTTGAGGCTGGGGTCACCAGTTCTTCCTCAGACTGTGGACTTGGGCTTGGTCCCTCTGGAAGCGATGTAGGTGATGGGGTTGTTTCCGTTGCTGGTGAACCGCTCTCCGCTGGTGCACCTGAGGGTATTTCAGGCTCTGGCTGAGCCTTTTGGGTATGGCTGTCTGTTGCTTCTGCCAGTTGTGGCTCGCTGGCGCCCTCTGGCGTTGAGTTTGAAGATGGGGTTGCAATGGCTGGTGCTGGTTGCTGTTCCAGTTCCGGGCCTGGGACTGGAGGTGCTGTGGCTGTTTCAGTGGTTGGCATGGAATCCGGGTCCACTACCTCTGTCTGGGTCTCTGGTAACACAGACGGGGCCTCTGTGGACGGCTCAGGAACAGGAATGGGTCTGGAAGCTTGCCTGGTTTGGCTACGTGTAACCATTCCCACTCTCTTGGCCCGCCTCACCTGTTGGCCAAGTCTTCCCCCAGTAGCATGGGGATAGGATAATTGTCATAGACTGCAAAAGTCCACATTCCTGACCAGCCTTTGTACTGGACAGGCAGTTGAGCTGTAGGCAAGTCTACAGCTTGTGACATGAAGGGGTAAATTGTAACTTTGGCCTTTGGGTTGATGAATTTGGGGTCAACGAAGGATTGGTGGATAGCTGACACTTGTGCCCCCGTGTCTCTCCACGCAGTAACCTTCTTTCCGCCCACTCTCAAATTTTCCCTTCGCTCCAAGGGTATTTGAGAGGCATCCGGGCCTGGGGATCTTTGGTGTGATGGTGGTGTAATGAATTGCACTCGCATGGTGTTCTTGGGACACTTGGCCTTGATATGTCCCAGTTCATTACACTTAAAGCATCTTCATCTGATGGGTCACTGGGCCGAGGTGAGTTACTGGAGACTGGTGAGGTGGAAGGGTAGGGTGTCTGTGGCTTTACTTGGGTGGTATGTGGGGTCTTTGGCTGTCCTCGGTTGTAGGGTTTATGGTCTGTGTGCCCCCTGGGGTAATCGTTCCCCTTGACAGTAGCTTTCTTGCTTTTTGCTAGTTCCATCCATTTGGCTTCAATCTCCCCCGCCTCAGCGATATCTTTGGGATTTCCATCTTGTATGTACCGTGTGATGTCTTCAGGAACACCATCCAAGAACTGCTCCATTTGTATGAGGAGGTTTAGTTCTTTCAAGGTTTGAATGTTGTTTCCTGTTATCCAGGCCTCATAGTTTTTTGCAATGTAGTAGGCGTGTTTGGGAAATGACACCTCGGGTTTTCACTTTTGGGTTCTGAAGCGCCGACGGGCATGATCTGGGGTTATCCCCATTCGGTATCTGGCCTTGGTTAGAAAAAGTTTATAGTCATTCATTTGCAGCTTAGGCATTTCAGCTGCCACCTCTGCTAAAGGTCCACTGAGCTGTGACCTCAATTCTACCATGTACTGGTCTTCGGGGATGTTGTACCCAAGACAGGCTCTTTCAAAATTTTCCAAGAAGGCCTCGGTGTCATCACCTGCCTTGTAGGTGGGAAATTTTCTGTGCTGTGGAGCAATAATTGGCGCCGGGTTGTTAGGGTTGGCTGGCACATGCAGCCCAGCTTTTGCCAACTCCAGTTCATGTTTTCTCTGTTTTTCCTTCTCTTCATTCTCTTTTTGTTGTTTTTCCATTTCTCGGCGGTGGGCCAACTCTTCTTCTGCTTGTTTCCTTCGGTAGGCCACCTCTTTTTCTTCTAGTTTTCTTTTGTGTGCTGCCTCCTTGGCTGCCTCTTTGGCTGCCTGTTCTCTTTGGTAGGCTGCCTGTTCTCTTTGGTAGGCTGCCTCTTTGATCTGTTCTTCTCTTTCTTTCATCTCCATCTCTTTTTGTTTTATTTCCAGTTCCTGTTTGTGTTTTTCCATCTCTCGCCTGTGTTCAGCTTCTTTGATTTGTTCTTCGGCCTCAATTTTTGCCTTAGAAGTCATGGTTCCTGTTTTCTTGGGTTGGGGTGCCCTCCGGTGTTTATTTTCTGAACTGCAGGTTCTCTGTTGCCTCCTGGAGTCTGCCTAGCAACAGTGCCTTTTTTCCCTTTCTCTCTCTAGCTAATGTTCAATGAAGGGAAACCAGAAAAACCACTTTATTTGCATGCATATAAGTGCTGGTACTTGCCTCCCAATGGGAGGGCTATTGCATGACAAAAGACCCTTAACAGTCTGGTAATGGCTTCTCGCTTAACATGCAAGCCACAAACTGCCAGAGAGAGCAGAAAAAAAAAATTCTCTTTGGTTCCCTTTTAAAACCAAACTGTTTCTCTCTGCTAAAAAGCCCTTAGCAGAGAAAAGAAAAATATAATATTCCTACTGGCTTCTGGATTCTGTCTATATCCCACCACTGCACACCATATCATAACCTTAGTCCCAGATTAGGACCTTAGCGTCCAAAATATGGGGGTTAGCATGAAAACCTCCAAGCTTAGTTACCAGCTTGGACCTGGTACTTGCTGCCACCACCCAAAAAATTAGAGTGTTTTGGGGCACTCTGGTCCCTCTGAAAAACCTTCCCTGGGGACCCCAAGACCCAAATCCCTTGAGTCTCACAACAAAGGGAAATAATCCTTTTTCCCTTCCCCCCTCCAGGTGCTCCTGGAGAGATACACAGACACAAGCTCTGTGAATCCAAACAGAGGGACTCCCCCTCTCCGTTCCCAATCCTGGAAACCAAAGTACTTTTCTATTCCCCCAGAGGGAATGCAAAATCAGGCTAGCAATCCAACACACAGATCTCCCCTTGATTTCTTCCTCCCACCAATTCCCTGGTGAGTACAGACTCAATTTCCCTGAAGTAAAGAAAAACTCCAACAGGTCTTAAAAGAAAGCTTTATATAAAAGAAAGAAAAATACATACAAATAGTCTCTCTGTATTAAGATGATACAATACAGGGTCAATTGCTTAAAAGAATATTGAATAAACAGCCTTATTCAAAAAGAATACAAATTAAAGCACTCCAGCACTTATATTCATGCAAATACCAAAGAAAAGAAACCATAGAACTTACTATCTGATCTCTTTGTCCTTACACTTAGAAACAGAAGACTAGAAAGTAGAAACTACTTCTCCAAAGCTCAGAGAAAGCAGCCAGACAGACAAAAGACTCAGACACAAACTTCCCTCCACCCAAAGTTGAAAAAATCCGGTTTCCTGATTGGTCCTCTGGTCAGGTGCTTCAGGTGAAAGAGACATTAACCCTTAGCTATCTGTTTATGACAAGGTCAGCAGAACATAAAAGAAATCATGAAAACATTGGGAGCTGCTGGTATGGATGTCTGAACAATACACTATCTTTTGTCTCATAGCTGCCACAATCTGGAATTAACTTTTTTTTTCCTCTTTCTAGTCTAAAACAAGAGGGCAGGTGTGTGAATGGCTGGAGCTTCAGAAGAGAGTAACGGAATAGAGAAGGGAAGAGTAATTGAAAGCTGGCACACACACACACACACACACACGGGATTTTTGTGCTTCCTTTAAAAGCTATATGGAAATCTTCATTACATAGGCAATAAACAGTACAAAGGATGCTGGCAGTGGGTAGAACCAAAGTGGAGGATCATAGGGCTAGATTATGACTTTAATCATAGTCCTGAACAAGGTGTGGGGCATAAACTGTTCCACTCCAGATGTTGCACTGGGGCTCAGAAACACCTTACTGAATCACAATTCCTTCCCTGCTTCCTTTTTGCTCCAGTAGTTTTCTGCTGCTCTATAATAGCAACCCCTCCCATATCACCAGGGCTCAGCTATACTGGCCAACAGGTAGAGGAGCCAAAGGTTTGCTTATTCCCTTCTCCTCCCACCCAATCTCCACTCACCTGCTCTGAGAGGCATGAAAGGATGGAGTAAGCAGGCATGCAGCCTTCTTTTTGTACTGCACTCCCAAAACAAAGGTCCCCGTAGCCCATGTAAGGGGACCTCTTTTTCACCATATGCCCTTGTGCACGTGTGTAGGCCAAATAACAATCTAGCTTGTAATCAGGAAAGGGAATACACATCTTTCCATAGAGAATCTTGGACTGAATATTGCTTGCTTGTTATGACTCTTGGAAAAATAGTGTCCTGCATATGCCTTGACACTCTGTTTTCTTCAATAATGAGGATCAATAAGGATGACAAGGAATCACATGTAGTGCTACAGAAAAGTAGGCTTTATGAAAATCTATTATTTACTACACTGTCTCATTAATCAAGGAACTGGATAGCAGGGTCATATATTACTTTTCCTCCAACACTTTCTCTGTCATGAGCATGTTTTCTACTCATTTTGTATAGCTACTACTGCAGTTGCTCTACTACATTTAAAACATTTAATAACCTTGATGTAGCTATTTGCATCTAAAGTTATTTAAGAACACCCTAGCTACAAGGGAAAGTGCTAAATTTAATAGATGGGTCAGTGCCAAAACAGGAAAAATTGTGTCTTTAAAATACAAATATCTGGATGAACTCCTGCATACAGAAATGCTTTTTTCACCACTGGGCCCTTTTCATGTTTGCTGTTACTCAGAGAGATGAAAAGCGGTGGATTTATCATCTTTAATAAAAGTAAAGAAAGAGAGAGAACGATAAAAATGGCAGCCAGCCCTGCTAATGATGCAGCAAGCAGAGTCATAGCAGGGCTACCAGTTTTTATATTTGAAAACAAAGAGAACAGAAAAAAATACATATAAACACAGCAAACCAAACAAAGACCTCCAGTCCTAGAACACTGTCTGCTAACAGGGAACGCCAGACCATGCAGAGTTCCATTGAAGCTATAGGTATGGGCCCTCATTCAGGAATGTCATACTCCGTGTCAATCTGAAAGTCTATTGACAGTGTCTTCACAAAAAAGTCTGAGTTTGGCTCTCTCAGCTAGTTGGTTGGGCAGTACAGAGGTTGGTCCCTGCATCCATAACTAAAACGAGGAAGCCAAGGAGATTGCTGGCTACAGGAGATGTGGAGACAAGGGCTAACAGGCTGCAGGAGAAGAGTGGAGAGAGCAGAGGGGATAGTATGGCAGGTTGATGGCTGCAGGGAAAGGTTTAGTCTAAGGTCTTAGTGTGGTAAACTGGAACTATCAGCCAAAAGGTTAGTAGACACCGTTCTGCAATGCTTTAATATAAACTAATTAATGCTTTTTTAGTTTTATTTGTATTTTATTTATATTTGAGAATCCCATCTCAGTTAATAATCTTATAGATAAGAACAATGAGATGTGCTGATGGTAGAAAAAATGGACATAACCACTTTTTATATGCGTGTAACAACTGTAGAAATCAATCTCTTCTGTACCTACACCTACAGTATCAGGTAGCTCGTAACATATATTTATCACATACACTGTGTTTTCCTCTCTGACAATCTCAAAAAAGTGGTTCAGAAACAAGTAGAGCAAAGTAGCAACAAAACCCACTGAAATGATCAACAGCCTGCCCATTATACACAAAGATGATGGATGAGATGATGATGACAGATGAATCCTCATTCCCATTTTAAATTCTGTCTACTAAATAAATTAGTTATGTCATCAATATGATCACTAGCAGTGCATTCACCTTCTGCAGCATCTGTTGTTTTTTTCCTGATCTTGCTTCTTTGATTGCGCCATCTGACTCAGTGTTACAAGTCAGTAAGGGCCTGACATACAGCAGGTAAAAGTCTGGTGGATAATTTGAGCGCAGATGTATACATTGCAAAAGCATGGTTAGAAACTGATGCCATTTTGGCATTAGTCATGCTCTTTGATAGACAAACTGCATGGGGTTTTAGTGCGAGCGTTTCTAGATTGTAATATTGCTATTGAGCCATAAGCTAGGATGTATGTGTGCACTGTGTACTTCTGGTAGCTCCTAGAGGTGTGCCCATTGTTGAAGACACAATACCTTTCAGAATACTGAGAGGGTACTCTTGTCAGTAGCTACCAGTATGGTGCTCGGCTCTTGTTCGATGATGGTAACAGTTGGCTCTGTGTGTGTTCCCTCTGTGTGCTGCCCTGGCTCTGCACAGATAGCTGATACAGCAGACCCCGAGAGAACGCCCAAAGACCACAGACTCTAGTAAGGTACGAACGAACTCGAGCCAGGTTTATTGTCAAACAAAACACAGTAATAGTTTCCCGTAGACTCTACAAGACATACTACGAATTTGTGCCCCCTGGCAGTGGACCGGCTCAGTTAGAGGAGGGACTTTTCATTGCCCCCTAGGCCAGACAAAGATGTGTATTCCAGGACCTCCTTTTATACAGTTATAGGACAAATTACTCATCCCTACTGACATATTGAAGTACAGCCCCTTGACTCATTAGGGTGCTGTCTCCTCCTTTGATCATGTTGTTTGAAACAGATCTATCCATCATGCTGTCTTTTTGACCCTGTCTTTAAGATGCACTTGCCTGTTCCTTGTTATCTCTGTGGAGTGTGCTGATGACATCTTGGCACAAGTTCCTCTTATTAGTACTTACGTGCGATACCCCTGCTTCTAGCAGCTCTCTTCTTGCCAACTTCTGTGAGTGGGGCCTGCCTCTGGCTCACAGCTCAGCTTTTGCTTAGCAATGCCTGGAAGTACTTTGGTTCAGGCTTCAGGCCTCAGACTGGGCCTTTGATACAAGACTTTATGTTTCAGGGCCTCATCTTACTACAGGTACATACAGCAGCTGCTATTACTGAAACTTTTAACAATAAGCAGTAATCATTCCCCCTGCACCAGCTTAGCTTGCCTAAGTGGTGCAGAGTGATCTGGCCATAGCCCTATTCTCAGCATCTTTCATCTGTAGATGCTGGGAATCAGTGTAGATCTCAGGGGATTTGCTGTAGGCCAGAGACATGTGTAGAAGTCCTGTGCCTTTGCACTGTCTCTTGATCCCCTAAACCTTTTAGCCTGGATCCAAGTCGTGATCCCAGTAGCTACTGCCCTTCAATTCCCCAGAGGGTATTTATGGTGTACATATTGAAAATACTGAGTAAGCTGATGCTGAAAGAGTCACCACTGACTATTCTCTAAATTGTCCAAGGCTGGTGGGAAGATATTGCCATGGAAAGTAGTCATTCGCTCAGCTCCTCTTAACATACAGATCCCAAATCTCATTGAGAACTTGCACAGATTAATTCAAGTTCCATTAAATTTAAACACCTAAGTGCAAGTGCTTTGTAAGGATCAGGTCCTGAATCATTATTAAGTTAATTAGCAGTTGTGAATTACTTTGAGATCCTTGCAGAGATTTTATATATATATATATATATATATATATATATATATATATATATATATATATGAAGAATTATTATATACTAATTTTCATTATTATAATACATATATCCCAATAATTTTACATGTTATACACATTGAATCTGTTTCACATATTAAGTATCCTCACAGCTTCTTGTCAAACTGTCTTAAATGGGCTATCTTGATTATAACTACAAATTTTTTTTTCTCCTGCTGACAACAGTTCATCTTAATTAATTAACCTCTTAGAGTTGGTTGGGCAACGCCCACCTTTTCATGTTCTCTGTATGTATATATATCTCCTCACTATATGTTCCATTCTAAGTGTCCGATGAAGTGGGCTGTAGCCCACGAAAGCCTATGCTCAAAAAAATGTGTTAGTCTCTAAGGTGCCACAAGTACTCCTTTCTTTTTGAGAAATATGCTGGTCTCTTCCCCACTTCTCAGCAAAAATTTAATAGCAAATGCTATAGTGGGGTTTCAGATTACTAAGATTTAATTACAGTACACATACACAATGTACTACAGAACATTTACTAGCAATCTACGAAGGATTATCATAAATAATTAAAACTGAACTACACTTGTCATATAAATAAAGTATACATTGCAATGGAGTATCCTTCCTTCTTAAATTATGTTTGTTAGATTGCTTGTTCATTTGAAAATTCAGTGATTGCAACCGATGGCTGAGCCACCATTGAAAATTGGTAGGGGTCTGTTCTTTGGTTTTGCCTAGAATGAGAATGGTTACTGTGAAAAATATTTTTGATCTAAAGAAATTAAAAATGGATGAGCCTCAAAATATTAGTTAGGATAATCACTTAAAGATCTGGATGTTTCTCTCTGAGTCTTGTTAAAACTATATGACAATTCTGAATCTACACCATTAGGCTTAAAATGTTACAAGGACAAGCTTTCTTATGATCTTCCTGGAACTTTCTGCTGCTGGCATGGACAGAAATTTCACTAAAACAGTTTTTCTAGCAATATTTTGGCACTTCTGGCACCATCTCATCTAAGAATTGGAAGTGCTGAACTGTGTGAGAATGGAAAATGTTCACCAAATGGTTTAACCCACAAAGAAGGCAAGAAGGAAAGAGATCCACCTCAATTTTTTTCTGTCTTGTTAATAGTTCCCTAAACTGAGCTAACATATTCTTTAGGAAGAGAAGATACTTTAAATCTTTATGGTTCACAAAATCAGACTACTCTACACATTTTGTTGATATTTGTGGAACCCTCCTGAACAGCACATTGCTGAGGACCATGGAGTCAAAGGCTTAGGGAGACCCAGAACATGGGGTTGCTTCTCTTGAGTAGTAGCCATTGATGGACCTATCCTTTATGAACTTGTCTCATTCTTTTCTGAACCCAGGTATAGTTTAGACCTTTGCGACATACCCTGGCAATGAGTTTCACAGGTTGATCATACATTGTGTGAAGAAGTAATTATTTATGTTTATTTTATACCTGCTGCCTGTCAATTTCATTGTGTGACTGCTTGTTCGTGTACTATGTGAAGGGGTAAATAACACTTCCTCATTTTCTTTCTCCACACCATTCACAATTTTATAGATTTCTTCCCTATTCCTCTCTAGTTGTCTCTTTTGTCTCTTTTCCAAGGTGAACAGTCCCAAGTCTTTATAATCTCTCCTCATATGGAAGCTGTTCCATATCCTTAATTTATTTGTTACCTTTCTCTGTACTTTTTCTAATTCTAATATATCTTTTTTGAGATGGTATGGCCAGAACTGCATGCAGTATTCAAGGTATTCAAGGTGTGGGTGTACTATGGATTTATATAGTGATATATAATCACTATATCTATATACCTATTATTATGTTTTCTGTCTTACTATCTATCCCTTTCTTAATGGTTCCTAACATTCTGTTAGCTTTTCTGACTGCTGCTGCATAGTTATCAGATGTTTTCAAAGAACTATCCACAATCACACTAACATCTCTTTCTTAAATGGTAACAGCTAATTACACACCATCATTTTGTATGTAAGGTTGGGATTGTATTTTCCAATATACATTACTTTGCATTTGTAAAGACTGAATTTCATCTGCCATTTTATTGCCTCATCAGTCAGTTTTGTAAAATCCCTTTGTAATGCTTCAGAATCTGCATCTTAAAAACAAGTATTAAATGTAATTATTGACCAGAAAATTAGAAAGGAACACATTTATTTAAATTATACTAACATAGCATTATTGAGTAGCATTTAGCAAGTGTAACTTGTGATCCAGAAGTAAGTGAGATGCATCTCTCCTATTCTATAAATAACTTCCTCAGTCTGAGATTAGAAGTAATTTTTTGAATGAGGTCTTAACTTGTTCAGGCAATATATTTTGGGGTGGGTAACAGTCATGAGGGTGATGGAGAAAAGTGGGTTCAGTAGCCTCTTCCATTTTCATAAGATAAGCACAGGTAGGAAGGGATTTGGCCACTTGAAATAGAGTCCCAATTACTGTAGGTTTTAGAAATTAAGAGGACTGAAATATTGAGGAGGAATTAGTAGTTTTCAACAGTCAGAACATACAAGTTAAATTTTCAGAAGCATCTGTGTGGCATACGGTTGGTCTACATGGCCTGCAGGAAGTGCGAATGCAGCACATGTAGGTACACCTGAGCTAGTTTTGATCAAGCTAGCTTGCTAAAATGGCAGCAGCACAGGTGGTAGCATGGGTTAGCTATATGAATATGTATCCAGGGTCCAGGGCAGCTTGTAACTGAGGAGCTACCAGTGCTACTGTGGCTTTACTGATATTTTTTGTGAGCTAACTTGATGAAAACTAGCTTGCGTGTTCCTACATGTGCTTCAATCACACTTCCAAATTGTAGCTTAGACATATCATTTCAATGGAACTTATTTGCATTGGGAAATTTTCCTTTGGGATTTTGGAAATGCCTAAAACTGTTTCCAATGGGATCTGTGGAACAGAAACTTTCTCTGAATCTCCCTGAAGTTTGGAACATTTAGAAATGGATGGAAATCTAACTCCAATACTCAACTCTTTCTCTATCTGAATCTGAAGTGGAAACCAGTATACAAACACCACAGAAGTTTATTGGCCAGATACACAAGTTCATTCTAACTGCACTGTGCTCATTCTATCACTGCTTTCCTTCCTTGGAGAAGTTCAAAGCATCTGGAGAGTACCAGTGAACCTGGATGTATGATCAGAATTGTGTATTAAATGAGATATTTCGCTTGACTCATCAGAATTTTCATCATTTTTAATTTTAAACTAATTGATAACCATGTCTGTCCTTCTCCCCTAGAAAAATACTTCTGCTTGAAATTAATAGTGGCAGAATCATCAAGTCCACATTTAGCAAGCATTTTGCAGGTAATGTAATATGACTGACTTAACTAGGTGCTTTATTTTGTGACAGTGATGTGTCAGCAATTAGACTAGGACATCTGAAAACCAAAGTTAAATTAACAAAAAAAAATACTATTTAATATTCACACTTTTTTTTCAAAAAGTCATCCAGATGTGAAGATACCCAAGTTTCCTGGACTAATTTTTTCCAGGTAATAAGTCGTTAGACTAAGTTGTGTTAATACTGTTTTCCCACCACCCTCAGATGCTCAGAGACCAGTTATGATTTTTCTCCAAAGAAATTTATTAAAGCAAAGGAAGTCATGCACATATATACTGTGAGTAAAATTTACCCTGTGCAAAAGGACAGACAAAGGATTATCCATTACTGAAGTCCTTCTTGAACCCTATCAAGTGGGATTTAAGTTATGTGTAAGCCTTGACCTGGCATTCTATGCAGGACTGTATTTCACTCTGTATTAATATATTTTAAAATATTTAAAAAAAAACACACAACCCCCAAATTTGGTTAAAAGTATATGTATATTATACACGTGTGTATGCATAGATCATGTCTATGATATGGGCCAGATTGTTGCAGGCATGCAAGAGAAGAAGATGGTGCAATGAAACTGTCATCTCCTTGAGGTGATGTTTTATGCATCCTCATCTGTGCCTGATCCACAGGCTGTAAAAACCTATTCAGAGCCTAATTCTTTTGCTCAGGTACGATTAGTTAGATACTCATGATTTTAGGTCTGGAGATTCCATATGTGTCCACCAAGATCATGGCCATCACACGTCCATACAGGGATTGGGCACAATACAAGCATTGCTTTCAGGGAGCAAAATGACTCCACAAAGCTTCTCCAAAGTTAGCAAGGAAGAGAGAGGAACAGAGTGCAATCCCCAATCTCACTTCACCAGCAGAACTGCATTCCTTTGGGATCTTCTGGAAGGATTTTTTGTATTAAGGCACGATCTTTCAAGAATCTCCTACTGATGTGGCTTGTTCTGCACTTTCTCAAAATGCAGGGCTCTGTTTATGCCACAGTTTAGACTTAGTAAAGGTCAGTAAGTAAAATACCTGTACCTTCTTCAGAGATCCAGATATAATGTCTGATTTTATGCATATCAATTTCTCTTTCCAATAAAATTATTGAAATTACCTGTCCATTATTTTGTTTGCTTACTTGCATAGATTCCACTTATGTGCCCGGAAAGAGGCCAAACTATTGTATATTTGTAGAAACAATGCAGATGTGCAACATTATTTGTAAGCAGACTCTGAATTACTTGTGTTTTATGTTGGTGCAATGGTCTTACACCACTGTAAAACTGCAGTAATATAGAGGTGAATCAGACCCAAACATGAGCAAAGCTAGTCTCAAAGTATATCATTTAATAGAACCCATGTAAACATAAAGGTGGATGGATTCTGGAGAAAGGAGTGCTTGGGCTGCAGAGGACATATTCTGTATCCTATGCAAGATATACAGCTATAACAGGAATCAGCAACCTTTGGCATGCAGCTTGTCAGGGAAGCAGTGACCAGCACATCCGTCGGACCGCACCACTTCCCGCAGCCCCCATTGGCCTGGAGCAGCCAGTGGCAGCCGCGATCGGCTGAACCTGCGGACGTGGCAGGTAAACAAACCAGCCCGGCCTGCCAGGGTGCTTACCCTGGCATGCCGCATTCCAAGGGTTGCCGATCCCTGAGCTGTAATATAGATTGAAGATATTTAGCCTTGATGTAACAAAGATGGAGTAAATAGCTGCTTAGCCTTGATGTAAATCTATTTGTGCAGTGTTACTCAGGAATACAGCACATGTGTAAGATACAAGTACATAACCAATATTCATAACTTTAGATACAACAATGATACATACATGAACAAGATAATCATACTTAGCTAGGGTGACCATATGTCCCATTTTGGCCAGGACA
The DNA here is from genome assembly GCF_025201925.1 of Gopherus flavomarginatus. Classification (NCBI taxonomy): domain Eukaryota; kingdom Metazoa; phylum Chordata; order Testudines; family Testudinidae; genus Gopherus; species Gopherus flavomarginatus. The sequence continues at coordinate 300,006,585 of NC_066617.1, read as the reverse complement.
GTCCCTTTTTTTAAAGCTCTGTCCCAGCTGTCTCGACTTTTTTTGTCAAAAAAAGTGGGGTGCAGTGTGGTTGGAGCAATGTGTGGGGTGGGGGAAGTGGCGATGCCAGCCCTGCACAGGGGGGCAGGCAGGATTCCAGCATGCGGGGAGGTCAGCAGGGCTTGAGCGACCAGAGACAACCAGGAGTGAGGGGGGGCACAACAGGGTTACACCGAGCAGCTGGGGCCAGCTCTGTGGGGCGCTCTGGAGAGAGGCTGAGGCAGGAAGCTTGGGTCAGCCCTATGTGGTATACCATGTTCACTTTGGGAAACATGGTCACTCTATGCTTAGCAAACCATAATTTTTCCATTGACTCATTATATGATGTACTTTGTACAAGATTTGTTGTAACTGTATAACAGAGATAACAACAATGATACAAATAATCATCTTTCTTATATATAGCATCACAATGTGTTTATTTGTATTTTTCTGTATACAAGTGAGTCTCAAGCTTCTTTAAAAATGTGCAATAAAAGTCTAGTTTGCTATGAAAAAGGTCGAGCAATAAGGAGTGATTGTGGAAATTCTTGCCATTTGGCTATTTTGTGATAGTTTGGTAATATAGCAGACTTACAACATTGCATTTTAATTAGTTTAGATATTGTCAGCATCATATATTGGTAAAAATGAAGTTAAAAAGGAAATCACACTACTTTTCAGATTCCAAAAGCAAATAACAAGAAAAAGATAATCCTCTTTTTTTATTAAAGTATAAGATATACCTTTGAACATCCTTTTATATGTTTTAATTAATTTTAGACTGAGGTGATTTTTTAAAGAAAAATGAAATTGTTTATATTATTAATCATTACTGGACTATATTGTTATAATAGCACTTGAGTGAAACTTTATTGGAATTGGTGGGCATGATGGCCATCCATCACTCATGATAAATGTAAAAAGCAGTTAAGCTCTTTTTTGGCATAAGATATCAAAGATGATTTCAGCCACTGCTAAAAACACAGGTAACTTGTAATGCTGGTCAGAAGCTGAGCTATGTAGATGGAGGAATTTTTCTTTGGGCTAAATGCAACTGCAGTGGGCTGTGTATTATTTAGTGGGAGTGGGGGTTTCTATGGACAGACACAGCCGAAAAAGTGGGCAAAGAGGACAAGAAAAGGGAAGACGCATCAAGAAAAGCAATAATGTTGCCCAGAGAGAAAGCTGAGAGCAAGAGAGAGCTTTTTGGGCAGATTGCTGTCTGGAAAAGACAAGCTTAGAATTGAAAGAAAAGTAATTGCCTCTTGTTGTTTGATCCTGCTGTGTTCAGGGAAATAGCACTTTGTGCATAGTTTTTGTAAACAAATAGGATTGCACCAAATAAATATCTAACTTGTATCATCACTCTGTCTTCCTAACAGAAACCGCCCATAAAGCTCCAAATGTTGGCTGATCACTCAGGCCAAAAAGAAAGGAGAGGAATTACTTGGGAATTTACAAAGGGGGAATAATTAAGAGTAATGGGATGAAGTTAAAAAAGCATATATTTATCTAGATGTAGATTCTCCACACCAAATAACATCCACTCAGAGCTCTGAGTACTCTAGCAATAGAATTAAAGACAATAAAAAGGAGCAAATAAATAAAAGCAAGAGTTTGGCTAATACAGTAAAATGTGATGACAGTGCCTCACTACTTCACAGGGGTGTTATAGGGAAAATCCATTTAGAATGTGCTCTCTAGTTACTCCTTAGAACAGAGTTTACAACTGTGAAAAGAACTTGTGAAAGGTGCATGCAAATGGAGAGCATTTCTTGCAACTTTCCCTTTCATGTACAAGGAACAGGTACAATCTGACCCTATTTGTATAGCATCAACAGCATGCTAGGTGCATTACAGATTAATGGAAAGATAATGTTTCTGTCTTAAAGACTTTACAAGTTAAGGAGCCATTCTGTAACTGATTGTGTGTGGGTCCAGCCCTGTGCCTTCAAAGACACCTCCCACTGAAACCAATGGAGCTCCACACATAGGTGTGCTCATATAGCCACTTGCAGGATCAAGGCATAGTAAGATTCTTTCCCAGGTCTCTGGCTAATGGATCTTGCCCACATGCTCATGGTCTAACTGATCACCATAATTGGGGTTGAGAAGGAATTTTCCCTCCAGCTCAGATTGGCAGAGACTCTGGGAGTTTTTCATCTCCTCTGCAGCATGGGACATGGGTCACTTGCAGGTTTAAAGTAGTGTAAAAGGTGGATTCTCTGTTACTTGAAGTCTTTAAATGATGATTTAAGGATTTCAGTAACTCAATCAGAGGTTAGGAATCTTTTCCAGGAGTGTGTGGGTTAAGTTCTGTGGCCTGCAATGTGCAGGAGGTCAGACTAGATGATCGTGATGGTCCCTTCCTTAAAGTCTATGCATCTATGATTTATCAATCAAACAATGATAAATGCTTGAAATTTACTGTGCGTGAATGGTGTGTTAACTGTGATTCTTTAATTCCACAATTATTTTGTTTGAGTTTGGTACTTTTTAGAATGTGTACATTACTTTCATTGGGGAAGTGTGCTTGTGATTTATACACCTCCTTCTACAACATGGGTCGGCAACCTCTGGCACGCGGCTTGCCAGGGTAAGCACCCTGGCAACTGGACCAGTCTGTTTACCTGCCGCTTTGGCAGGTTCAGCCGATTGCAGATCCCACTGGCCACGGTTTGCCGTCCCAGGCCAATGGGGGTGGTGGGAAGCTGGGGCCAGCATATCCCTCGCCCATGCCACTTTCCACGCCCCTATTGGCCTGAGACGGTGAACCACGGCCAGTGGGAGCCACGGTCCGCCAAACCTTCCAATGTGGTAGGTAAACAAGCTGGCCCAGCTAGCTAGGGTGCTTACCCTGGTGGGCCGTGTGCCAACCCCTGTTGCCAGCCCCTGTTCTACAAGTATGTATCAAGGTAGGAACTGAAGATGGAAAGACAAGAAAAGCAGACTGCCATAAGGAGGAATTTGGGGAGTATAGGACAGTATACAAAACAGCTCTGAGATAACAATGGAGAAGGACTCTGAAAGGGCAGTAAGCCTGTGAGCAGGTGACTTTCCAAATTTCTTTTAAAAGTCCAAACACTGAATTGAGGCAAAAACTTATTTTTAATAACAAGAATTAGCAATATGATGTGTTATTACATAAAGTTCAGCATAAGCTTTCTCACCAGACTTAGCTACTTCTACATGCATGACTAGGGCTCTACCAAATTCATGGCCCTTAAAAATGCATCACAGACTATGAAATCTGGTCTCCCCATGTGATATCTGGTCTCTTGTGTGCTTTTGCCCTATACTATACAGATTTCATGGGGGAAACCAGCATTTCCTGACCCAAAAGGGAGTTGCGGGGGGGGGGTCACAAGGTTAATTTTTAGAGGGTTGTGGTATTGTCACCCTTACGTCTGTGCTGACTTCAGAGCTGGGTTGCCAGATAGAGGCGGCTGCTGACTGAGGGCCCAGCTCTGAAGGCAGCACCCCACAGAAACAGCGCAGAAGTAAGGTTGGCAATACCATACCATGCCATCCTTACTACTGCACTGCTGCTAGCAGAGGCTCTGTCTTCAGCACGGAAGTAAGGGTAGCAGTATCGCAACCTCCCCTACAATAATCTTGCAACCTTCCCCAACTCATTTTGGGACAGGACCCCTACAATTGGAACACTGTGAAATTTCAGATTTAAATAGCTGAAATCATGAAATTTATGATTTTTAAAATCTTATGACTGTGAAGTTGACCAAAATGGAATGTGAATTTGGTAGGGCCCTATCCATAACCCACCCCCTTCCAGGGACCCAGTCCTGTTCCCCTTGTATCTAGCTGAGTCAACATAATCCACTTAACCCTTTCCCAACAGGATCAACAGAATGAGGTGTTTCAGGAAACTACTTCCAGTCAGTTACAAAAACCTAAAAGTTCTTTCCCATAACTAACTGAGTAATAGCATAACTTGCAAATCACTTGGAAACAATGATATTTTCAGTGTAAGTGAAATTAAATGTAAACTGCAACATTAGCTTAATTGGTAAGGCTAATATCTAAGCTGACTATGCATTTGAACATATAACATAATATTCATGCTGGTACTGCATCCTATCACATAACATCATAGACATGACAGTTTGGCTGCTCTTTTTACTAATAAAATTCCATCTTAAAAATTGTTTGCAGTGGTATTAAAGATAATTCATTTATATTGATTATTCTGAGATGAAGTTTAAAGGTCTAAAGTGCATCTTTGAGGATCTGAAGTAGGGAGTTGCTTGTTATAGCAATATCTAATTTGTACATGAAATGCCTATAAATAGGAGATTTCATAGTCTTGCAGGGAAATTGAGAACCTGGTAAGCTTCTCACTCTTTAAATCCCAGAAGAAAGAAACATTTCCTGCTCAATTAAGGTTCCTGACACACTAAAAATACTTTTGTAGAATAAATTTGTACTGTGGTTGTAATGGGATGTAGCTGGAAGTCCAATGTATTACCTAATTACAGTGTATAGACATTGTTATATAGTGTTTATTATAAGGTAACCTTACAGTTGCTTAAATGATGAAAATTTAACAAGGAGAAGAGCACTTCCATTTAATGTTTTCCTTACAGAGCACATCAAACCGTTTAACTATAATAAAAGTGGGAGCAGTAGTTTGGCCCAATTCCTCCTCAGATGTAGCTAGTTTTTAATACAGTTGAAACATATAATTGAGTTTCAGTTTGTTTCATTATGCTCAATATTCCAAAATGTTTTCAAAGTGTGGTATATAATCTCTGCTCTGTTGGTGCCCCATGCAGGCCCATGACTATTCATAAATATGTCAGCAATAAACATGACTCTCCTATGAATGAATTGCAGGGCCTGCCAGTCACTTGCTGCATCTACCTGTATTCTCTTAGACTCCAAAAGATGCAATATCATTTGTATATATCCTCAATATTCTTAATGGGATAGGAGTGGGGGAGGGTAAAGAAAAGAAAGAAAAAAATTATGAGGTGGAGAAGTTTTGTCCAACAAGTGTGGCTAGATAAATAAATTTGCTAATCTAGTACAGTGAGCATACACTAAACTATAGCTACCCTAATTTGGAGTATATTATGTTTAAGACCTATGTTGCTCCCATAGAAACAGGATTCAGACTTGTAGTTAGTTAGGAGAACAGTGTATAGAGTTGTTTCACTGGTTCAAAGTTTGTGCAAGTGATATGCATCTGAAACGTAAATATCTATTCTTCTCTTTTCATGAAATTACTGGTTAACACATTGGGTAACCATCCACTTAGAATTCCCTGTTGCAAAATTTTGACAATGACCCTCAGTTATCAAATAGCATTTTAGCCAACACATTTTGCAAGCTGTAGATTGAGTTTTTACTTGTTTGTTTACCGGACAATAGAATACATCCTACGCCTTCAACAAATAGCCCAGCACTGGTCCTCTGTATATTCTTGTCTACATTATTATGCCAGCTGAATACCTGACTAGAGATTCCATTCATTATTTAGGCCTTGAGCCTGTCTCAAGAGATGCTTCTGGACTCTCGTCTCCCCAAAACTGTCCTTCTCAAGTTAACTACCAGAGACTCAGACTTCTCATCTCTGTTTCATCACCTCCAAACAACTGAAAACAGCCCCCAGTTTCACTTTGGCACACACAGTCCACTCTGTTTGCACACCAGATACCTGCTTGGGATAAAAATAAACAAAATGTTTATTTAGTAGAAAACCACAGATTCAAAGATGAAATATTTAGGAAAAATAAACATGTACAAGTTACACAGAAAATAAACATAAAAACACAACTTTGGGTTTTACACCTCCATATTTGATACATTCCCTCTCCATATACAAGTTACCTATTGCCTTTGACCAGTTTCTCAGCATGTCTCCTGCCCTAAGGGAGATCCATTATTCAGTAACAGCTTTTTACCTTCAAGACCGTCCTTCTGTTCTGGATCTGTTAGGGTCCATTTTGCAAGTGTTTGGAGTGTGCTGATATTGGGGTGCAACTTCTCTAATGACTACACAGCTATGTCATTTTGGGGATCACCCAGACCAGTAAAGGATTCTGTATAAAGTCACCCCAAGGTTACAGAGCAAGTGGCAATTTAACACCCCAGTGGTCTGGGTGATCACCAAAACATCAGAATCACACAGGTAAATCCTGTGCCTCTGCAGAGCTCTTTGAAGGACCAAGGCCTTAGAACAGGGGCCGGCAACCTCTAGCACGCGGCTCACCAGGGTAAGCACCCTGGTGAGCCGCGCCAGTTTGTTTACCTGTCGCATCTGCAGGTTCGGCCAGTCATGGTTCCCACTGGCCGCGGTTTGCTATCCCAAGCCAATGGGGCGGCAGGAAGCAGCACGGGCAAGGGATGTGGTGGCTGTGGCTTAAATGAACTGGCTACATTCCTAGCCATCTCCCCACAGATTTCCTGGTGCATCATCTAAACTGTTCCCTTTGCTACTCAGGATCTTCCCACATGGTTCTGTATAACTCACTACACACCGAGATATCTCTGCTGGCCAACATCACAAAAGAAAGATGTTCTCACTTTCTGTGCCCCCTTTGAGATGGCTTTGGCCCCTGAGGAGAGTGAAGTCCCTATTCTCCATGAGCTTTAATTTTACTTTCTCTCTGGCCCAATGAATGTTTAATTATTTATACAAAGTGGATTGACTTCAACAAGAGAGAATGAGAGAGACCATCATTATAGTGCCCTGTAGTTCAGTGGTTAAGGCACTCAGTTGAGAAAGGGGAAGCCCCTGTTCATATCTCTTCTCCTCATCAGGTAGCACCTGCATCAACAAGCATCTCCCATATCCCAGGTGCATTCCCTAACCAATGGTCTAAGGGTTAGAAATGAGGCCATCAAACCGCACCAGCTGTTTTGTGTAATTAGGTCTGTGTCACTGCCATTCTTGCAGAAAATAGCTTAGGAGTAGAGCTGCCAACTTTCTACTCACACAAAACCGAACACCCTTGCTCTGCCCCTATCACTCCCCTACTCTGAGGCCCGCCCCCTCACTCCATTGCTCACTCTCCCCATCCTAACTCACTCATTTTTACCAGGGTGGCTCAGGGGGTTGGGTTACAGAAGGGGGTAAGGCTCTGGGCTGAGGCTGAGGGCTCTGGGATGGGGCCAGGGATGAGAGGTGTGGGGTGCAGGAATGGATTCCAGGCTGGGAGTTGGAGCCAAAGGGTTCGGAGTATGAGAGTGGGCTCTGGGGTCAGACTGAGTTGGTGTGTGGGAGTGGGTAAGGGCTATGGGCTGAGGGTGAAGTTTCTGTGGTAGGGCCAGAAATGAGGGGTTTAGGGTATGGGAGGGGGCTCTGGGCTGGCATCGAGGGGTGTAATAACCTTAGTCCCAGATTTGGACCTTAGCGTCCAAAATATGGGGGTTAGCATGAAAACCTCCAAGCTTAGTTACCAGCTTGGACCTGGTACCTGCTGCCACCACCCAAAAAATTAGAGTGTTTTGGGGCACTCTGGTCCTCTGAAAAACCTTCCCTGGGACCCCCAAGACCCAAATCCCTTGAGTCTCACAACAAAGGGAAATAATCCTTTTTCCCTTCCCCCCTCCAGATGCTCCTGGAGAGATACACAGACACCAGCTCTGTGAATCCAAACAGAGTGAATCTCCCTCTCTGTTCCCAATCCTGGAAACAAAAAGTACTTTCCTATTCCCCCAGAGGGAATGCAACATCAGGCTAGCAATCCAACACACAGATCTCCCCGATTCCTTCCTCCCACCAATTCCCTGGTGAGTACAGACTCAATTTCCCTGAAGTAAAGAAAAACTCCAACAGGTCCTTAAAAGAAAGCTTTATATAAAAAGAAAGAAAAATAAGTACAAATGTTCTCTCTGTATTAAGATGATACACACAGGGTCAATTGCTTAAAAGAATATTGAATAAACAGCCTTATTCAAAAAGAATACAAATCAAAGCACTCCAGCACTTATATTCATGCAAATACCAAGAAAAGAAACATATAACTTACTATCTGATCTCTTTGTCCTTACACTTGGAAACAGAAGACTAGAAAATAGAAACTACTTCTCCAAAGCTCAGAGAAAACAGGCAGCCAGAAAAACAAAGACAAAGACACTCAATTCCCTCCACCCAAAGTTGAAAAAATCCGGTTTCCTGATTGGTCCTCTGGTCAGGTGCTTCAGGTGAAAGAGACATTAACCCTTAGCTATCTGTTTATGACACGCCCCCCAAATCGCAGACAGTGGGGAAGCTCACTGGCGGCGATTTCCTTCTAGAACTTGAAATAAACAGATTAATACAACACATACACCTTTACATATACTCCTAAGTATATAACTAACAGACTTCTACATTTTAAGAACACTTTTTAACTACTGAATTCTGGGAAACTCTCACGGGAGAGTGCATCAGCAACTTTATTAGAAGCTCCTGTGATGTGTTGAATTTCAAAGTCTTGGAGAGCTAAACTCCAACGAAGAAGTTTCTTGTTGTTCCCCTTGGCAGTATGAAGCCACTTTAGTGCAGCATGGTCAGTTTGTAGTTGGAACCGCCGTCCCCAAACATATGGGCGTAGCTTTTCCAGGGCGTACACAATGGCATAGCATTCCTTTTCACTGACTGACCAGTGACTTTCCCTCTCAGACAGTTTCTTGCTGAGAAACACGACAGGATGGAAGTTGTGATCTGTTGCTTCCTGCATGAGCACTGCTCCTATACCACGCTCAGATGCATCCGTGGTTACTAGGAATGGCTTGTCAAAATCCGGGGCCCTGAGCACAGGGTCAGACATGAGCGTTGCCTTAAGTTGGGTAAAGGCCTTTTGACACTCATCAGTCCACTTAACTGCATTTGGCTGGGTCTTTTTGGTCAGGTCGGTCAATGGGGCAGCGATTTGGCTGTAGTGTGGTACAAATCGCCTGTAGTATCCGGCCAAGCCTAAGAAGGATTGGACCTGCTTCTTGGACCGTGGGACAGGCCACTTTTGGATAGCATCCACCTTGGCCTGTAGGGGGTTTATGGTTCCTCGACCCACCTGGTGCCCCAGGTAAGTCACTCTGTTTTGGCCTATTTGACACTTTTTGGCCTTAACAGTTAGTCCTGCCTGCCTGATGCGCTCAAAGACCTTTTCCAGGTGTAGTAGGTGTTCGGGCCAGGAGTCTGAAAAAATGGCCACATCATCGAGGTAGGCAACTGCAAATTCTCCCAGTCCAGCTAGTAGACCATCTACCAGCCTCTGGAAGGTGGCGGGTGCATTTCGAAGGCCGAAAGGAAGGACATTGAATTCATACACCCCCGCATGGGTGACGAATGCTGACCTCTCCTTGGCAGGTTCATCTAGCGGTACTTGCCAGTACCCCTTGGTTAAGTCTATTGTAGAGATGAACTGGGCACGTCCCAACTTCTCCAATAGCTCATCGGTACGTGGCATTGGATAGTTGTCCGGACGAGTTACAGCATTTAGCTTACGGTAGTCCACGCAAAAGCGTATTTCCCCATCTGGTTTGGGTACCAGAACCACTGGAGATGCCCATGCACTGGTAGATGAGCGGATTATACCCATTTGTAGCATGTTTTGGATCTCCCGTTCTATAGCAGCTTGGGCATGAGGAGACACTCGGTAGGGTGGGGTTCTGATTGGGTGAGCATTACCTGTATCAATGGAGTGGTATGCCGTTCAGTCCGTCCTGGGGTGGCTGAGAACAATGGGCGAAGCTAGTGCACAGCTCCTTGATTTGTTGCCGCTGCAGACGTTCCAGGGTGGTTGAGAGGTTCACCTCTTCCACGCCACCGTCTTTTTTCCCGTCGTAGTAGACACCGTCAGGCCACTCAGCATCATCTCCCTGGACTGTAAACTGACAAACCTGTAAGTCTCTGGAATAGAAAGGCTTGAGAGAATTAACATGGTACACTTTAGGCTTTAGTGAGGAATTGGGAAATGCTATGAGGTAGTTTACAGCTCCCAGGCGCTCTTGGACCGTGAATGGCCCTTTCCATGATGCTTCCATCTTATGGGCCTGTTGCGCCTTCAAGACCATAACCTGGTCTCCTACCTTGAAGGACCGATCTCTGGCATGTCTGTCATACCAGGCCTTTTGCTCTTCCTGAGCATCCTTTAGATTCTCTTTAGCAAGGGCTAAAGATTGTCGGAGGGTGCTTTGTAGGTTGCTTACAAAGTTCAGAATGTTAGTTCCTGGAGAAGGCGTAAACCCCTCCCATTGCTGCTTTACCAACTGTAATGGTCCCTTAACCTCGTGACCATACACAAGTTCAAATGGTGAAAACCCTAAACTGGGATGTGGTACAGCCCTGTAGGCAAACAGCAACTGCTGCAACACAAGGTCCCAATTATTGGAGAATTCGTTGATGAATTTTCGTATCATGGCCCCCAAAGTTTCATTGAACCTTTCCACCAGGCCATTGGTTTGATGGTGGTATGGGGTGGCAACCAAGTGATTCACCCCATGAGTTTTCCACAGTTTTTCCATGGTCCCTGCCAGGAAATTAGACCCTGAATCTGTAAGGATGTCGCAGGGCCAACCTACCCTGGCAAAGATGTCTGTTAGGGCCAGGCACACAGTGTTAGCCCTGGTGTTGCCTAGAGCGACTGCTTCTGGCCATCGGGTAGCAAAGTCCACTAAAGTCAGTACGTACTGCTTTCCTCTGGGCGTCTTTTTTGGGAAAGGGCCCAGAATATCCACAGCTACTCGCTGAAATGGGACCTCAATTATGGGGAGTGGCTGGAGAGGGGCCTTGACCTGGTCTTGAGGCTTACCCACTCTTTGGCATACCTCACAAGACCGGACATACTTGGCAACGTTCTTGCCCATCCCCTCCCAGTGGAAGGACTTCCCCAACCGGTCCTTGGTTCTGTTCACCCCAGCATGGCCACTGGGATGATCATGGGCTAAGCTTAAGAGCTTCTCCCGGTACTTAGTTGGAACCACCAACTGTTTTTGCGGCTGCCATTCTTCCCGGTGTCCACCAGAAAGAATTTCCTTGTATAAAAGTCCTTGGTCTATAACAAACCGGGATTGATTAGAAGAGCTGAGAGGCGGTGGGGGGCTCCGTGCCGCCGCCCAAGCTTTCTGAAGGCTGTCATCTGCTTCCTGCTCAGTCTGGAACTGTTCCCTTGAGGCTGGGGTCACCAGTTCTTCCTCAGACTGTGGACTTGGGCTTGGTCCCTCTGGAAGCGATGTAGGTGATGGGGTTGTTTCCGTTGCTGGTGAACCGCTCTCCGCTGGTGCACCTGAGGGTATTTCAGGCTCTGGCTGAGCCTTTTGGGTATGGCTGTCTGTTGCTTCTGCCAGTTTTGGCTCGCTGGCGCCCTCTGGCGTTGAGTTTGAAGATGTAGTTGCACTTGCTGGTGCTGGTTGTTGTTCCAGTTCCGGGCCTGGGACTGGAGATGCTGTGGCTGTTTCAGTGGTAGGCATGGAATCCGGGTTCACTACCTCTGTCTGGGTCTCTGGTAACACAGACGGGGCCTCTGTGGATGGCTCAGGAACAGGAATGGGTCTGGAAGCTTGCCTGGTTTGGCTACGTGTAACCATTCCCACTCTCTTGGCCCGCCTCACCTGGTTGGCCAAGTCTTCCCCCAGTAGCATGGGGATAGGATAATTGTCATAGACTGCAAAGTCCACATTCCTGACCAGCCTTTGTACTGGACAGGCAGTTGAGCTGTAGGCAAGTCTACAGCTTGTGACATGAAGGGGTAAATTGTAACTTTGGCCTTTGGGTTGATGAATTTGGGGTCAACGAAGGATTGGTGGATAGCTGACACTTGTGCCCCCGTGTCTCTCCACGCAGTAACCTTCTTTCCGCCCACTCTCAAATTTTCCCTTCGCTCCAAGGGTATTTGAGAGGCATCCGGGCCTGGGGATCTTGGGTGTGATGGTGGTGTAATGAATTGCACTCGCATGGTGTTCTTGGGACACTTGGCCTTGATATGTCCCCAGTTCATTACACTTAAAGCATCTTCCATCTGATGGGTCACTGGGCCGAGGTGAGTTACTGGAGACTGGTGAGGTTGAAGGGTAGGGGTATCTGTGGCTTTACTTGGTGGTATGTGGGGTCTTTGGCTGTCCTCGGTTGTAGGGTTTATGGTCTGTGTGCCCCCTGGGGTAATCGTTCCCCTTGACAGTAGCTTTCTTGCTTTCTGCCAGTTCCATCCATTTGGCTCCAATCTCCCCCGCCTCAGCGATATTCTTGGGGTTTCCATCTTGTATGTACCGTGTGATGTCTTCAGGAACACCATCCAAGAACTGCTCCATTTGTATGAGGAGGTTCAGTTCTTCCAAGGTTTGAATGTTGTTTCCTGTTAGCCAGGCCTCATAGTTTTTTGCAATGCAGTAGGCGTGTTTGGGAAATGACACCTCTGGTTTCCACTTTTGGGTTCTGAAGCGCCGACGGGCATGATCTGGGGTTATCCCCATCCTGTATCTGGCCTTGGTTAGAAAAAGTTTATAGTCATTCATTTGTGCTTAGGCATTTCAGCTGCCACCTCTGCTAAAGGTCCACTGAGCTGTGACCTCAATTCTACCATGTACTGGTCTTCGGGAATGCTGTACCCAAGACAGGCTCTTTCAAAATTTTCCAAGAAGGCCTCGGTGTCATCACCTGCCTTGTAGGTGGGAAATTTCCTGTGCTGCGGAGCAATAATGGGCGCCGGGTTGTTAGGGTTGGCTGGCACATGCAGCCAGCTTTTGCCAACTCCAGTTCATGTTTTCTCTGTTTTTCCTTCTCTTCATTCTCTTTTGTTGTTTTTTCCATTTCTTTTTGGTGCTTTTCCATTTCTCGGCGGTGGGCCAACTCTTCTTCTTCTTGTTTCCTTCGGTGGGCGAACTTCTTCTTCTTCTAGTTTTCTTTGTGTGCTGCCTGTTTGATTTGTTCTTCTCTTTCTTTCATCTCCATCTGTCGCCTGTGTTCAGCTTCTTTGATTTGTTCTTCGGCCGCAATTTTTGCCTTAGAAGTCATGATTCCTGTTTCTTGTGTTGGGGTGCCCTCCGGTGTTTATCTTCTGAACTGCAGGTTCTCTGTTGCCTCCTGAAGTCTGCCTAGCAACAGTGCTTTTTTTCCTTTTCCTCTCTCTAGCTAATCTTCAATGTCAAGTAAACCTGAAAAACCACTTTATTTGCATTCATATAGTGCTGGTATGACTCTCAATGGGAGTGCTATTGTGTGACAAAAGACTGTTAATAGTCCTTAACGACTTCTGCTTAACATGCAAGCCACAAACTGCCAGAGAGAGCAGAAAAAAAAATTTCTCTCTGGTTCCCTTTTAAAACCAAACTGTTTCTCTCTGCTAAAAAGCCCTTAGCAGAGAAAGAAAAATATAATATTTCTACTGGCTTCTGGGTTCTCTCTATCTCCCACCAGCTGCCACTCATGTAATAACCTTAGTCCCAGATTTGGACCTTAGCGTCCAAAATATGGGGGTTAGCATGAAAACCTCCAAGCTTAGTTACCAGCTTGGACCTGGTACCTGCTGCCACCACCCAAAAAATTAGAGTGTTTTGGGGCACTCTGGTCCCTCTGAAAAACCTTCCCTGGGGACCCCCAAGACCCAAATCCCTTGAGTCTCACAACAAAGGGAAATAATCCTTTTTCCCTTCCCCCCTCCAGATGCTCCTGGAGAGATACACAGACACCAGCTCTGTGAATCCAAACAGAGTGAATCTCCCTCTCTGTTCCCAATCCTGGAAACAAAAAGTACTTTCCTATTCCCCCAGAGGGAATGCAACATCAGGCTAGCAATCCAACACACAGATCTCCCCGATTCCTTCCTCCCACCAATTCCCTGGTGAGTACAGACTCAATTTCCCTGAAGTAAAGAAAAACTCCAACAGGTCTTAAAAGAAAGCTTTATATAAAAAGAAAGAAAAATAAGTACAAATGTTCTCTCTGTATTAAGATGATACACACAGGGTCAATTGCTTAAAAGAATATTGAATAAACAGCCTTATTCAAAAAGAATACAAATCAAAGCACTCCAGCACTTATATTCATGCAAATACCAAAGAAAAGAAACCATATAACTTACTATCTGATCTCTTTGTCCTTACACTTGGAAACAGAAGACTAGAAAATAGAAACTACTTCTCCAAAGCTCAGAGAAAACAGGCAGCCAGAAAAACAAAGACAAAGACACTCAATTCCCTCCACCCAAAGTTGAAAAAAATCCGGTTTCCTGATTGGTCCTCTGGTCAGGTGCTTCAGGTGAAAGAGACATTAACCCTTAGCTATCTGTTTATGACAAGGGGTTCAGAGAATGGGAGGGGGATAAAGACTGGGGCAGGGGTTGGGGCATGGGAGAGGACAGGTGCAGGCTGTAGGCGGAGCTTACCTCAAGCAGCTCCCAGAAGCAGCATCATGTCTCCACTGTGGCTTCTACATGGAGGTGGGGCGAGGAAGCTTTGCACACTGTCTCATCTGCAGGTGCCACCCCTGCAGCTCCCATTGGCTGCGGTTCCTGGCCAATGGGAGCTGCGGAGCTGGTGCTTGGGGTGGGGGCAGTGCACGGAGCCTTCTGGCTGCTCCTACGTGGGGAGTCAGAGGGGTGACATCCCTCTGCATTTGAGAGCTGCACGGTGCCACCGCAGGCAGGGAGCCTGCCTCAGCCCAACTGCGCCACAGACTGGACTTTAATGGCCCGGTCAGCAGTGCTGACAGAAGGCACCAGGGTCCCTTTTCCACTAGAAGTTCCAGTCGAAAACCAGACGGACATCTGGCAACTCTACTTAGGAGAAAGATTCCTAGCTGTGGATCCCAAAGAGAGGGAGGTGACTTCATGCAGCTCAGACCCCCTCTCATCAGCACTCCCCCTCATCAGCATTTGCATTGGCTAGCTCAGTGGCTCCCTGCTAGCTTTTGTGGATCCCATTCTCAGATGCTATCTCTCCCTTTGCATTGTATAGGCAGCCCTGTCCCCTAACTCAGAGTTTATTAATTCTGCTGGTTGGCTAGAAGCCTAACAGTTAGGCTTTGCAACCCCCAAATCTCCTTGTGGATATGGATTTTAGTCCCTTTGTGCCTCAATTCTCCATCTGTAAAAAGAGGATGATGGTATTTCCCTACCTCACAGAGGTGTTGTGAGGAAAATATATATTAAAGATTGTGCGACATTAGGGTAGTGGGGACTATATAAATACCTTAGACATAGAACATGCCCAACTGTAAATGCTTTATAAGGGCAGCTTGTTAATTATATTATTATTTACAACTCTTAAGTAGAAGATACTTTTTTAGATTGTAATACTCTGATTATATAAAAAACATATTTAGAAATCTCAAATATATAATGAAGATGAAGTACCTCTGACATTGCATTATTATAAAATCATAAGATGGGGTGGACGGTATTACTAGAAAAAAAATAATGTGTGAAGTTATAAAGCATTCCTTGTCTCAAATAGAAACAAAACTAAAGATTTTTTTCCCCTGTGAGATTAAAAAAAAAAATTGTGCTCAGACCAGATATGCCAAGATTCTTCTGGGGAAAAAAACACAGTCTTTATAATATTGTTATAAATTCTTGAAAATGTGATCTTATAGCGGAAGTGATGATAAAATCTTGAGTATATTGTTGGGTATGTGACCCTATGACTACAGTTGCCACAGATACCCAGCTGTGTCATAGATTCACAAGTTCCATGGGTAGAAGGGACCATTATGATCTTATAGTCTGACCTCTTGTATAGCACAGGCCACAGAGTCTGCCTCATTCACACACCAAAAAATAAAAAAATGAAATAAAATACAGGGGTAGATCTTTCAGAAAAAAAAATCCAATCTTGCCTTAAAAATTGTTGGTGATTGAGAACCCACCATGACTCTCGTTTAAGTGTTCCAATGATTAATTACCCTCACTGTCAACAAAATTATACCGTATTTCCAGTCTGAATTGTCAACATGAGTACCAATGAAAATGGATTCAGTTCCTGCCAAATTATAAATAGAAAGTAAGTATTTTTCAATGTATGCCGTTACTGTATATCTGACATGCTACCATGCTCTCTTCTATTATGTTTTTAAATAGTTTTTTATCAAAGTGTGATGTTTGACTGCATGAAGTGGCTAGGCATATAGTTAAAAGTGGCAACCTATAACTGAATCCTACAAATGGATGCACCTGGGCACCCAGCTGCCTACATGCAACTCAGTACAATATTGAAACTTTCATCAGTTCCCATTACAAAGAACACTAGTAAGAGATAAGTGTTGCTGACATTCCATAACATCACCCTTTTTGAATGCAGGAACATCATATGTACCAATTTGTTGACATTAGACAACGTGACACTTCTAATTTCAAGATGAGGAAAAGGAAAATCACAAATATAGATATATAGATAGATACACATAGATATCTTTTTTTAAAAAAATGACACTCCTGAAGAGGGCGTAATAATGAGAATCATTTTGATAATTCATGTAACTGACTCCAATGGCCATATTTATCCCTCATGTGACTTCACTGACTTCAGTGGAGTTATTCCCAGGACTAATTTTGCTCATTGTACCATTAGAACATCTGTGTCTTGTAGTTATTTTAGTTCCTTAGAAATTATTTCTGACATGCAGAATTGTTTTGCACACCACACAACTTCAGGACTAAAGAGAACAGTTTGTTTTTATAGTCTATTTATTTATTCAAACTATTGTTTGTTTGTCTACTTATGACTTAATTATTCTTGGAATAAATTAATACTGTGCATATTATATCTCAGCCCTTGGAGCTTTATATATCCCATTTTTTAATCTATAAAGTTGCAAACAAACAACATTTATACATAATTCCATTAAACATAATACAGCTTGACTGTTCAAATTATTTGTGCATCTACAGTACATGCTCTCTTGATTGTGTTTACTTGTAAAATATTACCGTATTAAATCAAACAATCAGACCATTAAAGTTTGCCAATGTGAGGAAAGTATATTACCAACATGATATTGTAATTTAGCGACATATATTGTATGGTAACATTACAATGGACCAGAGCCAGTGATTTTCTCTGTGCAGATGGTCTCTGCACCTGCAAGCTATTGGAAGGTACCCTTTTTTGAAAGCTATATTTGGATCTCATGAGGCAGCCCTTTCTGAATACTAATGTGATGCCCAGAAATTCTGACTTGTAGCAATTATTTGTGTTGTGGTAAAACTTGATTTACTTTATTTCTCTCTAAAAATGTAAAATGGCTGCTTGAAAATCTGTGGCTTTATGTTAACAGAATAAAACATAAAATGTTGTAAATACTTTGGGATAATTAAAGGGGTTCTGTCAACTCAAAAATATCATGGCTGATCCTCCAGTGCCTTGCTCCTTGTGTTGTCATTTACACCCGTTCAAGGTGAGAGTAAAGTGGAAGGGGGAACATCCACAGAGAAGGACAGGGGTATCAAGCACCAAAAGTACAGTTCCCATGAGGCATCCTGGCATCATTTCAGAATTGAAAGATTTGGGGTTTTCAGCTAGAAACATTTCCGGGGGTTAGCTCGCAAAACGAAAATTGTTTTGTTGAAAACCCAGTTATCTGTTGACAGACAGTTTTGACAGAAAATTTTCAATCAGCTCTGTATTCAAATGCATAAGTCTTTGAGGGTATGGCTACGTTGTAATAAAGCATCCTCAGCTGGCCCTTGTCAGCTGGCTTGGGCTGAGGGGCTGTAAAATTGCACTGTAGACGTTCTGTCAGGCCTGGCTCTCACAGAGTCCCAGAGCTCAGGTACAGCTTGGGCCTGAATGTCTACACTACAATTTTACAGCCCCATAGCCCAAGCTCCGTGAGCCTGAGTCAGCTGACACAGGCCAGCTGCAGGTGTTTAATCGCAATGTAGACATATCCTGAAAGTCCAAACCCATAAAATATAGATGAGCCAAACTGTTTCAACAAAGTGAAAATGCTTCATTACACAAGGGTTATCAAAGAGCAAATGGTAAATCATCTATTATACTATCTCACTATGACACTGTTTTTCATTCATACAAGAAACATTGTTATTTCCAAATTTCCTGGAGAAAAAAACGTTTTTCAAGAACTAGTATCAAGGCATCTTAAACTGTAGCTCTTCAGGGCAGGGATTGTATCTTTATATGTGTTGAGCTCCTAACATAAAAAGGCCCTGTTCCTGACTGCGGCTCCCTCAGCACTACCGTGATATATATAGTAAAGAAAAAGAAGACAATTCTGCAACTTATGTGGCCAAAACTAGGAGCAGACATAAGTTGGAGCAGTCTTTAGGCTTCTCTAGCCTGGCACAGAAGGACAAACCCCATTATACACAATGTTCTCAGGATAGGGGAACACAAAAACAAGCCTCACACCATCTTGAGGAAATCGAGGCTTAGGTGATCTTCAGTGGGATTTTGCCTGTTCCTAGAGAAAGGAAACAAAGGTGTGACAAGATTATGGCAATCAACAGATGGCTCAGGCAGTGGTGCTATAAGGAGGGCTTTGAGATGTATGGCCACTGGGAGGCATTCATGAACAGAGGACTGTTCTCTCAGGATGGAATTCACCTGAGTACGGAGATAAATAGACTTCTAGGATGGCGGCTGGAACAACTGATTAAGAGAGCTTTAAACTAGGAATTGGGAGGAGATGGTTGGGAGATGTCCAGGTAATCTCCACACTGGATTTCAACATTGAGAGGGATGAAAATGAAGCAAGAAAGGATACTGTCATGGGTAGGAGAATGGACATACACAAAGCTGGGAGGTACTGCCAATACAGAAAAGGACTGGGATATCATACAGGAAGATCTGGATGATCTTGTAAACTGGAGTAAGAGTAATAGGATGAAATTTAATAGTGAAAAGTGCAAGGTCATGCATTTAGGGATTAATAACAAGAACTATTGTTATAAGCTGGAGAGGCATCAGTTGGAAGTAACAGAAGAGCAGAAGGACCTTGGAGTATTGGTTGATCACAGGATGACTATGAGCTGCCAGTGTGATATGAGTGTGAAAAAAACTAATGCTGTCTTGGGATGTGTCACGGTACAATTCCCCACTCTGAACCTTAGCGTCCAAAAGATGGGGTACCAGCATGAATTCCTCTAAGCTTAATTACCAGCTTAGAACCTGTAGCGCTGCCACCAACCAGGAATTCCAGTGCCTGGTACACTCTGGTCCCCCCAAAACCTGGCCTGGGGAACCCCAAGACCCAGACCTTCTTGATTTTAATACAAGAAAAGTAAACCCTTTCCCTCACCGTTGTCTTTCCCAGGCTTCCCCTCCCTGGGTTACCCTGGAAGATCCCTGTGATTCAAACTCCTTGAATCTTAAACAGAGAGGAAAATACACCTTCCCCCCTCCTTCTCTCTTCCCCCTCCAGACTCTCCCTGAGAGAGACAGTAATCCTAACACAGAGAGAAATTAGCCTCTCTCTCACCCTTCCCTCCTTTCTCCCCATCAATTCCCTGGTGAATCCAGACCCCGTCCCCTGGGGTTTCACACCAGAATAAAAAAAACAATCAGGTTCTTAAACAAGAAACTTTTAATTAAAGGGAGAAAAATAGTAAAAATTATCTTTGTAAATTTAAAATGGAATAGGTACAGGGTCTTTCAGCTATAGACACTGGGAATACCCTCCCAGCCTAAGTATACAAGTACAAATTAAAATCCTTTCAGCAAAATATAAATTTGAACTCCTTCCAGCCAAATACACATTTGAACTCCTTCCAACCAAATATACATTTGCAAATAAAGAAAACAACCATAAGCGTAACTTGCTTTATCTACCTAGTATTCACTTTTCTAAACTTATAAGAGCTTGTATTGGAGAGATTGGAGAGAAACCTGGTAGCACGTCTGGTCCCTCTGAGCCCCCAGAGTGAACAACAACCAAAAACTAATAGCACACACAAAAACTTCCCTCCCTCAAGATTTGAAAGTATCCTGTCCCGTGATTGGTCCTCTGGTCAGGTGACAGCCTGGCTCACTGGACTTGTTAACCCTTTACAGGCAAAAGAGAGATGAAGTACTTCTGTTCCATTAACTCTTACTTATCTGTTTATGACAGGATGCATCAGGCGAGGTATTTCCAGCAGAGATAAGGAGGTGTTAGTACCATTATACAAGGCACTGGTGAGACCTCATCGGGAATCCTGTGTGCAGTTCTGGTCTCCCATGTTTAAGAAGGATGAATTCAAACTGGAGCAGGTTCAGAAAAGGGCTACTAGGATGATCCGAGGAACGGAAAACCTGTCATATGAAAAGAGACTCAAAGAGCTTGGCTTGCTTAGCCTAACCAAAAGAAGGCTGAGGGGAGATATGATTGCTCTCTAGAAATATATCAGAGGAATAAATACCAAGGACGGAGAGGAATTGGACACAAGAACAAATGGATATAAACTATCAGGAAGTTTAGACTTGAAATTAGAAGAAGGTTTCTAACCATCAGAGGCGTGAAGTTCTGAAACAGCCTTCCAAGGGGAGTAGTGGAGGCGAAAGACGTATCTGGCTTCAAGACTAAGTTTGATAAGCTTATGGAGGGGATGGTATAATGGGATAGCCTAATTTTGGCAATTAATTAGTCTTTGACTACTAGCGGGAAATATGCCCAATGGCTTGTGATGGAATGTTAGATGGGGTGGGATCTGAGTTACCACAGAGAATTATTTCCTGGGTATCTGGCTGGTGAGTCTTGCCCACATGCTCAGGGTTTAGCTGATCACAATATTTGGGGTTGGGAAGGAATTTTCCTCCAGGGCAGATTGGCAGAAACCCTTGGGGTTTTTCGCCTTCCTCTGCAGTGTGCGGCACGGGTCACTTGCTGGAAGATTCTCTGAATCTTGACGTCTTTAAACCGTGATTTCAGGACTTCAATGGCTCAGACACAGGTTTGATACAGGAGTGGTTGGGTGAGATTCTGTGGCCTGCATTGTGGAGGTCAGACTAGATGAGCATAATGGTCCCTTCTGACCTTAAAGTCTATGATTCTATGATCTTTCCACCTTTCCTGCTCACCCATGTTGTGTGTGAAATAATATCTTCTATTGGATCAACTTCTGTTGGTGAAAAAGACAAGCATTTGAGTTTACACAGGTCTATAAGCTCAAAAGATTGTCTCTTTCACCAACAGAAGTTGGTCCAATCAGGGTATTAACTTACCTACCCTATCTCACTAATATCCTGGAACCAACACAACTATAACTATACTTCAATCATTCATTGGAAGTTATTATAACATTTTCCCCCCAATTTCTCTTTTTTACCTGCTTTGCATGTTTTGTAGAATGAAGATTACTAAACTGCTAATGGTACCGTGTAATTCACTATATACCAGTGAGTGGATAATGGATTTTAAGCTTGCTATCAAATATTTTTATAACTGAAATTACTATAAAAGTAATCGTTAAAGTAAAAGGTGTTTTTTTTCTCTTTTTTTAAATGGTGAGTTTAAAAGATTCTTTTCTTCAGGGACTGAACAATTAAAATTTATTACAAACATGCTATCCAATTTTTAGATATTTAAAATTATTGTTTTCCAGGACCTTTTGGAAAAGTTATTAAAAGAATGTAATGCTGCTTATAGTTCATTCTGGGAATATTAATATATTGTATTCATATATCTGAACATTAATAGAAGTGAGGGATATTAAAAAAGTATTGGGCAGAAATCTTTACTGGCATTGCTCAATTGACTCCAATACTCCTCCCTGATCAGAAAATGTGTCCTTTCAATTTAAGTGAGATGATTACAAGATTACAAAGATTTCTTCCACCGTAAGTGATAATACTGACACCTGCTTCTACCCAAAGTAACCCAATCAAGGGGAAAAAAGACAACCCCACAACCACCAAAGGAAAAAAACAAACAGAAAACCTGAAACTAATCAGCCTAACATATTCAAAACAAAACAAAATAAGTAATTTAAAAACAAAAACCAAAATCTTAAAATGCACAGAGTTACATCCCAAAAGAAGTACCATTAGCAACACAAAATTCACTAGGGAATTCACTATTTCAGTAGAATTTAATGTGGAACTCCTCAGATTCTACAGCGATAGATGGCAGTGTAAAGCCCTTAGATACATATGTAGTTTTATTTTTGGAATGGAACACTCTACTGCTTTTTTTGATATTTGGTGGGAGGGAGAATAATGCAGGGGGGGTCCGTGCCTGCAGGCATTCCAGATAAACAAACCGGCCTGGCCCTCCAGCTGCTTTACCCTGATAGGCTGAGTGCCAAAGTTTGCTGAGCCCTGATCTATAACCCACTAACAACTCCCCCCCACAACCTGCTCCTCCCCGCTCCTTCTTCCTTCCCCCCATGACTGGAGCGATGTTAAGGGGCCCAAACACCTTGAATGATCATTTGAAATATTTAACTACTTGTGCTAAATAAACTTTTCCACTTCCATTTAGCTGTGATGCTCCTAGTGTTTTTCTCAGACTGAAAGAAGAGCTCTATGTAAGCTCAAAAGTTTATCTGTCTCACCAACAGAAGTAGGTCCAGACAAAAATATTACTTCATCTGCTTTGTCTCTCTAACAAGCAATATGGTCTATGATGGTGGTGAGGGGAAGGAGGAGGAATGACAGTAGTGTTCTGAGGGGGTGGATAGATCAGATGAAAACGAGAAGAAAAATGGTGACTCTAGCAAACTTAGTCTTAATAAAAGCAGCAAAGTGTCCTGTGACACCTTATAGACAAACAGACATATTGGAGCATGCGCTTTCGTGGGTGAATGCCCACTTCATCGGATGCATGACATGCATCCGACGAAGTGGGCATTCACCCACGAAAGCGCATGCTCCAATACTTCTGTTAGTCTATAAGGTGCCACAGGACTCTTTGCTGCTTTTACAGATCCAGATTAACACAGCTACCCCTCTGATACTTAGTCTTAATAGTTTTTATTGTGTGTTACAGTGGTCTCCCCTGACCTCTATTTTGACTGTTTAGAATGCACTCACTTCAGGGCAAAGGCCTATATCATTCTTTTTCTGCGAAGAGTCCAACACACTTTTTGGTACTTGTAAATAATAATAATCAGACTTTTTTTGCACACACACACATACATACATATCACATTGGTCAGGTTGCAAGCCATTGCACTGCTTCAGGTATTGCCATGCTGCTAACACACACAGCCTATCATCTGGATCTCTTTTAATACCTAAATCAGGGGTCAGCAACCTTGTCATGTGGCTCACCTAGTGGGTTGGGACGGTTTGTTTTCCTGCCGTGTCTGCTGGTTCGGCCAATCACAGCTCCCACTGGCCATGGTTCATCGTCCTAGGCCAATGGGGGCTGTGGGAAGCAGCATAGGCCAAGGGATGTGTTTCCCACCACCCCATTGGCCTGGGACGGCAAACCATGGCCAGTGGGAGCCACGATCGTCCAAACCTGCAGATGCAGCAGGTAAACAAACCAGCCTGGCCCACCAGGGTGCTTACCCTGGTGAGCCACGTGACAAAGGTTGCTGACCCCTGCCCTAGTGCAAGAGGATCCTAACATGGCACAGAGTTGTCATAATGCTCCTATGTCATCTCCAATGAGCAGCCTATGTAATTTGCAGCATCTATTCATCTGAGGCCAGGCCCTGCACAGAGAAGCCTCAGAATTGGAAGAGTGCAATGGTGAGCATTACATCCACTTTTGCACCTGGCCCTGCTTTAACTTGTGCTATGTGCCCCTAAGTAATAATTGAGAATTTTGCCCATAAGGTACAGATTCTGGTCTGTTTTTTGTGGCTCTGTTAAATATCTAACATATTAATATAGAACCTTTTAGAGTATCTTTTTTAGTTTTCCGTAACTGTTATACATGAAGTTGTGGAGCTGGAAAAAGACAACATGCATATTTTAAAATTTTCTTTTGATTTTAAAGTTTCTACCACTTGGAGATCATCCCCTGTCAGAATACTGGTAGAACTGATATCTCTCAAATGAAATGTTGAAAGTGCCACCACTGTAAGCGTACGGAAAATCAAAAAAAATCCAAACAAACAAACAAAAAACCTACTTTGTCTGTACAATTGGCCAAAAATTGTTAATAATGCGTTAGATTACTGTTATTAAATTTTCCTTTTCAAAGGTCCCTTGTCTAGAGGAGCACTAAGATCTGCGGCTTGATCCAAAGACCACTGAAGTCAGTGGAAACACTTTGTATCTAGTTCCCAATATTGTGCTGTGCCCCTTTGAAGTTAATGGCAGTGGAAGTGACTCAGCATTCTCAAGATCCCTTCAGCATCTTATATATCTACACCTACTGTAGTGGATTGGCCTCAGCGAGCAATACTTTGGGATCCAGGTAAGCAGAAATTGCAGATATTTTAATCTTTCTTTTTTATTTACCTTCTATTACCCAGTGACATTTGATTTGTTTTACTACCCACTTTTGAGCTAGATCCTGCACCACTGAGGTCAATGGGAATTTGGCTATTAACTTTAGTGAGAATTGAATCAGACACCTAATGTATCCTATTATCCTCAAGCTTTACAAACAAACCAACAAAAAAGCAGCCACAGTTCAGACCAGTTATTATCATTGAGTGTTGTGTGTGTAATAATAAATGGGAGTGAAATGTGGAAAAGATGAAGACATTGGAAAGAAAAAGTCTCATTTGGGAAATACAAGTTAAAATTCATCTATGTATTTAAGTCTAATCAGAGAAAATACATTTAGATACAATTAATTTTTATAGTGAAATTTCAAACAAGTTGGGACATTTGAGTTTATCTTCATAATTGACTGAGGTACAGCTACTGTTTAATTGGACCCAATCTGAATTTTTCATGCATTTTAATTGTTCCATTTATTTCAGCCTATTTGTCAGTGGCCTTCCACCAAAGATAGTGAAAAGATCTTAGTTCTGACTTCACAACTCTATAATTTACACTGTTAACTCCCTTAAGTGTAAAAATAAAGACATTTTGGCAGAGCAAAGATAACAAAATCAATGTAAACATATTGATTTGTATTTTAAATAAATATACAAAAATGAATGAGTTTCTTAAGGTTTTATACTACGAAGAGTTGAAGATTAAAGGACAGCAGCACTGTTTTAAAATTTATGATCACATCTAAAGTAATCTAAAAGTTAACTTGGAATACAATCTGCTGACTTTGTCTACAAGCTTGATGTATAGAATTAAAATGTGTTAATCTTTTTCCATCATGGCCTGTATTATACATGCATGATTGTGAGTGAGTCTTCCATATGTTTAAGGCCTTTGCTGTATTACACAGAAATGTATATAGTTATTGGGAAGTAAGTAGAAAAAGTTGTTAGTATATAGGCCAGTTTGTTAGCCTGGGATCGAATTTTGGGTTTGACTTTGTGATAATATTATACTAAAGTGTGAAACAAGGCACAAAGACACTGTGATGTTGCTTCTGTCTAGTCAGATGGATTTGTTAGTACAATGGGAATAGATAAGAGCAGTTCAAGCGTTACTCAGAGCACACTTTAAGATTTCCTCAACTCCTATCTCAAGGCAAAGTCAAGCAACCAGTAGGGAGGGAAAAGGGGCTTGTGGGAGAAGGTATAAAACACTAAGGGCTGGTCTACACTACGGGGCAAAATCGATCTCAGATACACAACTTCAGCTACGTGAATAACGTAGCTGAAGTCGAAGTATCTAAGACCGAATTACTCACCATCCTCACGGCGCAGGATCGATGTCTGCGGCTCCCCATGTCGACTCTGCAACTCCGTTCGGGTTGGGTCTAGATGAGACATGATATATCGATCCCCGAGCAATCAATTGCTACCCACCGATACGGTGGGTAGTGAAGACGTAGCCTCTAAGACCAAAGAAATGTCCGTCCCTGATGGGAGCATAACCTCACTCCTTACTTCTCCCATGGGGTACAAAAGGGATGGGATGAAGACCCCAGACCCAAAATGGAACATGACACTAAGTTGCAAGGAGTGGGACTGTGGGCGTGCATTGGAATTATTTGGGCCTGCTAAGAAGGAGGAGGTGGGGAAATGAGGAATGGGGAATAGGGAATGGGAAATGAGAATGGGGAATAGGGACACAGTCCAGGCTCTGCAGCATCAGAGATAGAAAGGGTGATATGGGGTAAATACTCTGTGGTGTCAGAGCTGGGAAGGAAATGCTGGAAAACAGACTCTGTCAGCGTCTAGAGCTATGGATATGTTTGCTTGGAACTAACCCCAATAAACATCATATTGCCTGCACTTTAGACTTCTGGTCTTCTGCTTTCTGTCTGTGTGACAAGAACCAAGGGAGGAGGTGAAAGGAAAGCCCTCTAACAAAAGTGTGTTACAGCACACATTAAAGATCTCTTTCTCCTCACATTAAAGTCAATGGGAATTTTGCCATTGACTTCAACGCGATTACATTTAAATCTTAGTTCAGTTTAAAAATTACATAAAATGCGATATATTTCTAAAATAAGGCATGTTCTCATTAGGGCGGGATGCATATATTTTTATGTGTGCCTGTTAAGTTTAATCAAAGATTTGAACCCAAAAATTCATGGAAAATAATTTAAATCATGTTGTCATTATGCTGTCCTGTGGAACTATTGTAAATTGTGATAGTTTGAGTAATTTACAAACACTTTATTTTCCTTTCTTCAAAGAATCAGCTTTAATTTAAAATATATATGTAGAACAAATCACATTTCTTTTCTTCACTGGCAGTTACGTAGGAGAGAAAAGGAAAAGAACCACAAACATGCTGCCTGACTCTATATCATCTGTCCTCCCCACCACTCCTTATAGCTCTAGCAAAGTGGGTCTGGCAAGCATGAAATGTCAGCACACACAGTGAGCCAGCAATCTCTGACTGTAGAACAGTTCCTTGAGGACCATTGCAACTAGGCATTAATTTAGATCATCTTTGTGATCATTCTAAATTGTGCCAGGGGCCAGAGGAGCCAGTGAGATGCATAGTAGATGTAAAATGCTATTGCTACCCCTGGGGTAAGTGAGTGAAGAATTCTGGTTTGTACACCAACTTTTCATTCACTTTTCAATGGTGTCTATTACTAATGCCCATAGTGTGTGACTGAGTCTGTAACAGCAGCCATTTTGAACTAAAACTGTTCGGGGCAAGCAGACAGGTAGGAAGACTCCTTAGACACGTAAATATGGGACATACAAAAAACACTCATAGCAATAAGTAGCTATAAACAGAACATTATTGGTTATTTGTTGTATGCCAGTGAGATGCTTGCAGTTCTACAGAATGCAGAGAAAGATTTGGTCCCTACCTCAATTTGCTTATAATACAGACATAGATCAACTCATTGTGTGCTTTGTATTTGTTTGATATGTTTTTCAGAAACAGAAGAAAATGATCCCTCTCTGAATATTGAATTAAATTTATATAAACTATTCAGTGCCTTGTTTTGAAAAATCTTATTTTAATTTTACTGCCATAATTCCATGCTCCTTGTCTTCAGTTTAAATATAGTCAATAGTCCTCTATAAAACTCTTTGAATGCAGTTATTTAAACTGCTCGTTTCTATTACCTGACTTGTCAGTATGTTGCTAATATAATTACAGGTATTTGTCTTCGTAAAGCATACATAGTAATGTTAATATGTTTCACTGAAAACAGCAAAGAATATTACATCTGAAAGGTATATGTAACTATGAAAATGATATAAAAGGGAAGAGAGAGAAAGAACACACAATCATTGCAACAGTGACATTTTTATTCCACTACTCAACAAAGCCTGTTTTAAATAATCAAAGACTAGGTTGTAAAAACTGCACACAGTTTATGCAGGGATTGGCAGCCTTTGGCACATGCCTCGCCAGGGTAAGCCCCCTGGAAGCAGCAGCTATTACACCCCTCGGCCTGTGCCGCTTCCCACTGCCTCCATTGGCCTGGGACGGCGAAATGCAGCCAGTGGGAGCCGCAGTCAGCTGACCCTGCTGATGCAGCAGGTAAATAGACTGGCCCAGCCCACCAGGGGGCTTACCTTGGTGAGCCATATGCTAAAGGTTGCCTATTCCTGCACTGGGGATACTTTTTGCTTTGAGAAGGCTGAATATCTTCTAGACCTCTCAAGTATATGTCTTGGCCCTGTCATAAACAGATAGTTAAAGGTTAATGTCTCTTTTATCTGTAAAGGGTTAACCAACAGTGAACCGGACACCTGACCAGAGGACCAATCAGGAAACAAGATACTTTCAAATCTCGGTGGAGGGAAGCCTTTGTTTGTGTTTTTGGGTTTTGCTTTTTTCTCTCTGGGTCCTGGAAGGGACTAGACGTGCAACCAGGTTTCTTGCCCATCTCCCTGCTACAGTCTCTTATATATTCTGAATAGTGAGTATTTAGTAGGAAAGGCGGTTTTAGTCTTTTGATTGTTTTCTGTATTTGCAAATGTGTAGTTTGCTGGAAGTATTTTAAATTGCATTTTTGCTGGGGGGAGGCTTCTTCCTAATGTCTATAAGCTGAAAGACCCTGTAACTTTTACCATCTAAATTACAGAGACACCTTTTATTTTTTTTTCTTTCTTTTTATTAAAAGTTTTGCTTTTTAAGACCTGTTTGATTTTTTTCCCCTTGTTGAGGCTCAAGGGAATTGAATCTGTACTTAACAGGGAAGGAGAAGGGAGGGGAGAAGGGTGGAATCCCTTTGTTTTAGATTCACGGAGCTTGAATCTGTCTCTCTCTCCAGGAGCCCAGTGAGGGAACACCTGGAGGGGAAGAGAAGGGAGGGGAACAAACCTGATTTCTCTGTGTTGTGATCCAAGGAGTTTGAATCACAGTAATCTTCCAGGGTAACCCAGGGAGGGGAAATCTGGGAGAGGCAATGGTGAGGGAAGGGGTTTACTTTCCTTGTGTTAAGATCCAGAGGTTCTGGTCTTGGGGGTCCCTGGGCAAGGTTTTGGGGAGGGCCCAGAGTTTACCAGGCACTCCAAGTCCTGGTTGGTGGCAGCTTATCAGATCTAAGTTGGTAATTAAGCTTAGGGGAATTCATGCTGGTACCCAAACTTTTGGACTCTAAGGTTCAGATTGGGGAAATATACCATGACAGGCCCATCCCCAATACTGCATCCCTTTGTGACATGCAGTTTACTACCTGCTGGGTAGCCAACCAGTGATCTGACCAATGCATAGTGGGGACAGAGCCATGGTCCTGCTGCATCCTTAGCCTCTTCACAGCCTCATGTTTCTCTGGAGAATAGCACCTGAATTTCTCAGGATTGTTCTTGCTCAAACATTTAAAAACAAAACATCTTCATGCAGAGACCAAGCCCAAACAATTTCAACCAAAAGGGTGAAAATTTCAGCAAGTGTTGATGAGAGCTGGTTCAGTAATTTTTTTCCCCTTTTTAATGGAAGAATTCTGTGAAAACTAAACTGTGTCCAGCTCTGGAGCCCACACTTTAAAAATGATGTTGATAAATTGAAAAAGGTTAAAAAATAAATACT
This sequence comes from Gopherus flavomarginatus, assembly GCF_025201925.1. Classification (NCBI taxonomy): domain Eukaryota; kingdom Metazoa; phylum Chordata; order Testudines; family Testudinidae; genus Gopherus; species Gopherus flavomarginatus. The sequence continues at coordinate 299,977,203 of NC_066617.1, read as the reverse complement.
AGAAGTCATAGTCTGTAAAATCTTATAATGAGTGACTTAAAAAGTTAATCTAATCAGAAAAAGACATAATTCAGTCCAATTGTTGGAATTCAGATTAGAAATCATGCTCATTTTTTTTTATTATTAAATGAGAGTAATTATCATGGGAATAAGTTTCCAAAAGATGTGAAGTCTTTAACTGGAGCTGTATATCATTCTAAAAAAAATATGCTATAGCTCAAAGAGCAGCTATGGGTTTGAACTGGTCTGTACAGGAGGCCATTCTATATAATGCTAATGGTGTCTTCTGGCCTAAGACATCTTTGAAATGTTTCAAGGTTTATATTATATATATATATTGGGTTTGCAATAAGCTGATTTTTTGGATGAAAACAGATCTTTTTCCATAAAAAATTCTATTTAGTTGAAAATTCATTTTCCATCAGAAAAAAAACGGGCAATTTTTTTTCTACTACCTCTAGGGAAGATACTGAAAATGAAATCCATTATGCATCTTATTTATAGCTGTCACTATCATATCTCCTATAGGAAATTGAGCCTCAGCCAACTTAGAACTGATGTACATCCACTACATCCAATATACAGTGTATAGGCTAATGTGCTGATCAGTTTATTAGTAGTGGAGAATTGTATATGTGTTTAAGAAATGCATGATGCAAAAAGGCATAGAAAATCCTAAGATTTCCCAGATCATAATTTTTAAATAGCACTAGACATAAATGTTGATTTAATTAATGATAATAAATCTATAGGTACACTTGCATTTGTGTCCTGAATTATAATTAATCACTCAGCCTGTCCATGTCTAATTAGCCCATTTTCATTCTTTCACAGATAATATGCATTTCTAATTGCAACAGTTTACTATGAATGATATCCTTCTGCTTAGAAATTTGAATAATTCAGTGCTGTGGGATTCTAGTAGAGATGACAAAACCTCAGTTTGTTTGTACATCCCTAGTAGACAACAAGGCTGAAATAAATATTGTAGATTCAATCTTTGGAGTAAAGATTTCAGGATTGTAGCTTCTTCACTTTTGATTCAGCATATACTTCAAATAAGGCCTTAAAATTTGAATACTTATCAAATGCTTTTGAAAGCTATCCAAATCTTTGAGACCCTGCCACCCCCTCAAATAACACAAATGAATGGCAATATTTGACATTGATAAACCACTAGTCTTTTGCAGGAAACCAGAAAAGGTGAATATATTTTTATCATTTACCTCTGATCTAATGTAAAGTTTGGCTGAAGTCATTTTGGACAGAAGATCTTGCTCTCACTGAAGTAAAAACAAATCTCTCCATTGAATTCAGAATGAGTTAAATCAAGGTTTCTCAAACAGGGGTCTCTGCTTGTGTAGGGAAAGCCCCTGGCGGGCCGGGCCAGTATGATTACCTGCCCCGTCTACAGATCCGGCTGATTGTGGCTCTCTGTGGCCGCGAGTTGCTGCTGCGGGCCAATGGGAGCTGCTGGAAGTGGCCACAGCTCCCATTGGCCCAGAGCAGTGATTCACGGCCAGTGGGAGCCGTGATCAGACGGACCTGTGGACGGGGCAGGTAAATACACCGGCCTGGCCCGCCAGGGGCTTTCCCTACACAAGCAATGACCCCTGTTTGAGAAACCTTGGTTTATTTAATATCCAAAGACAGGCAGAATGGAAATTGACTTTAATTAGAGATTGACCATTTAAAAAAATAAATTGTAAAGACATTTTTCATCCAGATTTTTTCCCCTGTGATTGAGTCATATCTCCAGTCAAGACAAGACTTAATTCAATTTGTGCAAGTTATAAATCTACTGTTATTTTGGCCAAAGATATTGGTAGGAATGGGCTTATAGATAATTTGATTGAACAACCGTTTTGGAATATTTGCACTTATTTCTAGAAAATCTTCTCTGTAGTAATCTCCTATCATCCCTGCTTATGTATATCTGACATTGATCCACCTTTGGTAAAGAAGCAGCAGTGATGCTTGAAGCCTGCAGGGCCGGCTCCATGAATGGCAGAGCCCGATTCAAATACCAGGCAGTGGTCCGGGTCTTCGGCGGCACTTCAGTGGCGGGGCGGTCCGCTCTGGATCTTCAGTGGCACCAAAGGACCCCTAGCTGCCGAAATGCCGCCGAAGACCCAGACTGCACACACACACACATACACACACCCCCGGCCACCAAGTGATTAAAAAAAAAATTAAAAAAATTAAAAAGACGCCTAGGAAGCCAGTCACCTAGTAGAAGAAGCAGATGCTGTTGAATTCTGAAGTGCAAACCATGATAATTTTCTCCTTCCCTACCTTCTTCCCTTACACTGAAGCTCTATCTCATTGCCTATGGACAATAAGAGAAGGCATAATATCCAAGTAATTCCTACATGTGCTTTAGACTATCATGTCTGAGGCTGTGGTTTGATGGCCTCTTCTTTGACAGTACCTATACCATATGCGTTAGGGAGAGCAAGGCCCAGAACCACAAAGAAACTTAAGCATTGCAATGCTGTGTGTTGCACACCCAACTTTTAGGTGCTTTGTAATACAGTGAAATCCATAGCCCTTAGTTACCTGCCCAGGTTCCCTAGACAACTCATAGGGAGAGTTAGTCACCTAAGAGTGGGACACAGAAAAGCCATCATGCTGAGTGGAAGCTAGCCAACAAGAAATGTTGAGGAGAGGGGTCGGTCTAAGCATCCAGTTAATATGCTGCTTACAGTATTTCAGTATTATGGTTTTTAATTTAATTATTATGAGTTTATTATTTGTTCTAGTGGGAGAGCATCCCAGCATATAAGTCTATGCAGTCTATGCACTACAACATTTTGAAACAACTTAAGTGGTCTGCAATGGTATAGCAATAAACATTTGAAATGTAGCTACTGTACTGACATAGCAGTATATGTCTAAAAGGTGCTCAAATGTGAATGTTACTTGTTTAATTGTTGACTATATTTTGCCTATCTTAAGTAATGCTTTGAGCCTGGAGTGGAGTACTAATCAGTTTAATTTAAAAGTTAGTTTGCTGTTTTTGTTGCTATGTAAAAACAGTTTTACAGTCTCTGCTATATTCAGATGTTAGCTAATCTAAAGCAACAGACTAATAAATGATTTTTTTTTGTAATTTTAGGTAGCAGGCAAATTTCTAATTCATGTGAAGATGTGAGAAAACAGAAGGTCTCAGTTTTGCTTTGGATTCAAGGCTAAAAACGTCTATATCTGAATCCAAAAGTATCAAATTTACTAAGGTTTCTTGGATTTCACAGGGCAATAAGCATCCTATTGAATAGTATTATGTGAAAGACAAAAGGCACTACAAATATTTTGTTATAAAATCTTAAGGATGAAAAACATAAAATGACACAACTAATGTAATACAATAGCTATGACTTCACCAGTGTATTGTTCACATTTTTATGTATGAGGCACATTTACTGTTGTATGTTTTGATTGAGCCATTATCAAATTGTATCCATAAAAGCATTATTTTGAACTCACTGCTATGAGGAACAGTTATTAACAACTACCCAGAGCCCAAATCCAGCCTTTTTCCACTTTTCCATTGTCGAAGACTCCTGACCTGTCTAATAGCAGTGGCACTTCATAAGCAACAATCACAGCAGGTGTGTAAGGGCCATATGTGAAAACCTGTTATTTCTCATCCTGAGTAAATCCTTTGTGTTTTGATGATACTTGTCACTAAGTCTCTTTGAGTTTGCTTGATGCTATTGTGACTACTACCAGAACAAAAACAGAACAAAAACCATGAATCTCTGCAGCTGGGGCTGTAACAGACTTGTATTCGCTGTGGACCAGCCATCTAGGGGGACCTGTCATACACACTCACCATTGGGTTAGACTATGTAATGTAGGAAAAAAGTTATTATAGATAGAAATGGGAGTGGCCATGTGTGATATATTTATCTAGGTATTTATACCATGCCCACCACCACTGCATTCTTTATTACATTCACTCCTAGCCCCAAACTCTAGTACAGAATGGCCATTTGAGGGAGAAGTGGGGTTTGTTGCTTATGTACATTTGCAGGATTATCCGGAGACACACACCTAAGGCTGCTGTAGTGGATAATGATAAAAAAGACTACCACTTCCTCAGAGGCATCCATGTCTTATTGCTGGTTTTGGGCACAGTAGGTACTGGCCCAAATTCTCCTGGGTGTGATATAATACCCCTCACCACTGCACCATAAGCCTTGTATGTGAGGAGTTAATAAAGGAAGAGGCATTTCAATATACATCCCTTAAACAATGTGATAAGAGCCTTGGGATATTAATACAAAAATATATGAAAAGTTAATTTTCAGAAGTGCAGAGCAATAAAAACAAGGTCTGTCCAAACTCTCTTCATTAATAATTAAAACAGGTATGTATATGTGAATTGCTATTTAAGTAATGAATGTTAGTCATAAATATTTCACAGTTGTGCTTATGAAATATGCCCTAAATTATGTCCTAATGTTAACAAGGATGCCTTATACTTGACAGAACAATGAAGTCCATTAATATTTCAAAGGAGTGTGTCTGACAGATGGAAGCTGGGAAGACACATGCCACTCCTTGTGTTAGTCTAGCACTGCAACCTTCAGGTCTGTGTTTTTTAAGCTTAAGAGGAACAAAGAGCTTTCCTTTCAGTGCCAACATTTACAGCAGATATAGCGACTATATAAAGGAATTGTTTTAAGTATATTATCTGACAATTACATGTAGGCTGCACACCCGCACCAAAATTGGAGGAGAGAAATTAAAAGCATACAATAAAGGGCTTAGTCCTGCACAGGATCAAGAGGCAGATTTTTAAAGGTACTTAGGTCCCTAAAGAAGCAGACAGGAATCTAATGAGATTTTCAAAAGTGCCTAGATACGTAACTTTAATTGCAATCCATACAATGAAACCAGTGGGAGTTACATAACTAAGTGCTTTTAGAAATCTCATTAGGTCCCTATTTGCTTTTTTGGGGACCTAAACACCTTTAAAAATTTGGCCCTTAGTACCTCCTGCATGGTGCTGAGCTTCAACGGGAATGCAGCTCATGGGGATGTCACTGGATGCTGACTTCCCATTGACTTCAAACAGAAACTGATTTCACTCAGATATTCTCAGCACTTTGCTGAATCAATGCCTTAGAGAATGACTTACTAGAAAAAAATGTATATTCTGATAGACTATGAGCAAACTAAGGGCATTGCATTTGTGACTAGATGAATGAAGTACAGATTAAATAAAGTCACCACTTAGGTGTCTCTTTTACTTTTAACCCTTAACTTACCACACTGTAACATTAAGGCATCTGTAAAATCCTGGGCATCTCCTACTTCGACCACATCACTAATGAAGAGGTCTGCAACATCATCACCCAATGTGCTGGGTCATATGAAGACCTCCTGACGACCATGAAGAAGTGCAAGCTGAAATGATATGGCCATGTAACAAGATCATCTCGCCTATCCAAGATCATCCTCCAAGGGACAGTACAGGGGAAGAGAAGAAGAGGTAGACAGAAGAAGAGATGGATTGACAACATAAAAGAGTGGACAGGAATGGACTTTGCGGAGACTCAAGCACTGACATATAATCGTCAGGTTGATTGCTCATCAATGATGGAGCCTCAATGACCAATGAGGTTAAGGGAGTGATGATGATGATGATGATGATGATAATGAACATTAACGGAGTGCAGTAGTCACCATTACAAATATAACAGTTATTTCTTATTTTAAGTATAGAAAGACAGTAAGAAATCTCAGAGACCGACATAGAAGTGGGGGAAGGTAAGTGTCATGTTGCAGTTAGCATGGGGAGGAGGAAGAAGTAGACCGGCGCGTATGCCTACCACAGGTGCTGGCTCGCTCTGTAACTTTGCAGAAAGCCCTTTACCAACTCACTGCCTTACATTCTATCTCTGTACAACAGGGACAGAGATCCTGGCTCATCTCCCTGACGGTTGGGAGACTTAGTTCGTAACTGTGGATTAATGTTAAAATTATAAGGATATTCACCGTGTCATGATAGAGATGGTACAGTTGTTGGAAAAGGCAGTCGATACTGGGAGAGACAAACTTTCAGATTGAATAGTCAGTAATGAAATGGACAGCAAAATGGTTTTCTCTTCTATTTGTTGAGAAGAACATTCATAGATTCCTCAATGTTTCAAGTCTATAAAAAAAAATATCGCCCAACTAAATGTATGGGGTCAAATCCTGGCTTTAGTGAAGTCAATAGCAAAACTCTCATTGACTTCAATAGGGCCAGGATTCCACCCGTAAGTGTATAGAGAGGTTAGGATATGTTGTATATTCTAGCACAAGCCAGAATCATTATTATCCGTGAACTGAAACTTTTTTCTCTCTCTCTTTAATGGCTCTCAAAGAGCCTAAGGCAGTTATTTGGGTGTAAAAGCCCTTTAAATGCCATTCCTTTCCCTTACAAAAATAGCAGCTTTAGCTGTTTTGTTGAAAGCCTGCAAGGCAACCACTTCTATTCACCTGGGCCTCCCTCAACCTGAAAACAGGTCTTTGATTTTTATAGTTCTCTCCCTGCATTACACTGAGATTGTAGAAGTGGAGTTATAAAAAATGATACTCTTTTCTTTGTATTTCTTAACTTTCGCCCCCTTACTGGCTTTCTTGTGAACTGCTAGAGTTTGTTTTATTAGCCCTTACTTAATAATCCCTTTTCGGTAGCATACTGCATATACCCTTATACAGATAAGTAAGAGTTAATAGAACAAAAGTGCTTCATATCTCTTTTGCCTGGAAAGAGTTAACAAGAACAGTGACCCTGGCTGTCACCTGACCAGAGGACCAATCAAAGGATAGGACACTTTCAAATCTTGAGGGAGGGAAGTTTGTGTGTGTGCTGTTAGAATTTGGTTGTTGTTCACTCTGGGGGCTCAGAGGGATCAAACGTGCAATCAGGTTTCTCTCCAGTCTCTCCGATACAGACTCTTATAAGTTCAAAATAGTGAGTACTAGGTAAATAAAGCGAGTTAGGCTTATGTTTGTTTTCTTTATTTGCAAACGTGTATTTGGTTGGAAGGAGTTCAAATTTGTATTTTGCTGAAAGGATTTTACTTTGTACTTGTATACTTAGGCTGGGAGGGTTTTCCCAGTGTCTATAGCTGAAGGACCCTGTAACATATTCCATCTTAAATTTATAAAGATAATTTTTACTGTTTTTTCTTTCTTTAATTAAAAGCTTTTCTTGTTTAAGAACCTGATTGTTTTTTTATTCTGGTGAGACCCCAGGGGACGGGGTCTGGATCACCAGGGAATTGGTGGTGAGAAAGGAGGGAAGGGGGAGAGAAAGGTTAATTTCTCTCTGTGTTAGGATTACTTTCTCTCTCAGGGAGAGTCTGGGAGGGGAGAGAGAAGAAGGGGGGAAGGTGAATTTTCCTCACTGTTTTAAGATTCAAGGAGTTTGAATCACAGTGATCTTCCAGGATAACCCAGGCAGGGGAAGCCTGGGAGAGGCAACTGTGGGGGAAAGGGTTTACTTTCCTTGTGTTAAGATCCAGAGGGTCTGGGTCTTGGGGGTCCCCGGGCAAGGTCTTGGGGGGACCAGAGTGTACCAGGCACTGTAATTCCTGGTTGGTGGCAGCGCTACAGGTTCTAAGCTGGTGATTGAGCTTAGAGGAATTCATGCTAGTACCCCATCTTTTGGACGCTAAGGTTCAGAGTAGGGAATTGTACCATGACAACCCTATCACTTAGATTCTCCTACAGACTGTAATAATGCTGAGGAAGTTCACAAGTTCAGGGTATTGCTTCTTGTTTCCAGGGTGCATGCAGATACCATGTTTATATGAAAAGTTCCTGCTGTCTCATAAGGATGCAGCTGCAGCATGGGTGCAAGTCTATGCAAGGTAGAGATATTTACGCAGGTAGAGTCTTCAATGAAAGCAGAAGTCTTTTTTTTTTAATAAGATTACTAAATAAGTTTTACTGAGAGTGCATTCATTAGAAAGAAGAAAAGTTTACCTGTTTTTGCAGATACTTGGTCACAAATTGTTTGAAAATTTAAAGAATAAACAATGCATTGAATCTGTACAGCTTGCATGACATACTCAGTCTTTAAAGGACACATTGTCACATTCTGTTGCATATACACAGTGTTAAAATTAATTACATTTGGGGAAAGATCTTCATCTTTTAAACAGTAGAGTCCTGGGAGAAAAATAAAATACTGTAACACTAGTATTTTAAAAATCCTGATTCCATAACTAGTCAGGCAGGCCATGCTGACCCCAGAAAGCTCTTTCTTTGTTTGATAACAAGTCCCAAATACCAAAAGAATAGTGCTTTCATTTTAATGACTCACATATGAGAAGGTGTTCTTTTGATAATTACATTCAAGCCCATAAAATAATAGGGATGGATGCAATGTGAAGAAAGCAGCTGGCAAAAAGAGTGATGTATGATCCTGAGACAGATGTACATCTAAGTCTATGGCTCTAACATGGTACTTGGTAGTTTTTGCAGACTTCTGCCCACAGAACTTTATTGCAATCTGCTCTTGTTTCAATAGGTCAGTTTGGAACCCTGGCTTAACCACATTGAATTCAACTGTAAATTGTAACATTGCAGTATGAACAATATTGTATATCAAATCCAGTCAATTTGATTGAATGTGAGTAGTGCATTATATCAGCAAAAATGCATTAACAGTAGGGCTGGCAGAAAGCAACTTATCAAAATTCAAGGATTACAGATACACCATGCCACCTTTGTTTTCTTAATGTGGCACTAAATCCTCTCCCCTGCACCAAGATTGAGTACAAAGGCTTGGTTCAGGGTAGCTTTAGTAGGACTGGAGGAAAAGGAATCCTCTTCAACAGGCTGGAGAATACCCTCTGAGTCACTCAGCAGCCACTACTCCTCTTCTGAAGTCCAAGTTCCCTACTGTCGCCCCCCAGCCTCCGGGAAGAAGTGTTTGGTGGGTCCCACTCAGGGGCGGCTCCAGGCCCCAACACGCCAAGCGCGTGCTTGGGGCAGCATGCCACGGGGGGCGCTCTGCCGGTCAGAGAGCTGCGAGAGGCGCTCTGCCTGCGGAACCGTGGCACCGGCGACTGGCAGAGCGCCCCCCGCGGCATGCCGCTGTGCTTGGGGCGGCGAAATGTCTAGAGCCGCCCCTGGTCCCAATCCAGTCCCTTCATGATCCAATTCAACCCTAAGCTTTCAAGCCACACCCACCTCCCCTTGAAAGGATGTGCAAAGGATGCATTCAGACCTAGAATCCATAGTGTACAGGTGTGCACCCCCTACCCATGATGTCCAGATCTGGTCACATTTCAAGAGTAAAACTGGATCACTCCTGAAGCACCTGTTGCCTCCTGCAAGCATGAAAGCGGAAGCAGTATTTGCCCAATAGTTATTAATACCAATCTGGCACTTTCCAAGTTCTAGTACTGAGATACATCACTGCCCAAACTGCTTCCGTCTGCTGCTATGTTGGAATTGAATTATATATTGGCAGCCATTCAGCCAGCATCAGTGTAGTTTTGTACAGTATCTTTTCTTTACTTGACTGTTCCAGGAACAGGACAATCTCTTCGACAGAGAAATGGACTACATAATTCATATGAAATTTGAGGATTTCTACTTTTCATGTTAAGTTGGAAATTGTACTCATTTAGTTTCTTGGGGAAAAAATTGAAAACTTGACAGATTTGGGGATTTTCCATGTTTTCACAGCAAAGGTAGAAGACATTCAGTCCAAATTTGGTAAAATTATTCATGGACCTTAGTGAATGCTTTGGTGAACCTAGGATAACTTGTGTATTTGTAACTGTAACAGAATAGCTAGTCCCTTAAAGGAAATTATACCCAGCTCTTTCTGCTCCAGTCCAGGTGCATCTTAGTTTGGTGGAATGTGGAAGGCATGGTTACTCCTGGGAGTTATAAAAGAGAGACAGCCCAAAGGCAACAGAGAGCCCTGGACCCAAATAGAGAAGAGCTGAGGATCTCTAGAAAAGTAGATAGAGCTCCCAAGAAGAAGACAGCTGGGTTGAGAGGTTTAGGGAGGGAATGTCCCTGAAGGAGGGAGTGGTAAGAGTTCCATATAGTCCTCAGAACCAAGACCCATTCCTGGAGAGGGCTGACAGCAGCAGAGGGAGATGCCTGCTGGCTTTCTGAGCTGGAGAGCCTGCTGATATCTCCAGGCAGAAGCTGGAACCATAACTGAGAAGGAAACAGGGCAGAGAAGCACTCCATCTAAGGGGGTTGGGACAAGGCATAATGAGGGATGCTGGAGACATACGTGAGAGCTGGACCACAGTGAGGGATGCTGGAGCTGTATTTGATGTGTTGATGAACTATTGGGACTTGAAGGACTGAATGTACTGTTTGGACTATGCTGGGGAATTCTAGATTATGAGTGTAGGACTTTTGTAATAAATTAACCCTGCAAAGAGCTATTAATATGTGGAGCGCTTGTGTGGAGTTACTGGGGTCTAGGGAAGAAAGGAGGAACTGAGGCAGGAACACCAGTCCTGCTGTAGTCTGATGGTTGGATGTGCCCCAAGAGAGGCCTCCCTATGATATTATGGTGGAGAACAGGAGTATTTTGATCATCCCTTGGCAAGAGGGGTACAAACAACAGGGTGCAGGGTAAGGAGCTGGACTCACTTCAGAGAATCTGGATGTGGCTGCCCAATAACAGTAATAGAGCCTAAAATGAGGCAAATATCCTCTTTCATCAGATTTCATAGTTTCAGATTACTTTAAGAAAGTTCTTACACAGATCTAATTATCTTGTTCCTAAAGTCCATTCCTGCCAGTATTCTGGAAGAAGAACAATTGAAGATGATAGTTCTGTAGTTTTTTGTGCATACTTAGGCCAAGATCAGTCCATGCAGTTATCCCTTTATTCTTATTAGAATCGATTAATCTTGTATGTTATCAAGATCATATTTTTTATGGAGAATATTTAGAGAAAAAATTGGAAACAAAAACAGCATGGTCACTTTCCACTTTAGAGATCAGCTTGTTTTTCTACAGCAGGACTTTATTTAAACATACAGAGTATTTTCAAAGAAAGCAGCCTCTGCATTATTTTGCACTGCATGCATAATTAACTAGCTAGATAATTCAAAGCTCAAAATAAATCGGTGGATTATGTAAAAAAAAATTAATCAAGGAAAAGGCAAGCACCATTATAGCTTCCCCCTATTTTGTAACGTTTTTATAATATATTTTTTAAGAAGTAGCATACACCAAGTTTACCACAGTTGTTGAAACAAGACAATATTTTATTATAATTTTGAAACTATTATGATGATTATTTATCTCTTATTTTTCTAATCATCTTTCTAGACTACCTGAGTTTTAATTTCAGAACTTGTCTTTTTACTTTTTATTCACTGCCTAGGTTTTATACTTTTTATCTCTTCTTGCATCCTTTACACTGAGTCATATTTTTCACATTCTTAGTTTACTTTTTTTCTTCTTTCCCACTTTATGTGATGCTCAGCATTTGATTTTAGATTATTGTTATATACAAACATGGAAAAGCTGTTAATATATTGGCCTATGTAAACTTAAACTCTGTTTTGGAGTTGATTAATTTACAAATAAAATGAGGGACATGAGATTTCTCATATGCACACAAAAATCTCTTCAAATAATCAGACCTTACAAAGTAGCACATAAGGGAGCAGTTTCTAAATCTTAATGAAATATAAAAATGAGAATTATGCTTTTATAGGGATTTTTTTATATACAGCAAGATACATTTTCTTATAAAAGGCAGAATCTAACTGTTTAAGTTCCATTGTTAAAGCTAATAAGAAAAATGTTTGGTTTTCTCTCTGAACAGCCTGTCTGAATTTTCTTGCAGACTCCTCTCATTATTCAAATATAAAACATACCAAACCTTACCATGTGCCACGTTCTCATTTTAAATTACCCAGGTGACAGCATTCTTTCCCTAAGCCATTGGACATCATTCATATAGCTTAATTCGGGAATTAACCCATTAGGCAAATTACTCCTCCGTTGGTTTCAGCCATCACTTTTATTGTTACAGATTCCCTTATGGGGTATGCTAAAGAAGATCTAAATGGAAACTATCTACTCTGGCAGCCCAGTGCTCAACTGATGTGAATCAGTTTAGCTTCAATGGAGCGACATCAATTCACACCAACTGAGGATTTGGCTCAGGATGCCTTGGGAAAGCAAACTCCAGATCACTCTTCAGCCTTAGTGTAAGCATGCACTAGTTCCCTGACACCTTTAATAGTTCATTTTTTACAGCCAAAGACCTATTTGGTTTTATATGTAAAAACTGGTTCAATTATTTTAAAATGCTAGGCTTATGATCTGACAATGGCAGAGTTGCCGATTAAAAATATAAACTATCTCATCAGAACTATACAGATGGTGTGTGATGCTGTAAAGCTTTTACTTCCGTGAGTTTGGGATGACTGAATTATTTATAAGCGGTGAAGCCACAAATGAATGCTACAGGTCACCCCAAATGACTACCAACAAAGTCTTTATACTCCCACATACAAGTGTGTATTTTCTCATGCCACATTCTAAAGATGTGATTTTAGAAATAATTTTATAGAGTTTAACATTTCATTAGTAAAATTTTCATAGCCCTCTATCTCTAAGATTCTGTCTTCCCTGAAGCTGGGAGTGTGCTTTCCTCTTGGGTAGATAGACACTCATTAGCTTGAGTAGAGCTAGTGGGCTAAAAATAGCTGCATAGCCAGGGATAGCAGAGGCAGCAGCTCTGGCTACTGCTCAAGTACATGTCCCGAACATGCAGGAAGGTTTGTACATGGGCAGCCAGCCTGAATAGCTGCCCATGCTTCTCACGACTACATTGCTATTTTTAGCATGTTAGCTATAGCAGAACTAGCGCATGTCTGTCTACTCACATTTGGAAGCACAGTTCCTGCTGCAGTATAGATATCGCCTTAAAAATTCCAGCTGTCTTACCTATCAAATGCAGGACTCAGTGACATAAAATTAGAATATATTTTTAAAATATAAAAAAAAATGTTCTTAAATTATTATCTACAGTTGAGGGCCCCCTCATTATATCTCATGAGGGCATTATATCTCATGATTCACCAAGATTGACATGAATCAGTTGAAAGCCAGTAATTCCAGTTCACGTATGGAGAGAAAAGCTGTTTCTGTCTCGGGTAGTTGTAAGATATTAGCTCTTAAATTTCTTTCTACTCCAGTACAAAATTACCTCTCCTAGACCTCACAATGGTGTCAATTTCACCTCCACCAAATTTGGTGGGAAAACTGGATTTAGTAGTGAAGATTGACACTGGAAAGCTGTTCAGAGGTTTACAATATTAGAAGATGTTCCAGCTGTGTTGAGAAGCAAAGTACAAGTGAAATATGATGCCACCCTTACCTCTATCTTAGCTGAGTGTTTGTCAAGCACGGTGACAATATTAATATTAAATCAGTTATGATGCAGAGTAGCTGAAAAATTGCGCATTCTATTTTTGCTCTCATATACCATAAATACAGCTGATCTGTAACAAACGGTTTACTTCTCAGGTTGCTTTTGATAATTTATATAATGTCAAAATCCCTATTGGTATATCCATTAATTGCCAACTATTTTTCATTATTAATCAGGATTATGAAAACTCTATCTCCTGTCTGCAAGGTACAAGAGTTAGTGTTACTATGGGAATGTAATTCTGAATTTTCTTTCTTGAGGTTTTAAAAATCTTACCTGTGAAGCTCTATTGTATTTTTTTTTTACTTATTTTTGTTTGCATTTAATAGACAGTATATATCTTGCTGGTTTTGTTGCCTCTCCCATAAACTTATTCAATTTTTTCTACAGCATCAAGAAGGATCCTGATAGAAATAGGATCTATAATCCAGTTTGCTGTTCTCTACATACATTTCATTACCCTTCCCATTTCTTTTTCTTTCCTTTTTTTTCCGGTCTAGGTGCTGACCCAAGCACTAGTTTTCTTTCTAGCTTTTTAAACAATCAGCTTTAGAAATTAAAAATGGAGAAAGTAATACCAAGCATGGCACAGGAAGACCTTTCCTGATGGAAAATAAAAATTGGCTTGTATTTGGCTCTATTACATTAAGCCAGCCAAGGAGACCATAACACTCTCTGTGTGGGAGGATAATTGCTTTCAGCCAGTAGAATGCTGTTTTCCAATTTTCCCAGGAAACACAAAGTCATATTAGAAGAATCCTTCTTGACACCACTTACTATAAATGTTTTATGAGAATAGCCTTCTAGCAGGATAGTTGACAGTACCTGTACATTTTCACATCATGAATTCCATCAGGCTGACCAATATTGTCTAATTGTTTACTTGTGCTCCGTCATCAGTCTGTATCCCTCTTGTCTCTTGTCTTATACTTAGATTGTAAACTTTAAGGAATGCATCACTTCGTGATTCTATGTTTTTACAGCTGAGCATAATGGGGTCCGAGAGCTCCTACTCACTGCCACAAATACTAAAATGATATTCCTCCAACTTCTTTTAGATTCAGGAGGATAGATTTATAAAATGACCTGGGCACCTAAACTGGAACTTAGGTGCCTAAATCCCAGAGTCAGGACACACTGAGATTCACAAAAACTCCACTCAGCTACTGCCAAATCCTGTAGGCACCTGAAATCATTTAACATCTAAATTTTCGCAGTAAGTGTTCCCTAAGTTCCTATGTTTCTGCCTCCAGGCAGGTGCTTTGCTCCCTCACTCTAGGCGTCCCAACACTTATCTCTGCCTAAGCCCAAGTGTGATTCATGAACCAGGGGAAGATAGGCAGTCAGTCACTGAACTCACTTGTGGGGCACAATCCTGTATGCATGCTCTGAGAACACTGACCAGATCAGGCCTCACAGGTGAACTTGCCCATCTCCACACAAAAACGAAGGGGACAGGTGATGGAGCTCTCTCATAAACTTTTATTACAGAGGTTAGGCTACTCACCTGGGATGTTGGAGACACCTGCTTCAAATGATTTGAATCATTGGAGCAGGGGGACTGGCTCCATGGTCTCCCACATCTTGCATGAGTGCTCTAACTAACAGGTTTTCTATTCATTCTAATGCTTGGGTATGCTTTCTCTCTTTCAGACCCAATGACTAATTATTTGTCCAAAGTGGAACAGCTTCAAACTCGCATCAGAATAGCCCAGGGGTTAGGGCATTCACCTGAGAGTCACTGAGGCTCAGCTTAAAGCTTAAGGTAGCAACATTAAAGCAGGAAATGTTCTGCTTCAACTGCAATGGGAGGTTTTGGGAGGTTAAAGGGGAACAGTCCCATGAAACCTGGACCTACATCTCCGGTGAATGCCTAACCACTGAGATGACAGTTATGAGGGAGATGATCCTTTTACTTGGCTTCTTCCAAGAAATACCTTAGGCCCCTAGCTCTAAGGGAGGGTTCACAGCTGAGAATTCCAACAAAGATAAGCAGCTCCCTCCAGGCTGGATTTAAGCATTGCCATCCTGCGGAGAAGTGATGTTTACGACACACTCCTCTCCTGGGCATCTCCTTTTGGCTAGCTGAGGTGCGGAACTTTTGTGACTTTTTGCTGGCTTTTGTGACTCTCAGTCTTAGGTGCCTATTTCCCTCCATTCATTGACTAGGAAGCCTGAGCATCTAACTCAGGTTTTGTGAATCTGATTGATTTTGTAGATGCCTAAAAGTTAGGTGTGGTGATTCTCAGCATTACAATGCATATGTCCTTTTGTGATTCTAGTCCAAGGATTTTAAGGCCAGAACAAACAATCATGTTCATCTACTCTTATCTCCTATATAACCCAGGCCATACAATTTCAACCTGTAATTCTTGCATTGAGCCCAATAGCTTTGGGTTGAACCAGAGTATTGGAATTCTCACCTTTTGTAGGCATTATTTTTCTGATTTTAAAATAGACAAAATTACTGAATTTGGGCCCAAATTTGCAAACTTTACTCACAAGTCACTAGGAGCCCTCTGTGTGCAACTTGAACTAAAGTTGTAAAGAAAATGGGTGAAATGCTGACCTCCTGGAAGTCAATGGAAATTTTGCCATTGACTTCAACAAGGCCAGGATTTCTTTTAATGGGACTACTCAATTAAGGATTAGTTGCATATGTCTTTGCAGGATCAGACTCTATGATAGTGATGCATTTCAGGCAATGTTATTTCCCCAAATTGGCACACTCATATATGGTCAAATAGTAAATACAACCTACTTCTTTTTAAAATTAGCACACCACTTTTTTCAGATCTCTATTTTTGAAAGATGAACTATGTTAATTTTTCCCAAGTAAGGGAAGATGAGACAGGAGAAATGTCACTATTGTCTCAAGGGACAATCTACGGTAACCCAATTAGCGGTCATCTTAATATATTTTGTAACTAGCATATTCATTCAGAGGACCAAATAATGACTCTCCCAGTGCAGGTGCTTTGAAGAGGACAGGTTCCTTTCCTGCTGCTGCTCCAGCTCAGAAAACAGAATGATGCATCCTGAACACAGGATGGGATGGGAGAGAAAGTATTATTAACTCAGAAAAGATTCTAAGATTAGACACTTCACAAATTGTTGCATTGGTTTTGTAGTGTGCATTCTCATATGACCTTGAATTTTAATACAGTTCACGCTGGACCAAAAAAAAGAGAGAGAGAGAGAGAGAGAGAGAGAGAGAGAGAGAGAGAGCACACGTTGGAAGAACATATTAGCTATTACCAAAAACAAAGAAATTACAGTAGGTTATACAACTTACCATATGCAAATATTCTAATGAATCAAATAAAAGATCAGCAATATGTGCCATGTAAAGAACACAATGTGTCATGAGAAGATAAATAAACAAAACAAAAAAGATGGGAGTTAAAATGTTCAAAAATGCCTAAGTGATTTGCAAGTGTGTGTCATGTTCAAATGTGACTTAGGCACTTAAGTCTCACTGACTTTCTATTAAACTTAGGGCTAGAGCCACAAAGGGTAGTTAGGCGTTGCATTGCTCAGAATGGCACAGTCTAACTCCTAGACACTCTTCCAACTAGAGGAATTCGCAGCCCTGATGGAATGCATACATCTGACAAAGTGGGTATTCACCCACAAAAGCTTATGCTCCAATACATCTGTTAGTCTATAAGGTGCCACAGGACTCTTTTTGCTTTTTACAGATCTAGACTAACACGGCTACCCCTCTGATACTTCACAGCCCTGAGATATTCATGCTGGCTTCCCAGGCATTGTATAGGGAGTGCTAATCACTTAAGAAATGTATTCACAGAAGCCAGCACATTTAGCAGGGATCCATCTAAGATAGCTAGGAAGAAATGCTGAGGAGAGAGACAGGACCAAAGCCACACCCCTCAAAGGTAGTTAGGCACCTAACTTCAGGCCAGAGAGAGATGCCTATCTCTGTTCAGGATTCATAGTTGTGAACTTTCTTGTGAAGGTGGGTGTCTAAGCCACATAAGTCCTTTCCCACTGAAAGAGCCACCACAGTATAGCTGATGCCCCAGTAGTTAAAGCAGTCATCTGATATGTGAGGTGACCTATTTTCAAACCCCTACTCTGCCTGAAGTTGGAGCAGTGACTTGGACTCAGGTCTGCTATTTTTCAGAAGGTCTCCCTAGCTACCTGTCTATGGAGTTTTCACAGTAAAGCCTGCACAATCTGTTCTGTTCAAGCTGTTCCAACTTGTATAAATAATTAAAGAATCATTGGGCAAGAGAGAAAAAAGTAAAAGATTGACTCTGTAACCCAGCAGTTGGGAAACTCCTCTAGGATACAGAGGAGTCAGGTTTGAGTCACTGCTCCTAACCAGGTAGAGTGGGGATTCAAACTGGGTTTTCCACATCCCAAGTGAGTGAATACTCTAAACATTGGTATAATGACACACCCACTCACCCCTCAAAAGACTCATCCCTGGCTTTCTTTGTGTGAACTAGGTTTGCTCTGAGCACACCTACCAGATCAGGCCCTGGAGGTGAGAAAGGCAAAGGAACCCCCAATTTCAGAATCCTATTAGTGCCAAGGCACCAAGCAGTACAGCATAATCAAGACTTAGATGGTTTTAGGCATGTTCATTGGTGGAAGCTTAAGCATCTAGGCCCAAATCCTCAACGCTAACACCCATTGATTTCAATGGGAATTAGGTGCGTAGATACCTTTGAGGATGGAGAAAAAACACTCTTTCTTCTGATACCAGCCACGCCAGGGATTGGCAACATTTGGCATGTGGCCTGCCAGGGTAAGCACCAGTGGCCAGCACATCCCTAGGCCTGCGCCACTTCCTGCTGCCCCCATTGGCCTGGAGTGGCAAATCGTGACCAGTGGGAGCTGCAATCAGCCGAACCTGCAGACGTGGCAGGTAAACAAACCAGCTCAGTCCACCAGGGTGCTTACCCTGGTGGGCCACATGCCAAAGGTTGCCGATCCCTGAGCTACACAATATACCATGAGCTCTCTTCTCTGCCTTCTCTCTTCCCCCCTTACAACTCTTTAACACTCTTTCTGATTTTTTTCTACCACTGAAGCCAATCTCAGCTCCTTCTTCTCCCTCAACATTTTTCTTTTCTCGCTTTCACAATGATAATATGCTCAGATTTCCACCATTCTCAAATAAATAATTCTTAACTCCACCACTTTTCCAACAACTGTCCACTCTCCATTATCCTCATCACCTCTAAACTCACTGAATGCACTGCTTGCAGTGGCTACCTGAAGTTCTTCCCCTTTTATTCCTTCCTGGCTCACCTCTAGTTGGCTTCCACATTCCTAACTTAACAGAAACTCACAATAAGATCCCCTACAACCTCTCTGTATTCAGATCTCAGGATTACAACTTCAAACTCATTCTTCTTGACCTACCTGCTGCTTTTGACACTGCTGATCTTGTCAACTCCTTCTAGGCTTTCATCTCACCTCTCTGTTTATTTTCCTTTTGGATCACTTTCAGTGACTCCTCCTTTTTTCATACTCTATGGAGGTCTCACAGAACTCTGTCCTTCGTCTGATTCTCTTCTCCCTATACTCTCTTTCTGTGGGCAACCTCATCTACACACATGCCTTCAGTCATTATCTTTATGCCAATAACTCACAAATCTACCTTTTAAAAGACGTTCTTCCTCCCTTTATCCAATCTTGTTTCATGGCTTGTCTCTGACATCTCCTAGATGCTTCACTGTCAACATAAACTTAACACAGTCAAAACAGAAGTTTTGATCTTTCCTCTCAATTACCTACATTGAGTTCAAGATTCTTCTCTTCAACTTCGACACTCTTAGGCTACACTAACACACTGCAAGGGGGCAGGAGGAGGAGTAACCTGCACAGAGCAACAGAGATCTAAATAGCCAAGGATATAGCCATAAATATTTTAAGTACAGTTTGCATACATTCATAATTTGCATAAATTCATACTTTACTGTATAGACTGAGTGCGCACTGGATTGCCGAGGATTTTATGTTTGTTGTAACATATGATAACTACTTCACTAACACTGAAAAATGAATGACATAAAAAGTCTCCTGTATATACTGTATCCAGTGCATTTACAACTGATGATTTATAAAATACATTGGAAAGCAAATGAGGGATGAACTCAATTTCTGAAACTGCCATCTACTTACAAAACAGCTTTATGTTTTAGTCATATTAGCAAGTTATTTCTCTGAGCAGTAGTCATAGGGAAGGAGGACAAAACTCACTGTATTACTGCACCACTTATTAATACTGCAATAGTATTCAGAAAACACATTGTATGACGGGGACACATGATTTTGAGAAAAGTTTGTAGGTGTGATTGATCTATGAATAATTCTTGAGGGCCAGCACGTTTTTCTGAAAGGCTCTTAGTGCATGATTTCACAGAAAACCAATGAATTCATCCCATTAAAGTCTATATACTAAGGCTCTGATCTAAAGCCTCTGACATCAATGGAGTCTTTCTGTTCTCTTCAGTGGGGTTTGGATAGGGCCCCAAGCTGCAGGAGATTTCAGAAGTAGGTCTGAGGTTTAATTGTCAACTTGTCTGCTGTTATCATAACAATCTTACAGTAAGGCAAGATACTTATAAAAATATATTAGTTTATAATAGTTGCTCAATGCCTCACAGGCTCGATCACAGTCACCCAGTCCTAGTTGCAATAATTATAGAAGGTAAAAAATTGTCTTAAGAATTTTCAGGACTGTGGTCCCTATGAAGTCAGTTTCTCATAGAAGGTGAATAATAGTTGGACTTGGCCCAAGGACTACACACAATAAGAATTTCTACACCAGAACAAACTAATGAACAATCCAGTCATACCTCTTGCCTGTGACAGTGGTGAATACTAGATGTTTGAGAGGAAGTTCTAAAACTCCCCAAATGCACCTGTAACAGTGATTGGTACTCCTTAATTCACACAGCAAAAGACCCTCATGACATATACTGTGATACTTTTAGATGAGGAGAACAACCTCTGTGCCCATGATCTTGCATTCACGTAAGTATCTACATCCTTGTCTATCTTCCTAAGGAACTCATCAAGCTTTTACCTTCTCAAAGTCCCCTAGACTGTAACTACGTCCCCAAACCCCAGCTAGTAAGTTAGATACCCATTTTATGTGGTCTTAAAGAAAATAACATTTTACTGGTGAATACCAGACATAGAGAACAAATAATAAAATTAAAAGATAGCAAACCAAATACATCAACAGATTAGATAGAAAGTAGCACCTATATTCTTGGAATCTGATTTCACAGAAAAAGCCCTTATGTATGTCTCATTAGATATAATTGCTATTAGATAATATTTCTTTAAGTACTCATTTTCAATGGCTTCTTTCAAATGCATCCTTCTCCCAAACAATGTGTTCCTGATATTTCTTTTGAGGATCTTATACATTTTAGTCAGAATAAACAACAAAACAGTATTTGTTGTTTTTAATGATGCAGAAAACAGTATATTTGAGGCATGTCTTAAGATATCACCTGGGCAAGTCACAGATGATGATGCTTGATGGTAAGACATAGTCAGAAAGAGGATCATAAGTAAATTAGGTAGGATTTACACACACACACACATGCACACACACTTTTAAAACTGGACCAGCTAGACATACATATCACAACCTCATAAAATACCATCCCATGGTGAGAAATTTCTTCTCACTCCAATTGCTGATCAGTATATTTAATGAAGTATGAGGATTGATTTTATATGCCTATCAATATCTATATCTAGATAGATAAAGAATAATTTAAGCTTTTGAGCCTGCAGCTTGTTGTGTCTGGGCAGACCTCCATGATTGGACAACGTCCCATTGACTGTAATTGGCTTCCCTGTGAGCTCAGAGGTTGGCAAGTTGAAGGAATGGGGTAAGAGCCATAACACTTTGAATCATATAATATAATTTGAAAAAAAAATGTATATATACCCAGTTGGCCTCTGCCTAAATCCCATAAAGAAGGGAAGTGGCTTAGTGGGATATTTTGGAAATGGCCAGTACAATAATTGAACCAATTCCGGCATTATAAAAAAGATATATATATGAATACCTTATGCATATGCAGTGTTAGTTGTAGTTTAAAGGCATTTTGCCTGCAGCTCTTAAATAAAATCATAAAAAGTTGCCATTGTACTGTAGTCATAGCACTTTTCAGCTTTTCCATTATATTTAAAGAGCAGAATCTCCATTTTTGGAAGCTGAAGGGGTTTTGTTTTGTTTTGGATTGCTTTTTGTGTGTTTGTTTGTTTGTTTTAGTGTTTCAGTGCCCAGAGGCTATCTCAATGAAAATTTATAGCTCTTTAAAAGATACAGTAAAAAGCAAACAAAGCTAGTCCCATGATTAAAGAGAACATGTTACAAAGGCAGATTAAAGATGTTACCTTGTGCAGTTTAGATAAAAGGCACATGGGGAGGATTTTGATAGATGCATAGAAGATCTAGAAAATGTCAGCCTGGGTTGCTTTTCAACATAGTAGGGAATATTGAACATGTGGTGCTAAATGGAAGTTAAAAAGAAAAAAAATTTATCAGCAGACATATAGCAGCCCTTCCTCACAGAGAAGGAGATAAATATTTTAAATGAACTGTGTATGGTTTTGAGTGGTATTTTTTTGTTTGGGTCGGGGGTTTTTTTGTTTTTTGGGGGTTTTTTGGTTGATTTATTTTTGTGAGGTGAATTCCTGAAGGAACACTGAAAAATCCTGCTCAATGTTCTCCAGAGGAAATGACTTACTAAATAGAATTGTATTATATCATGATGTCTGGCACATGGCTCAGCTTTGAACGAACTGTAATTGTAAGGCAAAGTGGCGCCGTCTTGTGCACTGCACTTCTGATGAAACCGCTATTGCACATTTTAGAAACAGGATAGGAATAGGCCTTCAGTAACTGTAGCAAGAATTTCTTGTATGTAGGAACAGAATCAGACCCAAGTCCTTGAGTATCTAAAAGAACATGAAGGAAAATCCAAGGTTAATTAATTGCACTGCTCAAAATAAGATAAAATTAGGCAAAACTGACACTGACTTCAGTAAGAGCCAGGATTGGTCTTCACCATTATGAACACCTTGTTAACTAGTATGTATTATATTTTGGGGGGAACTATTCTGACCTGTGTCCTTTTTTCCCCTCCTACCTCCTCCATCCCATTCTACATCTCAGAAAAGCCAGATCAACTAGCATCAAATAAATATTAAGCACAGTACAAACCCAAGAGGCCAAATGCTGCAGCATTTCAGCAGCCTAAATATATTTTCTTTGGGTTCACTTGCTTTCTTAAAATACTTATGCTTCAGCTGATCTACTTTCTCCTAATTTTTTTTTTTGAGAAATGTCAATGGCCTGTGTCTTCCCACTGAACAAATACTCTCAAAGATGCATACTGTATACCACTGTAGGCTTTGATATGGTTTGCTTAAACACCAGAGCAAATAATTGAAACTAGTTCCCTTGAAATCAGCTTAGATTTCAGCAGGCATGAAAAAAGAACAGATTTGTAGCTGAATGCTTTCCAAGCAATCTGTTTAGTTCTGCATGTGCTTCAACTCAATTTCATGGTAATTTCATAAGGAGGCTGTATTTAAATCCAGTGCACTGCAGAGCTAGAAGCTTTTCCCCTGTTTTTTAAGAGGGGAACATTTTTATGCCATGTTGGTTGATATTATGAATTATTGTTGCAGCACATTTTCAGTTTGTCTATATTTTAAATTATCTCCCAATAGCTTCCAAATTATTTTCTCCTCTGAATACCTAGCAGTTATGTTTGTATATGTATTTCATTCACGTGTTTTTTCCCCTTTATCTTGTCTTTTTTTAGTGCCAAGCACATTCACTTAGCCTAATGAAAGACAACTAATGCAAGGTAGCAGCTGACTGACCTTTGACTTGCATGCAGTGGTGTTAAGATCAAAACCTAGGAAAAATTGTTTCTGTATAATTAGATGTTAGCAGATAAAAGCAAACTTGCTTGAAATGCAGGTTACAGTGGCAAGTTTCACAGGCAAATTCTTGTACAGTTCCTCTCAATTTGTTTTACTCTCTCTCTCTGCATCGCTCTGTTGCTCATTTGGTACAAGAAATACTTTTAATTTGTCTTCAGTTTGGGAAGCAGAGACTATAAATGGGGAATTATACATTTCCAGTCTCAGCGTGTTCAGAATAATCATTTATAGAGTGAAAAGAAAGACGTGGTTTACAGACAAAAAAGAGGAATGTGTATATTACAGAGTCCTTTTACAGCTGTTAAGTATGAAAATCCTGCATTCCAGATTACATGAACATGTGCATTACTTTTGGAAATTAGCAAATAATCTAACAAATTCAAGCACCAGTGTATACATTTGTAATTTTTTTTCATTATACTGGATGCTAATGTTGTTCAGTTCTGTGTCTCCTTTTCATCAGCCATTGAAGGTGTGGAATCTTTGCTTTCCCAGTGTATCTGGCTGTGATCTAGGTCTGGATGGGAACTATTTGTCTGAAGTTCAATCTAGACTACATGGAGGTAATATCTGCCTCTCATTTCACTTATTTTTTGCTTATGGATTTGTAATGCCGAGACACCTCGGTCATCAGTGGGCAGGATCAAACCTGGGACTTCTAGAGCTTAGTGTATGAGCCTCTACTTCATGAGCTAAAAGCCACATGGCCCTTACCTAAGGCTGTAGCAGACTCATTAATCTATTAGTGGTCTCGCTAGAGGGGACAGAGCACCACACTCAGGAGGAGTGTGGATTACAGATTCATAGTGTGATGTATTATTGTACCCTCAGATTCCTGAGCTTTTATACAATGAATGGGGAGACATAGGCACCTTAGACTGCAAGTCACAAAAGGAAACATTTGAAATGGGGAGCTGCCTAAGCTATCCAGTGGGAGATGCCAAAAAGAGGGGCATGTGTTAAGTCCGCCCCCCCCAGAGGTAAGTGCCAAAGTTCAGACTGCAGAGAGGCACTTACCTTAATATAAGCTAAGGGTGTGTGTGGCGGAGATGGGGGCACTTCCCTCATAACTTTTATCCCATTGATTAGGGCAGTGAGCTGGAATGTGTGACACTCTGATTTACATGCTCCCCTGGAGGTAAGGGGGAGAAGGGATTTGAATAGAGATTTGCCATCTCTCATGTGAGTGCTTTAACCATTTGTTTATGATGATAGTTCTCAACTGGGTCTGCAGCTCCCTGTTGGGCTGCAAGCAGGTTTAAGGGGTCCTCCAGAATAAATCAGAGAGTATACAAGAAATAAAAGCCATTTCACCTTGTGCTATTTGGACACACTTCTTTAAAAAAAAGAGAGAGAAAGAGAGCATTAATTTTCCTGCATGATATGCTGAAACCTATTCGCTTCAATAGGTTTCAATATATAAGCATGTCTGACAACTAACATGTTCACAGTCTTAGTTTTTGTAGCACATTCTCTATTTACGTAAGATGGACAGCGGAATTTTTATAGCATGTTGAGGGGCCTCAGAAAAAAAAATTGAGAACCCCGGTCTGTGGGATATTTTGATGTGGAGGGTAGTGGTCCCTCAATCTCACCAAGGAAGCAGTTGAGAATTTAGAGTACAAGAGAGGAATCCTGAAAGAAACTGTTTTGGAGGCACAGAGAGGCCAGGCTACTTAAAAAACTGGTCCTCGTGAAAATTCACTGTACAATGGAGAGTAAGCTAATCCGCAGTGGGGACTCAATATTTAAGCAGAATTTGAGATATAGTTTAGTTTGGCACACTAAGGAATAATTAACTGTGTGTACCCTTTTACTGTTATCTGTTCAATAAAGTTGTGTCCTTGGTCTCTTAAACAATCATGTCTCATTATATTCATTTTCAATATTCCATTATCTATTGTATCATGTATGAACCCTGAGTCCAGTCTATAGATATCATAGAACAGATTGATACAGTAGATCTATATTTTCTTCATTTAATGTATTCTGTAACATATACACCACTTAACTATCAATTGTCTATTTAACATTAATCTATGTTATTCTTGTACAACTATTTTTTTAAAAAGAAATCTCTAGGAGAATGTTGTGATTTGTTTTCTGTTTCAGCCTTATTTGGTTTGCTGAATTCATACAGTGATCATTCAGAGAATACTAAGAAACTGATAAATAGGTTGGGATACAACTATTTTTCAATAGCTTATAAAAAGTTCTTTTTGTGGTTGAACAGCTGATCTTGGTATTACAGTGCCATTTAGATTTATACAATTTTGTGAAAATATATTTTTGAAGAAGGATTGAACTTATAATGAAGAGAATTAGTGAACTAGGCAGCGGTTCATTAATTCTCATGAGTGGTGCTCTGGAAACCAAGAGTGAAGCCTGATAAAAAAATTTTTGTTTTAATTTTTGTGGGGAAGTTTAAATCTGGTTTCTAAAGTTCTTGTTGTGAAGATAAGTAAAAGAGAACTGAAATATGCAGCCACTGTATTTGAGAACCATGCCAGTTGTATTCCTACAATCAATAAAGAGCACATTAAAATCAATGTTTTTTTATGGACCAGGTCTTGTCACACAAACAAGCTTGGCTGATAAATAATATACCTTTTGTAAGGTCTGATAAAAGGAAAGGTGCATAATTAAACTGTAGAACTGGTTGCCACAGGAAGTCATTGAGGCCAAGAACTTAATAAGATTAAAAAAGGAATTGGATATTTATATGGAGATGAGAAAATACCCAGAGTTATCATAATGAATGACAACAAATTTTGGAAGGGATATTAAACCATCTGCTTCAGGGTTTAAGCCAGTCTCTAACTATCAGAGATCAGGAGGTGACCTATGTGAGACAGATTACCCCACATCTTTCTATTGCATTATCTGGTGCTGGCCACTGCCAGAAATAAGATGCTGGGCTAGATGGGCCTTGGGTCTGATCCAGAATGGCCATTCCTATGTTTGACTTAATACTGCATGACAGCATGATTAAAAATACATATCAATAAACACATTAAGTGGATTAAAAACTGTCTGACCGATATCAAAAAGTAGTTGTCAATGTGAAATTATTGTCAAATAGGGATGGTTCTAGCAAGGTTCATCAGGGACCAGTTCTAGGCCTGACTGTTCAATATTTTAATCAATGGCCTGAAAATAGATGCAAAGTGACTGCTAATAAAATTTGCAGATGACATAAAGATTGGAGGTACAATAAATAATGATGACTTCAGGACAGTCATACAGAGCAATCTGAGTCACTTGACAGACTGGGTCTCATCAAACCAAATGTGTTTTAATATAGCCAAATGCAGTGTCATATATCAAGAAACAAAAATGTCTGCCATACCTACAGAACAGGAGACTACATTCTGGAAAGCAATGACACCGAAAAGGATTTAAGGGTCATACTGGACCAGTAACTCAATGTGAGCTTCCACCGAGATTATGTGGGAAAAAGGGCAAATACAATCTTTGAATGCATGAACAGGGAGGAGCAAAAGGGAGGTCATTTTACTTCTGTAAATAGCGTTGGTGAGATGGATCCTGGAAATTTTGCATATAGTACTCGTGTAAACATTTTTACAAGCATGTTGAAAAATTGAAGGAGATATGAAGAAGAGCCAAAAAAATTATTTTAGGGCCAGAAAAAGTGTCTTACAATGAAAGATTTAAGATGTTTTGCTTATATAGAGAAGATCAAGAGGTGACTTGATTACAGTGTACCTGTATCTTCCCTGCGGAAATTATTTCATATTTTCTGAGGTTAATTAATGCAGTTTTACACATAAAATAATGTTAGGAGGTTTAGTTTCCTAGAGTTAACTTTATAAATTATTTGAATCATTATCTAAGTAAGGGGAGAACATCTAAAAAAAATAATCTCCTGGATTGTATTTTGCACATATAGAGGAGAATTCCATCTCAACACGGTTATCTAGATAACATAGTTGTATTCTCAGATAGGGTATTCAAGTTTTAAGGTTATTCTGGAAAGAGAGATTTGATGTACATCCTTCAGATTCTACATCTGCAGAACGGTTATTCAGAATATGGGGAGGGGGAAAGTGCTCAATGGTATGTAGACTGCATAAATGTGGTTTATTTTGTTTTCATAGTGATTGAGAAGATCTGAGCTGCAAAATGTGATACATTAGCAAATTTGGAAATGCCAAGAATTCAAAGTCATTTATAAAGCGATGGATAGATTGTGTTCATCTCCTCATAGGATGAACAAAGGGAAGAAAAAGATATTTGGGACTAGCAATAATTGCCATTCTTGATCTGCCCTGTGTATAAAAAGGGGGCAGGGATGAGGTGAGGCTGGCTCATGGAGTTAGTTAATTGTATAATTCAACACAAGTTCCTTCCCTTAAGTAGGGAGATTCTGGAGTTTCCTGCACAGTTGTAAGCTCCATGAGGCACAATTATCCTGGTGTTGCTACTGTAGACATACAGTTCTGTATCACACCACAAATAAGTCCTAGTGAAAGTACATTCCTGTCTCCTGTCACTTCATTTAATAGGGCTGTGCTAATTTCTAAACTGTGTCACCTAAGCCTAAAGACACCAAGTAGAACGACTTTAAAGTATTTCCCCATGCATCACTCAGATGGCTATTGATTGAAAAATCAGCTTCATGGTAGTTGAGTGCCCTGGAGGTTGCTTAGTTTGTCACAACACATAAAGGCTTTTTAACACAACTGCATTAGCTCTCACCCAGGAAATGCTAAAGATGGATTTAATATTTCATATGGATATGAAGCGTAATGCTTTTTGAAGATTATCTCAACAAAAAGATCTGCCTCCGATGGTCCCACATGACAACATTTGAATCTTTAAACTTGCCAGGGTTTAAAATGTGCATATGAATATTATGGTTTTGCAAAAGTTTCCAGCAAACATCATTGAAAAGTTATAAACAATAGTAGAAGAAACAAAACCAAACATAGCTCAAAATATATCTAACAACAAACCTGACAACACATTAGCTGATGATAATACACAAAGTCTGCCAATAGCACTGGAGAAAGCTATAGCTGAAGAATACAGTCTGTTCCCCACCTTACTTCTTTCTAGAAAGGGAATTGTTCTCCAGGGGCATCTACTGAAAGCATGTACCAAAGAAATGAGGTTAGTTTTATTAATTTACTTTCTTCACAACTGAATAGCCATAGCTTTATTCTCTTGTTCCCCTTGGCACTACTTTGTTCCTTTCTTTAATAACAGTAAATGTGAAAAATCAGGATTTGTTCTATTCAGCTTCATTTCACTTTGAGCGCTGTAGGGAGATGAGATTTGAAAATGTTCACTGTAATGTATAGGATATCTGGTGGATTCACTTTACTGATGATGCAGTATCATTGCAGATGGCTCACTTTGGGATGTACAGCTTTATTAGAGCATTAAGTCTTGAACTCCTGACTCCTTTTGAGTGGCACCCAGCAATTTCTAAGGAAGAATTGCTGTGATCTGTAAGTGGTGTTTCTCTTTGAATAGTTCCGTTGTTAGTGCAAGCAAAGCCTTCCAGCAGATCCAAACTAAGCTGGAGAATCAAAATGTGAAATATGGAGCCTTCTTCTCCTCTGACTTATATCCTGCATACTTAGTTGCAACTGCACAAAGTGGGTGCAAAATGGACAATTATGATATGACAGCAGTTTACACATGCATTGTGCTAACTTTGCACAGCTGTACATGACTGCATAAAGAGAAAGGCAGTGGAGAATCAGATTCAGGGGGCAGATCCCTGGCCAGAGCTATAGACATTGGGTATTGCCACAGAGGGGAAATACTAGGATGGAATAGAACTGGCATAGCTGGCTTTATGCCACCCACTTGCCCCACCTCCAGAGGGCAGCAAATGGAAGAGCACAAGTCACTTTGATCCTCAGCCAGTTAGGTGGTCCCTGTGGGACCAGTGTAGCCAAACTAATTCAGAGCTACCTCTGTGCTCCTCTAAATTACACTGAAGGCCATTTTAACTCCTGGCTGGAACAGGATCAGGGGCGCAGAAAGATGATTTCAAGCCATCATTCTGCCTGCTCTCCAGAAATGTGTAAATTTAGCACATGCAAGGCTGCTGTGGTATTCAAGTTATCTTGCTAATTAACTGCCACCTTAAAGCCCATTTTTGCTTTAGGGCCAGGGAGCCATGCTGCCCTTAGGTGAGCTCCAGATGGAATTCAGCCTCAGGTAAGCTGAATTCCTTCCTGAACAATCTGGATTGTTGGGTAGTGTGCCTGCTGCTACATCTTTCAGCATGTTCTGCATTCACACACACTGCTGGCATATACACTAGAGTGAGAGCATGGCTATGCCTCTTCTGTTGTCCAATATGTAGTTTCTCATGTACTCCTGGACGTACGTGGTGGGAGAATTCCCTGTTTTCTGGATAGTACAAGGACTGCAGTTGTGCCCCACTTCAGTGCAGGGCTGTGAAGGGGGAAGAGAGTAATTGCCTAATTTGTATGCACCTCTAGATCAGCAAAGCACAATGTGGCCTAAGTGTGGCTCTTGATACCAGAAACAGTTTAAATGCTGTTACTGATAAAATAAACTTACAATAAATTTCAAAATAGAGATTGTTTAAAACCTGTAAACTGTAAAAACAAGTAGAAAATGTTGGGTATTTCTGAATATGGAATATCAAAGATAAGAGGATAGATAGTATGATTACAGCTGATGTCAGTAGCTATGAATGATAGGTAATATAATTTATTATCAATCCCATTATTACCTGTAGGAGTAGTATATTTTTCAGCAGACCCCCTCCTCTAGAAACCTGCTAAGGTACTAATTTATATTAAGGTTGCTGCACAGAGTAATTGTGAGTACCTGTCAACTGATACATGGCTGTGGCTAGAAATCCTATGAGGCTGGCACAGAAAACAGACTGGGATTTTGTGGCTGTCACTGGCTACACTGATCTCAAGTGTTTATGGTGAACGAGCCATACCATTAGGTGCAAGTTTAGCAATGTTTTGAATTTAATCCATGAACTCTACTGGGGACTTCACTATTGATTTCAACTAGAAGCTGCCCAGATACTAAGATGATGGGCAGCAGTATAAAAGTACTAAGTAGGTAGATATTTAAAACATGATATTTTCCAACATTTCTTTCCCTATTATTATTAGGTTGGATTTTTAATGATATTTAGGTATAACATCTCAGACACACCTCATTTTATAAGGCATAATTGGTCATTTCTTGGCAGATCTTTAGATTACACAGTTTACTAAAGGGCACACATATCTTTCATCATAAAATGTTAATTTTAACAACTAAGTAAATACACTGTAACTATACAGCTATGATTTTAATTTTATAAAAGCAATGCTCATACAGATAAGTATGAATGCTACATTTGATACCATGCAATAGGGATATACAAAACTGCTATTTCTTACAAGTATTTTTTTCTTCCAATTGAATGAAATGGAAAAAAATATGTGTGAGAGGTACATTTTGCTTTTGGCATATGGAAAGTGTAACACACTAATAATCGGATTGTGTGAAACTATCAGCAGAATATTTAAACCTTGGAGGTTCTGGGGCTTCAGATGGGGAGTTTGCACTCTGTATGTAACTAAGGAAGAGGACTCAGGGCCTGAGTCTCAGTTACTCCATTACTAACCTTAGGAGAAAGGGAGAAACAGACTCATTATAGACTCATCGACTCATAGACTCATAGGACTGGAAGGGACCTCGAGAGGTCATCGAGTCCAGTCCCCTGCCTTCATGGCAGGACCAAATACTGTCTAGACTATCCCTAATAGACATTTATCTAACCTACTCTTAAATATCTCCAGAGATGGAGATTCCACAACTTCCCTAGGCAATCTATTCCAGTGTTTAACTACCTTGACAGTTAGGAACTTTTTCCTAATGTCCAACCTAAATCTCCCTTGCTGCAATTTAAGCCCATTGCTTCTTGTTCTATCATTGGAGGCTAAGGTGAACAAGTTTTCTCCCTCCTCCTGATGACACCCTTTTAGATACCTGAAAACTGCTATCATGTCCCCTCTCAGTCTTCTCTTTTCCAGACTAAACAAACCCAATTCCTTCAGCCTTCCTTCATAGGTCATGTTCTCAAGACCTTTAATCATTCTTGTTGCTCTTCTCTGGACCCTCTCCAATTTCTCCACATCTTTCTTGAAATGCGGTGCCCAGAACTGGACACAATATTCCAGTTGAGGCCTGACCAGCGCAGAGTAAAGCGGAAGAATGACTTCTCGTGTCTTGTTTACAACACACCTGTTAATGCATCCCAGAATCACGTTTGCTTTTTTTGCAACAGTATCACACTGTTGACTCGTATTAAGCTTGTGGTCTACTATGACCCCTAGATCTCTTTCTGCCATACTCCTTCCTAGACAGTCTCTTCCCATTCTGTATGTGTGAAACTGATTGTTCCTTCCTAAGTGGAGCACTTTGCATTTCTCTTTATTGAACTTCATCCTGTTTACCTCAGACCATTTCTCCAATTTGTCCAGATCATTTTGAATTTTGACCCTGTCCTCCAAAGCAGTTGCAATCCCTCCCAGTTTGGTATCGTCCGCAAACTTAATAAGCGTACTTTCTATGCCAACATCTAAATCATTGATGAAGATATTGAACAGAGCCAGTCCCAAAACAGACCCCTACGGAACCCCACTTGTTATACCTTTCCAGCAGGATTGGGAACCATTAATAACTACTCTCTGAGTACGGTTATCCAGCCAGTTATGCACTCACATTATAGTAGCCCCATCTAAATTGTACTTTCCTAGTTTATCTATAAGAATATCATGCGAGACCGTATCAAATGCCTTACTAAAGTCTAGGTATATCACATCCACTGCTTCTCCCTTATCCACAAGGCTCGTTATCCTATCAAAGAATGCTATCAGATTAGTTTGACACGATTTGTTCTTTACAAATCCATGCTGGCTATTCCCTGTCACCTTACCACCTTCCAAGTGTTTGCAGATGATTTCTTTAATTACCTGCTCCATTATCTTCCCTGGCACAGAAGCTAAACTAACTGTCCTGTAGTTTCAGTCTTCTGGAATCTCCCCCGTCTCCCATGATTTCCCAAAGATAATAGCTAGAGGCTCAGATACCTCCTCTATTAACTCCTTGAGTATTCTAGGATGCATTTCATCAGGCTCTGGTGACTTGCAGGCATCTAACTTTTCTAAGTGATTTTTCACTTGCTCTTTTTTTATTTTATCTTCTAAACCTACCCTCTTCCCGTAAGCATTCACTATACTAGACATTCCTTCAGACGTCTCAGTGAAGACCGAAACAAAGAAGTCATTAAGCATCTCTGCCATTTCCAAGTCTCCCGTTACTGTTTCCCCCTCCTCTCTGAGCAGTGGGCCTACCCTGTCCTTGGTCTTCCTCTTGCTTCTAATGTATTGATAAAAAGTCTTCTTGTTTCCCTTTATTAAGCCAACTCTGCACACACCATGTTTTAGGATTGTGAAGGGGCCTATGACAAGTCAACTAAGTGTTAGTCTAGCTGAGAAAAACCGCAATGACTGTTGGTTCTTTGACTTTCCATGGGTCTCCTGGGCTCCACAGCTGTAGAAGGATGTTTCTGACTCTTGGAATGAATGCCCTCTCACTCCATTAGCCACAGCCTGCCACACTTAGCAATCTGCACTGTCCCCTTTTCTTGTTGCCAACTCTTGGGATGAAATTGCAACTAGCATGATTTTGCCCCTGTGGAAACCAGTCTGGCACGAGAATCGCCAGCTCTCACTTGATAGTCCTGGGAAGAGGGAAGGTGGAACTTCTCTGATTGGCTGCCTTCCTCACTTCCCCACCTCCCAGGAAAAAGAAGGGCTGTTGCAGGAAAAAGGCAGGATCCCAGAAGGGATTTTGAGTAGGAACAATGAGAAAGGGAGCAGCCAGCACAATTCTTACAGGAGGGGAAGAGGAAAGAGGGACCAGAAAGATCCCAGTAGCAGCTCAGGCTAGCCGTGCTCCCTCATTCCCCCTCCCCTCCTATGAAAAATGGGCTTTCTGCTTCTCCCCCTCTCATTTCATCCCTGCAACACCTGGCCTGGAAAAGGGCAGAAGGAGACAAAGAACTCATGGAACCACCCCTCTCTCAGGCCTGGTTAGGAGGAGAAGAGAAACTTGCCTCAGCCCTCTAGGCTGAAAAGAGTAGATAAGGAAACTCTGGAGCTGCAGTGGGAGCAGAGGTGCACAGAGGGGCAAGGGGCAGATGTAAGCGGGGGGTGGAGGGTGGTAGCATTGATGTGGGACTGGGATGGTGCATAATTAATAAATGGGTTGGTGGACACGTAGTTCTGGGGCTGGTGTGGCACAGAATTAATTATTTTTTTTTTTTTAGGAAGAAACTAGAGAGGCTCTGCTACCACCAGGGAGTATTTTATACATTTCTATGTAATTTTATCTCAGCTTGGTGTTTCATCAAGAG
Organism: Gopherus flavomarginatus; assembly: GCF_025201925.1. NCBI lineage: Eukaryota > Metazoa > Chordata > Testudines > Testudinidae > Gopherus > Gopherus flavomarginatus. The sequence continues at coordinate 299,943,370 of NC_066617.1, read as the reverse complement.
CTCCCACAAGGGCCAAAACCACCTTACTTTATAAATTTAGAAGAGTTGGCAACATCCACTGTCACACACACATTGGTGATGGCCAGTTAGAGTTATATATATGTATATATAATATAAAATAATGAATTCAACCCCATAAAGGCATGAGATTTTTTTAAAAATGATTATCTCATGTTTATTGGCCTGCCTCTTGATTTATATATATATTAATTCATTATTTTTGAACTTTTGACATTGGCCATGCTCCTCTATTCCATCTTTGATTCCACTGGACTGTCTCCAATTTGTCCACATCTTTTCTGAAGGAGGAATACCAAAATTGGCACTGTAGTCCAGCTGACGCCTCACTCATCCTGAGTAGACTGGGACAATTATCTCCCAGGAGTGACATGCAACACTCCGGTTAATACATCCCAGAGTGATAAGAGCCTTTTTCACAGCTGCATCACGTTGTTGACTTATACTCAATCTGTGATCCTGTATAAACCTCAGATCCTTTTCAGCAGTTGTGCTGGCTAGTCAGTTATTCACCATTTTATAGTTAAGCATTTGATTTTTTTTCTTCCTATGTGAAGTGCTTTGCACTTCTCTTTAATGAATTTCATCTTGTTGAATTCAGAGCAATTCTCCAGTCTGTCAAGGTGTTTTTGAATTCTAATCATTTCATCCAAAGTGCTTGCAACCCATCCCAGTGTGGTGTTACACACAAATTTTGTAAGCATACTCTTCATTCCATTATAAAAATCATTAATGAAAATATTGAATAGTCCCAATCCAAGATTGTCTCCGGTGGGACTTCAAAAGATCTGTATGACAGACTGTACCCCTATGTTCACCACTTTTAAAAGACTCTGGTAATTTTGTATAAAGTATGTCTTGTGAGGTATCATTTAAAAACTCATAATTCACTGATCATTATTGTCCTGCTAAAATATGTGCTGCATCACTGTATGTAAAGTTATAAGATTTTCTATGATGTTACTAAGGCACATTCAAAATCTGGGGAAGCAGCCCAAACCAATTTCTCAGAGACGAAGGGCAAACTGATGCCTCAGCCAGGTGTCAAGAAAATAAAAGGGACCTTGGAACGACAAAAGAAGCATCATTGAACTGGGGGAAGGGTTCTGGCTGAAAGATCCAGCCAGACTGCTGTAAGCATGTGGGAGGAGAAACCGTTTTGCTTTAAGTTAATTTTGCTTGCTAAATTAGATATTAGTTTGCATTTTACCTTTTATTTCTTAGTAACCAATTATAACGTTTATATCTCATTACTTGTAATCACTTAAAATCTAGCTATCTTTCTGTAGTTGATACACTTGTTTTATTGTTTTATCTAAACCCGACTGTGTTTGGATTGAAGTGTTTGGGAAACATCGTTTGAAATAACAAGGTTTGTGCATATCATTTTCTATTAATGAAATGACATACTTTCTATGAGCTTGTGTTGTCCAGGAGGGTACTGGGCAGTAGAAGACGTCCTCATGCTTGTTCCCTGGGCCACTTTCCTCTGTCTAAGCAACAAGTCTGTCTTGGGATCTCCTTTGACATCCTTTTAGGTCAGTCTTTGGAGCCCCTTCCTCTGTCTGCAGTCACTTGTCATCCTCAGCCCCCACAGATTGCAAGGTCTGTGGCAGTTTGACTGTGAGGCCTAGGCCTGGTCCCGGCTCCTTGGAGCCCCAATAGCTTCTCTACAGGAGGCTGCAATGCCCAACTGCTCTGCAGCTTGGTCAGCCCAAACTGACATGAGTTGCTCCATTTGGAACTCTGCCTCCACTGGGAGCAGAAGAACATGTGTCTAGAGTAATTCCTTAGCCCTCACCTGAGCCATGTGAGGTTTGTACACCCTGTCAGAGTGAGGCAGAACTAAGATGATATCAGGGCACTGTGTCTCTGCAATGCAAATATTGAGGGGAAGGATTGTTTTTCCAGCCCTCTCCACAGTGTTTACCACCCTCACAATATCTGTCAGAGGCAAGAGTAGGACCTGGGTATGTTTCCTCCCCCATGCACACATGGGAAGGTTGGTATGAGGGGAGACAAATGCAGGGACCTGAACAGGGTGGGGCAGGAGTAGCCACTGTGTCTCACATAATTAGGTCAGCCACTGGGAAACAGATAGGATTCCCCAACCCATCCCAATCCCACCTTCCAGCCACCGCAGGTTCCATCAGAGATATTTGGCCTGGCAAAGGAGCAGTAGCATGTACACAAGCCACCAAGATGAGATGAGGGACAGGAAAGGGGATCAGCAACTGAGTGGAGGGCAGGGGAAGTTAGTGCACAGGGTGCCAGATGACAAGGAGGGTAGGGCACCAGCTGCCCAGGAGGTTCTGTAGGAATGGCAATAGAAACTGCCAGGATATCCCTTTCCAACGTGGAGCCAGCTGTCCTCACCTCCTCCCTCAAACTCAGTCTTAGTAGCTCCTCTCACACCCCTTCCTGTCCCTCCAATCTCACATTGACAAGGAGCTTCCCCTCCCCACTCAAACCCCCAGATATAAAGCAGGAGCTCCATGGAAATGATAACTCCCCACTACAATTTAGGAAGTTTAGTGTTTGGGATGGCAATGGTTATTGTGTGTGTTGGAGGAGAAGCTGGCTCACTATACCTATCTGAATAAATCTATTGCAGCATTTCACTAGCCTCAGACACTACAGTCCTACTGCTATGGGGTTTGGATCATTATATGTTTTTAAAGTAATTGGGACCTCTGGGAAGGAATATGACCTTAGGTGAGATGTGATTTATGTTTCTGACCATGAGTCTAAAGTACAGGACAAAGAAGTTAGCAAGGCAGAAAAGCAGTTTTCTCAGAGCAAAACCTACCCTTCTGGTTGATATTCAGAACTGAGCTTTATACAAATTGGAGAACAAATCAGACTTAATCTTTTTTTTCTCCTCAACAGTGAGAGGTGTTTTCAGGTGTTTTTAGGTGTTTTGAAATAGAGACACAAATATAAAGCACAGTACTACTCCATACATATAAAATATGCTTTCAAACAATTGCACTCCCTAAATATAAAGCTAGCATGTGAAGTACTCTGCAGCCTGAAGGGGATGTGACTGAATGAGGTGGGGTGTGTGCCTAGAGGCAGACTTCTCCATCTGCTTGCACCTGAAGGTACACACCACACTTTTTCTAAAGCTACCCCTCCAGGGTATGTTCTAGCAACTTCCCAGGAGAGTTAGGTTTTTCGTTTTCTTTTTGGTCTGGTTTGTTTTTTGGGAGCGGGGGAGGAGTTGCCTTTGTTCTCCATAAGCAGAATAAATCAACAACTGTCATGCATCCACAATACAGCTGTGGCTACAAGAATCACAATCTAGCCCAAATTGTGTGTGTGATTCATTTCTTTCCCCAGCCTTATAATGAAGACATATTGTGTTAGACTAAAGAACTAGATGACAGCAGATTCTTTACCAGAAAAGTTTGGTTGTTTATTCTTTGTTGAAGCCTTTATCTCTCAACAGAAACAACTTTTTTCAGATTTTAAATTATTTTCTTCTCAAACTACACTGAATTGGACTGAACATCACACAGCCAATTGCATGCACATTCTCCTGGTTTGAGTCTCCGTTGTGTCTATTATTCAGGGATGATTACCTCTGTATTCCTAATATGAAGATGAAAAGCTGTCTTGACTTATAGCCAAGACAGCTTGCCTTGTTCTGTTTGAGTCCCACATATTAAACCGGCTAATCATGAAGACCAAATGCACAGGTTTTGACAGCTAGGAAATAGAAGCCCCCTAAGAATATTTATCTTAGGTTAAGGATTCACCGTCCTACACTGTAGAAAACTGGAGGCTACTAAATTCCTTTGGATTATTACAGTAGTATCATTAGCCCAATTATGATAAAGAATGTGTCGGTTATTATATATACCTGAAAATAAATGTAACTCAGCCATAGAAATTCATACTGATCTGTAACCTCCTTGCAGGGCCACGTCTATCCCTAGTGTAAGACTAAATCATTTTAAAACCACATTGTATACCCAGTGTATAATCTTTATATGAGAGGAAGTCCCATGTCACAGAAGGGATGCACAGTTCAAGAAGGAGGGGATTTCTGAATTTACTGTACGTTCCCTAATTAGACTCAATCCCATGGAAGCCTCAGGTAATTTTGCTAGTGTAGACTATACTTAATCTATATTTGTATTTATTGTTGTTTTCCAAACTAAAATTGTTTTAATAGAACAACTTTCTTGAGGTCTGTTTTTCTTCTGTTTTATGATTCTAAAATTTTATTCAAAATATTTATTTTGTTCATTTTTTTTCTTCTCACCCAAAGTCTCAGATAAAAATTAGAATCAGATCCTGCCCTCACTTTCAACCTTGCAATCCTACTGAAATTAACAGGGTTGCACAGTTGTATATGAAGGCAGAATTTGGCCCTGCCTTTAAAAAAAAAAGTGTGATCTAAAAGGAATTCTATGGAAATTCAGAGCCCAAGAGATTTCAGATTAAATGAGATAACATTCTCAGAGCTACATCCACTGAAATATCAGAGAATATGACATTTGAGAGGAATTGTAAATTTAGGGCCAGATTTTGCTCATGCCTAAGGCTATGTTTTAGTCATGGGTATTTTTAGTAAAAGTCATGGACGGGTCATGGGTAGTAATCAAAAATTCATAGCCCATGATCTGCCCATGACTTTTACTATATATCCCTAACTAAAACTTGAGTGAGGGAACGTGGGTGCTCTGGGGGTGGGGGGTTGCCCGGGGGTGCTGCAGGTGCTGAGGGAGGTGGCCCAGTACCCTGCTGTTGCTGCGGGGGGAGGTGGGAGGAGCACAGCCCAGGACCACTGCTGGTGATGGGGGAGGCGGGAGGGTTGGCAGGGCTGGCAGGTTCTCTACCCGTCTCTGTGTGTTCCTGTAGCTTCTAGGTGGTGGAGGGGCCAGGGAGCTCTGCTCGCTGCTTTCGCCACAAGCATTGGCTGCGCAGCTCCCATTGGCCAGGAACCACAGCCCCTGGCCCCTCCACCACGTAGGAGCTGCAGGGTCATGCCTGTGGGAGCTGAAGAGCCCCCCACCCAGAGGTAAGTGCCACCCTGCACCCCAACCTCCGGCCCTTAGCCCTTTCCCACACACCCAAACTGCTGCTGCTGGCCCAGGGACTGCCTGGCTCGGGCAACTCCTGAGCCAGGACCAGCCGCTGAAGAAATCACGCTGTAACACCATGACAGACTCGCATCCTTACTCATGCCTCATGAGTTCTTACCTTACTTGGACCGCTTGTGGACTACAATACTACTGAAGAGAGTAAGTGTAGTAATGTCTGGCCCTTAGAATAAAAAAGGAATATGTTTAATAGTAGAGATCTTACTCTTTAAGTTATCTTGGTCAGAATGTGTTATTTAGTGGTGTAATTTTTAAATTTACTTTTGTTAAAGGATGGATCAGTAGATTGCTTGCTAATGTTATTTTCAGAGGATAAGTAAGTTTAACTATCGAATTTAGAATCCTATGACCCGTTTTTTCTTTCAATATTTCATCATTTAAATGGCCACTGATCCTGTATACACATGACAGGAACCTAAGTAGATGTTCTCTTTTATGACTGATCGATCTCACAAACACTAAGTTTTTTTCTCTGCAACTTTCTGGGCATTGGAAGCTATTGGTATTTAACTAAAAAAAAACAGCAAGAGGAAAAAGAAAATTAGAAATTAAAGAAAGAAACAAGTATCCTAAACAGAGGGGGGATAAGTAATGGCACAAGGAAGATCTGCTTTCTCTTGCTTCTTTTAAGAGTTAGAGTGTACTGAGAGGGAGAAAGAAGGGGACACTTCCCTCCTCACTAAGAGCCAAGAATGAAATTAGAAAGAGCCAGTGACCTTATGTGTTATTGCTGTGTCATAAGTCGCTGCTGACATTTTCAATGTTGGCAAAGGGACCATTTTCCAAATAACTGAAGGGTTGAACACCCATTCTTGTGAATACAGGATTTTTTGAATGTATTATCTTAATTACTGTTGCCTCCAAATAGATACAGCTTTCCAACTGTTCTTAAATAGCTCCATCCCCACCAGAGCACAAATCTATTAATCCCGTGTGATCTATTTCATATTGCATTTTAATGTTGCATCAGTACATGATATTTCATCACAATAGTGCAGTATCATAAAAGCCTCAGGATAGAAACAAACCTCTAAAATAATAAAATAATAATAAAGTATAATAAAACAATGCAAGAATCTTGAACTGTTCTGAATTTAAGATCCAAAATATTGGGTGCTAATCTATATTAATAGATTTTATCTCAACGATCTTATAGAACTGTCCAGATGCCTTTACCAGTGTGTTGTTTTGTAGGGTTCTTGGCCTACTACCCCCATTTATTATAACCAGAAGACAGATCACACCAGGTCTTTGTTTTGAGGCCATCTTTACAATGTGAACTACCACATTTCCACACCTCCGTGCACTTCCATGCCATTCTGTCTCCTCAGTCTCTTCCTTCCAACCTTGCTTAAGACAAGATTGTGGCTGGCCTGTATGTGGGTTTCTAGTAAAAAGTGGGGTAGGGTGGAAGGGAGAAGTAGCTTACACCCACCTTTTGCACAATATGTGTAATGACTATATGTGTAATTCAGATTTGCAGTCTGAAGCAGAAGAGGCTCCAGGCATGTGTGTGCAGGCACGTGTGTGCCTGGGGTAGCAAACCACAGGGGGCAGCCTGCCAGTTGCTTTGAGGGCAGCAGTCAGGCTGCCTTCTGCGGCATTTTTGGGGGAGGTCCGCTGGTCCCGCGGCTTTGGCAGCAATTCGGGGGTGGGTACGTCAAATCCGTGTTACCAGTGGACCTCCCACAGGCGCTCCGCCAAATCCACCTTACCAGCAGCTCTCCCACAGGTGCGCCACTGAAAGCCGCTTGTCTGCCATGCTTGGAGCAGCAAAATACATAGAGCCACCCCTGGTCTGAAGGTCTCCTCTACTGGTTTCTCCTTGATCCCCAGAGGGTGCATGGTGCCTGAAAAATGTGTTTGAGAGAGCAGAGAAGAGCCACAGTGAAGACAGCACAAATAGAAAAGAAAGTTGCACTCTACAAAAGGATGCAGAAGAGCATGTACTCATCTTCACACTGGGAGACCATTTGCTTCCTTGGGTCAGAATGTTTCCTGGTGCTCCTCTTCAAGAGGTGCAGCTGAGCACTACCTCATACTATGGGCTGTGTTTTAAAGGTAAAACCTTTTATTTATATGAGCAGTTAAAGTTTTTCACCAATGTACCTAACTCATTGTAAACCCAATATCAGTCAATTTGCAATCATATATCAGCTACAAGTTGCAAGATCACTGAAATAATTGGCATCTGATGGAGAAAAATAGCCAGGATGAGTCAAAACAACAACTCCAGCCTGAATTTAACATTCATATATTTAAGTCAATCAGCGAACTTTGAGGGTATCAGAGTGACAGAAAAGTAGAAATAAATTCATTCAGGCTCTCCAGATATTTCTATTGCAATTGCCAAAACAATGCTTGTTATCACCTTCCATTCTGTTTTCTTTAGAGCAGTGGGTTCAACCTGACTAGTACTGATTTATCTACTTTATTTATTTAGATATTTTGATACAAATAAAGTAACATGATAAAACATATTTCCTAGTAGGTACACTTGCCATCTATTAAAAATATAAAATATTGCAAAACCAAAACAGCAGCATATTCTCTTTACCACCATGTACCAGAAACCCCTCAGCAAGAACATATTTCAGATATAGACTCTCATTCTTCCATTAACTCAGTGCAGGAATACCCCTCCAGGTGGATGGTGCCCCTAGCTCCATCTTCAAGGGTCTGCTCCTTGTGGCATGCATTGCAGGGTCAAGAGTTATGTCCAAATGTCTCCAGCCATCACATTCCTGAAACAAACAGTCCTGCAAATGCATCAACCCTCCTAACAGATGGGCTTTTGCACTTGCTTGAAGGTCAACAAATTTGGTTTGTGATAAAAAGCTCAGAAATTTTCCAGAAGAATGCCCTACCAGTAGTTTTGGCTGTTACTGACTTTAGGAGCTAACTCCTCCTTGAGCATTTCTGCTGATCTCTGCTGTGGCATAAAGACACATATAAAAACCCGGAGGAAACTGTAACAAAAACCAACATCTCAAATTCCTTCTGAAAACCAGTGCAGAGCCAAAGCAATGATGGCAAGTTGACATGTTCTCACAATGACATAATCTATTTGACAAGTAAGCTTGTGAAATAGCTTCAACTTCCAACTAGATTTTATGTGTAATTCCACGTAGGGTGCAATGCCATAAAAAAAATCTAGGTTACCCAATGTGTGAAACATGGTACAGCTGATCAGAAAATGGAAAAGAAAAAGTGATTTTTTTTAAAGTTTCTCTTTCTATTGTTCATCAAAACTTCATTTCCACCTTGTTTCCATTTCTTACATTTATAACCATGTTCCATCCACTCTGCCAAGGACTATGGTTGTATTTATAATACTTCAAGTTTCCTGACGTAGAAATCAGCTGATAGAATAGCAACATCACTATGGACACCTGATCACTGTCTATTGGCAGCAGAAGGTATTCAAACAAAATGACAAGTGCAGTCTCTGTGCTGTAGCCTGATCTTTTGTAAAAGGAAAAATACAGGTCAAAGAGAATGAAGCATGAAAAGAGATATGTAGACTAAGCTAAGAAGGGATCTCATTGGTAGTAAAAAATCTCAGGGGAGTGAAAACTATGAGGCAAAGAGAGGCAGAGAATTATAGGGTAGCAAAGTTGGTTGAAAAAAATTGTTCAGCAAAAGAGAAAACAAGGCATGTTTCAATGTAATCTCTAAGGTGAAAGAATAATTGAAGATAAAGGGGAAGGAAGAAAAGATAGAAGAAAAAGTAATTATTAGCATCCAGTTCCTTATACTAAGCAAACAATTTTTCATCATTCTTTCATACCATAAATATTTAGTTTTTGCTCTTCATGGTTTGAAATAATGCCTTAGAAGCTCTAACATTGATTTTTCTCCCTTCCTTTGTTTCTCTGCATGGCACAAGTTAACATGGATCTCCCTTATTGTGTGCCAGTCTCATAAATGATGCAATTATATACCATCAGCACAGTTCCAAAACAAGGTTTGTTAGATAAACTTGCCAGCACAGGGAGTACAAATTATGTAGTTCTACAGAAATTTGGGCACAAATGTAATAGGTTCATACATAAATTATAGCTATTGTTTGTTTGTTTGCTTTTTACTTTCTTTGCCACAGCAATGTGGATTTAACAATAAATATTGAATATCAAGAGTGTATTGTATCTGGGATTCTACACTACAGAACCTCTTTAAACTCACCTAAATATGATCTTAGTATATAGCAATTTATAAATGTTGCATATGATCATCAAAATATGATTTTTTCTCAAAATATTGTCTCCATTTCATAGATGAAGAAATTGAAACAGATTTTGTGTTACCCTGGCCACAGAGGAGGTCAATACCACAACTAGGATTAGATCAGAAGTTAAGGAAATAAAGCTTTATGCTAACACTACTAGGTCACATTTTTTGTTTTGTTTTGTTTTGTTTTGTTTTCCTCCCTTCTCTGTTTAGCAAGCTTGGAAATTAAAAGAAAGATTGGGAAAGGATGGTTCTCATGAAGAGGAAGGAGTATTTCATTTTGGACTCCCAGTTACCTGAATTTAAGGAAGAAACTGCACTAGACAGGGAGTTTCTTTTCAAAAAACTATGCAGAATTTTGAGATAGTGTCTTTACCATCTGATCTACACTTTTCTGAGAATGGTTGATTAGTTCAGTTAATTGATGGTGCAGCTAAGATCTCACTGTGGGATTAACGACAGGACATTTGGAATTTGGTTCAAAATCAGTTGAAGACAGCAAAAGGCACCTTTGACTTCATTCAGATCTTAAGTAATAAGTTACTCTCTGAATACAAGTGTATAAAATAGATGAAGGAAACAGTATAAGAGAAGCAGTATTGGCAAATAGCTTGAGTTCCTTTCCAGGGTAATACATATCTCATTTGTTATGGCTCTTAACAAAATAGAAGCAGAGGTCAATGGATAAAAGAGAGAAGTATGGATCACTGACCTGTTTCTCAGGTCCTACATGTCAGAGGCCTACGAGACACTCAAAAATTCATGAACTCAAGGATTAAGCATTGAGTAAGATAGTTAGTGGATCCAAAGGCCTAATTATTGATTAAACACTATTTCAGATTGTATCAAGAGGGAAGGAAAAAATATTAGTGTTGTTTAGGCTTGTAATTTAAAATAAACTTCAAATTGCTAAATTTGTCTTCCTGCATTTAAGATACTCAGACAACTATCAATTTCCTTCTGTCATGGTATCTGTTTTGCTAGCTCCTCTTCCTAATTATATATAAGAGAAAGGGATTTGTTCCATTCTTTTCCATTATACTGCTTTTCCTTGTTAGCCTCCAAAACAGCTGCAATGAGTTCTTTTACTTTGCTGCCTCCTTTAACGTTGACTTTCAGGTAAGCCCTTAAGGTCACAAGTTAGAAGCATTGGAACATTTATTTCTGGGGAAGAGAGGAAAAATTAAATGGAGTTTGCCAGTCAGGAGACTTAGTTTCTATTGCAGTGCAAATCCCTAATGGTCAGCCACAATTCTGGCCATTCCAAATTGTAAAGGGCTGTGCAGCGTTCAATACCTTGAGTTTATTTCAGGAGAAAAATTGAAGAAAATGTTCCTACCTAGAGACTTGCTTCTAAATCCATTCTGAATGGCCATGTCTACTTGACAACTGTTCGTTTAAAGTTGATCATAATTTACAAACAAGCAATGATATGTGAAAGTTATGGCTAAGAGTCAGATTTTAAAGGGTGAAATATAAATATCAGAAAGTTTGCACATGAAAAGGTTTATTTTCTGTAAAGAAAGGTTATAGGTAGGAAACAAAACTATCACAGTGATCCTGATCATGTGTATTTTCCTCCATTACCCTTTGTACAATACTGTGCTTATCCAGTGCATCAAGAAAAAACAAAACAAAGAAAAGGCAAAAAAACGAAAACAACCGTAATGCAAGTAATTTTTATTATCTCAGAATACTATATCTTTAAATAAAGCTTTAGCCACACAACTTCAATTAGTATTAAAAGAAGTTGATTGACAAAAGTTCAGTCAAACTGAGCAAATGCCTGTGTTAAATATTGTGATTACAGTAAACTCTGAAAATATAATAAAGAAATATACCTTAACTGTAAGGCCTGTATCCTGAACAGTGAGGGTTTGAAGAAGGAATCCCTCCAGCCATTCTGAAACCATTCATGAAATCTTGTGTTATCTTCCCTTTTTTCAGGGGCTTTGGTGACAGGATCAAGTAGAAACACATCCAGTGGCCCTGCCTCCAAAGCTCCCCTTCATGGTGTGGCAAAGGGATCTCTGTAGAAAATGTCAGTTCTGCAGCGTGCAGGAATCCACACTTCCTACACAGGATCCCATATCCTGTATTTTCTACTTCATGAGTTTGATATTCAGTGATTGCCTAGGATGGGATTCACAAAAGGGACTTAGGCACTGCAAGGTTCAGTGTTGCCAGGGCTGGCTCCAGGCACCAGCCTAGCAAGCTCGTGCTTGGGGCGGCAGATTCTAAGGGGTGGCATTCCCTTGAATCCTTTTTTGCTTCAGCCACCCCGCAGTTTTTTCTTTTTTCTTTTTGGTTCGCTGCTCCAGCTGCCCTGTAGGGGGCGGCAGTGTGGAGGAGAGGAGAACCCTGCTGGCAGCGGCTTGCACGCTCTCTCTGCCCCAGCCAGTGCCAGGTCTGCAGTAAGCCCGGCAGCCCAAGTCCTTCCCTCCCCACCAACCAGAGTGGAGCACATCCCTCCCAGCAGGCGGTGCAGCAGGAGCCCTTGTAGGCCCTCTGCCTCCTAATGTAGTTCACAACCAATGTTAAGTGACCAGGCTCCCTATAACAGGGTTTCTCAAACAGGGGTTGCCACTTGTGTAAGGAAAGCCCCTGGTGGGCCGGGCCAGTGTATTTTCCTGCCCCTTTCTGCAGGTCCGGCCAATCGCGGCTCCCACTGGCCACAGATCGCTGCTCCAGGCCAATGGGTGTTGCTGGAAGTGGCAGCCAGTAAGTCCCTTGGCCCATGCCGCTTTCAGCAGCTCCCATTGGCCCGGAGCAGCAATCCGTGGCCATTGGGAGCCGCAATCGGCTGGACCTGCAGTTGGGGCAGGTAAACATACTGGCCTGGCCTGCCCAGGGCTTTCCCTACACAAGCGGCAACCCCTGTTTGAGAAACCCAGCCCTATATTATGCACAGGGCGAGTTAGGTGTTTAAGTAGTGGGATCCACAAAAAGCCATCACACTGACTAGGATGCCACCTAAACTAGGCAGTAAAAAATGCCAAGGAGAGGGGTGTGGGCTGAGCCTCACCCCTCAAAGGGAGTCAGATGGCTAAGTCCAAGCCAGAAAGAGGCATCTATTTCCACTCATGCTTCTGAGCTCTGAACCTACTCCTGGAGTTTGATGCCTAAACCATGTCAGTCCTTTTCCCAGAAAAAAACTGAGAGGAGGAGGAGGTGGTACTGGTGCTGGTGCTAGTGCCTCCTTTAGCTCTTTTAGCCCAGTTCTTAAGGCACTGACAAAGGATGTGGGACACCCAGGTTCAATTCCCTCTCTGCCTCATGAAAAGAAATTATATGAACTTGGTCTCTCACCTCCCAGGAAGGTGCCCTACCCACCAGAATATGGAGTAGCCCAGGGCAGGTTTCTCTCAGTCTCTTCTGGTGATGCAGTTTCATTTTATCTGAAATACTTGAATAGTCAGAAACTGAGACAGCTGTGGCCTGGCAGCTTGGCCAGTCACCTAAAGGAGGAGTGACCAAAGTTTTAATCCCCCTGCTCCAATGACTATTTAATTATTAGTACCAAGTGGAACAGCTTCAACAAGAGAACCTGAGAGGACAATGCTCCAGAATACCATATAGCCTCTTGGTTAGGGCACTCACTTAACAGATCACAGAACAATGATTTAAACCTAGGTCTCCTAAGGTGTCCTGATATTTAGGCGTTTGTCCCATGTCCCAACCGATGTTTGGTTGGGACACAATTTGTCCCACTATTTCGCGGTACTCACAGGCAGCAGTCCATTTATTTTATTTTATTTTATTTTGCTCCACCGGTGGCACTCTGGTTTTTTTGCTCCACTGGCGACCCCTCCTCCCCATGTGTCCTGATATTTTTTTCCTTTCATCTGGTCACCCTACCTATACCCAAAATGAGTGCTCTGACCGCTGGGCTAGAGGGTATAAGGAAAGCAGCACCACATCTTCTCTTGCTGCCATTTTGTAAATCTAACCCTTTAAAAATACTTTGAAACAAAACTTTTCACTTTGAATGAAACATTCTGTTCAACTTAAAACAGACCAAAAGAGGTCAGCATCAGTTTGATCTGAACCATTATTTCTTCTCAGAATTGCCACCCAACTGAAAAAATCAGTTGTTCTCCCATCTCTACTCATAAAAATTGTCCAGCGTGTTTTTTGAGGTTTTTTTTATATACAGTATTTGATATTAGCTACCCAATCAGCTGGTCAGAAATTCACAGATAACATTTTGTCATTAGCTAAGGCAAATTTGTCAAAACCAAATATTTCAGAGACTACTTGATTTTCAATGAAGTTAAGATGAAACCTACCAGGATTCCAATGGAACTCTGCCTAGTAAGCATGTTCTGAACCTTATCTTGTTTCCTGCCAGCTTGCCCACCCAACACCTGGTGGCCTGATGAAGAGTTGAGAGTTTGGAAGCCCTGGAAGATCCAGATCCCAATCTTCCAACTCAGCTAGGACTACCATCTCTGACTCAACTCACCAGGCAGGATGATGGAGAGGCAGGACCTTGGAAAGCCTGGCTCTGAGTGCCTCAGTAGCCTGGGCTCCCAGGATCCACCAGGTGGAATGTCGCAGAGCCAAGGATCTTTTCTATTTTGGGGAGAATATCAGAGTTGTTGGTTTTTGCTCCAAATAGCAGTTAAACCAATTTTTGAAATATTGAGATCTTCCACCAAATGGAATCATCTTTCTCCACACAGATCAAGGTACAACATGTACGCTATTCAGTTTTACTCTGTTTAGTTTCTCACACTGCTTCCATTATTGTTCTGAGTGCCTGCACAGTCTAGAACAGGGGTGGCCAAACTTACTGACCATCTAAGCTACATATGACAGTCTCTAGCAGTTTGAGAGCCAGGACACACGTACCAGGGTTTGGGGCTTCAGCCCCACTCATACTGAAGTCCAAAGCCCCTGGATGTGCAACCCACATGTCTAGAACCCCAACACCGCCCATCCTCATTGGCAGAAACACCTACCCCACTACAAAGCAGAAATCCTGAGCTCCTCTCCCTAGTCTGGTAGGTGGAGTATGTGAGGGGCTCTGTAATCCACACTTTAATGCAGGGATCGGCAACCTCTGGCATGTAGCTCACCAGGGTCAGCACCCTGGTGGGCTGGGCCAGTTTGCTTACCTGCTGCATCAGCAGGTTTGGCAGACCACAGCTCCCACTGGCCGCAGTTCGCCATTCAGGCCAATGGGGGTGGTGGGAAGCTGCGGCCAGCCCATCTCTCACCTGAGCCACTTGCCACCACCCTCATTGGCCTGGATGGCGAACTGAGGCCAATGGGAGCCACGATCAGCCGAACTTGCTGACGCGGCAGGTAAACAAACTGGCCTGGCCCACCAGAGTGCTTATCCTGGTGAGTCGCGTGCCAGAGGTTGCCAACCCCTGCTTTAATGGTAAAAGAGCTGCCTGTGGCTTGCATGCCACAGTTTAGCCACCCCTAGTCTAGAGATACATTTATAAATGTCTTTTTGCTATAGTAAAAAAAAATGAACAGTTAGAGTAGATTCTTTCCATCTGTCAGGAAGCAGGATGTTGGTAGTCATACCTAGTGTCTAGAGCAGGAGTCAATAACCAAAAATCAGAGCTCATGGTCAGAGCTAGAGTCAGAGGCCAGAGCCAATGATCAGAGCTGAAGTCAAAAAGTGAGCAAACAGACTTGAGAACCAGAGCTGGATTACATGGAGTGTAGCAAGGCAGGCACTAATGCAGTCATAGGCAAATGCTTTGAACAGCTGCTGAACTACTACTGCCCCTGGTTAAGAGTTTAAGAGCTGGTTTGCTGACTCTTCCAGCTAATCAGGCAGTGTAGCCAATTAGGCAGTCTACTACAGGCCAGCTGCAATAGTTACATTGCCTGAAGACTGCCTCTGCTACAGGCTCTGCTTCCAAACTGGCTCTGCTGCAGTATCTGATTCCTTATACCACCATCAACCATAGCAATAGGTCCAAGTTCTGTCAGCTGTTGTGAATAAGTTGACACTGCACACCTGGGAACTCCACCACTATGCCCACCAGGAGCAGCTTGCAGGATCACGGCTGAGTGGCTTATGGTTCTGATCTAAAACCCATTGAAATTAATGTAAAAAGAAAACTTCAATGAGCCCTAATATGCAGACACACACAACCTTACAATTACACAAACAAACAGGCAAGCCTCATTTTCACTTCATCTCTAAGTTTTTCATTTTCAGCTGAGTAGCTAGCACCACTAGAAATCATCTGTGTTCCCTATAATTTTTATCGCCTTGTTAAAAAAAATAAAACTGGTCACCTACAGCTGCAATTGAAAGAGTGGTGACAAATCAATTGGAATTAGGAGACTAGCATAATACAAACAATAGATTTTCTGCCAAGGTGACTTGCATAGTAAAGAATTTTACCTGAAGTGCACTTGGCAAAGGTACTCCATTGTCGGCAGCTGGGCTGCTGTGTGTAAGCTTCCAAAATAATATATTTTTCTTAAGTGAATTTAACTTTTAGATTTTTTCCCCCATGAATTACTTTTAAAATAAAATGCCCTTGCCTTTTCTGGATTTTCAGGTTTAAAAGTTACATTTATTCCAAAGCCAACATAATGATGAAGAATGGACATTAAATGGTTATGCTGATATGCCTTTTACTCTTCATTTTTTCCAGCAAAAAGAATACTGATATTTATTAACAAAATATAAATGCTTTTAAAATACTAAAGGATAAGGTTCATATAAGTTTCCATCCAAAATGTATAATGTGCCCATTTGGAGTGATTTTCCCCCCCAAAACATGTCTCTCCTTCTAGAAACAAAACTATTTTTGTTACCATAATGTAAGTCCTTGACAAACTTCTGTCTTTACTTACTTTCAATTCCCTGGGTTGGATGCACCCTATTTTGTTCCTGGATGCTACAACTGGTGGAACCAAGAAGTAAGTGAACAAGGAGGAGAGCAAGAGTTCTATTGCATGGGATCTCCCTGCCCCGAACACGAAGAGTCCCATCTACAGTAAACTACACAACTGGGGCTTTGTGGGAAGGGCTATGTCCAGGTGCAAAGACATAGAACCAAAATCAGTCCATCATTTTCTTCTTTGAACACTTCTGAGTGTAAATGTTTTATTTTAATATTACTTACTGATATCAACATCTATGTGTTATTGGAGATGTACAGTGTGCTAAGCACTGAAGAGGCCAGCATCCTTGCTCCTTAGTAATGTGCATATCTACAATGCACAGTAAATTGGGAGGTGGTACATACCATTGAACAGCAACCAACAAAACTTGTCAGTGTTTTTTTCTAACACTGCAAACATAATAAGTATATAATATAATTTTAGAGGGTTTTTTTTAAATTTCTTTCTTCTACCTAAATCCCTCCTCACTTCCCACTCTGCAAAGTAATAGGTAAACTAATTACAAACATAAAAACCCTCCAAACCTATCCTAACCCCTTGGGGTATGAGAAACCTTCCTCTAAACTCATGTAAATTTGCTATCAATTAAATAGCATTGGAGGAAGATTCAAAGACTCATCACTTAATCCACCCTCGAGTTCTTAATAGAGTTCTTTCAGGCAGAGAGTTTAAAATAGTCTTCAGACCTTATAGAAACTGTCAGTTTTATTTTTTATTCTTGCTGTTTATTCTTCATGATCAGGATTCCCAAAATCAGTGATTTCCAGAGGAGTAATGAATGTAGGGAGATTTTATCCAGCTTAGCAGAACTGTTTTCTATGATGCAAAAAATGACAGCCTGAGGCATCCCCTGACTGAAGGAAGAGAAATTTAATACAGACAACATCCAGGTAGGTGTACCATAGGATTTAGACTCTAGAGACTTCAGTACTAAAATTACTACACCTATACTGACATTGTATCTTCTTAGTATGAGACCATGGAACACAATCACCAGCAATAGACCCAATATGCCACACGTGTACCACATTTCAGAAATGTGAAGTCAGCCCTAGGAATACATTTCTTTCTCAGCAGTTAGTCAATGTTCAATGTATACAGGATTTTCTACTTCGTTTCTCTTGCATCAGCTGCAATGAAATCTCTGGGAATTATTTTTATTACCTCATTCCACCATTATTTATAAGCATACGTTTCCAGGATACATTCCCATTTAAGTCTAACAAATATTCCTTTTTATTTAATAATGTGTAGGTGGAAGATAGACATTTACAAGGTTTCAGATGTAATGATTAGATTCCAGGAGTGAATGAGACAGAGCGATATATACATCACACTTCTACAATTGTATGAAAAGTCTCAAGTGAAGGTATATATACAAAGTAGACTCTGAGAAGCTTTGAATGTCTTCTATCATGTTGTAGTTCTGAAAAAAGAATGTGGACCTTTGGGATCAAAATATATCAGCTAGACATTTAATATCAACATTCTCTGACTATTGAGTTGGCTATGCTGGGGTGAAAAAGGGAATGAATCAGGAGTGGCTTTAATGGGTGTAGGGGTGGAAACATTGATGCCTGTATTCGGAAATAGAACATATATTATTTAGTGAGTGAAGAGCCTGATAAGAAGGGTAGTAGTCAATTTGAAAGAATAAAGTATAAACCCTATTTGATCTTTGCAGCTGTATAATTCTCAAAAATCTCCATCCAAGAATTCACTCTGCAACAAGCTTCCATTACTTCCTCTTACCTGACTTCTTACTCTCTAGAAGGGGCTGGAGAAGAGAAAGCATATCGGTGGTAAAGACACAGAAGGTCAATGACAGGTCTTTTCTTTGAAGAGAGGTTCAGGGAGAAGTGTCAGGCTCTCTTTGGTAATTGCCAAGGCTCAATCTGCCCCCCCACCCATTGAAGTAAAGAAATAGTCTCACACTCGGTTCATTGGGAGCAGATAGAGTCCTAGGGAACACCACTGACTCTTCTTGCAGTATCTCTAGGATTTATGAGCTTGGATCCTAGAGATCTGTCATGTGTCCAGGCCACACCCACACCATCAGTGAAAGGCTGGAAAAGTTTCATCTTAAAGAGCAAAATAAGAAGGAAACTCTATGAGGAGAGATAACCTTGCAGAAATCCCAATAGACTCCTCCTCCCATTAACATTTCTTCTGTTGGAGGGAATAATCAGACCCCACGTCTTTAAAGATTTGTCTTAAGTCACACCCTAAACCTATATTGACTCAAGAGTAGAATCATAGAAAAAAGGCATTTTGTTAGTCATGTTCTTTACATTTAGATCTGATGAGGTTTATTTTCACTTTTCATCAAAGTTGTATGATGACAATGATATACTATGTTTAACCACGAATACCCTGCATTTAATATTCATAATTTAGAAAATAATTCAGCATTTTTGTTATACAAATAATGGAAATATTGTATAGACCCCCAGCTTTTTGTATGGCAGTGCTCCTGCTAACGTAATGTACTTTACAACACCATTTTTAATAAAGTGTGGGTGCAGCTGAGACCCATCTTTTTCTCTAATGCATGGGAACATGCATAATTAATTCCTCATGCTGAACTGAATTTTTTTGACTTAATATCTAGGATGAAGCTTAACAATTTCTTAGATAAGCTCTCAACTCTTCAGGTTAATACAGGAGCACTGAAATGTGCTCTCTAATTGGTAAATGGATGGATTGCCTGGAGATGTACTTTGGGCTACAGCAATAGGAGAGAAGGGTTCATTCTTTATACATTATTTATGGCCATTTGTTTTCTCTCATTGCCAGCTGCATTATGATCTGCCATTACCAGCTCTGCTGATTTAGATACCGTGAAATGCCTAGACCTTTACATCAGTACCCTTAGATGAAATGCCCCCCATAGGAAAGAATAGAGGAGAAAGTGAGTGAGTTGCACAGTATGCTAAAAGGAAGAAGATCCTTGTTTACTGTTATGGGATAATAGAGTAAAGGTATTAAAATTAGCATGAATTGAAGTCATAATTGAAATCTTCCTAGAATTCTTTCCCCCTTATACAAAAAGTACTCTAGATCTGACAGCTTCCAATCACAAAGTCAATCTGGGAAATGTATCAAGATGGCATTAGAAGAATGTATACTTATACTTTCTAGTCTTCTATTTTCCATAATATGCTTCATAGGTTTCCTGATCTTTTCTTATACTCGTTCATAAGCCGAATATTTCTGGTAAAAAAGTGACACATCAAAGAGCGGAGATTGGCTTATAAATGGATCTACATTAAAATTTGATGATTTTAAACTCTGTGGAATCATTTAATTGAGTATCTAATACATTGCCATTTTGTTTATCTGGAGTGTCTGTAGGCATGGAGCTCCTCAGCTCCCTGTGGCCACATTTCGCCATTCCCAGACAATGGGAGCTGTGGGAAGCAGAGGCCGCCACTTACCATAGTTCCCATTCACTGGGAACGGCGAACCACGGCCAAAGAGAGCTGAAGGGCTCCATGCCTGCGGACACTCCAGGTAAAAAAAACATCCTGACCCACCAGCGGCTTACCCTGATGGGCCGGGAGCCAAAATCTGGTGACCCATTTATCGATGTCAATACTGCAGCCTTTTAAAGTTGCAAAGGCTTTGTTTAGTGGACTAGATTGGCTTGAAATAAATACTAAAGGAGCAGTGCTGCAGATTTGCATGGTATTTGACCCATGCATTTCACCAAATGATACACCTTCCAAGCCAATCAGAAAACAATAGTACTATAGCACTGGTGTCAGTCTGCTACTGTGTAATTTGATTTCTTCATGCATTTCTACCATTGGGTCTCATAAATCTCAAGCCAATATGAAAGTGGGACTATTGAATGGCTGGAAAAAGTGTGGGATAAGAGAGCAGGAGCACTTTCAAGAAACCTGCTGTGCTCGTTTGGGACATGTTCAGAGTACACAAGATGGATGAGGTGAAAAATGTGGCCAAAAATATGAAAACGATTTTGACTATAATACCTGGATGCTTAACTTCAGTTCTACAACCACTTGATATCTGCCTGAACAAACCCTTTAAAGACAGGCTACACAGAGCATGGTCTGAATGGAAGTGCTCAGGCATGGTGAAGTTGACAAATGGTGGAAATCTTATGAAGTCCAAAATCAATCTGGTCGCCCAGTCAATCAAAAATGCGTAGGTGTCCATTTCCGCAGAAATGATAGAAAAATCGTTTAGGAAATGCTGTAGCAGGGATGCACTTGACGGGTCAGAAGATGATGCCATATTTGATGATGACACAACAGAGGCTGATGATGAGAAGGAATCTGAGTCAGAAGATGACACTGCCGACATCTACAATGACAATGCAGGTGCAGCTGTGACCAAAGCTGAGTTTAATGAAATGTTTGGTGAATCAGAGACTGATTCAGACTGAAGGATTATAAAACTTTTTAAAGTCTCATATTGTTCTGTTACTTGTTTCAAATATCCATTTACTGATTTTAAATATTGACTGTAATTTTGAAGGTGAATACATATTTGTTCAGTTATTATTATAACAACAACAGTTTTTTTGTTAGATTATATTAAAATAATTCTAGCATAACTTTTGAGTGTTTCTTCTGATGCCAACTTTTAAAATATAGCAGCATCAGAAAACCTTGGCCCCTGGCCCATCAGGGTAAGCCAATGGTGGGTTGGGATGTTTTGTTTACTTAGAGCATTTGCAGGAACAGAGCCCCTCAGCTCCCAGTGGCCGTGATTTGCCATTCCCAGCCAATGGGAGCAGAGGGGTTTTGTGCCTATGAAAGCTCCAGGTAAACAAACCATCCAGACCCGCTAGCAACTTACTTTAATGGGCCAGGAGCCAAAGTTCGTCAACCCCTCAAATATAGGGTAGGCTTATGGAAAGGTCACACAGTTTTTGCTATTTTTACCTATCCATCTTCAGGGATTGGCTTATAAACGAATGGGCTAATGAACGAGTATATATGGTATGCTGTATTACAGGGGTCGGCAACTTCTGGCACACAGCTCGCCAGGGTAAGCACCGTGGCGGGTTGGGCCAGTTTGTTTATCTGCCGTGTTGGCAGGTTCGGCGGACCACGGTTCCCATTGGCCATGGTTCACCATCCCAGGCCAATGTGGGCTCCGCAAAGAGCTGCGGGCCAAAGGACGTACTGGCCGTGGCTTCCCATCACCCTCATTGGCCTGGGACAGCGAACTGCAGCCAGTAGGAGCCACGATCGGCTGAACCTGCCAATGCGACAGATAAACAAACTGGCTCAGCCCTCCAGAGTGCTTACCCTGGCGAGTTGCGTACCAGAGGTTTCCGACCCCTGCTCTATTATATAATAGGCAAACAGTATTTCTTTCTGCACAGTGTCTCAGGAGCTCACTTGACAATAATAAATAACATCATTTTGAGCCAAATTCTGAAACATACTGAGTCGCAACTTACTCAACAAATAGTCCCATTAACTTCTGTGGAATAAAGTACCATGTTGTGTGAGTATGGGTATCACAATCTTGTCCACACAATGTGCTACTTCTGTGAGATTCAGAGTTATCTCAATTCTCATTAATTTCAGGGAGTGGCAGGCTCTTAGTACCTGACAGGAGTCATCCAGCTGTTTGCAGCAATGGGCCTAAATCTTCTTTTTTTATTATTTAACAATAGTTAACTATACATAAAAATTCTGGCCATGTTGAATCATCTCACCAAACTGTTGAAAAATCTTAGCAATGTGACACAAGGCAGTGGCAGGATTTGTCACCCACAGACTCCTGACCATGAAATCTCCACTGATTTGGGGTATCTAGAAACATCAGAGTTAACTTCAGCTTTATTTTAGAAAAAGTTTCTTGGTCCTTTCCTTGTCAAGTATCAGAGGGGTAGCCGTGTTAGTCTGGATCTGTAAAAGTAGCAAAGAGTCCTGTGGCACCTTATAGACTAATAGACTTTTTGGAGCATGAGCTTTCGTGGGTGAATACCCACTTCATCGGATGCTGCTTTTCCTTGTGAAGATATCCTTGAGAAAGTAAAATTACAGAAACCAATCCAAAAGTTGAAAGTTTGTCACTTATTTTCCTAAGGATCACAGGCTCCTTATCCCTTCCCTTCCCTATGGCCAGCCAAGGCTTTTAGGTTTGTGCCATGGTCTCTTGACTTTCAGGTGTCAGTTTGCAGCTGTAGAGAACAATGCCATACATGCTGCCACATATAGCGCTAGGGCCCTTGTAAACGTTCTTCAAGCCAATTGCCTGTAGCTGAGCCACTTCTTCCACTGCCTAGAAGGAGAAGCAGCTTAATACTGTGAGAGACAGTGTGGGCTAATGGACTAAGCTTGTTAGTGAGAGCAATGGGCCCCTGAATTCAAATCCTGACCTGGCACTAACTACTCCATTTTGATCTTAGAGCATGTCTACACTGCAAAATTAGTCAACTTCAGTTACATCAACGTACAGCTACCACAGTTATTAAACTGGTGTTCTATGTCCACTCTAGCTACTTCTGTTGATGGTGAGTGTCCTCACCAGGAACGCTTGCACCGGCTGTCAGTGTAGGACATTGTGGGGCACTGACAGCCCCAGTCCTGCCCAGCAGGCCTTTGTCTGGGCTATCGGTTGGACAACATTGACACTGGGTTGACCTAACTACACTGACTTAAGTGTTACACCTCTTGTAGAGGTGAAGTTATTAAGTCGGTGTAATGGGTGACTTACATCGGTGGGAGCAACATTGTAGTGTAGACGCTTACAGAGTTAGATCAATGTAAGCTGCCTTATGTTGATTTAACTCTGTAGACCAGGTATCAGTCAAATTACAATCCTTTTGTCTGAATTTTCCCATCTCTAAACCAGGGAGAACTATATGGGGAAGGAAAATTGTGATATTTAAATAGTGTTTTTGTCTTTTATCATTTTCCTGTGTGACTCCATTTCACAGTGTAGCGATTGGTCTGGTTTCATCCACATAATTATTGTTATTTCTAAATATTGGCAGCTCTGCATACATCCTGGCACAAGCAGCTGGGCTCTATTTCCACAAGGAGTTTGGCTGTGAGGGTTAACTGGTAACCTAAAGATGCAAACGCAACCAGTGTGGAGTGTTTCACATGTAAAGGCAACCTAAAATCTAGTGAGCAGTATTGACAGTGCAGTGAAATCTGATCTTGCATTAATGAGAGTGCTGCTCTGTGACCAAAAAGTTACTCCTGCTTAGCAGCAGAAGCAAGCCTGTATGACAGGGATTGGCAACCTTTCAGAAGTGCTGTTCTGAGTCATCATTTATTCACTCTAATTCAAGATTTCGCATGCCAGTAATACATTTATTGTTTTTAGAAGTTTCTATAAGTCTATGATATATAACTAAACTATTGTTGTATGTAAGTAAATAAGGTTTTAAAAATGTTGAAGAAGCTTAATTTAAAATTAAATTAAATTGCAGAGCCCCCCGACTAGTGGCCAGAACCCGGACAGTGTGAGTGCCACTGAAAATCAGCTCGCGTGCTGCCTTCGACATGCGTACTGTAGGTCGCCTACCCTTGCTATATGAGAATGTGTAGTTAAGCACCTCGTTAGAATGTTGATAATCACACAGAAACCCCTGTTCTTTCAACATACCTCTTCTCTATTCATATACTACCCCATTTTACCTTGTGCACTTACAAATTGAGAATAGCTCTCAGGGAGGTTGCAGCTTGCTACTGATTGATGAGAAGCACTATGCTTACATTTATTTTGCACACACAGGTAGCCTCCACTTTCACTGTACTGCAACAGACTTGCACACTTGGGTGTACATCACAGAAGGCCTTGCAGGATCAAAGCTTCACTGGGACTTTTTGTGTGAGTAAGATTATCAATTTCGCCCTATATATAAATGCATTGATAGAAGCTCAGTTGAGCTATTTAGCACACACAGGGATTGATCATAGAGTCAGTACTGAAGCAAAACTTTCAGTTAAGTCCTGTCGTGTCTTTCTCCCCAAATTTCTCTCTGTATTCTGCATGGGAGTGAAGAAGGGGGCAAATCATCCATGGGCCAGATCTTCAGTTGGTGTAAATGGGTGCAAAGTACTATTGAGTTCCATGGAGTTACACCAATGAAAAGTGATTTAGACTCTGTTAAAACTGAACTGAGTTATTATTGTCTTTTTTAAGTTTGTACATATATTTATTTTTTAGCTTTGAGATTTCCCCTTCTTTGTTGCCTCTAGAATTGATGCGTTCTGGCTTTGCTTTATCCCATTCCACTGCTCTGTAATAGTTGGGCTAGATCCTTTGCTGATATAAATCCTTGTAGTTCCACTGAAGTTAATGGAGCTATGCTGATTTTCATCAGCTGAATATCTGGCCTGTTTTGCTTTCAAGAGACTGTAAAGAATGGAAGTGAAACATTTTAAGTGGCATTAGTTCATGCTGCAGAGCTGCAAATCCCAAATTAATATTTTCTTTGTTCTTGTGCTGTTTTGTTTTGCTGCAAGGTTTTGTTTTCTTTAAAGCAGGGGTCGGCAACCTCTGGCACGCAGCTCGCCAGGGTAAGCACCCTGGCGGGACAGGCCAGTTTGTTTATCTGCCACGTCCACAGGTTTGGCCGATTGCGGTTCCCACTGGCCGCAGTTCGCCATCTCAGGCCAATGGGGGCTGCGGGAAGCAGCGTGGGCCAGAGGTTTCTGATCCCGGCTTTAAAGAATTCCTCAAGTACTTTTTCCTATCCTCACAATACAGAAAACACCTGTTCCCATTTTCCAATATCTTCTTTTCAAACAATACTCTCTGTATTTTATTTTTCACTTTTTTGCATCCCAGTTGGTAATTAGAAGATGATTTGTCATATGATTTGCAGAAATTATACTTGACAGTGTATTAAGTAATTGAAACTGAAAGCAAAAAATGCTACTGGGAAAAAGGAGAAAGTAGATTCCCTAATTTACCAAAAAAAAGAGGAAGGAAGGAAGGAAGGAAGGATGAAAACATTTCTTTTAGGCACTTAATATAATACATGGCTGATTTCAGAATTCCCTCAAACCTCTGGTAAATCCTACTCACACAGGTAAATAATACTGATAAATAGATGCAATGATTAAAATAATAACTACTTCAACAGTTATTCTGATAAATTAAGAGTAAAATGATAACAGTATCAGAAAGAATTATGGTTTAGCCTATAAATAAAAGCATCTTGCTAGTCTCAGCTGATTTCTTTTTCGAAACAGCCCTTTATGATAGTGGTGTACTGCATACATCTTGTATATTTTAGCACAACTGTCTCCTAGAAATTGAATTATTCTCTGGAAAAATGGTAGTCTGTCTAGGTCATTGTAAAAGTAGATTAGTTAAACAGTTCTGGAAATCCCACATTTCTTTCCACTTTTAGAGTTAACCTGTGGATTAACAGACACTTGTTATTATTTAATCCCTTGTCATTTAAAATTACTAATTTTATAACAAACAAAGTAAAAAGTAAATTCTAGAGAAAAAAAGTATTCAAAAATCCATTTCCTGAAATAAGTAATTTAAAGGTTTACATTTAGGACAAGTTACACTCTATATTTCTCTAAAGAGATGCAGTATGGCTGAAATTAACCCTTTTAATTAATATGAAATTCATACTGTTGTGATATACTCATTGTCAGATTGAGGCAATGCAATGAGAATAAGAAAACTAAAATTTTAAAATGTCAAGTCCAAGTTGTCAGCTAACAATGCAAATATCTACTGTCGTGTATGTTAATTTTGAGGTATACTTTAAGTGGACATTTGCTAGCTGGAAGATGAGATTATAGGCAAAATAATATTAACCTCCCTCCATTAATCCTTCTTGGATGACAACAAGCAAAGAATTTCAATCTTCAACAGAAATTCCATTGTTCTGGGTAACTCCTTTATGGCAATTTCCAATGGTGTTTACTCAGTTGTCAGACACATAGAAGAATATAAATTGTTGGGCAAAAGTCAACATGGTTTCTGTAAAGGGAAATCATGTCTTACTAATCTATTAGAGTTCTTTGAAGGCGTCAACAAACATGTGGACAAGGGGGATCCAGTGGACATAGTGTACTTAGATTTCCAGAAAGCCTTTGACAAGGTCCCTCTGTCATAAACAGATAGTTAAGGGTTAATGTTTCTTTTGCCTGTAAAGGGTTAACAAACAGTGAACCTGAAACATCTGACCAGAGGACAAATCAGGAGACAAGATACTTTCAAATCTCGGTGGAGGAAGCCTTTGTTTGTGTTTTTTGGGTTTTGCTTTGTTCTCTCTGGGTCCTGAAAGGGACCAGCCGTGCAACCAGGTTTCTTGCCAATCTCCCTGCTACAGTCTCTTACATATTCAGAATAGTGAGTATTAAGTAGAACAGGCAGTTATAGTCTTTTGATTGTTTTCTGTATTTGCAAATGTGTATTTTGCTGGACGGATTTTGATTGGTATTTGTGCTGGGGGGAGACTTCTTTCTAGTGTTTATAAGCTGAAAGACCCTGCAATATTCCATCTTGATTTTACAGAGATTTCTTACTTTTTTCTTTCTTTTATTAAAAGCTTTTCTTTTTAAAAGACCTGTTTAATTTTTTTCCCTTGTTAAGGCTCAAAGGAACTGAGTCTGTACTCTCCAGGGAATTGGTGGGAGAAGGGAAGGAGGAGTGGGGGGAGGAAAGGTGAATTTCCTCTGCGTTTTAGATTCACGGAGCTTGAATCTGTTTATCTCTCCAGGATAGCTCAGGGAGGGAAAGCCTGGGAGGGGGAGAGAAGGGGAAGAAAAAACCTGATTGCTCTGTGTTGTGATTCAAGGAGTTTGAATCACAGTGATCTCCTAGTGTACCCAGGGCGGGAAAGATCTGGGAGGAAGAAAGGAGGGGGAAGGGAAATGGTTTATTTCCCTTCGTTGTGAGACTCAAGGAATTTGGGTCTTGGGGTCCCCAGGGAAGGTTTTTTGGGGGACCAGAGTGCCCCAAAACACTATATTTTGGGTGATGGCAGCCTATCAGATCTAAGTTGGTAATTAAGCTTAGAGAAATTCATGCTAATACCCCATCTTTTGGACTCTAAGGTTCAGATTGGGGAATTATATCATGACATGGTGTGCAGCGTTGGGATAAGAATCCAAAAGCAGTGAGTTAAAAGCAAAAGCCAGTAGGATTATTATTTTTCTTCTTTTCTTTCTGCTAGCTGTTTGTAAGCAGGGGAGAGGGTTTTTAAAACTACAGCCAGAAATTTTTTTTTCCTTTTCTCCTTTCTGGTTGTGCATAGAGACTGCCTGCAGGCAGAGACATTAAAGTTTAAAGAGGGTCTTTTGTTAAACAATGGGACTCCAACTGTGAGTCAAGAGAAACTCCAGCAAAACATATTTGCAAATGAAAGGCTTTTTTTGTTTCTAACTTTATAGGGAAAGGCTACTTAGAAAAAGTTAAAAAAGACTCTGTTGCTAAGCAACCCTAAGAAGGCAGCGGAGGAACAGCATTTCAGGCAGTGAACAGAAGAGGGCGCAACAGCACAAGAAAGCAGGAACAATGAGCACCAGTGCAGCAACAAGCAAACTAAAAGTAGTTAAACTAAAAGCAAGAAACAAACACAACGAACATAAAAGACGAATGGACCTAATTCAGGCAGAAATGGCCAGGGAAGAGGCTGCCCATAGGAGAAACATGGAGAAGCAACAAAAAGAGATGGAAAAGCAACAAAAAGAGGGAAGAGAGGGAAAAAGAGAGAAAGCATGAACTGGAATTAATGCAGGCCAAGCAGCATGCTCCAGCCAACCCTACCAACCCTTCGCCAGTTATTGTTCCACATCCCAAGAAATTTCCCACCTACAAGGCAGGTGATGACACTGAGGCCTTCTTAGAAAATTTTGAAAGAGCCTGTCTTGGGTACAGCATTCCTGAAGACCAGTACATGATAGAACTGAGGCCACAGCTCAGTGGACCCTTAGCAGAGGTGGCGGCTGAAATGCCTAAGGAGAACATGAATGATTATAAACTTTTTCAAACCAAGGCCAGAATCAGAATGGGGATAACACCTGAGCATGCCCGTCGGCAGTTCATAGCCCTAACATGGAAACCAGATGTGTCATTCCCCCGACACACCTACCACATTGGAAAGAATTATGAGGCCTGGATATTAGGAACACAGGTTAACAATGTGGACAAGCTGCACCTCCTAATACAAATGGAGCAGTTCTTAGAGGGTGTTCCTGAGGAAATAGAAAGGTACGTCCTAGATGGGAAACCCAAAACTATAACCGAGGTGGGGGAGATTGGAGCCAAATGGATGGAAGTGACAGAAAAGAAAAAAGCTACTGTCAAGGGGAGCGAATACCCCGGGGGGGCACACCGACAATAAACCCTAATGGCTCTTACGTAAATTAAGTTGTCATGGGATAAAAGGGAAGGTCCTTTCATGGATTGAGAACTGGTTAAAAGACAGGGAACAAAGGGTAGGAATAAATGGTAAATTCTCAGAATGGAGAGGGGTAACTAGTGGTGTTCCCCAAGGGTCAGTCCTAGGACCTATCCTATTCAACTTATTCATAAATAATCTGGAGAAAGGGTTAAAATATGAGGTGGCAAAGTTTACAGATGATACTAAACTGCTCAAGATAGTTAAGACCAAACCAGATTGTGAAGAACTTCAGAAAGATCTCAAGAAACTAAGTGATTGGGCAACAAAATGGCAAATGAAATTTAATGTGGATAAATGTAAAGTAATGCACATTGGAAAAAATAACCCCAACTATACATACAATATAATGGGGGCTAATTTAGCTACAACAAATCAGGAAAAAGATCTTCGAGTCATTGTGGATAGTTCTCTGAAGATGTCCATGCAGTGTGCAGTGGCGGTCAAAAAAGCAAACAGGATGTTAGGAATCTTTAAAGAGGGGATAGAGAATAAGATGGAGAATATCTTATTGCCCTTACATAAATCAATGGTATGCCCACATCTTGAATACTGCATACAGATGTGGTCTCCTCATCTCAAAAATATACTGGCACTCAAAAAGGTTCAGAGAAGGGCAACTAAAATGATTAGGAGTTTGGAATAGGTCCCATATGAGGAGAGATTAAAGAGGCTAGGGCTTTTCAGCTTGGAAAAGAGGAGACTAAGGGGGGATATGATAGAGGTATATAAAATCATGAGTGATGTGGAGGAAGCAAATAAGGAAAAGTTATTTACTTGTTCCCATAATACAAGAACTAGGGGCCACCAAATGAAATTAATGAGCAGCAAGTTTAAAACAAATAAAAGGATGTTCTTTTTCACACAGCACACAGTCAGCTTGTGGAACTCTTTGCCTGATGAGGTTGTGAAGGCTAGGACCATAACAGGGTTTAAAAGAGAACTGGATAAATTCATGGAGGTTAAATCCATTAATGGCTATTAGCCAGGATGGGTAAGGAATGGTGTCCCTAGCCTCTGTTTGTCAGAAGGTGGAGATGGATGGCAGGAGAGAGATCACTTAATCTTTACCTGTTAGGTTCACTCCCTCTGGGGCACCTGGCATTGGCCACTGTCAGTAGACAGGATACTGGGCTAGATGGACCTTTGGTCTGACCCAGTATGGCCATTCTTACGTTCTTATGTTCAGTCATGTTGCTATAATAGCACAAGCGACTTTCTCATGAATGGCACTATCTAGCATCCAAGATCCTAAATCATCTTTCAGAAAAATAGCTATTTCTTCTGTTAAATGCTTAGAAAACCTCCAGAACTCATTTCTGTGAACTAAAGACGCAGTCTTCCATTAGTCCTCTGCCCAAGCCTTCCCCAATGGTTACCTGACTTTTCTTACCTGACTAGTAAAACTGCAGTCAGCAGGGGACCTTGGTGTTTCATTTCTCTTGTTGAAATCTAGAGTGTCTCAATTTTAACCTTGTAGTGAGTTCAGATATCAAGATGAATGCCAAATTAAATATTAGAGAGACACAAAGTGGGCAAGGTAATATCTTTTATTGGACCAACTTCTACTGGTGAAAGAGACAAGCTTGTCTATTGTCTCTTTAATGTCTTGGGCCAATACAACTACAACACGGCAAACAAATTAAATATCGTCACAATATTTACTTGTAGATCATCATTAAGATCAATTCATCCTATGGCTAAACATTTGTAAATAAATCATCTATGTATTGTCAAGAGAAAGAACCAAGGAACCTATTGCAACATACAGAATATACAGATCATTTTGCTTTCTTCTTTTTATCCTTACAAGTGTTGCTCATTCTTCTTAAGTGGACTTCACTTGGTTTCAAATAGGCATTTTCTGTCCCTCCCCAATTTTCTGTACCATCTTGCTAGCAAACCTTCTGCATACCATATAAATCTGGCCACTTTCTCCCATATCTTCTGTCTGAAATAGGAGTTCCATACTTTGTCACACATTATTATAGCATAGCCATGATAATTCCTGAGTCAGGTAGTATCTTTTCTCCCTCATCCCTCCACCACCATCCCCCAGTGCAGGGAAAATTAAGGTAAACAATAGTGAAAGTGTACCAAAGAGAACATCCAAATTTCCAAGAAAGGGGTTATGTCTTGAAATGAGGGGATATGAAGAGAAATGCCATTCCTATCATTAAAATAAATTAATCAGTTTTAGAGGAGACAGTCAAAGGCACAAATGGCAGTTATGCATCTGGCTCCCATTGATTTCCAAATCTTCCCCTTTTGCAACTATGAGAGGAAGCTGAACAAGGTACAGGAAGGGAGAACAGACAATATGCTTCAGCGTTTACAGAAGTAGACTGAAAGCCCGCAGTCACAGGTTCTGTGACTTTTGGTAAGTTATTTACCCTTCCTATTTTTCAGATTATCCTTCTATAAAATATGTTTAATAATATTTATTACAGCTGGATGAATGATTTGTAATGAATATCTTTGGATTGTCACTCTTTGTTCACAAATTATCCACAGATTATTCTCATTAACACTGGGGGGTGGGCATGGTTAAATGATTTTCTGAATAAATTAATCTAGGCAAGATTGTGGGTACATTAGGTAAGAGAAAAAGAGGAATAAGGGATATAAGGTTTCCTCTTATCCCCCTGCTGGTTATCCATACCATGGGTAAAGCCATAATGAACCCAAAGTACTTTGAGATCCTCAGGTGGAAGATACCCTGTGAATACAAGGTAATAGTATTAATAATAAATATTTACCATTAGAGCCACAGGAGGGTGTAGTGGATGAAGTGGGGGGTATTACGTTTGAGTTTTATATAGTAAAGAGTTATGACATCTCCATTTTTTCATGCAACATTGCACTCCAGCTCAGAGTTATTGGAAGAAATCTGTTTCATTACTTATGTGAGACCTATTTGTTTGTTTTAATATGATCTCTTCATCCAATTTAGCTATCAAATAGGTTTCAACCCTTTTTCCTCATCAGATCTGTTCAGACATCATCATGAACGTCTTCACTGCGATTTGAAAAAATATGAATTTCTGCCTTAGGTTCTTCTCATTACACTCATTAAAAACTTTTCCCCTCAACCGGATAACACATAATTCCTTAAACATTGTGCTTAAAATAAGATAAAATTGTTCCTGAAGTGGAGATGGTGCACCTTTCCCAATTTCCTCCAGAAGTGATTATTAAAGGTTCCTGGGTTTTAGGTGTAGTGTGTATCTGAGAATTTTTGGGCTAATACAACCCCTATGGAAGCACTACCCTAAATGAGTAAGGATTACTGCCATGAGAACAGGTTACAGGATTGGACGCTTTGTTAGTTTATAATGACAAACATTAGACCCAATCTCCCTGGAACCCTGCAAAAATGTGTGCTTACTTTGACTTTTCCTATGCAGATATTTTTATTCATACCTATTCTCGTACCACCAGGACTAAAGGAATTTTCTTTTAATGATGTTCTTACATCTCAAGGATTCTGATCTCAGTTCTGCTGGTGGAATTCCACTTCAACAGAATTATTTATAATTCACACCAATGTACTCTATGATGATTGGAATCAGGACACATTCTTTAAGGGCTTGAATCTACCCTTTTCCACAAATAATCTCAATGAAAACCATAGTACTATTGAGTAAACTATTATTCATGGAAAGGATGGCTGAATCTGGATCTAAACTTTCAGGGTCCTAATAGCCAAGCCAGACTATCGTCTTCCTCCACAAAACAAAATAATACAATTAACTTCCTTCCTCCTTACAGAATTCTTAGCCATCTCTGATTGGCACTCCTGGTTTTCAGACATTTCCGTGAATTGACTACAATCTCGCTCTGTGTCCTCACCCATTTATTCTATTCCTCCAATTCTGGTGCCTCTGTTTATCTTATAATTGCACAGAGTTGTCCATGAAGTTTTCCTCCACCATCTTGTGTATGCTTTATTATTGCCTGATGGAAATAAGGTGAGGAAGATGGAAAAATGAAAGCCATCCAGAAACAAAATAGTGAGAAATTGGATGGAAAATGGCAGAATTCAATTGTGATACATTTTCAGAAAGAAAGATGACTTGACAGGAGGAAATAAAATGATGATAATGATGATGGGCGATTTTTCATTACCGAGTATGATCATCTTCCATTGGAGTTATGGGTCCTCAGGTGGCTAATAACACCAATCCTTGAACCACAAGTTCTATTGCAATGAAGGCAGATGTTTTCAGGCTCAGCAGGAGGCTGTTGACCATGACTGGAAGCCAGTCTCTTCTTCCTCTAGTCCTCTTCAGCTTGTCTGTGAGCAAGTTCAAAATGCAGGGGACCATCACATAAGACTTCACTCCATTTTAAACGATCCTGGGTAAGGGTCTCCCAATTGTCAATGTCAATATTACACTTTTTTAGGTTGTCCTTCAGTAAGTCCTTATAATGCTTTCATTATCCACCCATGTTACAGTACCCTTCTTTCAGCTGAGAGAACAGGACCTCTTTTGGGAGGTGATGGTCTGGCATTTGGACAATGTGACATGTCCAGTGGAATTGCTGATGGATGATCATTGCCTCGATACTGGTGGTCTTTGCCTCTTCCAGGACACTAATATTGGTGTACTTGTCTTCCCATTTGATCTTCAGAATCTTACAAAGGGAGCGTTGATAGTGCCTCTCATGGACTTTCAAATGGTGTCTACAGGTTGTCCAAGTTTCGGACCCATACAACAATGTTGAGAGAATAACGGCTTGATAAACAAGAAGCTTGTTGTCTGTTTGAATGTCGTGAAAAATAACTACACTGGCACAGCTCAGGCGATGTTGAATTTCTGCATCAATACCTGCCTTGGATGAAAGATGACTTCCAAGGTAGAGGAAATGGTCAACATTCTCCAGTGCCACTCCACTGATTTTGATAGATGGGGCATGTAATACCTCATTTGGAGAGGGCTGATAGAGCACTTTATATTTCTTGAGAGTGAGAACAAGACACATGTAAGCATCAGCAAATACATTCAGGACAGTTCTAAGATCTTTCTCAGAGTGGGCAAAGAGTGTGTTGTCATCAGCATACTGAAGTTCCACAATAGATGTTTTGGATATCTTACTCTTGGCTTTCAGCCTGCTAATCCAAAACAGCTTTCTGTCTATTCTGTAAATGATTTCAACACCAGCTATAAACTTCCCTGCAACTAGGTAAAGAATGATGGCGATAAAAACCACAAACATGGTTGGAGTGATGATACAGCCCTGTTTTACTCCTGCTTGTACTTTGAAAGGTTTGCTCTGGGAGCCAGTGCTGATCAGAACAGTCACTTTCATGTTATTACTTAGCAATTTTAGGACATTGATGTATTCATCAGGACATCTAGTCTTAGAAAGTACAGTCCAAAGGGCATGGCGATTCACTGAATCAAAGGCTTTAGTTAAATCAATAAAAGCAATGTACAGTGGTTGGTTTTGCTCTCTACACATTCTTGTAGCTTCTGTGCTGTGAAGATCATATCCACTGTTCCATGACATGGTCGGAAACAACTCTGTGATGCCGGTAAAATTTCTTCTGACAGGGCAGAAGGCAAGTTGCAAGGATCCGTGCCAGAACTTTTCCTGCAATGACTAGGAGGGACATAGCATGATTATTTCTACACTCTGCTTTATCCCCTTTCTTGAAGAGGGTGACAATCAGGGCATCCCTCATTTCACTGGGTATCTCTTCCTTTTTCCAGATTTTAAGGATAAGTAGGTAAAGCTGCCAAATTAGCTCTGGTCCACTTTAAAGATTTCAGCAGGGATCCCATTTAGAGCTGCTGTCTTGTTATTCATCTGCTTAGTGGCATTGTGTACCTGATACAAATAAGGACGGTCTCCGAGCTCATCCCTAAATGGTCGTTGAGGGATTTGCTCAAGGACTTCATCTGCAACCACAGAATTATTGTTAAGGAGATCTTCAAAATGTTCTTTCTAGCAAGAATTGACAGCTTTGTTGTCCTTCAAAAGTGTGGCTCCATCCTTAGAGAGAAGAGGATTCATACCATGGCAAATTGGCTCATAAACTGTTTTGGTGGCACTAAAGAAACCACATATATTGTGGATTCCAACAAGATGTTGGAGTTCTTGCACTTTCTCAGTCCATCATTTGTTCTTGTGTTCTCTGGTTTTACATGTACTTCCACCCTCGCCTTCGCATGGGCTTCTCTCTTTATATTACAATTTATGTCATTCTGCCAAGCACAAAATGCCATTCTCTTCTCATTAATGAGTTTCAGCATCATTCTCATGAAACCAGTCCTGATGTTTTCTGGTTTGGTAGCCCATGGTTTCTTCACAGGCATTGATGATTACTGCTTTCAACTGGCTCCAGTGTTCCTCAATTTCTTCCGGAAACTCCAATGGGAGATTTTCTTCTAAGACTGCTTGGAAGTGGTCACACTGAATAGGGTCCTTCAAATCTTGAATTTTCAACTTGTCCCTGAACTGCTTCTTTTGCAGCCTCCATTTGAGAGTGATCTTAATTTTCATTGTGGATTGAATAAGGCAATAATCAGTCCAACAGACATCAGCATTTGTCCTTGCTCTTGTGAGAAGTATGTGACTACGATCTCGGGGATGAACTATAACATAGTCAAGGAGATGCCAGTGCTTTGACCATGGATATCTCCAAGATGTTTTGAACTTTTCCTTTTGTCGGAAGAGAGTGTTCATAATAATAAGTTCATGTTCAGCACACTTGGTCAGGAGCAGAATTCCATTTGAATTGCCTTTGCCAACTCCATCTTTCCTGATTGTTCCCTTCCACAGGTCTAAGTCTCATCCCACACTGCACTGAAATCCCCCAGAAGGATGATCTTGTCTTCTGTAGGGGTCTCCGATAAAATGGTTTCCAACTGAGAATAAAAATCTTCCTTTACATTCTCATCGGCATCCAGTGTTGGTGCATAGGTGCTCAGAATAGTTGCCTGTTGATTTTTGATAAGCCTCAATCAGAGTGTCATAAACTGCACATTGATGCCAACTGGTACCTCAGAGAGGGACCTGACGAGCTTGTTCTTTATGACAAAGCCTACTCCATGCAATCGGAGTTCATCTATAGATTTTCGCTTCCAGAAATAGGTGTATCCTCCTTTCTCCTCTCTCACCTGTCCTTCATCAGTGATTCTAGTTTCAGACAAAGCAGCAATATCAATGTTGAACTGACTCAATTCACAAGCAATAATGGCTGTACATCACTCTGGTCAGTCACTGTTTGAGCTGTCCATCAGCGGCTATCCAGCCAAGAAAAACAGAGGCAAGACTATATTTAGGGTACCTTTTCTAACCCCCTCCCCATGTGGGATGAGCAGAGTGGATACTAAAAAGGACTGTTCAGTCATGGGTGCAGCTGCCGAGATGCTCGACCAGCCTCAAACCTCAAGCAAGATGACTGTATCACACACTCACCTCCTGTGTGTCAGTCTGTAACTAGGAACTTGCATATTTCACTGTCCTGTTCCCATCACCACTCACCAATTGCCACCGGACTTTTGACTTGTGCAATGTTATTTTTCTCCAAAACTGGAAGATGCCTGTACGGGACTTCTTTTAAAGTGGGGAGACTTGTCACCACACTATCATTGACAGATAGAGGACTTGAAACCAATGGCATGGGCACCCTGATGATTGGAAATCCTCTGTTTGCTGCAGTCTTCATCCACCTTCACAGCCGTTGTAATATTACACAACAGTTTCACCTCCATTGTGCAGTTATCCTCTGTCTGCTCTGCTATTAGGGACTTCTTGGATCACAGTTTGTCTGGAACCTTGCCCTTGACCGTTCTGCCCTGGGAAGCCCTAAGGGAGTACATGACTCCAGGCAACATCACTCTCGGGGTCATTGAGACACGCAAGACTCTCCACCACTACAAGGTGGTGATCCATGCAGAGGGGAAGCAAAATAATGACCACAAGAAAACTGAAGGAAAGGAGACCTGAATAATATCAGATTCAAATTAAGCACAGGAGGAAATAAGTTGGGAATGGAAGGATGAAAGAGAACCAAGGACAGACTTAAATCAAACCCCCAAGGGTTAAGATTTAGTTTGTGGTGGTGCAAAATCAACATTCTAATTAATCAAAATAGAAATATTTGCAGTATCAGCCAATTCAAAACAGTTTTCTATATTGGCCATGTCAAGTTTCCTTGCCCACTCTGAACTTTAGGGTACAGATGTGGGGGACCTGCATGAGAAGCTCTAAGCTTAACTACCAGCTTAGATCTGGTCTTGCTGCCACCATCCAGATTTCTCAGTGTCTGGAACACCCTCTTTCTCACCAAAACCTTCCCCTCCCTGGAAGTCCCTGGGTAGACTTGAGAGACTTCCTCATCAAGTCCCTGGTGAACACTGATCCAACCCCTTGAATCTTAACACAAGGAGAATTTAACCATCCCCTCTCCTTTCCCCTATCAGTTCCTGGTTAGTCCAGATCCAATCCCCTTGGATCTAAAAACAAGGACAAAATCAATCAGGTATTAAGAAAAAGGCTTTTAATTAAAGAAAAGAAAGGTAAAAGAAAACCCTCTGGGAGAGATTAGCATACCAGCTACTCTCACAGACAACAGATTCAAAACACAGAGGATGTTCCTCTGTGCAAAAATCTTAATACATACAAGAATACCCAAATTTGATAATTCCCTTAATTGCACAAGACAGGTTACAAAGAAATAAACATAAACCTATTTATCCCTTCTAAAACTTACTACTTTATTAAGAGGCTGGTTCCTTGATCTTTTTCACTCCGGCTGAAACTGAAACTGACTAAACAAAGGAAACTTCCTTCCTTCCTTTTGAAACATTTTGTTCCCCCATTGGTTCCTCTGGTCAGGTGTTAGCTAGGCTAGGTGAACTTTTTAACCCTTTACAGGTAAAAGAGGCATTAACCCTTAACTATCTGTTTATGACAGGCCAAAAAAATATTGACTATAATTAAGGGTGGCACAATCAGGGCTTGATTCAAAGTGCAGTGAAATCAATGGAAGTATTTCTATTGGTTTCAATGGGCTTTTGTACAAGCCACAAGTCATTAGCAGGACCGTGAAGATTGTAACAGACACTATGATTGAATTAACTGAGGGCCACATTTTGAATTCCTTACTCACAGTAATCAATTACTAACGTGAGTGATCTCACTGACCCCAATGAGACTCCTCATATGAGTGACAGCTCAGGTGAGTTAGGCATTTGCAATCTGGCCTTTATAGCTAATGGAATAGACTGATCAATAGTCTAACCTGATTGGTTAGAATAGGGTAACCACATACTTAATTTTATTTCCATTTTATAGGAATTTTTTTTTCTGGCTAAAGAAATCTTAATAATTTAAAAGCTGCAGCTTCCTACACCCTTTCCAAAGGGAAAAAAAATCCAGAGAATCGGGAGTGGGGGGGAATTGTTAGAAAATACATACCATGGAAAATGTTAATGTGTTATTCTACTTGACTCCAATACTTTAGAAAATGAAGAAAAATATGTACAGTGTTTGAATAAATGTGCTTCAAATATGACATATGATGAGATTTTGCATCTATTTTGTAAGATAGTTCTGTTTGTTTAGGTCGGGACAGTGATGTATAGAAAGGCTTAGAAAGAAGACTTTGTGTTCTAATATTGATTAGAAAAACATTTTAATAAATGTTGCTCTATTATATATATTGAATCAATCATACAAACATTCAAAGGCTAACATTAGGTGAACATATATATATGTCAGTCATGCAAGAGGTATTATATTACTATATCTCTTAAACATTTTTTTTTCCAGCATACAAAGAAGACTGCAATGTTAAAATAAAGATATTGGTAATAATTTCCATTGTCTTTCTTAAATCAAGGCAATTTTTTTCATATCTCAATTGCATTATTCTATAATGTTTATAATTTTTGAATACATAGTACTTCTCTACCTATCATAGTTTGCATCATAATGCAAGCATCTTACCTATTTTTGTATTAGAACAACAGGCTTCAAAGTCTCCAATAAAAATAATCTGATTGAATCAGCCTGGATTTTTCAGAATGTATTTGTCCTATTGATTAGTAGTGTATTTAACCTGCATACAAACTTGACTAATTCATAAGCCTTTGTTTGCTGCCCTCCTCACCTCCTTTATGAAGGATGCCCTCCATCTTGAATAACAATAAAAATGCAGATGTAGTAGAATTATTCTATGTATAGTAGGATAATTTTCTATTACACTTCAGCTAATTAAGTGTTTAATGGAATAGGGGAAGAATGTAAATACTTTAAAATAATTCATCTCTTAATAATGCATTTTACATTAATTTACAGTAGTATAATTGCCATGATATATTGATATGCACTATAATTAACATCCCACAGAGACAGAGATTAGAAATGGGAAAGATCTATTAGATGACCTAGTCTGCCCCTTGCCAATGCAGCCCTAAATTATAGCCTTGAGTACTTTGTTCAGTCTAGCTTTACCTGACTCACAAGTGCTGGGCTTTCCTCTACTTCCCTAAGGACTTTGTTCCGTCATTCAATAACTTTACTAGTCTTATAGGTTCTTAATATTCTTCACTTTTAATCTGCTCATTTTTTGTCCCATTTTTCCATGATACATCCTTTGAACAACCCTAACAATTCATCCACCTCTTCAATGTGTTTACACTATTTCAGTGTTACAGGCAGTTCTCCCAGTGACATTCCTCACTCT
Organism: Gopherus flavomarginatus; assembly: GCF_025201925.1. Classification (NCBI taxonomy): domain Eukaryota; kingdom Metazoa; phylum Chordata; order Testudines; family Testudinidae; genus Gopherus; species Gopherus flavomarginatus. The sequence continues at coordinate 299,904,051 of NC_066617.1, read as the reverse complement.
GACATCACCACCCCTCCTGCCCTATTTGTAATTTATTTCTTTAGATCCACATTTTCAACAGTGCTCAACACCCAGGAACTCTTCAAAATCTGGCCTTATTTTCTTTGGATTTGAGCATATATATATATTCAAACAATGCAAAGAAATAGCTGAATAATGTGTTTCTGTTGGTGGTGCTATAAATAAATTCAGCAGCTCTTCTTACACAAGTAGTGGGTTGCATGGCTCTGACTATGGTCAAGATTTTCAAATATTGAAGTCCATGACATTCTGAGTGCTTGAAAATTTAAGTCTGTTTATTTAAGGGTTTAAATAGAGATTGAGGAGCCAAACTTTAGGCATTTTTTAAAAAAAGAGCCAGTACATTTACTAACTTCTCACAGTGCCAGACTCTGCTCCTCCTTTTATTTTTCACGAATGATGCCGTGCTCACTCAATGCTTCCATAGAAATCAATGTGTCTATTCACGGAGTAAGGGACTACTCATTGTGAATAAGTGAATTGCAATCCAGAGGGAGGTTTTCCAAGGCACAATTAAGAGTTTTCCATTCACTTCCCATTGACTTTCAACTCTCTTTATTCCTTTATTCCACTCTCTCCACCCCTTGAGAAAATAGTGAGCAAGTTTATCTGAAACCATATGGCAGGCAGAGGCTTATAGGATAGGTCCCACTCCCTGTGACATTAAGAGGAAAACAAAAACCAAAAACGCAACAGTTAAATTAAATGGGAATTGAATTAGCCTTATTGGCCTGATCCAGAGCCAGGGCTGGCTCCAAGAGTTTTGCCTCCCTAAGCAACCAAAAAAAAAAAAAAGCCGTGATTGCGATCTGCCGCAATTCAGCAGGAGATCCTTCGCTCCCAGCAGGAGTGAGGGACCCTCTGCCAAATTGCCGCCGAATACCTGAAAGTGCTGCCCCGCTCTGGAGTGGCCACCCAAGCACCTACGTGATAAGCTGGACCCTGGAGCCTACGTGATAAGCTGGACCCTGGTGGGCCGGGCCAGTTTATTTACTAGCCACATCGGCAGGTTCGGCGGACCACAGCTCCCACTGGCAGCAATTCGCTGTCCCAGGCCAATGGGGGCAGCAGGAAGTGGTGTGGGTGAGGAATGTGCTGGCTGTGGCTTCCCACCACCCCAAACAAACTAGACTGGCCCTCCAGCGTGCTTATCCTGGTGAGCTGAGTGCTAGAGGTTGCCGACCACTGATGTAGATAATGCCAGCATTAGAAAGATTGCTCATTATCTCTGAATTTCTTAGCAATTTTATTTCAGGCACCCAATGTATTTTTAATGAAATTCCATTTTTAAATTGTAATTAATTACTAGGTATGTCAAATATTAGATAGACAAAGTGGGTGAGGTAATATCTTGTTTTGGACAAACTTCTGTTGTTAAAGAGACCAGCTTTTGAGCTACTCAGAACTCTTCTTCAGGTCTGGCAAGCCATGGCATGAGCTAGCTGCCCCAGTATGAACCCATGTCCATGTTTTTACTTCTGACGGCTAGTCCATGCTACCATGACTAGGCTATTCTTTTCAGAGTGCCAGATGGATGACAGCTAGTAGGACAATGTCGGCACAAGCTGAGAATCACACACACACAGCCAGCTCCAAGGGTAGACACAGCCATAGATATACCTATAATAATGGATGAGATATATAGCAGAGATTAAAAAGCTGGAAGCTGGCAACTGAAAGGTAGTTCTTTCCTTGCAAAGGATTTCAGTTTAGTGATCAGAGTGAAGTTTGCAGCTGATCTGGCCCAAGTTAATATTATTGTTGCTACACTCAAAATATGTAAGACAGCTCCACTGGATAGGTCTCTCAGAGCTATGTCCTTATTAAAGTCTGGTATTTGAGGAATACAAGTGGTCAGTATGAAAGTGATAGATTCAGACTGCATACAGTCTGAGTTTAAGGCCAGAAGGGACAACCAGATTTTCTAGTCTGATCTCCTGTATATATCACAGGCCACAGCACCACCCAGCCACCTCCACAACCAGCCCAACAACCAGAATTAGATCAAAGTATTATAATAGCCCTAAGGAGACTATTGTGGACCACAGGTGGGACCAAGGCACATCAACACCTGTTGCCCCAGCAATGGCAGGGAAATTAAGTGAGATATAACTGGATGATCCTAGCATGTATTATATTAGGTTTGGTATCATATGAGGGAATGCATCAAAGTGGAGGGACTGCAATTGCTTCTATTTTTAAATATATTTCCTTCAACGGTGTCTACATCCCATTTGTATTCACTTGCAGTAAATAGCAAATTGAATTTGTTTATTGGCAGAAACATTCATTGGAAATAAAATTATTTTTTGATTTGTTCATATTAGAAGAAGTAATCTCAGAAATACACTCCAATATGTTAAGTAAGGATACCCTGTGACCTATGCATTCAATTAATACAGTTCAAATGTTTAAATGTTGCAATCTCAGTATTGAACTAACGTTACAGATCCAGAAACATTTGCAAAAAATATCTGAATACTTAATAAATACAAGAAACCATGATGTTTGTGGATAATCTGTGTGCAGAACAGGTAGTAAATGCATAGAATGCTTTAATTGTTAATAAATTTATACCCAGCTTTTATTTTACAATAGGCTGAAGAGAAACATCTGGAGCACGGATTGAAGTGCTATAATGTTGATCCAGTGTATGGTATTGTTTTGTATGTTTAAAAAAACACCAATAAAAGATTAAGTGTAAAAAACCCCTCAGAACACAACACGAGGATTGGAAGACAAAATACTGCCAGAAGCAACCACAATAAAACTACCTCTGTCTATTACCCCCTTGACCAGCTGATAAAAAGTAGTATTTTTCAGTCTGCTGTCTTCAGAAGTAAAACTAGAGTTATGAAACAGTGCCAGGATTTGGGTTTTAGGCTGGTCTCTCTCCTAACAAATGCACACGTGTTGTGATTTATGTAGAGCTACAAGCAGCTTCCCCAGCAAAACCTCCAGGTCCATATTCCCGTCCTCTGCAGCATGACACATTCCACTTTCTATATCAGGGCCTCCCAGCAATAATGCCAGCCTATAGCCCCACTGTTACTAAATCCATGTTTTAGTTAATTACTAAATTAACATGTTTGCTTTATCATTGTTTGTTTCACTTCTTCCAGTGTGGCTTCAGTATTTTTGAAGCTATCAAATGGTTTGGGTTTGTTCAGGATGAGTCAGAGCCAACACACATTTGAGGACACATCTTCAAGCATGGTCTCATCACATTGTTTATTGATATCATTACAACAACATTCCCCATAATTATGTTTAATTGAGATGTACCTCTAACACTTCAGAACAGGCACACTCATTTAATTAAAAGTTGCCAACTTAAAGCTTTTGATAGCAAAATATAAATCTAGGTATCAAGGCCAATCTCAAAGCCAAAACTATGGAGACAACAAAATTTCTTTCATATAAATACAAATAAATCAGACATTAAATATAATTGGGCCCACCACAGTTTAAAAAAGGATCTTTTTACAGTACATGAACAATATTAAGTTTGGTACTGACATCCATGAAATCTGAGTATAGAAAACTGGACAGTAGAGGGAAAATAAGTTATTTGACCTTCATTCAAAAACTCAGACATTATTGTGTTAGGGTTTCCCTTTCCCATTTGCATAACAATGATAAGATTATGCTAATGTTTGCCTTAACACTTAGCATCCAGAACTGATGACTTTATCCTTTTCTCACCTTGAGAATCAGCTATTGAAATATTGTTGGCTGGTCGCCTGACAAAATTTTTTGCTCAACTTCAGCATGGTTGAAAGCAACTGCTGCATTACTGGCAATTACTAAAATTAAGTAACCCCCAAATCACTACAACTCAGTGGTGGGCAACTTGCAGTCCACGGGCCGCATGCAGTGTGTCAGGGTAATTCACTGGTGGGCTGTGAGACTGTGTTTACATTTGCATGGCCGTGCACAGCTTACAGTGGCCGCGGGTTGCCATTTCCGGCCACTTCTTTACTGAAGTACTAAAAAATGTCTTTGTTGCCTTCAGTGGGTGCTGGTATAGGCCCTTTCAAATCAACATGCTAACAAAGGCATTTGGGCCTACATAAGAGCACCAGCCTTATAATTTTGCTTTTGTCTCACAGTGCAAAAGGGTAATGTATTTTGGCAGCATTTTTTTTTTGGTAGAATTTAGCCACACACAACCACATGCTTTACCCTAATTGTCCTGGGAAGGCTTTATATATTCTACATATGAACCCAAATTTAAAGTAATTCACATACAAAGCTTTGCAAGCATAATTTCCATGCACAGTGACAGTTATAATTGTTTGTGCACACATGCTCAGTCTTGTATGTGCAATTGCACTCTCATACTTATGAAAAAAATCTGGACCTTGATATTATTCTAGGTAAATGGACATGCAGCATCTTTTCACTTCTTATTCAGGCAAATGTACCACTGAAACCAAATTCTTTGGCCTGAGCAAGGAGTGAACAAGATGTGTAGTGTAGTGTATGAGTGAGGGGAAGGTGGAAGCATGGTTAGCAAGTACATCTTTAATAACTTATTTTTACTGTGAAGCTACATTGGTGAGACACAGAATTCTCCATAGTATTGCCATATGTTTATCTTGGACAAGGGGGATTCAGTGGACATAATGTACTTAGATTTCCAGAAAGCCTTTGACAAGGTCCCTCATCAGAGGCTTTTAAGTAAATTAAGCTGTCATGGCATAAAAGCGAAGGTCCTTTCATGGACTGAGAACAGGTTAAAAAACAGTGATCAAAGGATAGGAATTAATGGTAAATTCTCAGAATGGAGGGGGTAACTAGTGGTGTTCCCCAAGGGTCAGTCCTAGGACCAATCCTATTCAATTTATTCATAAATGATCTGGAGAAAGGGGTAAACAGTGAGATGACAAAGTTTGCAGATGATACTAAACTGCTCAAGATAGTTGAGACCAAAGCAGACTGTGACAAACTTCAAGAAGATCTCGGGAAACTAAGTGATTGGGCAACAAAATGGCAAATGACATTTAATGTGGATAAATGTAAAGTAATGCATATTGGAAAAAATAACCCCATCTATATATACAATATGATGGGGGCTAATTTAGCTACAAGTCAGGAAAGAAGATCTTTGAGTCATCGTGGATAGTTCTCTGAAGATGTCCACGCAGTGTGCAGAGGCAGTCAAAAAAGCAAACAGGATGTTAGGAATCATTAAAAAGGGGATAGAGAATAAGACTGAGAATATATTATTGCCCTTATATAAATCAATGGTACGCCCACATCTCGAATACTGTGTACAGATGTGGTCTCCTCACCTCAAAAAAGTTATACTGGCACTAGAAAAAGTTCATAAAAGGGCAACTAAAATGATTAGGGGTTTGGAGAGAGTCCCATATGATGAGAGATTAAAGACGCTAGGACTCTTCATCTTGGAGAAGAGGAGACTAAGGGGGGATATGATAGAAGTATATAAAATCATGAGTGATGTGGAGAAAGTGGATAAGGAAAAGTTATTTACTTATTCCCATAATACAAGAACTAGGGGTCACCACATGAAATTAATAGGCAGCAGGTTTAAAACAAATAAAAGGAAGTTCTTCTTCATGCAGTGCACAGTCAACTTGTGGAACTCCTTACCTGAGGAGGTTGTGAAGACTAGGACTATAACAGTGTTTAAAAGAGAACTGGATAAATTCATGGTGGTTAAGTCCATTAACGGCTATTAGCCAGGATGGGTAACGAATGGTGTCCCTAGCCTCTGTTTGTCAGAGGATGGAGATAGATGGCGGGAAAGAGATCACTTGATCATTGCCTGTTAGGTTCACTCCCTATGGGGCACCTGGCATTGGCCACTGTCAGTAGACAGGATACAGGGCTAGATGGACCTTTGTTCTGACCCGGTACAGCCGTTCTTATGTTCTTATGTTCCTAAAAGTTAATGAATAGGACATGTTTACTTAAGCCATTTATAAAGCTGAGAGGAAGGTAACTTTAAGGTACGTCTATACTACCCGCTGGATCGGCGGGTAGTAATCGATCTATCAAAGATTGATTTATTGTGTCTCGTCTAGACATGATAAATCGATCCGCGAATTGACGCCCCGACTGCACCTCAGCAGGAGAAGTAAGCAGCGTCGACGGGGGAGCCGCGGCAGATGACTCACTGCCGTGAGGATGGCCACGTAAGTCAAACTAAGATACTTCTACTTCAGCTATTCAAATAGCATAGCTGAGGTTGCGTATCTTAGATCGATTTCCTCTCCTCCCCAGTGTAGACCAGCCCTAAGAAATTCAAATGTAGTGGGTTATATTCAGGCTTCTGATGCATTGGCTTTTGTTCATGTGCATAAAGATTATTATGAAACTTATTCATGAAATGTGCAAAATGACTCTCCTAGTTGTGAGCTGCTTCTTCATCTGACCAACACACAGAAATTACTTTCTAAGCATGCAACGAGTTGAAATTAAATTTCTATTCTGCACCCAGCCAGTAATCTTAAACCACAATGCTGGTCTGGGCAAGGGCTCAACAGCCCAGAAAGTAAAAAGTTTAACATTTTCTACATTTCCTAGTCTTCTTGCTTATTTCTTACTTCTCCATAAATTTGATTCCTCTGTCTTGGAGATTCAAAGCTCCAATGGCTTCTTCAAATTCTCACACTGATTATAAGATTTACATTTAGCTTTGCTATCATCAGAAACAATGATGTTTATATAACCAGTCACTCCTAGCTGACATCACTCAAAATTTGATCACTGAGTTTCAAATACTTGACCCACACTCTATTGTGTGTGTATAAATATATATTTACTTTATAACATATGTATGTGTGTGTGTTGTTAAGTAAATGTAAACAACAAAAGAACTTGACAAAAAGAAAACTTGATCTATTCTCAGACATTCTGTGAACAGAAAGGATAAGGCCTGAATGCACAAAAGGAGTTAGGCATTGTTCTGCTGAGTGCCTAGAAAATGATGAGTTCTTAAAGCCTGAGTTAGGTGCCTGAACTCCTACAAAATGAATGGGAAGAGACAAGCATCTTAGGCTATAATTCACAGATGCTATCCAATGAAAGATGCCAACAAAGGGAGTTGGGTGTACTAAGCACTGCCCCTCTCATGGCTGCAGAGAGGCACCTATCTGTTTGGGATAGTCAGTTCCAAACTCTTTCTTGATGGTAGGTGCCTATGATGTTATGCAGCAGAGGACCAGGAAGATTTATCTTGCAACTTTTAGTCCAGTGGTTAAGATACTCATCTGGCATGTGATAGATTTCTGGGTCAAAGACCGCCTCCAGAAGGTATTCAAGCAGTGATCAGTCACCTCTCAGGTGTATGCTTTAACCACTGAGCTATGGGATAGACTTATATATGGCTCCCTCATTCTCTCTTGTTGCCTCTGGATAAGTATTTAAAGAGCAACAGGAGGGAGGGGCAGGATGCTGGGTCTCCCGCATCCTGAGTGCAGTAGGCACTAGGCTACAGAACATCCTCTCCCTTACCTTCCCTCCCAAATGACTCTAAGCAAGTGAGTTTAGGTAGCTACAGGATTCAGTGGGAATTTTGCGTATTGCAGTGGTCCCCAAACTGGGACTTAAGTACATGAAAGGTAGATTTAGACACCTAACTTCTTTTGTGCATTTCAGTCCTAATTTTTTTTAATGGACTTATTTCAGAAAAAAATGAGTGTCTGGTAGGCTCTTAGGTAGTATGCCCTGATACCTTTAAAATTCATTTAAAAATTATACAGATTATTCTGCTCCTCTGTTGATTTTTATAACAAGGGTCTTTTAACAAGGAAGAAACTGATTAAGACACCAATCCTGAAATATTTATGCATTCAAGTAATGCTATATACATTAGACTCTCCATTGAACTCGATTGAATGAGATAGGACTATTTATGGAGCCAGGTATTAGTTAGCATGAGAAAGATTACTCACATGCAAATGTTTATTCATGTTAGGTTTGCCAACTTTCTACTCGAAAAAAACCAAAAAGACGGTTACTCACCTTTGTAACTGTTGTTCTTCGAGATGTGTTGCTCATATCCATTCCAGTTAGGTGTGCGCACGCCACGTGCACGTTTGTCAGAAGATTTTTACCCTAGCAACACTCGGTGGGTCGGCTGGGTGCCCCCTGGACTGGCACCACCATGGCGCCAGATATATACCCCTGCCAACCCAACCACCCCTCAGTTCCTTCTTGCTGGCTACTCTGACAGTGGGGAAGGAGGGCGGGTTTGGAATGGATATGAGCAACACATCTTGAAGAACAACAGTTACAAAGGTGAGTAACGGTCTTTTCTTCTTCGAGTGATTGCTCATATCCATTCCAGTTAGGTGATTCCCAAGCCTTACCTAGGCGGTAGGGTCGCTGTGAGATGTGGCAGAATGCAAGACTGCTGAGCCAAAGGCTGCATCATCTCTAGACTGTTGAACCACAGCATAATGCGAAGCAAAGGTGTGGACCGAGGATCAGGTAGCTGCGTGACATATTTCCTGGATTGGAACAAGGGCCAGGAAGGCAGCTGATGAAGCCTGATCATGGTAGAATGTGCGGTGAGATGGCTTGAGGGAACATGAGCCAAGTCATAGCAAGTGCGGATGCATGCCGTCACCCAAGAGCAGATCCTCTGGGCAGAGACAGGTAGGCCCTTCATTCGGTTCGCCACTGCAACGAAAAGTTGGGGCAATTTACGAAAGGGCTTCGTCCGTTTGATATAAAATGCGAGCCCCCTATGGACATCTAGGGAGTGCAATTGTTGTTCCCATCGTGATGAGTGCGGCTTCGGGAAGAAGACCGGAAGGAAGATGTCCTGATTGGTATCGAAGGCCGATACCACTTTAGGGAGGAATGCCAGGTGTGGTCACAACTGCATCTTGTCCTTGTGAAACACAGTATATGGTGGGTCCACCATGAGCCCCGAAGCTCGGAGACTCGTCTGGCAGATGTAATGGCTATGAGGAAAACTGTCTTCCAGGACAGGTATAGCAGCGAGCAAGTTGCCAACGGCTCAAATGGTGGAGACATAAGTCTGGTTAAGACTAGGTTGAGGTCCCAGGTAGGGGCAGGGCGGCGTAATTAGGGGTATAGGCGCTCAAAGCCCTTGAGGAACCTGGAAACCATAGGGTGTGAAAACACGGAGCGGCCACACTCTCCTGGGTGGAAGGTAGAAATGGCCGCCAAGTGCACCCTCAGTGATGATACCGCTAGGACCTGCTGTTTGAGAGACCAGAGGTAGTCCAGGATGGTGGGAATCGAGACCTCAGTGGGAGTAACATTTTGCGTTTCGCACCAGCAGGATAAATGCTTCCACTTGGCCAGATACGTAGACCAAGTGGAAGGTTTTCTGCTACCCAGGAGTACTTGTTGCACTGGGGCAGAGCAACATAACTCTGACCGGTTTAACCACGCAGCAGCCATGCCATGAGGTGAAAGGACTGCAGGTCTGGGTGGTGAAGTCTGCTGTGGTCCTGAGTTATGAGGTCTGGACAAAGAGGCAGGGTGATTGGGTTGGCTACCGACAGGTCGAGCAACATGGTGTACCAGTGTTGCCTGGGCCACGCAGGGGCGATCATGATCAGGCGAGCTCTGTCCCTGCGGAGTTTTAGTAGGACCTTGTGAACCAAAGGGAATAGTGGAAAGGCGTAAAGTAGATGGCTCTTCCATGGAATCAGGAAGGGTCTGAGATCGAACCCGGGGAGAGACCCTTGGAAGGAGCAGTACCTCTGGCATTTCCTGTTCTCGTGAGAAGTGAAGAGGTCTATGTGGGGAAATCCCCACTTCCGGAAAACAGAATGTATAATGTCCGGATGAATCGACCACTCATGAGACAGGAAGGATCTGCTGAGTTGATCTTCCAGAGTGTTCCGAACTCCTGGGAGAAAGGACGCTACCAGGTCTATTGAGTGGGCTATGCAAAAGCCCCATAGTTGGATCACCTCCCGACAAAGGGGGGAGGATCGTGTCCCTCCCTGCTTGTTTATGTAGTACATGGCCATTGTGTTGTCTGTAAACACTGAGACACAACGGCCCTGTAGATGTTGCTGGAACGCCTGGCATGCCAGGCGGACTGCTCTTAGTTCTCGGACATTTATGTGTAACGCCAGCTCCTGAGACGACCAAAGGCCTTGAGTGCAAAGATGTCTGAGGTGAGTACCCCAGCCGAGAGATGACGCATTCATCGTCAGGGACATGGAGGGCTGTGGCAGATGGAACGGCAGTCCTGCACACACCAGGGAGGGCATCAACCACCAGTCAAGGGAGCCTAGGATGCTCGGGGGAATGGTGACTACCATGTCTATGGCCTCCCTGCCTGAGTGGTAAACCGAAGAGAGCCAAGTTTGAAGGGGACGCAGACGTAGTCTGGCATGCTTGGTCACGAACATGCAGGCAGCCATGTGACCGAGGAGGCTGAGACAAGTGCGAGCCGAAGTTGTCGGAAAGTTTTGAAGGCTTTGTATAATTGATACTGTTGCCTGAAATCGGGGTTGTGGTAAACTGGCCCTTGCGAGATTGGAGTCCAGGATGGCCCCAATGAACTCTATTCTTTGTGTGGGCACTAGAGTAGATTTCTCTAGGTTGGTCATCAGGCCCAGTCGCATGAAGAGGTCCTTGACGACGCTCACATGACTGGTGACTCGGGCCTCGGAGGTTCCCCGAATGAGCCAATAGTCGAGGTACGGGAAGACATGTATTCAACGACGGCGGAGGGAGGCAGCGACTACTTCGTGAATACACGAGGGGCTGTAGAGAGGCCAAATGGAAGGACCGTAAACTGAAAATGCTGATGGTTGACCACAAACCGGAGGTACCGTCAGTGCGGAGGGTAAATGGCAATGTGGAAATATGCGTCCTTCATGTCGAGGGCGGCATACCAGTCTCCGGGATCTAAGGATGGGATGATGGTCCCCAGGGATACCATGAGGAACTTCAACTTTTTCATGAACTTGTTCAGTCCTCGCAGGTCTAGGATAGGCCTGAGGCCTCCTTTCGCCTTGGGGATTAGGAAATACCGGGAATAGAACCCCTTGCCCCTTAAGTCCTTTGGTACTTCCTCTATAGCTCCCATGGCAAGGAGCGTCCGTACCTCTTGCAAGAGGAATTGCTCATGAGAGGGGTCCCTGAAGAGGGACGAGGATGGGGGTTGGGAGGGAGGGAGTGAAATAAACTGGAGGTGGTATCCGAATTCTACTGTGCGTAGGACCCAACAATCCAAGGTTAATTGGGTCCATGCAGGGAGGAAAGGGGAAAGGCTGTTGTAAAACTGAAAAGGATCCTGGGAGACAACTGGTACACTGCTCTCGGGCGAACCTTCAAAAGTTCGGTTTGGGTCCCGTCGTTGGCTTGGAGGGACCATTATTCTGACCCCCTTGAGGTCCAGACTGTTGTCTGCAGTTGCCTCGACCTCGCCTCCTGCCAAAGTCCTGTCTTGGTCTAGGCGGGGGTTATGGGCGTTGAGGTTGGGTGTGGAAGGATCTTTGTTGAGTCTGTGGTGTATGCATCCCGAATGAATGCATAATCACCCGATTATCTTTCAGACTCTGTAGCCTAGGGTCCGTCTTCTCGGAGAATAGACTCTGGCCATCGAATGGCAAGTCTTGGATAGTGTGCTGAAGTTCAGGTGGCAGGCCTGACACCTGAAGCCATGATATACGCCTCATGGCAATTCCAGAGGCCAAAGTTCTGGCTGCCGAATCGGCAGCGTCCAACGAGGCCTGGAGAGAAGTTCTCACCACCTTCTTTCCTTCCTCCAATAGTGCCTTAAATTCTTGGTGGGAGTCTTGTGGGACCAGCTCTGTGAATTTCCCTACCGCCTCCCAGGTATTGTAATTATACCTGCTAAGTACGGCTTGCTGGTTCGCCGCCCTGAGTTGGAGGTCCGCCGCAGAGTAGATTTTACGGCCCAACAAATCCATGTGCCTAGTCTTCTTAGATTTTGGGGCAGGGGCTTGCTGGCCATGGCACTCCCGTTCATTTACGGACTGTACGACGAGTGAGCAGGGAGAAGGGTGCACATACAAGTACTTGTACTCCTCAGAGGGCACCATGTACTTCCATTCAATTCCTCTGGCCATGGGCAGAATAGATGCCGGAGATTACCAGATGGTATCTGCCTTAGCTTGAATCGATCGAATGAATGGTAAGGCCACTCGAATTGATGCATCCGCCAAAAATATATCTACCACCGGGTCCTCAACCTCTGGAACCTCCTCCACCTGCAGGTTTATATTCAGGGCGACATGCCTCAGGAGGTCCTGGTGTGCCCTGAGGTCAATTGGAGGCGGGTCCGATGAGGATGTCCCCGCTACCGCTTCATCTGGGGAAGAGGAAGACGAAAGGCCCGGGACGAGTGGGTCCTGTATGGTCTCCTGATCATGGAGGACGTCAGGGACCGGTGGGACCTGAGGGTCCTGTGTGTGGATGGAAGCTTCCTCCGTACCCGCAGGAAGGGGGCGGCTGACAGTGGCCTCTGGCACCCAGTGTTCCAATGGAACAGAGCTTGATGTCACTGAGGGTCCACTTTGGGCTTGGTGATATGCCCAAGGTGTCCAGAAGGACCACTGATGAGGTGCCTGGTCTGGGCCGTGGGTCTCTTGGAAGACTCAGCTGTGTGTATCCGAATCATGGTCCTGTGTGTAGGAAGCACTGTCCACGTGTGATGACACAGATGTATGGCGAGACAGTCACGGAGGAGCTGAAACCACTTGGGAAGGGTCTCTGAGTCTGGTTGATCCATCTCCACTCGGCACCGGAGAACGGTACCAGGCGCTGTACCGGTACCGGGAATGAGACTGGGACCTGTGACCAGAGCGGTGCCAGGAGTTCGACCGGGACCTCAAAGCTCGATGTCGAGAGCGGCTGTGAGAGGTGCGATGCCGTGAATGGTGCCGAGAGTATCGGGTCGGCGAGCGGGATCTCGAACGGTGCCGCGAGTATGACCAGTACCGAGATAGAGAGCGGTACCAGGACTGCGAGCAGCGTCGGGACCGGGATCGGTGACGGGACTGAGAATGCCGGTGGGACCTCGATCGTGATGGGTGCCTTTCGGCGGTGCCGACCGAGGATGGTCTCAGCAGGGCAGATTTGCCTATTGTTTGGATAACCTGCACCGGCGGTGCTGGGGGTTGAGGCAGCGCAGGCTCTGTCAGGGCAATCAGCTTCCTTGCCGTAGAGAATGTCTCCGGCGTGGAGGGAACAATAAGCTCAACCATGGCGCGTGCCAGGGAGCTGTCAGGCACTGGACTCGACGGCTCTTGTGAGGCCGGAATCAACGGCGCTGAAGTTGTCGGTGCTGCGACAGTTGTCGGTGCCGGGCGGTCCGACTTAGGCGGGTGCTCTGACTGTGATGTAGGCACAGGAGTCGTAGGAGTCTTGTACTTCTTGACCCACGGGGAGAGAGAGCGGTGCCGGGTAGGCTTCTGGGCTGGTGACGGTTGGTGCCGAGGGGCCTTCGCGGTGCCGGTGTGCTCTGGTGCTGAAGATGCACTTCTCCCCAGTGCGGACTGTCCGGCGCTCAGTGCCAGGGGCAGAGGAGTAAGAGCTGCCTCCATCAGGAGCTGTTTAAGACTAAAGTCCCACTCCATTTTCGTCCGCGGCTTGAAGGCCTTGCAGATGCGGCACTTGTTTGCGAGGTGGGATTCCCCCAGGCACTTAAGGCAGGAGTCGTGAGGATCTCCTGTCGGCATTGGCTCGTGACAAGCCAAGCACGGTTTGAAACCTGGTGAACCGGGCAGTCTCCAGGGTAGGGCCAGAAATGAGGAGTTCAAGGTCAAGAGGTGGCTCCAGGCTGAGGCAGGTTGTGGCTGGGGGTGCGGGCTCTGGGGTAGGGCCAGAAATGAGGGGTTTGGGTGCAGAAAATGCAGAAATGCTCAGGGCTGGGGGTGGAGCTGAGGGGTTCAGAGTATGAGTATGGGCTCTAGACTGGGGGTGTGAGTTCCAGAGTAGGGCCAAAAATGAGGGGTTTAGGGTATGGGAAGGGGCTCTGGTCAGGGGCAGGAGATGGGGGTGTAGGGAGGTGAAGACTCTGGCTGGGGATACAGGCTCTGGTGTGGGGCTGGGGATGAGGGATTTGGGGTACAGAGGGGGCTCTGGGCTGGGACTGAGGAGTTTGGATGTCAGGAGGGGTATCCAGATTGGGGCAGGGGGTTGGGGTGTGGAGGGAGAGGGCTCTGACTGGCGGAGTGGACTTTGGGGTGGGGCTGGGGGTGAAGGATTTGGTGTGCAGGAGGGGACTCCAGGCTGGGACCAAGGTATTCAAAGGGTGGGAGAGGGATCAGATCTGAGGCAGGGGATTGGGGCATGGGGAGAGGGTGAGGGCTGCAGCTGGGGGTGTGGGCTCTGGGGTGGGGCTGTGGATGAGGGGTTAGAGTGCAGGAGGGGCTCTGGGATGGGATCGAGGGGTTTGGCAGGCAGGTGGGGCATCAAGGCTGGGGCACAGGAGGGAGGCAGGGGGGCAGGCTCCGGGCAACACTTACCTCAAGCAGCTCCTGGAAGCAGTGGCATGTCCCCACTCTGGCTCCTATGTGGAGGCATGGCCAGGCAGTGCTACACACTGCCCTGTACATAGGCACTGCCCCCACAGCTCCCACTGGCGATGGTTCCTGACCAATGGGAGCTGGCGCTTGCAGCAAGGGGAGCACGCAGAGCCCCCTGGCTGCCCCTACACCTAGGAGCGGTATAGGGGACAAGCCACTGCTTCTAGGAGCCGTACAGATCTAAGGCAGGTAGGGAGCCTGCCCCAGACCCAGCCCCAGCCCCAACCCCACTGCTTTGCTGCCCACCAGACTTTTAATAGCTGGTCAGTGGTGCTGACCAGAGCCACTAGGGTCATTTTTCAACTGGGTGTTCTGGTTGAAAATCAGATACCTGGCAACCCAACTCATTGGCTTGCAGGGTTAGGACTTAACTGACTACACAAGAGAAACAGTGAAAGTGACTTTACACCAAGCACTCTCAAATTTACTGTGCGCTTGATCTGAAGCCCACTAGAGTCAATGGAAGTATTTCCAGTTATTTTACTTTAGACTGATACAAAATCTACTAAACAAACCGAAAAACTACCCTCTCCCATCTCAAGGTAGGGTGCTTTAATCAGGCCAGTCAGGATGAAAGATGCCCCTGGGCCCTAGTGCAGCTGTGAATCCACAGCCTGGACAATTTACCCTCAGAGTGTGCCCTGTATCGATTTGACAGATACTGCAAGGTGGGTAGGCCGCCTGTCCAGAGTCATGGCATACTGGTTGTTTTAAAATGCACTGCAGGGCTGATTGGCTCCTGAATGCCTGGTTAAATTGGTAAATCCCCTTCCCTCTGTCCAGATCAGTTGTGTACACCATCTGGGCATTAAACCAGGGCAGGATTGTGTTTGCTCATTCATCATTGCACTGGTCACGAAACTGTTTCCCTTCTCACCAACTTCAGGGTAACCTGGAGGCTCATTGGTAGGTTACGTCTGTGTTCATGATTTATTTGATTGTTGCAGTTTGGCATAGGTTCAGAGCAAGTGCCTAAGCAAAGTAGTATTCAGTTCCTAGGTAAACCCAAGTTTGGGCCCACATGTATAGGGGACAGTGTCAACATTCTTGTGGGGGAAGAGTAGTGGGGAGCCTGACAGTGGTGCTGGAACCTCAGTTATTTGGGAGGGGGGAACCTAAGGGTTGTATCTGACATAGAAGAAACCAGCACTGGACTAGTTCTTGCTGAAGAGTTACACAAGTTGTGGATATTGAATATACTGTGCTTGGCATTTTCAGGGATATTTTTGTTCCTTGTAAGTAGGGCTGCCAAGTGATAAAAAAAATTAATCACAATTAATCACATGATTAATTGCACTATTAAACAATAGAATACCATTTATTTAAATTTGTTTGATGTTTTCTACATTTTCAAATATATTCATTTCAACTATAATAAAGAATACAGTGCTCACTTAATATTTATTTTGATTACAAGTATTTGCACTGTAAAAAAATACCATAAGAAATAGTATTTTCAATTAACCTAATACACGTAGTGTAGTGCAATCTCTTTATCATGAAAGTTGTACTTACAAATGTAGAATAATCTACAAAAAAACTGCATTCAAAATTAAAATTGCACATTGTTTTGAGTCTGTAAGTCCACTCACTCCTACTTCTTGTACTGCCAATTGCTCGGACAAACAAGTTTGTTTACATTTGGAGGAGACAATGCTACCTGCTTCTTGTTTACAATGTCACCTGAAAATGAGAACAGGCATTGTCATGGCACTGTTTTAGCTGGTGTCACAAGATATTCATGTGCCAGATGTGCTAAAGATTAATATTTCCCTTCATGCTTCAACCACCATTCCAGGGGACATGCGTCCATGCTGATGACGGGTTCTGCTCAATATCAATCTACAGTACTTGTATGACATGAATTGAAAAATACTATTTCTTTGTTGATAATTTTTAAAGTGCAAATATTTGTAATAAAATAATATACACTTTGATTTCAATTACAACACAGAAAATTTAGAAAAACATCCAAAATATGTAATACATTTCAATTGATATTCTATTCTACTGATTAATCAACAGCCCTAATTGTAAGGCAATGAAGATCAATTCTTACAAACATCAGTGCTGCTATTTTCTAGTCAAGCTCTCAGGAAAGTGCTGCTATCAGATTCATCTCAAATTCTCTATTTCCCCTTTCCTCCCTCACCCCCCACCCCAGTCTCTCTAATACTGAAAGAAAAAGACTTAAAACTGTTAGGTCCATGTCACACCATTGGTTTGAACCCAAGATGTCCATGGGTTTGGGTTTTTTTGGATGCTCTGTGAATGCGTGCAAGGATATGGCCCTATCCAAAAATAATATATACTCTCCCCTTTACTTGACATTTTAAAAAATTAACCTAATTATGTACAGAAGCTCAGAGGGAGAAATCCTGGCCCCATTGAAGTTTTGCCATTGACTACAATGGAGTCAGGAATTCACCCAAGTTTTTAGTATTCAGTACTTCTCTGTTTCTCTCTCTCATCTCAATAACCCCCCACCACTCAGTCCCTCATCCCACTTCTCCTTCATAGTCATTCTCTTCTATTTTAGAAAATTCCAGACTGAATCAATTTATTTAAAAAACCCTTGTGTTTCAGTCCAAAATACAGATGATTTTTTTCTGATATTAAATGTTATTTTAAGGTGAGTTTATGTTTGAAAAGGACACCACTGTTCAGAATATGTTCTATTTTTCTTTAGAACTTTCTAAGGGATTCTTGACCAACTGCTTGTTTATGGACCCAGTTCTGCTATTCCATAAGCAGTCTGTGGGGCTGTGTATCCTATAGACTCAGCTATTGCCCTTGCTCTTGCTGCCCACCTGCTTTTCCACATATACCAAGACAATATATGCTCACACTGGAGGATACGAACAAGACACCACTGCACATGCCCTCCAGGGTCATAGAGTCAGTGTATTGGTTCCATAGAGGCTATGACGCAAAACCAATTAAAATCAGTGGAAGGAATCCAATTGACTTCAGATGACTTTGGATGAAACTCTAATTATTCTCCAACTGCACTAGGTGTGACAAGTCACTCAGATATTATGGTAATAGGCACCAATATAAGAACCTAGATAATCAGACAATACAGACAACAATAAATCCTATATTTTAGTAGCTCTCTGCTTCTGTGTGTTTCTAAATAACAAACATAAAAAATCACACTAGACAATTTTAAATGAATTAAAGCATAAACAGTGAAATAAGTTTTTACTCTCGTTAAATACTTACATTCAGTACTTAGTAACTATATGAGTCTACTTGTCTTAATTTCAGATCATTCAACAAAAGACTGCTACTTAATCAAAAGAGTACAATGCCCATTGTATATGCCTCTGAACATACAAACCTGGAAGTTACTGGAGGATCAAGAGGCTATATTAATAAAGCAAGATTATTGTTAATTGCACATTTTCTCTATATAGTTAGTGACAAAGTTAAGAAACAACATGCTGGAAGATTATATTTGAGTGTTTCCATTAAGACATTGCTGGACTTGCTTGCTACCTAGATAGTTGTTCCTTATCCTCCAAAAGGTCGGCAGCTTTGCAAATTTGATAGAAAAACAAAAGGCAATTAATGGCTAATCAATGAAAGGTCATTTCTTTTCTGATCCAGATTAGGTGCTTCATGAAAACTAACATTTTTTCAAGGCATCATCACTGAAGTTAGTAACAATGAGCATATAGATGACTTGTTTATATACAATTTATATTTATATAAAGTCAGGGAAAAATCTGAGCTGGGAAACCTAATTGAAGATTCTGGTCTATAAATGATCATTTTTTATTTTTATTTTTTTAAATCAGAGGGCCAAATTCAGAATTGATATATTAGTTGGTACACATTTAGCTACTTTCCTCTTCCTCTTTATGTTATCTTAAACCTCTTACATTCAAACTCCCTTCAACCTAATTACATTCACTCTATCCATGTTTAAGGGGTTGTAAATTGGTTCAATTTACTATTCAAGGAGATAGAATTACTGTAGAAGGCTACTTAAATTCATACCTTCTGACTTTTCAGTGTGTAAATTACATGAATTTAGATCTGCGTAAGCATTGATAGATCTGAAAGGGTTCCTAGGGCAAGATAATCTAAGTTGGGGTAAGGGGACAAAACTTACTCCACTTTACAAATCACTTCTGACTACAGGCCACTCCTGTCAGTTAAATAATGGACACAACACTGGGCTTCAGTTTGTAATGTTTGTATATGTACAATTATTTTTTTAAATTACCTTATAAAATTATATTATAGTACTAAATTACATCTAAACTTTTATTACTTTCCCAAACTTCCTCCCTTTAATACACAAAACCATTCATGTCAGGGGTTGGCAACCCCTGGCACGCAGCTCACCAGGGTAAGCACCCTGGCGGGCTGGGCCAGCTTGTTTACCTGCCACATTGGCAGGTTTGGCTGATTGCGGCTCCAACTGGCTGCGGTTCACCGTCCCAGGCCAGGTGCTTACCCTGGTGAGCAGCGTGCCAGAGGTTGCTGACCCCTGATCTATGTCTAGGTGGTAATGAACACAGATAGTTATAATAAGAAAATTAAGTATATTTCTCAATAGTAACATACACACTTCTTTTGATTCAGGACACATGAGTAAATTATTCTCTAATAAGTATAAAAACTAAATTCATAGTTTTTAAGGACACGAGGAACCAGTGATCATTTCGTCTGACCTGCATCACACAGGCCATAGAATCTCACCCAGAAATTCCTGCAGTGAAGGGAACTACTCAAGAAATGTTTCTACCAATGCCTTATGAAGAACTAATATCACTTCCTCATGCTACTTGACATTCCACTGTTTATACATCAAAAGTTTGTGATAGCCATTTTCCACCATAGCATCACTCAGGGAACTCACATTCTAAACTGTTTTTTCCTCTGGATAGGTTTTAAACAGATAAGTATCCATAGAGAAGAGGAAATAATCAATGCAGGTTGATCTAAAGACATGGTGTCATAGATCTGGTTGAGTACTCCTTGCTAGAAACTTGACAGACAGCTGTGAGGAGATCAAAACACCGAATCTCACATGTCATTCACTTGCAGGAGCTGGACAGAGTTTTGGTATTGTCCCAGACTTTGGTCTCTGCACTAGGAATGTATTCCAGGTGCAGACATCATATCTGGCACCCATCTTGGCAGTGATGATGTTACAGTCCAATTGCGTTGGCCTTGAAACAATTATTGTTTCCCAAAGCCTCAACAGTAGCTCTTGCACATTCCCCAGAATCCCACTGAAAGGCTGGACCTTCTGGTTTACAGTTTACATCTTCAGGGACACGTGGTAGCAGGCACTAATAGACACAGGCTCTGCAAAAGGTTTCTAACTGAAAAATGCATTACTTAAGAAATAAAGCACAAAAAGAAGACAGATGATTTAGAAAGCCACAGACACCCTGAATGCAATATCCATCCCACTAGCCTAGCCTTCCCTTGACGGTCCTTATTGTGTGTCTGTGCTCAGGTATGCAAAGTTCCCCTCATCCCAGGCTTCTGCAGCAGTTCTCCTCAGCTGGTGCAAATAGCAAAATAAACAGAACTTGCTTTTTATAACCTTCCAGTCTCCTCTATCATGTGACCTCATCCCCCTCAACAGGTGAGCAGACCCCTGCCAGGTGACTAGTGCCCTGGTGAGCCAGTTATCTTGGGTAGAAGCCAGCTTCTTGTGAGGATGTTTCTTCTTGCATAGAGGATCATCAAGGTTTAATGAGCCTCTGTTAGCCCTGTGCCACGATCTTTGATATCCCAGTCCAACATGGAGGTAAAAATAACAGAGTAGGCAAACTAACCTCACATCCACAATGGAATTTGCAGACTGATAAAACTTCACGAGTTCAAATTTCATATAAAATTCATAAATTGTACATAGATTACCCACATTGTCACTGATGGTTATTTCCATACAGAAAGATTTAGATCTCATAATTTAAGTAGAGAAGAGATCCCAACTGTGAGATATTTGTGACACACATCTGAAGCCTCAGTTTGCTCAGAAGGTTTTGTTAAATCTGTTAGGTTGTGGAAGTAAAACATAGCTGAGCATTAGCACCGTCCAAGCCAGAGTCTGAACTGCTGCAGAAGCACGAATTAAAGAATTAAACAAGAAACTAATGCTCAGAAAAAGATCACTATCATTCTGATTATAAATGTGTTTATTGCTTATAGGTATATATTGCTTATGATCACAGTTATGCAGCCAAAGAAGTCCAACACATTTTACATCATACACATACCAGTTCACCTGCCACTGAAATGAAATGAAGCTACCTCTAGGCTAGATTCTGACTTGAATTATGTGTTCATCCAAGGGCATGAGAGGGAGAAAGAACTCTCTCTTGGTTCCCTGCATGAGCTAGCTGATCTTCGGATCCAGGCATATAGGAGTAAATGATGAGGCTAGTTACCCTCTTCCTCCCTGAAGCAGGTGAGTGGGAAGTAGTCAGGGCAGGGTTGGGAATTGGAGGAACCTTGGCTATATTTGTCCTACAGAATGACTCTCCCAATGTTAAGTGGGGGGGAGGAATAGTAATCTGCAGCTGGGATAGATAAATAGGAGCAAGGGAGAAGCAGGAGAGACTGAAACTTATCTGTGTTTAATGTTAGAATCCAGTCTTAAATTATCAGAATCAATGAAGCAGTGGTTTGTAACTTGGTTTTCAGTGTAAGATGTACGTGTAGCCATGTCGGTCCCAGGATATTAGAGAGAATGTATTTTATTGTACCAATTTCTGTTGATGAGAGAGATATGCTATTGAACTTACACAGCTCTTCTTCAGAGCTGGGAAATGTAGAGTGTCACACATAAATACAAGGTGGAACAGATTGTTTACCGTAAGTAGTTAACACTCATTTCAAAGGACCATTCAAGGTGAAGTGGGCCACATTGTATTTAGCTGTGACACTCCACTTCGTGTTTAGCTGTAATACTCTTATGTTTCCAAGACCTAATGGAAAGCTCTGTGTAATGCTGGGTCAACACTGCGTACCTATATCAGTGTAACTAAGTAGCTCAGGAGTGTGGATTTAGGGCAATGTAGTGTCATCAACTTATCCCCTTGTGTAGACAGCGTTATGTCAATAGAAGAGCTTCTCATTGACTGAAGGCTTCTCTACACTACAAAGTTAAGTTGACATAAGGCAGCTTACATTGACCTAACTATGGAAGAGGACACACTGCAATGCTCCTCCCACTGTTTTAACTCTCCTGCTATGCAGACATCAAGAGGCGCAGATCTTAGGGCAATGTAGTTAGAGTGATGCAGTGTCACTATAGAAACTGTAAAAGCAGCAAAGAATCCTGTGGCACCTTATAGACTAACAGACGTTTTGGAGCATGAGCTTTCGTGGGTGAATACCCACTTTGTCAGATGCATGTAGTGGAAATTTCCAGGGGCAGGTATATATATGCAGGCAAGCTAGAGATAATGAGGTAGTCCAATCAGGAAGGATGAGGCCCTGTTCTAGCAGTTGAGGTGTGAAAACCAAGGGAAACTACAATGCATTGGTGACCTTCCAGAAAACACCATCCTAGCCACCATGGATGTAGAGGCTCTCTACATGAACATCCCACACACAGATGGAATACAAGCTGTCAGGAACAGTATTCCTGATGATGCCACAGCACAACTGGCTGCTGAGCTCTGTGCCTTTATCTTGGCACACAGCTATTTCAAATATGATGACAATATATATCTCCAGTTCAGTGGCACCGCTATGGGCACCCGCATGGCCCCAAAATATACCAATATTTTTATGGCCAACCTGGAACAACGCTTCCTCAGCTCTCGTCCACTCACGCCCCTTCTCTACCTATGCTACATTGATGACATCTTCATCATCTGGACCCATGGGAAGGAGACTCTGGAAAAATTCCACCACGATTTCAACAGCTTCCACCCCACCATCAACCTCAGCCTGGACCAATCTACATGGGAGGTCCACTTCCTAGACACCATGGTGCAAATAAGTAATGGTCACATTATCACCACCCTATACCGAAAACCTACCGACCGCTATGCCTACCTTCATGCCTCCAGATTCCATCCTGGGCACATCAAACGATCCATTGTCTACAGCCAACCACTGAGGTACAACCTCATCTGCTCTAACCCCTCAGACAGAGACCAACACCTACAAAATCTCCACCAAGCATTCTCAAAACTACAATACCCACACGAGGAAATAAGGAAACAGGTCAACAGAGCCAGACGTGTACCCAGAAGCCTCCTACTGCAAGACAAACCCAAGAAAGAAACCAACAGGACTCCACTGGCCATCACATACTGTCGCCAGCTAAAACCTCTCCAACGCATCATCAGGGATCTACAACCCATCCTGGACAATGATCCCACACTTTCATAGGCCTTGGGAGGCAGGCCAGTCCTCGCCCACAGGCAACCTGCCAACCTGAAACATATTCTCACCAGTAACTGCACACCACACCATAGGAACTCTAGCTCAGGAACCAATCCATGCAACAAACCTCGATGTCAACTCTGCCCACATATCTACACCAGCGACACCATCACAGGACCTAACCAGATCAGCCACAACATCACCGGTTCATTCACCTGCATGTCCACCAATGTAACATACGCCATCATATGCCAGCAATACCCTTCTGCTATGTTCATCGGCCAAACTGGACAGTCGCTACGGAAAAGGATAAACGGACACAAATCAGATATTAGGAATGGCAATATACAAAAACCTGTAGGAGAACACTTCAACCTCCCTGGCCACACTATAGCAGATCTTAAGGTGGCCATCCTGCAGCAAAAAAACTTCAGGACCAGACTTCAAAGAGAAACTGCTGAGCTTCAGTTCATCTGCAAATTTGACATCATCAGCTCAGGATTAAACAAAGACTGTGAATGGCTTGCCAATTACAAAACCAGTTTCTCCTCCCTTGGTTTTCACACCTCAACTGCTAGAACAGGGCCTCATCCTCCCTGATTGAACTACCTCATTATCTCTAGCTTGCCTGCATATATATACCTGCCCCTGGAAATTCCACTACATGCATCTGACGAAGTGGGTATTCACTCACGAAAGCTCATGCTCCAAAACGTCTGTTAGTCTATAAGGTGCCACAGGATTCTTTGCTGCTTTTATAGATCCAGACTAACAAGGCTACCACTCTGATACTGTAGACACTGTTGCTTACATCACCCTTTTGGTCTTCAGCAGTATCCCACAATGCCCACTGTGACTGCTCTGGTCACCAGTTTGAAGTTCGCTGCCCTGTTGCCGGTACATATGTTTGTGCCCCTCTCCTTGTAAAGCCCAGGAAGTTTTGAAATTGCTCTTCATGTTTGTTTTGTGTGGAGAGCTCGCATAACATCTGCCCTGCTGAGCATGCCAGCTCCACATAGCAAACATGCTCCTGCCTGGAGTACCTGGGAGGTGGTAGATCTCCTGAGTCTGTGATGAGAAGAGGCTGTGGGGAGAAATCACTGTAGGGAGGTAGGGGAAGAGAATCACAAGGACCTCCCTGTACTCTTCATGTATCTTCTGGGGCCTCAGCAATACCCAAGGCACTCCACCCCACAAGAGATTAAACACAATGACAGCCACACATACAACCAACTGTCACAGCATTGTTGGTGTATGTGCTTGTGAATTCCCTGCTCCCATCCCCTTTAAGATACTTTCTCCTGCATGTATGAAGTTTACCTCAGCATTATATAGGTATGACTGCATGGATGGGGAAAAAAAATCTACTTATGGAAATTGAATTTCTCTTTATTATTTTCTATCATATAGCGGCTGCTGCTAACATTCAAGACAATAATAATAGGTTCATGTGCATTGTTATAGTCCAGGGGTTGGCAACCCCACCCTATCCTCAACTGAGCACCTCTTATAGCCTTATGTTTATAAAACACAGCACAATACTAAAGAGCAGTTCAGGATCCATGCTTTCTGACAGAGATGGCTGACCCACAGGTTACCAGGGCAGTTGAAAAGCAACTGGAAACCTAGTAGGATGCTCATGGAATGATGGAATTGAGAAACCTGCATCATGTGATGCTGAACATGCCTCCAAGCCCTTCCCAAAACACCCTGCAGCCAGTTGCACAGCGGGATAGCTAGCCTCAGTTCACTAGTCTACACTGGGGGGGAGGGGAGGATCGACCTAAGATACGCAACTTCATGCGAATTGAGTAGCAGAAGTCAGCGTATCTTAGGTCAACTTATCTGGCCATGAGGACGACGGTGAGTCAAACGCTGCCACTCCCCCATCAACTCCGCTTCTGTCTCTTGCAAGCTGGAGTTCCGGAGTTGACGGGGAGTGAGTTCGGGGATCGACTTATCCACGTCTGCATGAGATGCAGTAAATCCATCCCCGATAGATCGATCACTACCTGCCAATCCAGCGGGTTGTGATGACCTGCCATCTGTGTCAATGCAAGAGCTGCTACTGTGGACAACACAAGGAGCGTAGTGTGGACATGGAACAGTGGTTTAATTATAGTGGTGGCTGTACATTGACATAACTTAAATCCACTTAACTTTGTAGTGTAGATATAGCCTTAGCTACTGCCTCTCAGAGGGGTGGATTAATTATGCCAATGGGAGAAACTTTCCATCAGCATAATAGCATCTTTACTGAAGTGCTAGAGTGGTACAGCTGCATCTGTGCCACTGTATGTGAAGATAAGCCCTAAGTTCAATAGCTTGTCTCTTTCACCAACAGAAGTTGGTCCAATGAAATATATTACTTTACCTAACTTTTCTATCTAGAATAGAATT
Source organism: Gopherus flavomarginatus (assembly GCF_025201925.1). NCBI lineage: Eukaryota > Metazoa > Chordata > Testudines > Testudinidae > Gopherus > Gopherus flavomarginatus. The sequence continues at coordinate 299,878,738 of NC_066617.1, read as the reverse complement.
AAAGAGTCTACTTTTATATTCTTTTTACATAGCATGCAACTGAGTTATTATAAAGGAACTTTATTCTGCTATCTGCTATATCTTTACAGTGTAGTGTTTCATTATCAAGCATGTGACAGCATGCTTATCAGGATGAAAAAAAAGAATAGCAAGCCTAAAATGTGTAATATAGGAATGAACAAGAAACATTCAATCACTTCATTTTGCATCCTCCAAAGTGAAAGATAAATTTAGAAGTTTTCTAGTGCATTCGTTGTTAGAAGTACACAATTTAGTCTTAATATAAGTGTTTAAATGATAATAAAATATCTGTTGTAGCTATTGAACTTCAGTAAATATAGGACATAAATTTAGTTGCCACCTCATTATACACTTATTATCTACTAAATTTTTAAATAATTTCATTCTTTGAAATTGAAAGACATAGTTTAAGTATTTTCATTAGCAATTGATTAGAAAACTACCACTATAGTAAAGTAAACGCCAACTAACATGCTAATTTTTGGCAATTAATTGATATCCAATCAACCCACTACAGTTATTTTGTTAAACACTAGTTATATCCTCAAAGTCCTTGCAAGTTTAATGTATCAATTACGGTGGAATAGCACATTTATGGCTTGCATAGTTGGGTTAATTATACAGCATTATACCATTACTTATTTAACTTTATTAAACCTTATTAAAATGTTTTGTATTTTGTGTTCAATAAACATTGTAATCTAAGTTAGATGGTTGAATTAATTAAGTGTTAAATTTTTATGTATCTTGGAATGTTACAGAAGAACTGAACAATATCTTTGGACAGAAAGATATCTAAACTTTTTCTGCTACTTTTACTTCATTCTGTATTGTATTTAGATTTAAAAGAAATATTAGTGTATAAATAATTCATCCATGCAGCTCTCACAAAAATGCTAGATACAAAAGTAATACTGAGAATAAACTTAAACATGTATGACATCAAGAGTAGAGAAAAACTATCTTACAAACCACACACTCCTTATGCAACAGAAGCACATTATTAGCTGCGTGCCATACCTTAACAGACAGGATATGAAAAATTCACCTTCCATGTAGGTTGGTAGATACCTTCTTGTTTACCAGTACTGATTTTATATAACACTTGTTTGTGATCATCTCTGCATGACGGTTAATTCCAGGAAAGCTATACAATATGTATCTTGTCTTAATTGGCCACTCAAGGGACAGACAAAATTGGTTTATTAAAGCAGGTAATTTTCAAAATTGGGACAGAAGTGTACTCCATGCTTTCTCCAGTACTTTGGAGTTGTCTCTTAGGCCTGGTCTACACTGGAGGGGGGTTCGGAATCGATCTAAGATATGCAACTTCAGCTACAAGAATAGCATAACTGAAGTCGACGTATCTTAGATCAACTTAGAATCACTTACTTTGCATCCTCGTGGCATGGGATCAAAGGCTGCCGCTCCCTTGTGGACTTTGCTTCCGCCTCTCGCCGAGCTGGAGTTCAGCAGTCGACAGGAGAGCGATCGAGGATCGATTTATCGTGTCTACACTACACGTGATAAATTGATCCCCTATAGATCGATCGCTACCCACCGATCCAGCAGGTAGTGCAGACATACCCTTAGATCAGAAGAGTGCTATTGTGTAGAGATTCCATTGTATGTCACAAGAAGGTCTAAGGAAATGTCAATTGCTTCACTGATTGGAAGATCTAACTAGCCCTTCTGCAGACTAATGGGTATTGCTGTTTAGAAACTGTTCAAACATTATTTTGTAAAATTGTATTTTTATTAAACAAATTAATATCACTGATGCTGAAAATGTGTTGTAGCATTAATGTTCTACTTCCAGTAATTAAAAATGTGATCTAATACCATGATGCTAACAAAACATGTCAACAGTGAGAATGAGAGTTTATTCTGTGCAAAGAGATGCTTCCCCTTCAACACCAGAGAAAGAAGTCATTTGCCTGATATTAGACTTAAGGTACTATCTAGAGGCTGGATGCACTCATTTACAACACTTATTTCTCTAGAAGCAGCGGAGGACAAAGATGGAAGCTTAATTTATCTACAAGAAAGCATAAGGAAAGAGCAGGATCTATTAAGTTAACTGATGGTTCCAGCTATGCATTTATATGAAGACGCTTATTTCCCTCTTCCTGGATATGCTTAACTCCTATTTGAATGAAAGGAAATAAGGAAAACACATCAAGAGGAGACCATACCCCTTAATTATTTTAGGATTGATGCTTAGATTTCTAGATGATGCTGGTAGGATCAATAGTGTCACCTTTGAACAGATGCCAAGTTGTTTGTATTTAGGTCCCAAATATTGTGATGAAATCCATATGTCTGCTAGACTTGTATTTTAAAAGGGCTTGGGGATAGTATAATGTATTTGTAAAGCATTATTTATTTATGCATGTATTTATTTGGGTAGCTCAGTTGGATGTTAACAGACTGATGAATTAAAGTGCCTGGTCCTTTTTTTACTTTTTTTTAATGTGGCGTGGTATATGAATCAATAATATTTTTTTCACAGTTCTCCTGGCTTCCTCATCTTGCTTATGTTTGTACTATATATCATTTAACATTAAGACTGTCAGCATAACTTCTTTAGTTTTCCTAGACTCAAGAATTAAAAAAATAAACATGTTTTATCATTCTGAAAATGTATTAATATGAAGTTATGAGTTGCATTTAACTGCTAGTCAGCTAGAAAAAGTGAGTTAAATTGGACACTGGTAACATTAGTTGCACAGACATAATTAGATATTAACTCATTTCCAGACAGATTTCCATTCGGAGTATTTTTCCCTTAATTAAATGTATAACAATGATGCATCACATAAAATAAAACATAAAGTGAACTAAATTGAGCTTGAGAAATTAGAGCTAGATTTTGTAAATGGCTCCTATTTTTCAACCTATTTAATTTTCTCTCAAGTATTTGGGGGAAGGATTCCTTACTTATTTCAGTCCAAGCCAACTACAGTCTTCACTGATTATACAGAATTCAATGACTTGTACATCTTAACTTTGTTGTTCTTAAGTTTAAAAGCTTTATCTAACAATACATGGGTCAAATTCTGCCACCTCTACTCATGATGAGTAGAACCTTCCTATGTGATTAGTCCCACTTGTTTCTCCGTTTTCCACCTATAAAGCTCCTGTTTCTACCTCTGAAATACAGAAATGTGACATGTGACCTTAAACTTGTCACTAGTACAGGATTAACATCCCAACTATACATACAAAGTGATGGAGTCTAAATTAGCTGTTACCATTCAAGAAAAAGATCTTGGATTCATCGTGGATAGTTCTCAGAAAACATGTGCACAGTGGTAGTCAAAAAAGTTAACAATATTAGCAACCATTAAGAAATGGATAGAAGAATATCATAATTCCATTATATAAACCCATGGTCTATTCATACCTTGAAAACTGTGTGCATATCTGGTCCCCCATCTCAAAAAAGATGTATTAGAATTGGAAACTGTACAGAGAAGGGCGACAAAAATGATTAGGAGTATGGAACAGCATCTATATGAGGAGAGTTAAGAAAACTGGGACTGTTTAGCTTAGAAAAAAGAGACGACTAAGGGGAGAGGGATACAATAGAGGTCTATAAAATCATGAATGGGATGGAGAAATTGAATAGGGAAATGTTATTTACTTCTTCACATAACACAAGAACTAGATGTCACCCAATGAAATTAATAGGCATCAGGTTTAAAACAAACATAAAAAAGTACTTCATACAATGAACAGTCAATCTGTGGAACTATTTGCCAGAGGATGTTGTACAGGCCAAAAGTATAACTTGGGTTCAAAAAATAACTAGATAAGTTCATGGAGGATAGGTCCATCAACGTGTATTAGCCAAGATAGGACACAACCCCATTTTTGTTTAAATGGCAGTTGTTTGGAGCTGTTCATTGGTTAGGTGTACTAGAATAAGTCCCAAAGGAGAGGTATGTATAACAGATATTAGTCCAATAGTGAATCTATCTACAGTAGAACCTGTTTTGTTTTTTGGTTTTTAAACAGCAGACTTACAAATGAGTAGGTATACTAACCATTTTTCCCCAATAGGGGGAAAAAATCACATAAAAGTATTAAAGAACGAGTCAACATTCTGATGCCTCCAATATATTGGAGATCACTTTGCAGTGGTTTGAGTGATAAGAGAGAAAAGATGCAGTGCACCATACTGCAACTTATGCGTGAAACCTATTGTCATTTTGGGATGTTCAATGTTGTGAACTCCTATTGGACCAACTCCTTTTATTGGACCAACTTTGATGCCATCTCTTTGTCCCTCTCAGTCTACAGCCCCACTCTCGCTCCACAAGTTGCTGCTGCCACTGCATGATTCATCCAGCCAGCCACATCACTATTTGCATTTTCCTCCTTCAAGGTACCAAATTCTTCCTTCAACTCAATTCACATTGAGTAGTATTTTTCACTTTGAGTAGACACATTGTGTGACTCTTTGATGCATAAAATCAAATGTATGTGAATAAGTAGATAGGAATCTGACCCTTTGGCCTAAGAGTGTAATTTTCAAAAACACTCAGTGTTTTTGGGCTCTCTCTCCTCACAGTGATGTGAATGATTAAACTCCATTGAAGTCAATATGAGCAGAGTTAGGCCAGCACTGAGTGCTTTGAAAATCCTGTCTACATTCTCAGCTTGCTGTTTAGAGAAAAGAATCAAAGGAGCTTCTTAATTCCAGTCAACATGTAATACAGATCATGAACCAAACAGTCTATACGTAAGAGTCCAAATTTTGCTCTGCTGTAAATCTGGAGTAGTGCTACTGACATCTATAAAACTACTATATCAAGTGTAATACAGAAGAGAATTTAACCCACTTTGTACATCTAAGTGGGAAACAGAACTGAAAGTAGTTGCTTTTAAACTAAGCCCTTCAAGCTACCAAGTGCATTTAATTTTGGAGGCATATTCTTGAAAAATGCAACAAAAGACTGGGAAAGTTTAATGAGTTTAGCTGTGCTACTAGGCTGAGTCAGTTTTTAGATGCAATGAGCTCCTTAGTGTTGGGATAAGGACAATAAGTTGAAATACAAGAAAATAATTGAAAAGTTTCAGCAATATTGTAGCTGCAGCTGGGTGAATAGAGAAAAAATAATATGTTGTGGTTATAACACACAGAATATTTCATTACTTTCTAATTTCACTTTGACTGCGTCAAAGCCTCCCATTTTTATTCCTTCTTTATGAACATTTGTATGAGTAAAATGTGGTGGTATGAATGGCAGCAGAAAATGATTTTCAAGTCCATTCCTGAGGTTTATTTTATCATGCAACAAAAGTAATTTTATGACAAAATTAATTTAATTAAGAGCAGAAGCGCCTTATATCTTATTGGGAAACAGGAAAAATATCTTGTGACTTATGCAACCAGTCATAAAATATAAAAAATTCACAGCGGACTATTAGCTATGTGTAGTCCAAAAGGTAGAGCATGCTCGAGGAGTGATCTGTAATAGGAGAAAACCTATCTAATTGAAAAGAATAGTCTACCAGTTGGTAATTAGGCCTGCACCTTTGTCCGGCTCTGAATGCTGGGCACTGAGGAAGAGACAGGTGTAGATCTTGAATACAGTAGAAATGAAAAGGTTAAAATGGATCCCTGGAGTTTCAAGGATGGACTATGTGAAGAACAAATGAATTAGGGGAAGGGTGAATTCACTGAGTTTTTCTAGAAAAGCTGTAGGAATACAGGTTTAGATTGTTTAGGCATGTGAAAACAAGTTTGATGGAATATATAGGAAACATGTTAAACTTTAGAAGTGTAGGGTAAGAGAAGGTTTGGAGGACCCCCAAACAGATGGATGGATATCATACTAAAGAATTTGACTGGGTACAGATTTTTCACAGAACTGCTTCAAGACAGACTAGAATGGAGAAGGACTCAAAAAGCCAACCCCATATAGACAGGACTAAGGCTAGAACAAGGAGAAGGAATCAAAAGTTAGATCATCATATAAGAAAAAAGTAACAAGACCGGGTGACTCAGATGATGAATCACAAAATATTGAAACCCAGAGGCATACTCACAGTAGATTACAAACCATATACTGGTTATACATTATCATTCTCAGTATTATTTATAGAAATCAGTTCACAATGTGAAATCCAAAGTCTAAAATTAGTTTGTACAAAAGTTTAAACAAATCTGAAGTGTAAAAGAACTTGTAAAAATCACAATCTGTATATGGACAATCTGAGAACAAGAAAAAGGGCTAAACATACCAAATAAATTATTCTTTGTGAATTGTTTTCCCAGATTTAATTGCTATCCCAGAAAATATTTGATGTTCAAAAGGTGCATGTTCTTTAGTGGAAATCAGAAGATGCAAGAAACAATTGATCATTATGTGGCTGAATTAAGAATCAAGATCAGATTTCTGTGAATTTGTACAACGCACAGACAATTCAATTAAACACAAAATTTTGGTATATAATAAATACAAATATAGAAGTAAGATCACTAAGAAAATTTGATTTAGGAAATTGATATCGGCAGACATAAAGAAGCAAGCTATGGACAGCTTAAAGCATGTGATCAGGCTGATAGTGTTGCAGTCAGCAAAAGGTAAGGCCAGTTGAGACAGCAGTCAAAACCAAATCAGACAAAGCACAAGTATTAGCATACAGCAGTAATCTGTCAGAGGTGGCAATAGCCATACCCAAAAAAGGGTCTGGGATATGAAAAGATATATACAGTACACAGAAAGCCAAATTAGTTTGCAACTGAGTCCTGTTGTAAGCATAACAATCTCATACTTCACATAGGACAGCACATGTACATTCATTAGAATGCAGCCTTATTGAGGAATTGGTGATTAATTGATTAATTAATTAATATAGATTGACCTTTTAGACCACAGTGGTCAATAAAGGTTCAGTCTCTTGAGCGCTATAGGGACCCTAGAAGCACATGAGAAACAACTGCAATTTGTCAGAAGTCCCTCTAGTAACAAATCTACTAAGCACATAAACAACCCCACAAATCATGAAATAACATACTAAATAGAGATAGCGCAAAGTGTTTAGCCCTAAGACTGGCATTACTCCCAGCTCCCATCGCTCGCTGGGGTACTCTGGAATGTCAATCATTATTTTCCTTATCATCATCACCACTTGTTGTGGTCATCCTGGTGTCTCCCCATACATTCTCCTCCTCCTCCTCCCTCAGCAAACAGGCTTGAGTTACGCTTATAATTCTTAAGGCTCATACACATACATAAAAGTTCCAACTCTTTTCCTTATCCTAATCTCCACATCCCACTAATTTAGGGATGCCCCATTTCTCATTGGCTATCCCCTTAGTTCCCCTTATTTTCATTAATATTTATGACAAATAATTACCATAGCAACTTATGGACAAGCTAAAATTCCCCAAGACATTACTATTGGTCATCTTGAGATATTAATAAACTGCAGCATATTTTCCAGTCTATTGCTGCATAGTTTCCAGAAGATCAGCACTCAACACATCTTTTACTGCAACGTTGCACATTACTGGTACAGGATTATCTTTCAATCAACTAGTTATGCCAACCTGATTCAGGACTAAGGCCTTGTGTGGCTAAGGAGACTATGGAAGCCTCAGCCACCACATCCCTCACCCCCCCGTGCTTCCCGAAGCCCCCATTGGCCTGGGACAGCAAACCGCAGCCAGTGGGAGCTGCGATTGGCCAAACCTGCCGACATGGCAGGTAAACAAACTGGCCCGGCCTGCCAGGGTGCTTACCCTGGCGAGCTACATGCCAGAGGTTGCCGACCCCTGTTCTAAGGTGAATATGTTACAGATCTGAGGCCTGTAGGCCTTGGTTTATAGCTTAACTTTACTTATATACTTAACACTCTTTCTCCAATAATATATACTTATCAATCCTATACCCCTATAATATTATCCTTCATATTTCCTAAATTTATATCTACAACTTAAATCTACACATTGATTACATGTGTATTAACCACAAAAATATATAATACAATTGAATGATTATATAAGGTGATTAGCTGCAAGAGGAAGAAACAGAACAAGACAGTAAAACACAACCATACTAATAAAAAATGCAAAATACTTTATTGGTTCATGAACAAAAGAATACCTGTGACAGTTAGCAAGTACGGCATACAAATCTTTCCCTTAAAAACTCAGGATACCACTAAAGAAAAACATAAGTGAAAAAAGTAATGTAATTGTAAAGATTGTACTAAAATCTATGATTGTGCTTAAGTTGAAACCAAAATTGTACCTTATTGGACCAGGAATTTTTTTTCTCTAAGCCACATTGGCTGGTTAGATTAAAGAAAAATATGAGTTTAGGGAGCTTGAGGTCCTGGAATTAAATTCTCTATTCTATAGAGCTTAATTTGTTTCATGAATTTATTTCACACAGTGAATGTAAAAGCTCATGTATATGACATTCTGAAATACGAATAATTTTGTGCAACTAGTGAAATAAAAAGGGATAATCCAAATGAACAACTTATTAAAGTAATCCTAACATCCTTCAAGTGGTATACGCAATAAATAATGTTATCTGATATTTATCTTATTTTATTTCAAGGGTCAGCAACCTCTGGCAAGTGGCTTGTCAGGGTAAGTAACCTGGCAGGCCTGGCCAGTTTGTTTATCTGCCAAGTCAGCAGGTTCGGCAGACCGTGGCTCCCACTGGCCGCGGTTCTCTGTCCCAGGCCAATGGAGGCAGCGGGAAGTGCCATGGGCTGAGGGACATATTGGGCTAAACAAATTGGAGGATTGGGCCAAAAGAAATCTGATGAGGTTTAACAACGACAAGTGAAGAGTCTGGCAGGCTGGGGACCGACTGGCTAAGCAGCAGTTCTGGAGAAAAAGACCTGGGGAATACAGTGGACGAGAAGCTGGATATAAGTCAACAGTATGCCCTTGTTGCCAAGAAGGCTAGCGGCATATTGGGTGCCATTAGTAGAGCATTGCCAGCATATCGAGAGAAGTGATTATTCCCCTCTATTTGGCACTGGTGAGGCCAAAACTGGAGTATTGTGTCCAGTTTTGGGGATCCTACTACAGAAAGAATGTGGACAAATTGGAGAGAATCCAGCGGAGGGCAAGGAACATGATTATGGGCTAGGGCACATGACTTATGAGGTAAGGCTGAGGGAACTGGGCTCATTTAGTCTACAGAAGAGAAGAGTGCCTGAGTGAGGATTGAAAAATTCAGCAAATTGCTGAGCAAAAATACTTTGGTAGATTTCCAGTGACAATGCAATGCCAAATGGCAGCTTTTAAACCTATATCTTTCAAATAAGGTATGAAATATCCTCACACTGGCATTTTCACATCCTAACAGCATCCATTAAATGCCATGGCAAACGTCTAGAAAAAGGATCCCCTTAACAGTGCTCTAAGGAAAGTGCTCAAATTGAATGCTTCTGTTTAGATGTTGAGAACTGAGACAAGTAAAAGTTTTATTTAGTTTAATCACTGTCACCATAGTGTTAGTCCAATTAGTTGGGTCTGTGACATGATCAGCAATGTTATTTTATACCTGTGTTGACATAAAATACTTAAATTTATATATATGTAAGTCATCTGACATCCTGTACTATATAAAATAACATTGCTGATCATGTCACAGACCCAACTAATTGGACTAACACTATCCTGATTAAAATAATAACACGATAAAAATAAAGTAGAACATATTAAATGTATCAACTGGCTAACTTAAGAGATCCCAAAGTAATTGTAAATGGGGAATTTTAAATGGGGAATTGTAAATGTGGCATTTCTAGAAGAGGCAGGTTCTCGAGGGATCTGTTCTCGGCCTAATACTATTTAATATATTTGTCTATGATCTGCAAGAAAATATAAAATCATTGTTAGTAAAGTTTACAGATGACACCAAAAAACTGGTGGAGTGGTAAATAATGACAGGGCAGGTCAGGTAACTTGTGCTTACTTGAAGACTGTGACTTAATGCAGCTAAATACAAGATGATACTATCTAGGAACCAAAAATATGGGTCACACTTATAGAAGGGGGGGGGGGGTGTCTGCATTCTGAAAAGACATGATTCAAAAAAGGACTTAAGGGCTATGCTGGACAGCCAACTTAACATGAGCTGCCAGTGTGATGCAGTGTCTAAGATAGCAAATGACATCCTTGCATATATAAAAAGGGGAATATTGAGTACAAGTAGGAAGGTGTTATTTATTCTCTATCTAGTATTAGTGTGATAATTACTGGAATACTACATTCATTTCTAGTGTCAATACTTTAAAAAAAAGAATGTTGACAAATGAAAAGTATTCAGGAAACAGTTACAAAAATGATTCAGGGTCTGAAAACCTTGCCATACAGGGATAGACTAAAGAACCTCATACGATATAATTTAGATATGACTTATTCACCATCTATAAGTACTTACTTGGGGAGATGATTTCTGGTAGTAGAGTGCTCTTCAATTTTACAGCAAAATTTGTAGCAAGATCCAGTGGATGCAGCTGAAGTAAGACAAATTCAGATTTGAAATAAGGCATACATTTTTGACAGTAAGGGTAATTCACCAGTGGAATAATCTGCTACTTGCAGATTTTAAATCAAGGCTGGATGTCTTCCTAAAAGAAATTCCTTAGCTGAACCAGAATGTATGGGTTTGATGCAGGAATCATGGTATGAAATCCAATGACTTGTGTTAGACAGGATCGTAGAATCATAGAAGATTAGGGTTGGAAGAGACCTCAGGAAGTCATCTAGTCCAATCCGCTGCTCAAAGCAGGGCCAACACCAACTAAGGCATCCCAACCAGGGCTTTGGCAAGCCGAGTCTTAAATACCTCTAAGGATGGAGATTCTACCACCTTCCTAAGTAACCCATTCCAGTGCTTCACCACACTCCAAGTAAAATAGTTTTTTCCTAATATCCAACCTAGACCTCTGCCACTGGAACTTGAGACTGTTGCTCCTTGTTCTGTCATCAGCCACCACTGAGAAGAGACTAGCTCAGGGTTTGGCAACCTTTGGCATGCGGTTCGCCAGCGTAAGCACCTGATGGCGGCAAGTGGCAGCCAGCACATCCTTTGGCCCATGCCGCTTCCCGCAGCCCATATTGGCCTGGGACTGCACACCGCGGCCAGTGGGAGCCACAATCGGCCGAACTTGTGGACGCGGCAGGTAAACAAACCAGCCTGGCCCGCCGCATGCCAAAGGTTGCCAACTCCTGGCCTAGCTCCATCCTCTTTGGAACCCCAGTTCAGGTAGTTGAAGGCTGCTATCAAATACCCCATGAGGAAGTCATTGTATAGCTCTAATATGGAGAGAACACAGCAAAACAAAGACTGGATATAGCACTAAAGGAAATAAGAAAAGAAGATAACAAGTTAAACAAAGCAAAGTACCAATTGAACTGATGCTATTATCTGTATAGGACACATTCAGTGAACATGATCTGAAGCTAAACTTGAAAGATGCATATGAAAATACCACAAGGCAAAATGAACATGATTCATGGATCTGATCTCTTATCTCAGTAAATTAATTCCTCAGAAAAGATGCTTATTAATATTGGGGGTTATCTAAAAGAAAAATGAATGACATCCTAATCCATGATCCAGCTCCTTTATGCCACATGAAGCAGGTCAGTGAAGCATAAAGGGTATCAAAGAAGGATTTCACTGGCATTGGCATTGTGTATAACAGCCATAAGGTTGCTTTTGCGGACACCTCCAACAACCCCGGCATAGGAACTGTGCCAGTGATGGGGCTGGGAATGGGAGATGTGGTTGGGGGATGGAGCTGCATCACACAGTTCTATGGAGATTCCAGACAGAACTGTGGCTTCTAGAGCAACCTGGGGAGGCTGCTGTAACTTAGACAGACCCTCAGGGCTCCCTTAGTTACACTGGGGCCCTGGAGCAGCCCTGTCTTGTGAGAGCATAAAAGTGCCTATAAATCACCTTAGCTTCCAATCCATTGAAGCATTTAATGCAAACAGTTTTGTAAGAATTTCAGTGGATGTAAGTTCCAATGGTCTAGAAATGTTGCTGTTGCAAGATGACTGATCGGGAGCATATGCTAAGGGAATTAAAAAAGCACCTAACTAGGTCACAACAAACCTGTGCACGGATCAAAGGATAACTATCAATGTGTTTGGCTGCGATAAATTCCACCAGTATATATATGTACAGCCAAGTTGTAAAGGTGAAAATAGATCAGAAGCCATTAAAGGACATTCTCAATAAAGAGCTACATCAAGCACTGCTAAGGTTACAAAGTATGAGCATTTTGTAGATTCCAACTCTATTCCAAACAGACAAACAATTTCAACCTTGCTCACAGCAGTCAGCATGGCTTTGGATCTATCACTGTGTGACCTATTGTCACCACCTATTCCTGGAAATGCCATGTACACTGCAATTACTGCAGCAATGCATGAACATTTCTCTCCTATCTCATCAATGATAGCAGAATGATATTTGTTTTATTAGCAATATCAGGGATGCGGAGAGTCAGTAGCACAATTTGTTGCTGTTCTAAGTAAATTGTCAGAGCATTGTCAATTCAGACAAACATTATGTGATGCCTTGCATGACCAGTTTGTCTCTGGAATGTGTAATGATAAGATCCAAAAGAAGTTACTGACTGTATCAGGGCTTACAATCAGGAAGGCTGTTAAGATAGCTATTCCTATGGAAACTGCAGAGAAGGATTCTCTGGAATTTAATGTGAAATCAGAAATACACCTTCTGAATCGGCAAGACTGAGGACTATGTGAACATAAGGAAATTCAGTGTGGCTATTGTGAACAAATTACACATGCTGAGAAGGATTGTTGGGCACACCAGGTTATTTGCAAGAAGAGTGGAGAAGAAAAGACACACTGCTGTGACCTGTTCCAGAGTTCCATGACCAGCCACAGACTTACTGTCCATGCAAGAAGACACCTTGAAGACCGAACTTAAGAAAGGATGGAAGTCAGAAATTCATAATGTGGAGAAAGACAAGCGCTCTAGTGACACTGATCAAGAACTAGCACAGGGATCGGCAACCTTTGGCACGCAGCCCACCAGCATAAGCACCCTGGTGGGCTGGACCGGTTTGTTTACCTGCCACATGCACACGTTTGGCCGATCACGGCTCCCAGAAGCATCAGGTAAGCAAACCGGCCTGGCCTGCCAGGGTGCTTATCCTGGTGGACTGCATGCCAAAGGCTGCAGATCCCTGAACTAGCACTTCAGGTGTTATCAGAAGCTGTAGTAAGAGATGGCATCTGGGTCACACCCTTGATCAAAGGAGTTCCTATAAGAATGGAGCTTGATCCAGGAGCTGCATCTTACTGATTTTTGCATTTACCTATCACCAGAGTTTGTCACAAGTTCCTCTGTCAGAAACCTCCATGATTTAGAAGAATTAACAAGGAGGAGCTTGTCCCCCAAAGAGATATTCCAAGTGAAAGATCAGCTTGATGGGCAATCAGTCATTTTACCTTTGTATATGACTGAAAAAAGCTACTCACGTCTTTTGGCAGAACTTGGCTTGAGAAGCTCAAGATGAATTGGACCAAGATCAGGGTGATTACAAAAGCATGTGAAACCATCAAGAAATATCACACAGATACTGCAAAGTTTTGGAAGAATAGTAAAAGTTTTTGAAAAATAGTACTTGGACAGCTGAGCAACAGGATAGTGAAGCTCACTGTTAAGTCTGACAGCTAGAGTTGTGCCTTATGCTTTGAAGCCTCTGGTGGAAGCTGATTTGGACCATGTAGTGAACACTGGAGTCTTGTCACCTATTTAATACAATGCGTATGCGACACACATTTACCACTGATCAAGAAGAATGGCTCCATCTGAATTTGTGGCGTTTTAAAAGCGATATTGAGTCCAGTTTTATGTATAGACCTGTATCCACTATCTTGTATTGAATATTTGTTTACTACTTGTAATAGATGTCTGTGTTTCAGCAAATTGGATTTGATCAATACATACCTACAAATGGAGATTGATCCGGTATCTTCCAAATCTCAGTCAACATGCAAAAAGGCTTATTTTCTACAACAAGTTGCCTTTTGGTAACATCTTCACTCCTGCTATGTTCCAGAAAGCCCTGAATGAGACCCTGAAAGGAATGGACAATGTTCAATGCTATTTGCACAACAGCTTGCTACAGGCAAGGATCAAGATGTTCATCTTGGAAATTTGGGCACTGTCTTGCAATGTTTGGAAGACCATGGACTGAAAGTATGTTGAGGTAAACATTAGTTATTCAAATCTTTAGTTGACTATGTTGGATGTGTAATTGATGCCACAGGCTTAAGAAAATCACGAGAAAAAGAGAAGGTGATCCTTGAAGCACCACTCCAGAAAACCTGTCACAGTTACGTTAGTTTTTGGAACTGCTTAGATACTACTGTAAATTTCTGCCTAATCTGGCAACAATATTGGCACTTTACGTAAACTGTTACAAGCAAAAGAAAGAAATGTGATTGAGTATTTAAGGAAGCAAAGAAACTGTTAACATCAGCCAAAGTTATTTCACACTTTTATGCCTCGTTACCCTTACAACTGGCTCTTGATGCTTCACCATATGGAGTGGGTGCAATTATTTCCCACATTTTTCTTGATGGCAGGGAGAAATTAATTGCCTGTGCTTCATGAATTCTCACCACCTCTGAGAAGAATTATGCTCAAATAGAGCAAGAAGCTCTCATCATTATCTTTGGAATTTGGTAGTTCCATACCCCTCTGTATGACCTGAAGAACTGCTCTGTTTAAGCTCAAAAGCTTGTCTTTCTCACCAACCGAAGTTGGTCCCCCCCAAAAAAAAAAGGTATTACCTCACTCACCTTCTCTTTCTAATATCCTGGGACCGACGTAGCAACAACAACAGTGCATATATATCTGTATGGTAGTGTAATGGACTGGAGTATAGGCAGTCTGACCTAGAGGGTGCATCTGGGCTGACGTCTGCTCACCAGAGGATTGTAGTTGCTTGGCCGGAGCTGGAGGGATCTCATGAGCCAGATTCCATAAGTAAGAGTCTGCGTCAGAGTCAGGCTGGAATTGGAGACCACAGATCAGAGGCAGAACCAGGTTAGAATCAAGAGGCAAGAATCAGGATCAGAATCAGACTAGAGATTAGAAGATCAAGCAGGGTCTGGCATTGCAGCAGACCAAAGTCTATGTGGTTGTCCAGAGAACATCCTGGGACCAACCCCTGGAGTTAAATAGGGGGCATAGCCGATCAGATGGCCATTGGGTATTTTCACTCTGGGTCTCTTGTGCGGCACTTCCTGTGGTGCCTACTCTCCACAGTGTTCCCTAGCTGTGCTTCTGCATAGCTTCTTGGTGGCACTGTGGGACTACCAGCTCATCCCCAGACTCAGGTTCTAGTTCCTGGGTCCTTACAGATAGATAATTTACTTTGCTGATGAATCACTTCCTTTTATTTTTCAATGTTTGTACTGAAACATGGAATTTTATCATTAGCCACTGGTTGTACACAATGATAGACACTGCTATTTTCAGCTCATTCCAATATCATACAATTCTTTAAAAAGAATTAGCACAACAATGCTGATGGGCTGTTGAGCTTGCAGTGCACAAGCTCCCATTAACTGAAAGAAATTTTGGACAATGTATTTTATCTTAATTTGATAGATAGATTACCTGTCAGTAGCACAGATATCAACAAAGAAACTATTAAGGATGATGAAGGGAATGATACTACGTGATACAGTGCTGGGTCATAAGAACCCACAGTTTACACAATTTGTGTTACATCAATGTAAATTATTTGTGAATCAAGGTTGCATTTTATGGGCATTGTGAGTGATCATTCCGAACTCACTTCAATCTCATGTTTTGGAAGCTTGCCATGAAGGTCATTTTGGCACTGTATTGATGAAGACCCTATGCCAGAGTCAGGTCTGATGACAAGAGATCACCAAAATCATTCAGAGGAAAGTGAAGTGCTGTACTACATGTCAGCAAATTCAGCATGATCCTGTCTCGGCTCATCAACACCTTCAGTCATGGTCAATTCTGCTTGGACATGTAGTCACCTGGACTTTGTTGGACCCTAAGCAGATTATATGTTTTAGGTCATAGTTAATGTCTATTTGAAGTGACCAGAAGTTTATAGAAAGACATCTACTAGAGCTACCAAGACCACTGGATATCTTCATACCTTGTTTAGCCAATTTGAATACAGATGGTGATTGACAATGGACCTCAGTTCTGTTCTGATGAATTTCAGAGGTTACTACCTGAAAATGGAAATCTGCACATGTTCTGCTCCATACCATCTTGCTCCTAACGGACTAGAGGAAAGCTTTGACAGAAAGTGGACAATTTCTTGTTTGTCTGCAGGAACACACTACATGCTACTACCCAAGAGTCACCTGCAACTCTGTTTTTGAAGTGATCTTTGCTTACCTGTTTAGACCTTACATTCTGATGCTGCCTCACAACATGAAGCCAAATCTCAAGCTATGCAGATTGATTGACATCATGAGACTCATCATCATTCTTTTCAAGTAGGAGACTTAGTGTGGATTTGCAACTGTAGTTTTTGGAGTGAAATGGGTACCTGGAGAACATGTAATATGCATTGGACCTGTTTAATTCATGGTAAAACTATTCAATAGTACTTTATGGAAACATATGGATCAATTGCAGCCTCAACCAGTCCCAGATTTCAGGGATATTCCAGTCACATTTTCTAATTTTCTGATTGAAACTTCTCCTGTTTCAACTCCTAATTTCACGGAGTTGTTGGAAGAAAATTTGGCACCACATCCACCTGATTTCTTACCAGATCCAACTGATTCCTTACAATTGACTTTTCCTATTGTTCCTATTGCTGAACCACCATTACCAATTATCCCAAGAGAGTGTGAAAGCTAGTGCTGTGCCCAAACATATAAATTGTTGCAACATTAAGGATCTGTTTCAAATCCTTTTGTTCTTAATTCCTTTCTATCATATCCTCATTTTTCTCATGTGCCCATTACTGTAGTATCTCAGCACTTTCCAGCCTGGAGAATTCCAAAGCTCTTTTGAATATATATAATTTACAAACTCTATTCCAGGGCAGAATATTCCCTTGCAATTTAAGAGTCTGCACTAGTCTACCCACAACTTTTAGTTAAGTTACATAGTTTGTTCCATCAGCCACGTTATCAATAATGTGTTTGTGTATGTACATTTGGAAAGTATTTTGGAGGAATTTGATGTCCTATCCCTTTAAATATTTGAGTGCTCTGTACCCACCCTCCTCAGCGCAGAGCCTCACTTAGGCTTGGTTTCTGTTTTGCTGCCAGGATCAGTATTCACCTTGCAGTCCAGGTCAGTACCCAGCCCAAGCCGGGGAGGGTAATGATCCAACCAGAGGACCAAATTCGGTGATGAATCCTGGTCATGTGCCACCTAAGGCACATTGTGCATATGCTAAGAACAATAAAGTCACCACAGCAGATATCTGTGTTTAAATCATATTGTCCATGTCTATATCGTTTACTGCTTGGTCCAAATATAACAAGTAATACCATAGGGATTCATGGGACTTACAATGGACATTTATAATTCACAAATTAATTTATATTGAATGAAATAATATGGACTCTGCTTTTTTAAAAATAGCATGTGATTTTCATTGCTTGAGGATAAGTCCAATAAACTCTAATTCCAATAGAGAGCACCAATTTTCTCTTCTAGACAACTTCCTACAATGGTCTGCAATAGATAGATGTTTCATTGAAACAGTGATCTCTAATTGACACACAACAGCAATCTCCTCCATTTATTTTTTTTCAAAAGAAAACATTAGATTTATGAAAATTGGCATAGGCTTTTCTAATATGTATTGCACAATCTAGAGAGAGGTGGCAAACTCCTAAACCTAAAATCATTAATTGATTAGATAATTACAATACATTTCCCTTTACTATGAATTAAGTATATTCCTACTCTGTTAGGGCTAAATTTGTCAGTGTGCAGACAGACAGAAGAAATTCCTATTCATCATTTCTGTCCTATTTCATCTCCTGAAATAAGGTTTAACTTGGACTTCCCTGATAAATTGGCCTTGTGTTGAACTGGGGTGAACTTTAGCCTCGCTGTATTAAAGAGAAATAATAATATTGGTATAGTGTTGCTGATATTTTGAGAAACCTGGTATTATAAATAAGTATAATAGTATATTGTAAATTATCCCATTGAATAAGAAATTGAATTTCATAATCTCTTAGTAATTCAATATTTTGAACTTGTGCATTTTTGTCCAAATTTGGGCAAATATAATGGAATTAGTTTTTATTAGTTTCTAAACTGTATAACATTTAGGCTTCTCTGAAGTTGTTAAAATCTTGTAAGGAAAATATATTTTTGTGGAATGTTAATTGAAGTCATAATATTGCATTTTTAATAAAGTCTTTGTTTAGGAAATAATAATAACTTTTGATACTAGGTTCCTTGTTTCTGCTTCCTTAGTTAAACACCAGTAATCATACTGCTTCTTTAAGTATAACTTTTCAAAATGTGCTTCTCTTTTTATGTCTATGAATTCAAACTAAAAATGGTATTTAAAATAATCTTATCATCATAAAGAAAACTATGAGAAATATCACTATCCATGTAACTTCTGAAAAATATATCAATGATACTTGGCAAGAGCTATTGCATCTTTTCAAAGATATCAAGAAGATAGGAAAGAAATTCCCTATAACATTATTGGTGAAAACCTTGCCAAACAGAAACAATTTAAAAAACAATATTTAGGCTTTTCTTGGCTTTGGAATGGATCATAGCTATTTTATCACTCAGAAATGATCAGACTCATCTAGACTTTCTTCATTTTATATGTTCTGTTTTTGTTTTTTTTTTTAAATTGCGCAAACTAATACTTTAGAATTTCACAACTGGGTCCATCCATGTCATATAAATGTTAAAGCAGAGCAAGAAGAATAACAGAAAACCAACATGACAGTTATAGTGCTGGCATTATAGGAGAATTGCAAAGCTCAGGGGAGAGGGAGAATATATGCAAGCATTAGATTTGTATACGTTGCTACAAATTTATTGGGATTACTATTTATTGGGATTGCTATACTGTCTGTGGGACTGGCTAAGGACTCCACTGTGCTAATTGCTGGAAAAAGACATATGGTATATCAAGGTTACAATTCTGAAGTGCTTACAGTCTAATACAATGAAATACATGAGTGAGTTTAACAAAGATTAAGAGAGAAGAGGAGGATAACTGTTACTATAAAAAATTGTAAGGTAGCTTATCTGCACATTAAAGCTCTGGTCCTGCAATTGACAATGCACAAGCAGAGCAGTCTTTCTGGGCATTCAGTGTGTACAAGCATAAAAAGAGAGCTAAGCAAATGCACTATTCAGACTTGATTTGTTCTTCCACATATACTGTCTTTCATCAAGCACTTATTGAAAGTGAAGTTATATAAATTCTTTGCTTTTGTGCAGCTATCTTCATTATACTTTTAGCACTTTTAATCTCTGATCTGGCTTTGCCATTTGACTAGCTGTGATATGGCGATGATCTGGAATGACTCAATTCCTACTCCTGGGTGCATTGCGCAAACTCACTGTAAGGAAACTGGGATTCCTTATCTGAAACTACAGTTTAGAATGCCATATCTGCTGAAAATGTTTCACTGTTTTGTCTATCATAGTTGCTGCAGTAGTGTTTAACATTTGTATAGTTCCCAGAAATCTAAATAATAGTGTACAATAATGAGTTTTTTTATGTGGCTTGCCATGAAAAAAAATATCATTCCTATTTTGCTCCAAGGTCTGTTGGAAATGGTGTATATTTTCATGATCTCTTTTTGCTGCTTGGCCTACATTTCCTCATAGGCATCACAACTGAGCACCAGGTCAGAGATATCCTTAGTCACATTTGGGCAGTATACAGCATCTCTGGCTTTCTGGATACATATTTCTATTCTGGAATGTCTTTGATGTATTCTTGAAAGAATTTCTGTTATCAGTGATCTGGGTTTTACAATTGACAGAATGATGGATGTGAGCACTTGTTAATCTTTGTCTTGTATAGTTTGTTCTCAGATTCTTTTCAGCCCCTGCCTTGACAGTGGCACATAATTAGCCTGGTTGATGCTCTCTGTGTTAAGCTATGTTTTTCTGTATTTCTACAACTTTAAGGATCTCATATTCTTGTTCAGTTGATGTATTTTCTTGCTGCAAGGCTGCTCTGGATAAGAACTCAGCTATGTACATCTCAGTCCCTTGCTTGTAGCATACGTACAAGTTATAGGGTTGCAGTTTAAATGGTATAGGCAGAAGACATATGGGGCTGCTAGTAGTTGCTCTTTTAAAAGTGTTTTCTAATGGTTACTGTCTATTCAAATGGCTTCCCACTCTTGAACAGACTGGTCAGACTTTTCTCTTGTGAACACTATTGCAAGACATTGCTCTTCGGTTTGGGCGTATCTTTATTTCATGGGCAACAGTGACCTTGATGCAAAAGCTACCAGCTCTCCCTTTTGTAAGTGTGATGCCTCAAGTCTTGTCTCAGTGACATCACATTGTATGGTTGTCCCTTCATTCACATTGTAACATTTCATGATGGGATATTTAGTCACCAGCTCCTTGATATGTGTGATGGTGATGTCTGAGGATACAGTTATGTCATGGTGGTCACCACTGTCATTTAACCTATGAGTTTCAGTTCAACTGTGAAAACAGTGATAAAATCTTGTGTAAACAAAACATGATTGTGACTTCTTGGCAGTGTCAGCAGCCCCATGCTTACACAAGGGTTATGCTCATGTAAATCCCACGATAACATAATGGTTCCAACATTCACGTTCACCTCCAACTCACTGTGGGAAAGGTGAAAAAACACATCTCGCCTTTGTCAATCTGGTGGTGAGGAAGAAATCCCTTCCCATGACACTGAGAAAGAAGTGACTGGTGTAATGCCTATAGCAGATCATGACAAAACCTGGTATTTAACGACTAAACACCTGCTTCTGCCTCTGTGGGCGGGTGGGAGTCTCCTTCCCCCTCTGCTTTATGTTCTTACTCGTCTGCTACAGCACCTAGCTGAGTCTGAAACTCCTTCCCATTCCCCTGTGTTACCAAACACCTGCTTCTACTGCTGTTTGATGGAGGGTGAGGGCTCTTTCTTAGGGTGATCAGATGTCCCGATTTTAAAGGGCCAATCCCAATATTTGAGGCTTTGTCTTATATAGGCACCTGTTATCTCCCACCTCCATCCCAATTTTTCACATTTTCTATCTGGTCTCTCTACTCTTTCTCCCTCGACCCCACTCCCCTGTCCTCACTGTTCTGTTACCACATGGAGCTATGAGAGAGTAGAGTTTGCTGTGCTGCTGTCCCTGCTGCTCACCCTAATGCAGGTAAAAGAAGACATCCTGCATGGATGTGAACCTAAATAGTCCCTGCTGTCTTCTGGTCAGGGGGGAGGAAGGAATATGGTTCATCACTCTCATGCTGACCTGGTCTGAAGCTGCCACAGCAAGTCATTCTGGCTCTCTGGACCTTAAAGTGGCCACACACTTCTTCCTACAAGCCAGACAGCAGCCTCCACAACTTCATATGCAATGATATCATTATACCTCGTGCAGACCAGCTTAGAAAGTTTTCCTTATCGGAGGGTTTTTGAACATCACATACAAGAATTAAAAGAAAAGCCGCAAGCCTTTGAAGAATCAGCAATTGTAGTTGAAGAAACTACTGTCATTGATACAAATGTGTGCTTAATATTCTTTTATCCCCATCCCAAGAAGCAGTGACAATGTGGATACCTCAGCTGCAAGTAAACACATCAATCTGGATATTTTTGATTGAATTACGAAGTTTTGGAAGCAGTTAATTTGAAAACAGTAGGCCAGGTAATTAGGGAAACCGTTGAGAAATCACAATACTATTTAATCACATCACTACATATGTGACAGATAATGCCACCTACATAGATAAAGTTTGGGATTGAGGTTTAAAATCTTTGTATGTAAATACTGTGCACATGACATGCATGGAACATTTGCTGAACCCTGATGAGTATTTCTGGAGGAAAATATTTTTGAAAGTAAACAAATTAGTAGTTACTACAAAATAGGATTTCACTGTGTGGCACCCTGTACCTCAAAGCAACACCCTGGAAGCCCCATATTCATCACTGTCATATAATTATGGTATGTTTTGTTCAAAGTAGGCCTTGAGAGGTACCACTTTAAAAGTCTTGATGCGTTGAACATTAATGTCCTGTTGGGTTGTACGTGCTATCATTGTATGTAAAGTTATGAAGTTTTGCTATGTGTGTGTTACTAAAATAAGTTGTGAAGTTGGGAACACCCACAACCAGCCTATCAGGTACAACAGTGGAGTAGCCAGACGGGCTGATGGCCCATTATAGGGAATCCGTTTTCCCAACACTCATCCCAGAAGACTTCTCAGAGAGAGCAGGTAGACAATGGAGGCTGGTTGACCAATGGTGGTGGACTTCCACGTCACAAGCATAGATCATTCCAGCTAGCTGGAAGAAAGGATAAAGAGGGGAAGTGACATCATGACTTGGTCTCACTCCCCCACAGCTCAACACCTGGAAACACGTCTGGAGGATAAAAAGTTTGAACTGAGGAGGGTGGTCCCAGACTGAAGGAGAGTTCCAGCCTATGTATTGAGGAACTATACCATCTGTCAGGGTGAGACACTGCTTGATTCAAATCCTGTTTTATTTATAGAACTTGCAAATTTATTTTATTTCTTAGGTAACAAACTCTGATCATCACACTTACTACCTATAATCACTTAAAATCTGTCTTTCTGTAGTAAATAAATTTGTTTATATTTTACCTAAAGCAGTGTGTTTTTGTTGAAGTGCTTGGGAAATCTCAGCTCAGTTTGCAAAGACTAGTGTGTGTCCATATTGAGGGAGGGACAGACTGAGTAAGGAACTTACACTGGTCAAGCTTCTAACCAGGTCAAGACAATACAGTTCTGAGGTGCAAACCTGGGGAGCTGGGAAGAATTGGCTGGAGCCTTTCTATTGTTGGTTAATGAATGGCTGGGAAAAGCATTCATGTAACTTGTTGTACCCCTGCCTGTGGATGTCTGTGTAAATGTAGTACCTGCCAGAGATTTGTAGCTTGCCAATAGCATCACAGTATGAGAGGGAGTCTAGGTTGGTGGGAAAGAGGGCTCAGAAGTTCCACAGTCCAAATGCCACCCTGGGAAAACCCATCACACACTGCCTGCCCTACAAGAAAAGCACAGTTTTGTCAATCTCTGATGGAAAGAGGGAAAAGTCCTTGTATCCCATCAATCTCCCTAACAGCAAGATGGAATAGTTTGTTCAAAGCACTTCTTTAGCATTATGTATATGCTGAGAATTAAATTTCATTTTTTATAACGGAGAATGATTGTAGCAGTAGTTCATGTGTTGAAGAAGTTGTTCATCTTTGCCAGTCTGCAGCAGTTATTGAAAAATTAGAGACTCTAAAGGAGTTTCTGCCCCAAAACATTAATACACACATAGTTTATGAAGAGTCTACGGTTTGTATTCACCAAGTGAAAAGTGACATATGTGATCTTACACTCTGGGCAGAAAACTGCATGGAAGTTTGCCAACATACAGCAACAATAACTGCACTGTTAGAAAGCTAAAAAAATTAAATCATATACAAAAATTGACTCAACCTCTCACTTTTTCACCTACTGCTTCTTTTTTCAGTGTATTTGAGCCAAATCATTCAAAACACCTCAACACCTTAACATTTGTGAGACCACACTGTATTAAAATATCCCACTGTTTGAAGACAACATTCCAGCACAGCAAGAATATTGGATTTAGTGCGAAGTAATTCAAGAACTGATGTTTTACAGGTTTGGAGAAGCATGCAATTCTGATTTCCATTTCTTGTGGTAATTGCCCTGTAATGCATAACAGTACCCGTCAACAGCGTAGACACAACAGACATACTCAACTTTTATTAACATGCTCAGGCATGATAGGCTACATCAAAAGTGACAATCTCTCAACATATAACTTCTTGTACCATATTATAGCCATGTATAAATGGAAATTCACCAAAAAAGTATTATTAAGTCAAGCACTTTCCTGTTGTGGTTGCTTGAAAAAGTATTGTACATCCCAGCTTTACATGAACTAATTGTTCATGTAAACAAGCCGAGAGTTTAATACAATATTGTTTTTTTTCCCTTGCATTAAACTCTGGGCTTGTCTACACAAACAATTAATTTGCAGCAAGCTGGGACATTAATTTACTTCATGCTAACCTGCTGTAGATGAACTGCCCATTTGGACTCTGCTACTTGGCATTAACAGTTGGTTAGTTTGTTTTAATCTAGTCTTTGAAACAGGACTTAATCAAAACAAACTAAGGAACACAATGCCTGGAAGCAGGGTCCACATGGATAGTTAGTCTATGGCAGGCTAGTGTGGGGTAGATTCACACCGCAGCTTACCACAAACTAAATGTTCATGTAAGCAAGCCATCTGTTTAATTAGCAGAAATATTAAGCTGTTTTTGTTAATCAATGCATATTTATGTCCACATTCACTTAATACACAATTTTGTTGCCATTACCATAGAGTGAAATTATCTATTTTTAATGTGATTATGCTGTGAACAATGTAAAATTTTAGTGTGGTAAAATTATATGCATAATCATGTTGAAGTTAACAATTTTAATGCCACATCTTTATCTAGTAGTCACTTCAGAGGTTCACACACATCTGAAAGGACTGGAAAAATAGAAGGTCAGATACTTTACAAATTCCAATAGTCACTGAATTTATTTGATATCTTTAGGTGTTGGAATCGCCTGTATTGCTTTTACCTTTCTGGGGTTAGCAAGTTCCCTTATGTATGGTACTTCAGTAAATCACAATTTCATCTTGCCTTTACTTAATTTTAGATTTACTTCTCTGGCTCTTTCTCAAAGATGGGTGAGGTTGTGGTCTTGATTTGCCAGAGCTTTTTCCATGTTGTCTCTTCATCTGGAAACCAGAATGACATCAACTATGTTGCTGATCTCTGTGAGTCCTGTCAGTACATCTTGTTGGTGGCAATTAATTTATTCTGCTACAGTTTTGAACTCAAATAGCATTCCCAGCCATCCTCAATCACCTGCTAATATTCAAAAGGTGTTGAGGTAGCATATTTCCTAATCCAATAGCAATTGCTAATATCTGTCTTTGGCAGCAAGTACTGAGATTATATTTGCTTTTGCCAAGTAAGATTCTCTCTCTTCAATTGTAGGCATTTGGTAGCAGTTCTTCTTAGTGCATTGTTTAAATTGCTCATGTCTATGGTAATGTGCAACTTGCCAGCTTGTCAATGACTACCATGCTGTTTATCCAACTTCTAGGCTCAGTGGCTTAAGTAATGATGCCTTCCTTTTTCCAGTTGATGTATTGCCCCCTTATATTTTCTTCTGAATACAATGGGAACTCTGTGAAGTATTTACTTTACTAATGAAATTGTTTTCTCTATTTCCAGGAGTAACAGGCCTAGAAAATATCTCAGGTCTTCAAAAAACTTCAGGATAATTTTTAGCAGCTTTGCTGCAAGGATGGCACAATGCAGTCTCTGATCTGGATATATTTTTTGTTTGTTTGCTTGTGTGCTATTGTAAGAACTGTTTGTACAAAGTTTAGTGGTACTAGATTCATGCACTCACAAGTTTTAGCTCAACTCGCTTTTGTGTTGTTGTAAAAGATGATTTTTCAAACTACATGTTTTTCCTTGGTATTCTGCTTTTAATTTACATTGTGCTAGTTATAATTGTGTCATCATATAATTTTAATTTGGTTTTGCTTGGTTACAGTTTTGCTTTCTTTTGCATAATGCTGATGAAGTCTTTGTAGCCCATCACATTCACTGAAGCACCACTATCTATCTGACATTCCATTTCCTGTTGTTTGTGTGCTGCTGCCATGTCTTTACCTCTGGTGCTAGTCTGTTCTTTATGAAGCTTTATTTTGCTGTTTTGAACTGCATTAATTTCTTTTATGTGCAACATCTCATGCTCTGAATCACTGCTTCCTTCCTCAATATGATGGGTTTTTTCTTTGATTTTCTTGTCTGAAAACTTTGGCATAATTATTTCTCTTGTTAAAATTACTATATATTACCCTATATGTGGGACATTTTCCATTAACATGATTTTTTTGCACAGTACCTACAGATCTTCCTTTGCATTTTGTTTGTCTTCTCTGCTTTGTATTTGTCATTTGCTTTTGAACAAATTCTTGTGCGTTTTTCCTTTATATTTTATACTTTCCCTATGATACCTGGTCAATTATCTGTGTCTGCTCCACTTATGCTCTGCATTTGGATGTCAACTTCATCACTAGCTATTCATAAATCTGTTGCTGTTGGTAAAGTGTGGGCATTCTCTGAGCATTCTTTTTCATGCTCCTGTATCATTTGTCCCTATTACCAATCTATCACTAATTGGTTCATGTTTTAAGGATTAACAGTTGCATTAGTCAGCCATTGTTGTACAGTTTGGCATTATAGTGATCTATTGTTTCTCCAGATTCTTGATCATTCTTGTTGCAAATATAAGATTTTTACAAAGTTTTCCTATATGATATTTTTTGTGGGTTGAAATGTTTTTGGCGCACATCTGGGATTTTACATGAATCATACCAGTCCACTGTCGACATATCAAGAGCATGTGGCAGCTTTTGCCCATTACAGCTAACAGTGTGGCTACTCCTATTTTGTTTTCCTTTTGATCTAGCTTGTGGTAATTTTGTAGTTTTCCCATTGTGATCCAAAGAATATCCAGTTGCTAAAGACATCTCTTTTATTGTCCATTTGCCTGCAGACAGGAATCTTGCTACCATGATTGTTTTCTCTCTCTTTTTATTAATTTGTTTTCAATATTCTTAGTTTCTGATTTCACAAACCTACAGGACCTTACTCATTTTTGACACGATGTTCAGTGTGCAAACATAAAAAAGAGAGAGAGCAACATCCAGATATTTGTTCCTCCATACATATTCTCCCCTATGATCAAACAATTCCTGAAAGCAAAGTTCTTTAAGTTCCTAGATGTTGCCCTGTACATAATCATGCTGTACCATCCCAGCTGGAAGATATTTTGAACACTAACAAATTGCATCTTTTTGTGAAACATATTCAAATTTGGCCAAGGTATATGACTCCTAAAAATCTCACATGCTCAGTTTAGTATTCAACAGCTAAATTCTCTGAAGATTCTATCTGATTGAGGATGACTCATTCCAGGGCTTTAGGGGATGAACAGGACTTCCCCTGTCACTGCCTCTACTGACTGCTGGGAAATGCTGTGGTTCTGCACACCAGAATCTTTTCTGTGCTCTAAGTGCTCTGGCTGCTGGTGCTCAGGATGTGAGGCACAGAAGAGGGAGTACCTTGACTGGAATGCAAAGGATTTAGGAATGGGGAGGGAAAAACAGATTGTGAGGGGACCACTGGGGTACAACTTGGAACTATGGGACTGCTGTGCCCCTTAACTATCCAGCCTGCACTGTCTCTCACAATGCTTTCACAGTAGCAAGCAGAAAACCCTTCCAGGTGCTGTTATCACTAAGCCATGGCATGCAGAGGCACACCCAGCTACTTTGCGTAAATGCTTTCTGAGCCACTCATGGGCTATATGCAGGGAAACACCAGCAAGTCTCCTGAGACCCCAGCTTTACACCCCAGAAATATACCATTTTGCACTGCTCAAGACCTCATTTTTAACAGTGCAAACTTATTAGTTTGTCACTTAGTTCACCACATCATCAAATGAAAGTGGACATGCACTAGCTTTTGTAACTTGAAATGA
Source organism: Gopherus flavomarginatus (assembly GCF_025201925.1). NCBI lineage: Eukaryota > Metazoa > Chordata > Testudines > Testudinidae > Gopherus > Gopherus flavomarginatus. Next base: position 299,850,869 of record NC_066617.1, on the reverse strand, counting down.
TTTCTCAAGCAATTCAGACAAACTCACTGGGAAAGATAAAACACTGAAATAAATGTATTAACTACAGAAAAATAGATTTTAAGTGATTATAAGTAGCAGACATAAAGATCAGAGATACTTTCCAAAGAAAATAAAACTAAGCATGCAGTCTAAATCCTAAACCTTATTAGACTAAGCCAGGGATTGGCAACCTTTGACCCGCGGCTCGCTAGGGTAAGCACCCTGATGGGCCAGGCCAGTTTGTTTACCTGCCGTGTCCGCAGGTTTGGCCGATCGTGGCTCCTACTGGCTGCAGTTCACCGTCCCAGGCCAACGGGGAACTGTGAGAAGAGGCACGGGTCAAGGGATGTCCTGGCCGCCTCATCCTGCAGCCCCCATTGGCCTGGAGCAGCAAACTGCAGCCAGTGGGAGCCATGATCGGCCGAACCTGCGGACGCGGCAGGTAAACAAACTGCCCCGGCCCACCAGGGTGCTTAACCTGGCAGGCTATGTGCCAAAGGTTGCCGATCCCTGGACTAAGCAGTATTTGAATCAAGCAGTTTTTATCACCCACTGGATGTTGCAGGTAGATTACAGTTCTTAATACACAGGCTGACTTTCCTTCTCAACTGGGATCAGTCTTCTCAGTTCAAGTTTGTTTGTCTCTAGCATTTTTTGTTGCCATCAATTTAGGTTGGGGAGGAGAAAGGTAATTGCATGATGTCACTGTCCCTTATTTTATACCCTCAGTACATGTTCCTGGAAAATACTAGCCCAGACATGTCCTAGTGGGCTTTGCTGAGTCCCATATTTGAGCACTGGTGTGGTCTTGTGCACCTGAATCGTATCGTTGAGCAAGCTCCATTGTGCAGTACTCGCACAACTCTCTTACAGTATTATAAATCCTTTGTTTACAATTCCCCAGGTGATTAATGATTGTTTAAGCCCCCTTGCCCTAGTGTTGGTCACCTCCTTCGTTATTGTCACTGGAGAACAAGCACTGGACAACTCCCAAACTCACAACATATTTCAATGACAACTATACAGCAGAAATCACATATTAGGAATGGCAATATACAAAAACCTGTAGGAGAACACTTCAACCTCCCTGGCAACACCATAGCAGACCTTAAAGTGGCCATCCTGCAGCAAAAAAACTTCAGGACCAGACTTCAAAGAGAAACTGCTGAGCTTCAGTTCATCTGCAAATTTGACACCATCAGCTCAGGATTAAACAAAGACTGTGAATGGCTTGCCATCTACAAAACCAGTTTCTCTTCCCTTGGTTTTCACATCTCAACTGCTAGAACAGGGCCTCATCTTCCCTGATTGAACTAACCTCATTATCTCTAGCTTGGTTGCATATATATACCTACCCCTGGAAATTTCCACTACATGCATCTGACAAAGTGGGTATTCACCCACAAAAGCTCATGCTCCAAAATGTCTGTTAGTCTATAAGGTGTCACAGGATTCTTCACTGCTTTTACAGATCCAGACTAACACGGCTACCCCTCTGATACTTGAAACTATACAGCAAAAGCTCATAACTTCACACACACTAATGATGTACATATTTTGACAGAACAATTGGTTTCAGCAGATCATAACCTTTCCTATATCTTACATGGAATGTTTTATATCAAAGGTTGGCAACCTCTGGCACGCAGCAGGCCAGGGTAAGCACCCTGGCGGTTCGTTTACCTGCCACATCGGTAGGTTCGGAGGACTGCGGCTCCCACTGGACGCAATTCACCATCACAGGCCAATGGGGGCGGCGGAAAGCAGCGTGGGTGAGGGATGTGCTGGTCATTGGTCTAGGATGGCGAACTGCAGCCACTGGGAGCCGCGATCGGCCAAACCTGCTGACATGGCAGGTAAACAAAGTGGCCCGGCCTGCCAAGGTGCTTACCCTGGTGAGTCGCGTGCCAGAGGTTGTTGACCCCTGCTTTATATGAAATATTACAACCATATATGAATGATGAATATGGGGTTATAGGCTGCAACTTTGTGGTACAGTTTGTCATGGGGGAAAAGGGGAGAATTGCGTGGGATGGGGCGTACAAGAGCTGGTATGAGGGAGCTGGATAGGAGCAAAGTGGGGGAGGGGGTTAGCGAGTGTATAGAAGTAGAGTCTTCGGAAGCAGGATACAGGTAGGAAATTTTGGCTAGGAAGATTTCCTAACATTTGACTGCTTGACTTTGAAATTTTAAATTCTTTGAATGTAGAATTTTTTTTGTAATGCTCACATGGCTTGTACTTGTGTCAATTACTTCCAAGACTTATGAGAAATAATCTTTCTTTTTTTAGTCATTAAAAATAATAAATACATATAACAGGTATTTCTCTTTCACATTTTTTTCATTAGATTATAAGTTGTTCAGGGCAGTGAGTTGTGTTTCTTCAATGCCATTGCCTCATATCATACACCTTATAATATAAGATTGTGTGACAAAACTGAAACACCCTTCCAGCTAGACAAGTTCCAAGAGAAAGGGAGAAACAGTTAAGCCTTTCAGTGACTCTAAAACTTGATTCCTGTATCTGTATAAAATGAAAAATTGTCAGTGAAAAACCAAAATAGCCTATGCAAATATTGGTGTATATCTGCAGTTTCCTATATCATAGGTAACTGCTGACTCTTTGTTATCTGCATAGGAGAGTTACAAATGAGACAAAAAAAGATTGTTTTTTTTAAATATTTATTTTACCTTAGAATTATAATGATTAATTTTGGTCTAGCTCAGGCTGCTCATTACCAACATCTGTAATAAATCCTGATTCTTTGTGTCAGAGGCAATCATGAAGAAAAAAACTTGTTCATCTTAGCCTCTAAGGATAGAACAAGAAGCAACCAGCTTAAACTGCAGAAAGTGAGGTTTAGGCTAGATATTAGGAAAAAGTTCCTAACTGTCAGGGTGGTTAAACATTGGAATAAACTGCCTAGGGAGGTTGTGGAATCTCCTTCTCTGGAGATATTTATGAGTAAGTTAGATAAATGTCTATCAGGGATGGTCTACACAGTATTTGGTCCTGCCATGAGGGCAGGGGACTGGACCCAATGACCTCTCGAGGTCCCTTCCAGTTCTAGAGTCTATGCATCTATGAATCACATAGTATTGATTCATGGACTGGAATTGTAATGAAGACGGTAAAGTCACTAGGCCTTTGGTATGATGAGGGCTAAAATTATACATGGTGTTGGGAAGGTGTGAATGAATAGGATTGGGAAAATTAAGGAATGGGTTTTGTCATTAAGGATATGGAAGGAATTTCATAGCTCAGTTTCTGACCCAAAGCCAGTTGGAGCATGGATTGATTACTGCCATTTGAAGTGGGGTGTATGTGATGGTGTTTACTCGGGAATTTGAGAGAGTTTGACAGAGGGAGGCTTACAATGGTGAGGAGGACCCGCAACACCTGTGCCAGCACTGCTTCTGTCTCCTCCACCTGCGCCTGTAGCCAGACAGAGCACCAAAGCATGGATGCTTTTACCCAGATTCTGGTGTGGGCTTGCAAAGACTGTAATTTGCAATTTCCACTTACTGATATCCAGGCTGGGGATGGCATCCAATGTGAAAGGTGCCTACTGGTGGAATCTCTCAGGCAGCAGTTGGGAGAGCTACAGGAGGAGGTGGCTAGGCTGAGGAACATACATATCCATGAGCAATTCCTAAACAGTATCCATGTGGAGACAGCTGACGTAGCTGTCCCAGTTCACAGGACTACCGACACACCAGTGGAGGAGGAGATGCCTCAGGGTGTATCTGACACACCAGTGGAGGAGGAGGCTCAGGGTGGACATAGCGAGCTGGTTACTTCTAGCAGCAAGCAGTGGTCCACCCCTGCTGCAAACCCTCCTGCTGTGGTAAAAGATAACCTTAATGCTCTTCTTGATACAGGAGAGAAGGAATCACCCCTAACAGTTAAGGAGGTGAAGCCTCGTACCCCTAAGGCTGGGAGGTCTGCTGCCACCATTGATAAGAAACGTAGAGTAGTGGTGGTTGGAGACTCTCTGCTGAGGGGGATGGAGACACCCATCTGTCGCCCTGACCGTTCATCCTGGGAGGTATGCTGCCTGCCAGGGGCCTATATCCGAGATGTTACAGAGGTATTATCGAGGATTATCCAGCTTTCTGGCTACCACCCCATGCTACTCATCCATGTGGGCACAAATGATACTGCGAGGTGTGACACTGAGCAGATCAAGAGTGACTACAGGGCTCTGGGAGTACGGGTTAAGGAGTTTGGAGCGCAGGTAGTATTCTCTTCGATTTTTCCTGTTGAAGGTAGGGGCCCGGGCAGAGACAGATGCATCGTGGAGATGAATGCCTGGCTGCGATGATAGTGTCGCCAGGAGGGCTTTGGCTTCCTCGACCACGGGATGCTATTCGAGGAAGGACTGCTAGGCACAGATGGCGTTCACCTTTCGAAGAGGGGAAAGGCCTTATTTGCGCACAGACTGGCTAACCTAGTAAGGAGGGCTTTAAACTAGGTTCGACGGGGACAGGTGAGCAAACCCCACAAGTAAGTGGGGAACAAGACCTGGGAGATGGGTTGGAAACAGGAGGGAGCACGGGCTATAATGGCAGAGAGGAAGGAGGGTCAGGGCAAAGCTGGGAGGCAAGATCAAACCAGTATATTAGATGCCTATATACAAATGCAAGAAGTATGAGTAATAAGCAGGAAGAACTGGAAGTGCTCATAAATAAATACAACTATGACATTGTTGGCATTACTGAAACTTGGTGGGATAATACACACGACTGGAATGTTGGTGTGGATGGGTATAGTTTGCTCAGGAAGGATAGACAGGGGAAAAAGGGAGGAAGTGTTGCCTTATATATTAAAAATGTACACACTTGGACTGAGGTGGAGATGGACATAGGAGACGGAAGTGTTGAGAGTCTCTGGGTTAGGCTAAAAGGGGTATAAAAAAACAGGTGATGTCGTGCTGGGAGTCTACTACAGGCCACCTAATCAGGTGGAAGAGGTGGATGAGGCTTTTTTCAAACAACTAACAAAATCATCCAAAGCCCAAGATTTGGTGGTGATGGGGGACTTCAACTATCCAGATATATGTTGGGAAAATAACACCGCGGGGCACAGACTATCAAATAAGTTCCTGGACTGCATTGCAGACAACTTTTTCTTTCAGAAAGTTGAAAAAGCTACTAGGGGGGAAGCTGTTCTAGACTTGATTTTAACAAATAGGGAGGAACTTGTTGAGAATTTGAAAGTAGAAGGAAGCTTGGGTGAAAGTGATCATGAAATCAAAGAATTTGCAATTCTAAGGAAGAGTAGAAGGGAGTACAGCGGAATAGAGACAATGGATTTCAGGAAGGCGGATTTTGGTAAGCTCAGAGAGCTGATAGGTAAGGTCCCATGGGAATCAAGACTGAGGGGAAAAACAACTGAGGAGAGTTGGCAGTTTTTCAAAGGGACACTATTAAGGGCCCAAAAGCAAGCTATTCCGATGGTTAGGAAAGATAGAAAATGTGGCAAAAGACCACCTTGGCTTAACCACGAGATCTTGCGTGACCTACAAAATAAAAAGGCGTCATATAAAAAATGGAAACTAGGTCAGATTACAAAGGACGAATATAGGCAAATAACACAGGAATGCAGAGGCAAGATTAGAAAGGCAAAGACACAAAATGAACTCAAACTAGCTATGGGAATAAAGGAAAACAAGAAGACTTTTTATCAATACATTAGAAGCAAGAGGAAGACCAAGGACAGGGTAGGCCAACTGCTCAGTAAGGAGAAGGAAACAGTAACGGGAGACTTGGAAATGGCAGAGATGCTTAATGACTTCTTTGTTTCGGTCTTCACTGAGAAGTCTGAAGGAATGTCTAATATAGTGAATGCTTACGGGAAGAGGGTAGGTTTAGAAGATAAAATAAAAAAAGAGCAAGTAAAAAATCACTTAGAAAAGTTAGATGCCTGCAAGTCACCAGGGCCTGATGAAATGCATCCTAGAATACTCAAGGAGTTAATAGAGGAGGTATCTGAGCCTCTAGTTATTATCTTTGGGAAATCATGGGAGACGGGGGAGATTCCAGAAGACTGGAAGGGGGCAAATATAGTGCCCATCTATAAAAAGGGAAATAAAAACAACCCAGGAAACTACAAACCAGTTAGTTTAACTTCTGTGCCAGGGAAGATAATGGAGCAGGTAATTAAAGAAATCATCTGCAAACACTTGGAAGGTGGTAAGGTGATAGGGAATAGCCAGCATGGATTTGTAAAGAACAAATCGTGTCAAACTAATCTGATAGCGTTCTTTGATAGGATAACGAGCCTTGTGGATAAGGGAGAAGCAGTGGATGTGATATACCTAGACTTTAGTAAGGTATTTGATACGGTCTCGCATGATATTCTTATAGATAAACTAGGAAAGTACAATTTAGATGAGGCTACTATAAGGTGGGTGCATAACTGGCTGGATAACCGTACTCAGAGAGTAGTTGTTAATGGCTCCCAATCCTGCTGGAAAAGTATAACAAGTGGGGTTCCGTAGGGGTCTGTTTTGGGACTGGCTCTGTTCAATATCTTCATCAACGATTTAGATGTTGGCATAGAAAGTACGCTTATTAAGTTGCGGACGATACCAAACTGGGAGGGATTGCAACTGCTTTGGAGGACAGGGTCAAAATTCAAAATGATCTGGACAAATTGGAGAAATGGTCTGAGGTAAACAGGGTGAAGTTCAATAAAGATAAATGCAAAGTGCTCCACTTAGGAAGGAACAATCAGTTTCACACATACAGAATGGGAAGAGACTGTCTAGGAAGGAGTACGGCAGAAAGAGATCTAGGGGTCGTAGTGGACCACAAGCTTAATATGAGTCAACAGTGTGATACTGTTGCAAAAAAAGCAAATGTGATTCTGGGATGCATTAACAGGTGTGTTGTAAACAAGACACGAGAAGTCATTCTTCCACTTTACTCTGCGCTGGTCAGGCCTCAGCTGGAGTATTGTGTCCAGTTCTGGGCACCACATTTCAAGAAAGATGTGGAGAAATTGGAGAGGGTCCAGAGAAGAGCAACAAGAATGATTAAAGGTCTTGAGAACATGACCTATGAAGGAAGGCTGAAGGAATTGGGTTTGTTTAGTTTGGAAAAGAGAAGACTGAGTGGGGACATGATAGCAGTGTTTTCAGGTATCTAAAAGGGTGTTATCAGGAGGAGGGAGAAAACTTGTTCACCTTAGCCTCCAATGATAGAACAAGAAGCAATGGGCTTAAACTGCAGCAAGGGAGATTTAGGTTGGACATTAGGAAAAAGTTCCTAACTGTCAGGGTAGTAAAACACCGGAATAGATTGCCTAGGGAAGTTGTGGAATCTCCATCTCTGGAGATATTTAAGAGTAGGTTAGATAAATGTCTATTAGGGATGGTCTAGACAATATTTGGTCCTGCCATGAGGGCAAGGGACTGGACTCGATGACCTCTCGAGGTCCCTTCCAGTCCTGGAGTCTATGAGTCTATGAGTCTATCACCTGTCATACAAGGGGTTAAGAGCCAAATAGGCCACCTGTGATTGATTGTGTTAGAGGGGTAGCTGTGTTAGTTTGGATCTGTCAAAAGTGACAAAGAGTCCTGTGGCACCTTATAGACTAACAGAAGTATTGGAGCATAAGCTTTCATGGGTGAATAACCACTTCATCAGACACATGTCAATCATGTGACTGATTGATTGCCTTCTGGGCAGAGGGAGCTGAGCTAGGTAGGAATCATTAGACACTGGGCCTTATAAGGAACAGAAGGGCACTATAGAGGAGGTAGTTCTTGTCTGTAGAAAAAATCCAGGTAGGCAGACCCACAGGGAACAAATTAAAAAAAGTAGCCTAATAAAAAAGCAGCCAGTTGCAAACTGAGGAAAAGCTAACAGAGAGAGTTTGCCTGGGAACCATCCAAGAGGAGCTCTGGTGAGTGCTGCATTGGGGAGACTGTGTTGTGAACTGTTGGGGTGAATATCTGAGTGTCTGTCTGCTGTGACCATTTGTTTGACTGTGTGTTTATTTGACAAGTGTGACTGTTTGACTGTGTTTGATTGTTTGTAAAGCGTGAATTTGGAATGCTTTGTTCCAGGTTGGCCTTGAGTGGATGATTAGAGAAAAGACTTTGAGCTGGGGCAACAGGTTTGAGCAAGCCAGAAAAGCAGCCAGTTGTGAGCTGCCAACAGAGGATAAGCCAACACAGGGAGTTTGCCTACGGTGGTGTTCCCACAGAATTTTTGCCTTTCAGGCTTCCATAATTAGTAAATACCACATCTGAAGAGGCCAGCACATCCCTTGGCCCACATCACTTCCCGCAGCCCCATTTGGCCTAGGACAGCGAACCGCAACCAGTGGGAGCTACGGTCAGCCGAACTTGCCGATGCAGCAGGTAAACAAACCAGCCCATCACACCAGGGGTGCTTACCTTGGTGAGCCGCGTGCCAGAGGTTGCTGACCCCTGGGCTAATGTGATAGGTTCCCTGGGGTACGACCTGGGCTGGAACTATCTCCTGTTGTATGTTTTGCCCATGTGCTCTGGAAAACACAAGTCCAAGCATCATGTCTCAGGGGTATTGCTGAATCCCAGGGTTGAGTAATTCCCTGGTAATGGTCACTGAATTGCTAATTGTCAGTCACTTGCTGCACAATGGCTGGTGATGGTTGTGTAACACCCACCCAGCCATTTGGTAAGGGCCTTGTTGTTTCTGAGGAGTTGCCTTCTGGGCTACTCCTAAATCTATAGCATATTTCAATAACACCATACAGCACAATCTCATAACTTCATACACTTTAATGATATACATATTTTGACAGAACAGTGGGTTTCAGCACATCATAACCTTTCCCATGATAGCTTACATGGCATGCTTTATATGAAATATCATAACTATAATCAAATGATGAATATGTGGGTTACAGGGCATGCCACTCACCCAAGGTATAGAGTGTCACAGCTAGAAACCCCAAAGCTTGGGACTCTTAAAAGAAGACTGGACAAAACATGCAGTAAGGATCAGCCCTGCATTGGCAGGGAGATAGACTCAGCCAGGATGATCACAAAGGGCTTTTTCCCTTGTAACTTCCATAATTTCATCCCACTCTCTTCGGAGAACAAATTCTGGTACTAAAGACCTGGTGCTTGGATCACATATTGCACTGGAATTGGGAATTAGTGCCCTGCCATGCAACTCCTCCCTTTGGGCCAATAGTGTACATCAGGGGTCAGCACCTCTGGCACGTGGCTCGCCAGGGTAAGCACCCTGGTGGGCTGGGCCAGTTTGTTTACCTGCTGCATTGGCAGGTTCGGCAGACCACAGCTCCCACTGGTCATGGTTCGCCATCCCAGGCCAATGTGGGCGGCGGGAAGTGGCCTGGGAGAGGGATGTGCTGGCGGTGTCGGAGAGAGGGCTTTGGATTCTTCAATCATGATATGTTGCTTGGCGAAGAAGGATTGTTAGGAAGAGATGGGATCCACCTACCAAAGAGAGGGAAAAAAATCTTGGCAGGCAGGCATGCTAAAATAATGAACATAAGAACATAAGAACGGCCGTACTGGGTCAGACCCAAGGTCCATCTAGCCCAGTATCTGTCTACCGACAGTGGCCAATGCCAGGTGCCCCAGAGGGAGTGAACCTAACAGGCAATGATCAAGTGATCTCTCTCCTGCCATCCATCTCCATCCTCTGATGAACAGAGGCTAGGGACACCATTCTTTACCCTTCCTGGCTAATAGCCATTTATGGACTTAGCTACCATGAATTTATTCAGTTCCCTTTTAAACATTGTTATAGTCCCAGTCTTCACAACCTCCCCAGGTAAGGAGTTCCACAAGTTGACTGTGTGCTGTGTGAAGAAGAACTTCCTTTTATTTGTTTTAAACCTGCTATCTATTAATTTCATTTGGTGACCCCTAGTTCTTGTATTATGGGAATAAGTAAATAACTTTTCCTTATCCACTTTCTCCACATCACTCATGATTTTATATACCTTTATCATATCCCCCCTTAGTCTCCCCTTTTCCAAGCTGAAGAGGTCTAGCCTCTTTAATCTTTCCTCGTATGGGACCCTCTCCAAACCCCTAATCATTTTAGTTGCCCTTTTCTGAACCTTTTCTAGTGCTAAAATATCTTTTTTGAGATGAGGAGACCATATCTGTACACAGTATTCGAGATGTGGGCATACCATGGATTTATATAAGGGCAATAATATATTCTCAGTCTTATTCTCTATCCCCTTTTAATGATTCCTAACATCCTGTTTGCTTTTTTGACTGCCTCTGCGCACTGCGTGGACATCTTCAGAGAACTATCCACGATGACGCCAAGATCTTTTTCCTGACTCGATGTAGCTAAATTAGCCCCCATCATACTATATATATAGTTGGGGTTATTTTTTCCAATGTGCATTACTTTACATTTATCCACATTAAATTTCATTTGCCATTTTGTTGCCCGATCACTTAGTTTTGTGAGATCTTTTTGAAGTTCTTCACAAACTGTTTGGTCTTAACTATCTTAAGTAATTTAGTATCATCTGCAAACTTTGCCACCTCACCGTTTACCCCTTTCTCCAGATCAGCGAGGAGGGCTTTAAACTAGGTTAGCTGGGGATGGAGTCCTAAGCTTGGAGTCAAGTGCGGAAATGGGATACCTGGAGAAAACACAAAGAGAAGGGTGCAAGAGGGGAGGCCCCCTGATTCATACTGAGAATGTAGGGAAATTGCCTAGTTATCTGAGGTGCCTGTACCTGAATGCAAAAAGCCTGGGAAACAAGCAGGAAGAATTGGAAGTCCTGTCATAGTTAAGGAACTATGATGTGATTAGAATAATAGATTTGGTGGGGTAACTCACATGATTGGATCACTGCCATGGATGGGTATAAACTGTTCAGGAAGGACAGGCAGAGGAGAAAAGGTGCAGGAGTTGCACTGTATGTAAGAGAGCAGGATGATTGCTCAGAGCTCCAATCTGAAACTGGAGAAAAGCCTGTTGAGAGTCTTTGGGTTAAGTTTAGTGGAGAGAACAATAAGGGTGATGTCATGGTGGGCATCTGCTATAGACTACCACACTGTCACAGGCTTAAGGACTCCCTCCCTCCCTTAGGGAGTCCCATTGGGAGGCAAATCAGCATTGTATGTTGCTAACTCAGTTGAAAGCATCACAAGGCATTTTGCGGGAGGGGCAAAGGTGTGAGCGTGAAATGGAAGAGTACTTCATAGGTTGCAAGAGGCCAAGAGGGGGAAGGAGGAAGAGAGCAGAGAATGAGTTAACTCAACAATTTAGGTAGTTGTAACCCCAAGGAGATTACATAGATTCCTGGGACTCTATCTGCTGGCAGCTCAGGGAGAGGCACGCTGTCCTTGATAGGGAGGGGGAGCCAAGGCAGACTCAGAGTCTGCCCAGGAACCAATAGGGAGTGACAGACCCTCCCAGGGAGAAGCGATTTGTAGTCAGTCTGGAGCCAGCCAAGAAAAGGCAGGACTGGCTCTGTGGGGAGCTAGTGAGTCCCAGGGTTGCATGCAGGGTTCTCCCTGAGAACAGGCCTCTGAGGATCTGACAACAGATCCCTCAATTGGGTTTTTCCTTCCCCACTGACGATTCCCAGTTTGTAGCATTTGCTGGGAAATTTCCCCATCCAGGCTGAGTTCGCCCTCCAGCTCCCTAGGTGAGACCAGTCACAACATGGTCAGCTCTGCTCTGTCTGCTAGTCCAGGGAAGCTGCCTGCTGAGTGTGTGACTTGAAGCTGGGCTAGGAGGCTACAGTTTGGATATTAGTGTAGTTGTATAACCTACACCTTGAGCCCTGCACCCCTTCGCAGTGAGGGGAAATCCTGGGACCAACACAGCCTGATTCCTGCCTGAGGAGGATCCCTGCCAGCAGACAGCAGCCCCTCTACAGTGACTGAGGAGTCCAGAGTCATCTTCAAACCTGAGGATCATTCATGGAGTTTGTGAGTGCATCATCTTTTAGTTAGTCAGGGAATTTGGTTTGGGGATCCCCTACTCCCTGAACTGTGTCCTCAAGCCAGGGAGTAATGGATTGAGAATTTTATAACTTGCTGCATATTACACCTGTGGGGGGATTTACCACTTCCTCCCACTTGTGAGTCATTTGGGCTGTACTGAACCCAGTCAGCCACACTGCTAAACCACTGCAGAGAAGAATTTTGTGGTTATAGGTCATCAAGGGACCCAGCAAAGTATGCGTAACAATAGGACTATCATAAACAGACAATTAATGGTTAATTCCTCTTTTACCTGCAAAGAGTTAAGAAGTTCACCTAGCCTAGCTGACACCTGACAAGAGGAACCAATGGGGGGACAAGATGTTTTCAAAGAGGGAGGAGGGAAACCAGTCTTTGATCTGTTCTGAAAAGTTTGTGCTGGAGTGAAGGATCCAGGAATCAGCCATCTAACATTTCCTAAAAGTGTTTAGAGAAGGAATGTATTAGATTATATTTATTTTCTTTTGTGACTTGGTTTTGCATAAAGGAAGAATCAAATTGGGTTTCTTTGTGTAACTAAGGTTTTTGCCCAGAGGGACATCTTCTGTGTTTTGAATCTGTTGTCTGTGAGAGTAGCTTGAATGCTAATCTCGCAGAGGTATTCCTTTCACCCTTTTTCTTTAATTAAAAGTCTTCTTTTAAGAACCTGACTGATTTTTTCCTTGTTTTAAGATCCAAGTGTTTTCTGGATCTGAGCTCACCAAGAATTGGTGGGAGGTGAATCAGTCTAAATCCTGCCAGGAAAAAGGGGATAAAGACTGGGGAAATATTTGGGGGGAACACAGAGTTCCCAAATGACTCTCCCATAAACGGTTGTTTAAACTATTTGGTGGTGGCAGCTACTAGATATAAGCTGGTAAATAAGCATAGGGGTTATCTCATGCAGGTCCCCACATCTGTACCCTTAAGTTCAGAGTGGGGGTGACAGCTTGACAGGGACACTAATTTTGCATTTGCTATATCAAGTCACTGGTATTTTCAGTGTGAGCACCAGTGACCCTAAAAGTAATGTTTCACAATGTTATGTTGTATTTGTCTCCTGTTTAATATAACTATTGTGTTGAATATATTTTTATGTGTTTGTGTTATTTCTTGGAAGTCTCCATCTATCTGGCAAGTAAATGGGGATTACTCTGTAGTTAGAATTTTCTGACCAAAGGTGCCCTGGTGAACTCGCCAGGAAAGAGCGAGGGGGGTGGAGGCACCGCCAATTAATTTCAGAGGAAAAAAAGAAAGTTACGCCCTGCTGAATGGGTGGTGGGATCCAAAAGAACCCAGACCTGTCCATCAAAACCTGTAAATGGATTGGCATTAAAAGAGATAACCAGGTGGACAAGGGCGCTACACTAGCTCTGTGTGACGATAAGATGCTGGCCCCGATCCAAGGTCATAGTGCCAGACGAGAAATCTGCAGCTGCATTTCTCTCTCACTCAGCCACAGACAGCCATGAGAAAAGTACACTGAACCAGGGCTGCAGAGATGAAAAACACAGGTGAGATGACGGGGGTGGGGGAGGAGCAGAGCTTCACGTCCCTGGAGCTGGTGTGTTTTTTGGGAAAGCGGAGAAGACCACAGAAAGCCAGTTTGGACTGGTACACAAAACACCAGGAACAGAGGTTGCAGAATGGAATACCCCCAAAGGAACCCAGGACTTAAAACCATCCTGAAAGCTGGAGCAATTCAGAGATCAACAGCAGACCTCGGACAACCTGGGTCCAGGACAGAACTCCAGTACACCCTTCCCCCTCTTCTTCTTACATTACACCCAGACTTGGACAGCCTCAGGTAGAGTGTTTGTGAGTATGAAAGTGGGTTAGGGCTTGGGGAACTAAAACATTCTTCCTTCGTTTGAGTGATGTGGGAAGCACCTATCACTTTCCACTATTTTATTATTTTATTAATAAAATTTTAAAATTTAGTCCTTGGTGTGCTCCTCCATCTCCTCCCCTAAAGATCCTGCGGCCTCAGCCTGATTACCTGATGCCCCAGGCAGATTGGTAGGAAAAATCTGTCACAAGACCAGGAGGATGAGGTAGATGAGGCTTTCTTCGGACAACTAACAGAAGTTTCCAGATCACAGGCCCCAGTTCCCATGGGGGAATTAAATCACCTGACATCTGCTGGGAGAGCAATACAGCAGTGCACAGACAATCCAGAAAGCTTTTGGAAAACGCTGTGAACAACTTCCTGGTGCAAGTGCTGGAGGAATCAACTAGGGGCTGTGCTTCTCTTGACCTGCTGCTCACAAACAGGGAAGAATTGGTAGGGGAAATAGAAGTTGGTGGCAACCTGGGCAGTAGTGACCATGAAATGGTTGAATTCAGGATCCTGACAAAAGGAACAAAGGAGAGCAGCAGTATACAGACCATTGACTTCAGAAAAGCAGACTTTGGCTGCCTCAGGGAACTGATGGACAGAATCTCCTGGAAGTCTAATATGAGGGGGAAAGGAGTCGAAGAGAGCTGACTGTATTTTAAAGAAACCTTATTGAAGGTGCAAGAACAAACCATCCTGACGTACAGAAAGAATAGCAAATATGTCAGGCAACCATCTTGGCTTAACAGTAAAATCTTTGAGCTTAAACATGAAGAGGAAGCGGAAACTTGGACATATGACTAGAGACAAGCATAAAAATGCTGCTCGAGCATGCAGGGGTGTAATCGGGAAGACTAAAGCACAATTGGAGTTGCAGTTAGCAAGGGATGTGAAAGGTAACAAGAAGGGTTTCCACAGACATGTTAGCAACAAGAAGGTGGTCGGGGAAGGTGTGAGATCCTTACTGAATGGGGGAGGCATCCTAGTGACAAATGATGTGGAAAAAGCTGAAGGACTCAATGCGTGTTTTTTGTTTTTCCCTCTCTTCCACACCCCACTGGCCCCTTCTCCTTGGTCTTCACAGCAAGGTCAGCTTCTGGACTACTGCACTGGGCTGCACAGTATGGGGAGGAGGTGAGCAGACCTCAGTGGTGAAAGAAAAGGTTAAGGTCTATTTATAAAAGCTGGACATGAACAAGCCTCTGGCCCCATGGACAGTGCATCACAGGATGCTGAGGGAGTTTGCTGATGTGATTGCAGAGCCATTGGCCATTATCTTTGAAAACTAATGGCAATCAGGGGAGAACCCAGATGATTGGAAAAAATGCAATATAGTGCCCATATTTAAAAAAGGGAAGACTGAAAATCCAGAGAACTACAGACCGATCTACCTCACCTGAGCCCCTGAAAAATCATGGAGCAGGTTCTCAAGGAATCCATTTTGAAGCACTTGAAGGAGAGGAAAGTGATTAGGAATAGACAGCATGGGTTCACCAAGGGCAAGTCATGCCTGATCAACCTGATTGCATTCTATGATGCGATAACTGGCTCTGTGGATATGGGGAAAGCGGTATATCCCTCTGGCAGTGGCTCAAAGCTGGGGGAGCCGGGAGGTCTCTGCACACTGCCGCTGCCTGCAGGCTCTGCCCCCGCAGCTCCCATTGGCTGCAGTTCCTGGCCAATGGGAGCTGTTGAGTTGGTGCTCTGGGCGGGGGCAGTGCACAGAGACCCCCTTGCACAGAGACCCCCTGACCCCCACAGACCCATGTGGGCCACTTCCAGGAGTGGCATAGTCAGGGCAGGCAAGGAGCTTGCCTTAGGCCTGCTGGGCCAATGGACTTTTAGCACCTAAAATCTCCCGGTTTGGCTTCAGTAACCCCAGGGGATACAGCCTGATTTCGGGAGACTCCCGGCCAAAGAAAGAGGGCCAGCAACCGTCGTTGATCAGAGGGGCCAGTGGCCCCAGGCATGATATTGCCCTGTCCTGTCTAGTCTGGCCAACTCTCCATGATTGTCCTGGAATCTCCAAGAATTAATGATTAATCTTTAATTAAATATTATGTCATGTGATGAAATCCCCATGAATTCATCCAAACAAAGTTGGCAACCCTACTCCCAGTACCTCCTGCATTGGGAAGCAAGGGAAGCAGGGGAATTGATCAGATGGGCCTGCAGACCCCCTGGAAGACCCTTGGGGACCCCCAGGGGTTCACAGACCCCAGTTTGAGAAATGCTGATTTGTTATACAGGTCACAAAAGATGATCACAATGGTCCCTTCTGGCCTTGGAATCTATGAATCAAGGCCCAGACTGCAGAAAAGGATGTATAATATTGTACTGAGAATTAGCATGTGTTCATTTAATTCAGTTCTATATTATGATGTGTTTACATAAGGGGTTTAGTTAAGATAGAACTTGTGTTTGTCCCTTGCCTGTCTGAGCATACTTTAAGCATTTGATCTCTGGTTTCATTTGGGAATTCAAGGTGTTAGGAGATTTGTATTCAGGTGGTTTTTTTTTCTTTTTTCCTTACTGACTGGTTGTCTGCTTAGATCTACAGCTTTTTTGTATTGTTATTTTCAATTCATAGATATAAAAATAGTTCAGAATTGAGTGCTGTGCAAAGGTCTATATATATAAATGAGAGATGGAGACCGCATATCTGCCAGTCCTTCAGAGTTCCCTTTTTCGAACCATCATTACTTTGGTTATGCCTGGATTTGGTTTGAATGGCTCCTCATATAAAGCCCATTTCCTGTCTGCATTCTGAGAGTATGCTGATGACACTTCAACAATGTTAGAAGCTAACCTGATGACATCTCAATATCTCTCAATATCTTTCCCAGCGGTCTCATGTATATACTAGAAGTATGAATCCTTGCAGGATCCCAGAGGTGAGGGCCTTTGGAGAGGAGGAACAGTTAAGCACCCTGGCAGGCCAGGCCAGTTTGTTTACCTGCCACATCGGCAGGTTCAGCCGATCGCGGCTCCCACTGGCCGCTGTTCACTATCCCAGGCCAATGGGGGTGGCGGGAAGCCGTGGCCAGCACATCCCTTGCCTGCACTGCTTCCCGCCATTGGCCTGGGACGGCAAACCACGGCCAATAAACAACATGGCAGGTAAACAAACTGGCCCAGCCCGCCACTGTGCTTACCCTGGCGAGCCGCATGCCAGAGGTTGCTGACCCCGCCTTAGCAGCTGGAGGAGAATTCCAAGCATAGTTAAGACAGTATGTGTATAGATCTCTTTGCTTTAAGTCCATTTCTTAGAGTGTTGTATACCTTTGGTAAATAAACATACTTTTGTTTTGGAAGAAGATGCTTCTGCGTCACTGCATGCTGTTGTTGTCCACAGGCTCCTAAGGTAAATTCTTGCAGGTGCCAAGCTCATTGGACATACTAGGTATCACAGTTGGCAACCAGAGGATTGCAACCCAGAGACCCAGTTGGCGAGTGGCTGGATCATAGGGTCCCACCCCATAAAGAAGTGAAGGCATGGGCTGGTCATTTGAAAAGGGTTTACTAGGGTGGGGAGGGGGCTGGAAAAGGAACTCAGAGGCAGCTTAGCCAGGGACTGTAACTCCTAGGAAACAAGTTGTCTTATCGAAGGATGATATTTGACATATTCCATGACTTGGAAACCTATGGCTACTTCCTCAGTATAACAGGGTTGGCTGCCTCCTGAATACTCTTTGTGGCCATGGGTAGCTCTGCACTGCCCTGCCTCAGTTTCCCTTTTTGGATGACTCATTAGTTCACCACAGGCTTTAATGAGGTGATCAACAGCCATTCTGGGGTCTGGTTTACTAACAAAGTTTGAAATAATTCAAACCATTCTCAGTTCCAGATTAATTCAAGCAGCTACTACTAGGCTTCTCCCAGCTGTAGTCCTTCCACTTGTCCAACTTGCTCCGATTCCAAGAGGTCAGCAGGCAAAAACCCCTCTACCACTCCTCTGACCTCTTCCTGATTTCCCAGGGTCCCTGAAGGAGTCTTGCTAGTCTCTAGAGCATCTTAACATCAGTTTCCAACTGGTCCAAATCCTCCTTTCCAGGTGGTCTGCTCTACCTCTCTGAGAGATTTGAATTTGAAATGCATGTGTTTTTTTCTGAATACTAATATGATATCAGAAACATGATGCTGCAGACCCATAAACATTTATTTTTAGAGATTGAGGGAGGTAGTCAATTAGCATAGCTCAGGGGTCGGCAACCTCTGGCACACGGCTTGTCAGGGTAAGCACCCTGGTGGGCCGGGCCAGTTTGTTTACCTTCCATTTCGGTAGGTTTGGCTGATTGTGGCTCCCATTGGCTGTGGTTCGCCGTCCCAGGCCAGTGGGGGCAGTGCAAAGTGGCGTGGGCGAGGGATGTGCCGGCCGTGGCTTCCCGCCACCCCCATTGGCCTGTGACAGCAAACCGCGGCCAGTGGGAGCCACAATCGGCTGAACCTGCCGACGTGGCAAGTAAACAAACTGGCCCGGCCCGCCAGGGTGCTTACCCTGGTGAGCCGTGTGCCAGAGGTTGTCAACCCCTGGCATAGCTGCTGCTACCTCTTCCTGCTCCAGTCAGTTCTGTTTCTCATTTCAGGTTTGGACACTGCCCTATACCACCCAGATCCAATTATTGTCTCTCCGCTGTCTGATTAGTTCTCCGCTCCCATACAGTCAGGTTCTTGTCTATTCCCCGCCACCAGCAGTGGGCAGGACACATCTCCACCAACGGGGAGTAAGTAACCAGAGCTGTGTGGTGTAACAGAAAAGCCCCTTACCTGCAGCCATGCTGGACAGATGGCTTGGTGAAATTTGAGTGGCGCTGTGAGATGGTACATGGGCTTCTGCTCTCAGTTCTGGGCTCTGTGCTGTGAGATTTCAGGTATGTGTCAGTATCTGAGACACGTTTTGTAGAAGATTATAATTTAGAGACACTCCCTCTTAAGGGACAGTATTATGAACATAGGACTTTGGAGAGGTGTCCTGAAGCTGGGGGGTTAGGAACTCCACATAGCTATATGGCTGCCAGGTGTCTGGTTTTCAACCGGAACTCTCATTCAAAAAGGGACCTTGGCGTCTCCAGTCAGCACCACTGACCAGGCCATTAAAAGTCTGATCAGTGGTGCAGAAGAGCTAAGATATGCGCCCTGGCTCTGTGTGGCTCCCAGAAGCATGTCCCTGCAGCCCCTAGGCATAGCCAAAGAGGCTCCACACATTGTTCTCACCCCGAGCACCAGTTACACAGTCAGGCAGTGCGCAGAGCCCCACTAGCCACGCCACCCGGCATTGGTTACTGTCGGTAGACAGGATATTGGGCTGGATGGACCTTTGTTCTGACCCAGTATGGCCATTCTTATGTTCTCTGCCTAGGGGTTTCAGGGACATACTGGCTGCTTCCAGGAGTTGCGTGAGGTAAGTGCTGCCCGCCTGGAGCCCACACCCCCTTCTCACCCTAACACCCTCCTTGAGCCTGTACTCCTCACCCCTCCAATGTCCAAACATCCTGCCCCAGCCCTAAGCCCCCTCCTGCACAACACCCTTAACCCCTAATTTCTGGCCCCACCCTGGAGCCCACATCCCCAGCTGGAGCTCTCACCCCCTCCCATTCCCTAACCCCCGTCCAAGCCCTGTGCAAGTGAGGGTGGCGGAGAGAGAGTGATGGAGGGAGTGGGGATGGATTGAGCGGGGGCAAGTCCTCAGAGCAAGAGGAGAAGCAAATGTGTTCAGTTTTGTGCAATTAGAAAGTGGGCAACACTATGTGGCTATGTGCAGCAGTTCACCAGAGACTCTCTCCAGTTTTTGTTATTCCTTTCTCATTCACTTTTTTTCATGTAATGAACCTCAATATCTTTACAGATTTTGAATTCATAAATCTCACAATTTAGGCATGAGACTTGACTTGCATCACAAAAGTCATGTGACTAAAATCAGGCATCAGGCTCTGGGGTGAGAAAGAGACCTGTAGACAGCAGGAACAGATAGTTAGAGAGTAGACACGCCATTTCCTCCATCTAGGGAGGCAAACAGACTGTGTCCCAGGTGGACTGGGGCCTATCTTCCTTTAAAGAGCTAGGCACCCTATGACACTTTTCAGAATAGCAGCCGTATTAGTCTGTATCCACAAAAAGAACAGGAGTACTTTGTGACACTTTGATTAGCTGCTCTGTTTTTCTTGGAAGTGAATGTTCAGATGTTAGGTCTGCTGTTCTGGGGTCTCCCAGGAATTCTCCAAAATTGCCAGTTATTCTGAGAATCTGGTGGCAAATACCATAAATTCATCTGAAAGTGCAAAATCTGGCCAGAATGATTTAAAAAATATTAATTTAGTCCTGGTGTTTCTTCATTTTCTTCCTTAAAAATGTAATCTGTTACCTACTCAAGGCATAATAATTAATCACTCCTCCTGAGAAGCCTTTTTAGTAAAGACTGAAGCAAAATAGTTATTTAGCAATTCACTCCTTTACTGCTCTCAATTTATTTCCTCATTGTTAATTAGTCCCTATCTTTTCCCTTATCTTCCCTTTTCTTCCTACTTTTTCCTCCTTTAATATCATTTAAATAATTATGTGCTTTTGCTTATGAAATTTTACTCCTATAACCCTTCATCATTTCTCTATCCACACTGCAATGCATTGTCCTGTGGTATGTAGTGTCTTAAGCAATTTTTTTTTCTCTCCAATCCTTACTGTAGAGCAGATGCATTGCTCATTCCACACTCATTTCACATGTGGAAGTTCCATCATGTCAGCGGACCCAGTGCAGATCAGAAATGATTTTGCTCTGAGGCATTAAACCAGCACATCATTTAAGTACATGAGTAACTGTATATGATATGTAAAAGCAGCAAAGAGTCCTGTGGCACCTTATAGACTAACAGACGTTTTGGAGCACGAGCTTTCGTGGGTGAATACCCACTTCGTCAGATGCATGTCCTGCATCTGATGAAGTGGGTATTCACCCACGAAAGCTCGTGCTCCAAAACGTCTGTTAGTCTATAAGGTGCCACAAGACTCTTTGTTGCTTTTACAGATCCAGACTAACATGGCTACCCCTCTGATACTTGTATATGATATGGACACTCTGGTATCTGGAAACAGACGGTTCTTTAAGCTTGCAGACAAAGTCATATCAGGATGTTATCCCAAAAGTCATTTTTGGAGTGCTGCTACACCAGGGGTCTGCGACCTTTCAGAAGCGGTGTGCTGAGTCTTCATTTATTCACTCTAATTTAAGGTTTCGCGTGCCGGTAATACATTTTAATGTTTTTTAGAAGGTCTCTCTCTATAAATCTATATATTATATAACTAAACTAGTGTTGTATTGTAAAATAAACAAGGTTTTCAAAATGTTTAAGAAGCTTCATTTAAATGAAATTAAAATGTTGACCTTACGCTGCTGGCCCGCTCAGCTCGCTGCTGGTCTGGGGTTCTGTTCACCTAGGCCGGCAGCGGGCTGAGCGAGGCCTGCAGCTGGGACCCCGGCAGGCAAGGGTCCAGCAGCCAGAACCGCAGACCACCAGAGCGCTGTGCGGGGCCGGCGGCCAGGACCCAGAGGGCTGGGGGCAGAGGACTGGAGTCAGGGATGGGGGCGTCAGGGCAGAGGGGGGGCTAGGTATGGGTGGGGGTGCCAGAGTCAAGCAGAGGGCTGGGTGTGTATGAGGGAGGTACAGGGCTCAGGGCAGTGGCCTGGGCGGTGTGCGGGGCTCAGGGCAGAAGGCGTGGTGTGTATGTGTGTGTGGGGAGGGACGAGTCGGGGGTCAGGGCTCAGGGGAGAGGGTTGGGTGACTGCCCCCCTAAGAACTCCCAACCCCTCTGCTCCTTGTCCCCTGACTATCCCCTCCTGGGACCCCTGCCCTCAGCTGCCACCCAGGACTCCACCCCCTATCTAAGCCTCCCTGTTCCTTGTCCCCGGACTGGATCCTACCTCCTACCTGTCCCCTGACTGCCCTGACCCTTATTCACACTCCCGTCCTCAGACAGACCCCCAGGGCTCCGATGCCCTATCCAACCACTCCCCACCCCTGACAGGACCCCCAGAACTCTCGACCCATCCAACCCCCCGCCCACTCCCTGCTTGCCCCAACCCCTCTACACACCCCTGCCTCCTGACAAGACCTCCAGAACTCCCAACTCATACAACCCCCAAGCTCCTTGTCCCCGACCACCCGCTCCAGAGACCCCCCCACCCTAACCCCTCCACCCTAACTGCCTCCTCAAGACTCTTCTGGCTCCCGGTCCCCTGACTGCCCTGACCCCTATCCACTCCCTGCCCCCTCACAAACCCCGGGACTCCCATGGCCCATCCAACACCCCCTGCTCCCTGACTTCCCCCTCCAGAGACCCCCGATCCCACCTCCCCCATCCGACCCACCCTGCTCCCTGTCCCCTGACTGCCCCCACCCCTTATCCAACCCCCCCCACTTAGCATATATTTCTAATACTATTATTGTTTAAGTGAAACAATTTTTTGCAAGTGGTCAGTTTGCAACAAATTGCTGGCAGCAGATCTACAATTGCTTTAAAGTTCACATAGATTAAAATACAATTAAAAAACACTTTTCAAAAATACACATTAAATACTGTAAAAGAAAACTATCCTAAACCATATTTATACTAAAATCTAATTAAACAATGTTAAGCTTACTCTGTACAACGACTGCTTCTTTCTTTTAAAAATCAAATCACTACTGCTGTTTGGCTCCTTGTCAGTCAGTTCTGCTCCGCTCTCGCTTGCTTTTCTCTCTCTGCAACAGTTTGTTTTTAGATTCTTTGGCTGGCTTTCTGGCTCCTCCCGCACAGCTCCTGCCTTCTCAGGTGCAGCCTTCACACTACCAAAAAACTACCGCTGGCAGCTGGCCTTTTATGCTACATAGTAGCTCTGTCTTACATAGCTTACCTCACTCACACATACTCAGTCTTGGCCATTACTTCCGAATTCTGATTGACAGGACTGACCTTTAAAACAAGTTGTGAACAGTATGAATAGGTTCTGACCAACTAGAAGCTTAATTGACTGACTTATGTCGCCCCTTTCTTTACTGCAGGTGCTTAGTAGTACTATACTGTTGACTGTCAGGCCTTTGCCTGGGCATGTCTTATCCTTGCCTAGACATTCTTTGCTCATGCTCATTAATTGCCAATATTGCACACGCTCACTGATGTCCTTTACTTCAGAGCTTTGATTCTGCTGGACCACATTCACATACACTTGGCTCTTTGACAGGGCAGTTTTTTATTCTTTATAGAAATCCTTAGCTCCCACTGAGCATGCTCACAGTTCTCAGCATCCATCTCAGAGTGAAATGATTTTTGCTTATTCAGAATAGAGATCAGAAATGCAAAGTAGAAACTGGAGAGTTTTCTCTGGTAATAGACCCAAGTGTTTGGAAACCAAAGCTAGACAGATTCAGAATAGTAGTAAGATGCACATTTTAACAGTGAGGATAAATTAACTATTGAAACAGGTTGTCATAAACAGATAGTTAAGGGTTACCTGTAAAGGGTTAAGAAGTTTTACCTGTAAAGGGTTAAGAAGTTCACCTCGCCTAGCTAACACCTGATGAGAGGAACCAATGGGAGGACAGGATGTTTCAAAAGGAAGGAGGGAAGTTCCCTTTGTTTTGGTCAGTTTTAGTTTCAGCTGGTGTGGAAAAGATCAAGGAACCAGCCTCTTATCAGAGTAGTAAGTTTTAGAAAAGAATAAATAGGCTTATGTTTATTTTCCTTTGTGACTTTGTCTTTGTGCAATTAGAGGAATAATTAAATTGGAAATTTTTTTTGTGTACTGACTTTTGCCCAGGGGAACATCCTCTTCATTTTAAATCTGTTGTCTGTGAGAGTAGCTGGTATGCTAATCTCTCCCAGAGGTTTTTTTTCTTTTACCTTTCTTTTCTTAAATAAAAAGTCTTATTTTTAAGAACTTGATTGATTTTTTCCTTGTGTTAGAATCCAAGGGGATTGGATCTGGACTCACCAGGAATTGGTGGGGGAAAGGAGGGGGGATGGTTAAATTCTCCTTGTGTTAAGATGTAAGGGGTTGGATTGGTGTTCACCAGGAAACTGGTGAAGAAGTCTCTCAATACCACCCAGGGAAGGGAGTTAGTACTTGGGAGTGGTGGCAGCAAAACCAGATCTAAGCTGGTAATTCAGTTTAGAGGTTCACATGCAGGTCCTCATATCTGTACTCTAAAGTCCAGAGTGGAGGTGAAACCTATGACACTGGGTAATTTGATTTGTGGTGGATTCTCAAATTTAAGAGGTGAATGAGTTCCATTAAACTCTTTACAGGCCTGAAGAAGGCTAACAGGACTTAGGCTCCTGCTTTCTGTTTAGGTTCCTGACATCTATTGATTTCAATGGAATTTCAGAGTCTAACTCCTTTTGATAATTTATTCCTTATTGCTTTGCTGGCTGAGGGACTTTGCTGGCTGAGGGCCTGATTCAAAACCCATTTAAACCAATGAGCATCTTCCCATTCACATCAATGGGCTTTGGATCAGACACTTATGATCTGTACTAGAATAGCAACATATTCATGCTAATGAGCACCTCTCCATTTTATTTGTTTATAGATGTCAACATACCAGACCCAGATTTGCCTTAGAGATATAAGCAGTATTGCCACTGATGTCAGTGGGATATGGTGCTTGTATGAGTGCTGAAATAGGCCCACTGTGTTTTCTCTACATGTTCTCCTTTTTCCAGTTTTTAATGTAAACTTAAGGGTCTACTATAGAGCAACCTGATTGGAATTTAGAAGGACAGGTTGTGGAAGGGAAGAGTTTGTAGGAGGAACCAGGAAGACACTCTGAACACCTGGCTGAAATGCTGTTTTAATAAAGAGTTAGTTTAGCTTTAGGAGAATGGAGTTCTGTTCTCGTTACACAACACAAAATAGAGTGTGTGTAATACTACAGAGTGGTGCTGATGCTTTCTGAATTTATACAAAAATAGTGAGCACTTTGAAAAGGGGAATTATGAATGATTAGTATTTCAAGTCTGAGGCAGCTGCAGGTGGTAATCTTTTGAAAGAGGGTTAAGACTCAGTAGGATGAGACATAAAAAAAAATACTTTCCCCTCATTATCGAGCTATTTTTCATTTAACAATCAAACAAAACATACCCTTTGGTCTGCTCATATAGTTAAGACCATCAGGATTTTAGAAGAAGGTGATCCTGAAACTCTACTACAGGAATGTCTATTATTCTCCAGTGAAGGTGCTGAACTTTTATCTAGCAAAGCATGTATTGTGCAAGCACTTTCATTCCCATCTCTTTAATTCAAGAACCTCACTCTTCTAACAGCCTATGTAAGAATGAGTATTTACAGTAAACATACTTCTGAAAGCATAATACTAAAGCAAACAACAGTATTTTTAAGCTGAATGACATTTGTCAGTTGTGTAGCTGTTTGCAAGTTGCAAACATACACCTAGTAATCAGCAAAGAATCCTGTGGCACCTTATAGACTAACAGATGTTTTGGAGCATGAGCTTTCATGGGTGAATACCCACTTCTTCAGATGCATGTGGTGGAAATTTCCAGGGGCAGGTATATATATGCTAGCAAGCAAGCTAGAAATAACGAGGTCAGTTCAATCAGGGAGGATGAGGCCCTGTTCTAGCAGTTGAGGTGTGAAAACCAAGAGAGGAGAAACTGGTTCTGTAGTTGGCAAGCCATTCACAGTCTTTGTTCAATCCTGAGCTGATGGTGTCAAATTTGCAGATGAACTGAAGCTCAGCAGTTTCTCTTTGAAGTCTGGTCCTGAAGTTTTTTGCTGCAGGATGGCCACCTTAAGGTCTGCAATAGTGTGGCCAGGGAGGTTGAAGTGCTCTCCTACAGGTTTTTGTATATTGCCATTCCTAATGTCTGATTTGTGTCCACTTATCCTTTTCCGTAGAGACTGTCCAATTTGGCCGATGTACATAGCAGAGGGGCATTGCTGGCATATGATGGTGTATATTACATTGGTGGATGTGCTGGTGAATGAACCAGTGATGGTGTGGCTGATCTGGTTAGATCTGGTTCATTCACCTGCACGTCCACCAATGTAATATATGCCATCATATGCCAGCAATGCCCCTCTGCTATGTACATCGGCCAAATTGGACAGTCTCTATTGAAAAGGATAAATGGACACAAATCAGACATTAGGAATGGCAATAAGGGCACATTGTTGACTCATATCCAGTTTCTCATCCACTGTAACCCCTAGGTCCTTTTCTGCAGAACTGCTGCCTAGCTATTCAGTCCCTAGTCTGTAGCAGTGCATGGCAATTCCTTAAGTTTTTTTCTGGATTGGAACTTCTGTGTAACTAACTTTGGTTTCTATCTGTTTGTTACTGATTTTTTTACTAGCATCTTTTAGGTTTTTTTAATTGTTTGTACACAGAATTCAACAAAGACACTACTGATTTGTGTTTATATACTAGCAAATAGATAATATTCAGTCAAGCTTGATTTAAACCACTATTTAATATGGACATGTAATGCAACCTTTTCTCTATTAAATGACAGATTATATAGTCCAAATACTGGATTTATGTCATCTCTTATTTTTATTTGAGACCATGAAAGGTGATGCACACAGCTCGTCCACTGCTTCTCAAACCAAGCATTAGAAAACAGCATTTTAAACAAGCAGAAACCTAGAATTTATTTATTTATGTATTTGTTTGTTTATTTAAGGATGATCTATTTTGGTCTCAAGTTCCAGGATGGCTTTGGTCATTACTATAATTCAAGTTAGCTGGGATGATCTTATATTGAAGAGTGTATTTTTGCATGATCACAAATTCAGGGCATACTTCTCTACTGCCTTGCAGTCTGTATCATCTCTTACCATCTGTATAAAATGAGTTCAAAGTAGGTGTAAAGTTCTACCAAGCCAGTTAGTATGTTTTATATTTACTTTTGTACTCACTTTCAGCAGAAGGCAAATTTGTAGAAGATTAGAGTCTGTTCAATACAAATATTGCTAGAGCATGCAGGGGTGTAATCAGGAAGACCAAGGCACAATTGGAGTTGCAGCTAGCAAGGGATGTGAAGGGTAACAAGAAGGGTTTCTACAGGTATGTTAGCAACAAGAAGAAGGTCAGGGAAATTGTGGGACCTTTACTGAATGGAGGAAGCAACATATTGACAGATGATGTGGAAAAAGCTGAAGTACTCAATGCTTTTTTTGCCTCAGTCTTCACAGACAAGGTCAGCTCCCAGACAGCTCCACTGGGCAACACAGTATGGGGAGGAGGTGAGTAGTCCTCAGTGCTGAAAGAACAGGTTAAGGACTATTTAGAAAATCTGGACATGCACAAGTCCATGAGTCCAGATCTAATGCATCCGAGGGTGCTGAGGGATTTGGCTGATGTGATTGCAGAGTCACTGGCCATTATCTCTGAAAATTTGTGGCGATCGGGGGAGGTCCTGGATGATTGGAAAAAGGGAAATATAGTGCCTATATTTTTAAAAGGGAAGAAAGAGAACCCCGGAGAACTACAGACTCACTTCAGTCCTTGGCAAATTTATGGAGCAGGTCCTCAAGTAATCCATTTTGAAGCACTTGGGGGAGAGGAAGGTGATTAGGAACAAGCCAACATGGATTCACCAAGGGCAAGTCGTGCTTGACCAACCTGATTGCCTTCTATGATGAGATAACTGGCTCTGTGGATATGGGGAAAGCGGTGGATGTGATATATCTTGACTTTAGCAAAGCTTTTGATACAGTTTCCAAAAGTATTCTTGCCAGCAAGTTAAAGAACTACTATAAGATGGATAGAAAGCTGGCTAGACTGTTGTGCTCAACAGGTAGTGATCAATGACTCAGTGTTTAGTTGGCAGCTGGTAACAAGCAGAGCGGCCTCAGGACCAACCCCGGGGGCAGTTTTGTTCAATATCTTTATTAATGATCTGGATGATGGGATGAATTGCACCTTCAGCAAGTTCACAGATGACACTAAACTGAGGGGAGAGGTAGATACACTGGAGGGTAGAGATAGGGTCCAGAGTGACCTAGACAAATTGGAGAATTGGGCCAAAAGAAATCTGTTGAAGTTCAACAAGGACATGTGCAGAGTCCTGTATTTAGGAATGAAGAATCCCATGCACAACTACAGGATGGGGACCAACTGTCTAAATGGCAGTTCTGCAGAAAAGAACCTGGGGATTACCGTAGACGAGAAGCTGGTTATGAGTCAGCAATATGCCCTTGTTGCCAAGAAAGCCAATTGCATATTGGGTTGTATCAGTGGGAGCATTGCCAGCAGATCAAGGAAAATGATTATTCCTCTCAGTTTGGCACTGGTGAGGCCACACCTGGAGTATTGCAACCAGTTTTGGTCTCCCCCCCCCACCCCCCCGGCTACAGAAGGAATATGGACAAATTGGAGAAAGTCCAGCAGAGGGCAACGAAAATGATTAGGGAACTGTGGCACATGACTTACAAAGAGAGCCTTAGGGAACTGGGGTTATTTAGTATGCAGAACAGAAGAGTGAGGAGGGATTTGATAGCAGCCTTCAACTACCTGAAGGTGAGTTCCAAAGAGGATAGAGCTAGGCTGTTCTCAGTGGTGGCAGATGACAGAACAAGAAGCAATGTTCTCAAATCTCAGTGTGGGAGGTCTAGGCTGGATAGTAGGAAACACTATTTCACTAGGAGGCTGGTGAAGCACTGGAATGGGTTACCTAGGGAGGAGGTAGAATCTCTCTCCTTAGAGGTTTTTTAAGGCCCAGCTGGACAAAGCCCTGGCTGGGATGATTTAGTTGGTGTTGATTCTGCTTTGAGTAGGGGATTGGACTACATGACCTCCTGAGGTCTCTTCCGACCCTAATATTCTATGATTCTTTCTTCTTACCTTTCCCAGGGAGCCTTACAAGAACATTCTAAACTTAACATGGAAAATAATGAGATCAGGCGAAAACTCAAATGATTGAGTTCTTTGGTTGCATAAAAATAGCTCTCTTCAAAATGTCACATATTTTGAAAAAAATATTTCCACTTAGGACCTGAACCCCAAACTCTGTTCCAGAAGTAGCAACAATGCCAATATTTCCAATCTCTGTGCTATAAATTAGGCACCAGAATAAATGTCCAGACTTCCACAGTGACTGAATACCTAAAACTCCCACTGAAGTCAGTAGGAGCTACCAGAGTTCAGTACCTCTGAAAATTCAGCTTATTCCTGTGTCTAAGTATAGAGGGTTCTTTTGTAGCTAAATTTAGGAATCCAAGTTTGAAAACAAATAATGTGTGCTGGAAAAAAAATTTAACCTGATGGAGTAACATTGCCAGAGAAAATCTTAACTTTTGGACTCTGTTTACTTTTGACTTCCTCCCACTGCAAACTTATGGCTATTTTTGTTTATAATTAGAAAGCA